>NC_137795.1:38845766-39445766 GCF_963383645.1 Muscardinus avellanarius | reverse complement strand
TTTTTCCAAAATTGAAATGAGTTGATATGGCAGTGAATGGCACATGATGTACTGAGCTACTGTTGACTGTTACCTTAGATACATGAAGGACAAGTATATGGGTCAGTCATGAACAGTGCTCCAGAATTAGCTGGGCGTGGTGGCACAGCTTGTAATCTCCGTGCTTGGGAGGCGGAGACAGGAGGATTGCGCTGGTTCAGAGCCAGCCTCGCTGGTTTAAGAGACCCTGTTTCCAAATAAAAAAAAAATACAAAATAGGTCTGGGAGTGTAGCCCAGACATAGAAGGGCTTCCAGAAACCCCAGTACCACACACACACACACAAAGGTAAAGGATAAAAAATAGGGCTAGGGTTATAGCTTGGAGGTAGTATGATCCTAGGTTCAATCCCCAATACTGAAAAAGAAAAGAAAAAAGAAAAAAAGGTATTTACAACTTATGCAAGATATGTGATTGAGAGAGCCAAGCACCTATAACTTATACAGAAAAAAAAAATGGTATAGAACGTATGGCACAAAAGTCAAATTAAGGGTCTGTAATTTGTGGTAAGTAGAGAATTAAATTTAAAAATAAGGTAATTTATGACAATTCAGCTGTAACTTTATAATACCAACTAATGAAAACTATGTTTGAGTAGTTTTTGGTGGCATAACAGCTACTTTGGAGGATATTTTCAAACAGGACTAGTCATCCATAATATTACTATTATACATTTATTAAATTCGTACTATTTTCAGCCCTTCAATTCAGTATTAAGACTGTAACAAGAAGCTGGGCATGCATGGTAGCACACGTCTCTCATCCAAGTACCTGGGAGGCTGAGACAGTAAGGTTAAGGCCAGCCTCAGCAATTTAGTGAGACCTTCAGCAACTTAGACATACTCTGTTTCAAAATGAAAAATAAAATATGGCTGGGAGTATAGTTTTGAGGTAGAATGCCTTTGGGTTCAACCTCCAGGGCCACCCCCCCCAACCAACCAACCAACCAACAAAACAAATAAACAAACAAACACGGAAGTGAACACAGTCCCTACTCTTGAAGGCACTATACATGTGATCTCTGTACTCTATCAATACTGATTATAAAGCTGTGATAAAGACCACTGGATATCATCTCTTCTGTAGCAGGGAAGGAAGGCTTTATACAAATGGGTTGTTCAGTCCCTGAGGATAAGAGGGTCCTCAAGCAGGCAAGAGAAGGGATGTCAGGAAAGGGAGGAAAAATACCCCTGGAGGCACTGGAGGAGTAAGTATGCATTTGAGATAACAGGCAGGCAACAATTAAATGCTCTGTGGGGTCCTGGGACAGAAAAATGATGGTAGTAAAAAAACTTATGAAGCCCTGCTAACACTATTTTACCAGGAATAATTTAGTTTCTATGGTTGTATTCGTTTATGTAAGAGGTTAATAAAAGGATACTTGGGTGAAGGCTGTATGGAAAATTTTGTACCTCCTCTTTAAATCTAAAAAAAATCTTGAAAATAACTGTTAAAGTGCAGGCATATTCAGATAACTATCTATTTTAGTATGGCTGCAATACAGGATTTTTCAACACAGAAAAGACCCAAGATTATCTCAGATCTAAATAAGGAACTTCCCTGTGAGTCTAAGAGTTGTCTCTGGCTTAAATTCCCTGGATTAGCTGGTTATGTAATCCCAGTAATAATCCCAGTCCATAGGAGGCTGAAACAGGAGGGTCGATGGTTTAAAGCCAGCCTCAGCAATTTAGTGAGGCCTTCTGCAACTCAGTGAAATCCTGTTTCAAAATAAAAAATAAAATAAAATAGGGCTGGGGCTGTAACTCAGAGGTAGAATGTCCCTGTATTCAATCACTAGTACCACAGGAGGAAAAAGGGGGAAGGAAGAAAGAAAAGAAAAGAAAACAAAAGAAGAGAAAACAAAAGAAAAAATATTTCACAGATTAAAGTATGAATGAAGAGGTAGAACTGGCCTATTGTGCAACCAAGTGTTTAGATATGAAGGGCAGACAGGACAAGAGAAGAAAGTCTTGCATGTTTCTGCTCATGGCAGGAGTGAGTGGAGATGAGTTAGAAAAAAAAAACGCTCAGTTTTGGACACTGAGTTTGAGGTATCTTTGGGAAAACCAATTGACCAATTGCAAATATTCAATAAACTGATAAATAGAGTAGACTTAAAAAACAGATTAGCATAGAGACCAGGTAAGTTAACCCACTGAAGTGGATGACATGGATCTGAGGAGCATGAGACAGAGATGGGAGCCAGCGGCCAATCATGACACCAACATTTGAAGTGTAGAGGCAAATCCTCAAAGAGGAAGGAGGAGACAACTGAGGAAAATGTTGTCAGACAGATGGCCAAACGTGGGATTTTTCAAATCCTGTAATCAGCAGTGGCATGTGCTACATGGAGGTTAAGTAAAGAAACATTTTTTGTGTGTGTCCAGTGATTTTAGATTCCGGGTGAACATTAGTGACCTGGAGGGGAGAGAGTTCACTTGAATGAGGGGAACAGCAGCAGCCTGGGAATGACTAGAGTACAAGAGAGTGCCTGAAGCCTGGTCTTGCATGTAAGCTGTCTGTCATGATGAGAACAGAAGAAGGGAGGGTGGAAGCCATTGAAATAAAATGTTTAAAGAAAAATGCTGAAGCATGTGTATACTCTTGAGCGAACTGTGCCAAAACAGAGGAAATAGTTACAGATGCAGGAGGAAGAGAGCGGAAATTGGCGGGAGGAAGATCCTGAGGGCAGTCGGTAGAAGAATTAGCCTTGGAGAGAAGGAGTCTTGCCTCAGCCCTTGAGACAGGAAGCAGGAAGAAAAGGAAGGATGCAGATAAGATTGCAGGTGGCCGGGGAGAGAGCATAGGAAGTTAAGGAAGTTCTGTCTGCTGGTTTCTGTTTTCTCTATTAAGTAGACAGGAAGAGGTACAGAAGTGAGATGGCAAAATCTTGTCAATAGCTCCTGTGGGGACTCAGAAGGGAGCTGCTCAGTTTGGATGCAGTGTTGGTGGCCCTGTATCTCTCCTGATGCTAATCTATAGAGACCATGATTCCCTCTAGTAAGGTCCAACTGCCAAGGGC
This sequence comes from Muscardinus avellanarius, assembly GCF_963383645.1. Taxonomy (NCBI): domain Eukaryota; kingdom Metazoa; phylum Chordata; class Mammalia; order Rodentia; family Gliridae; genus Muscardinus; species Muscardinus avellanarius. Next base: position 39,442,706 of record NC_137795.1, on the reverse strand, counting down.
TGCGGAAGGGCAGGGCGAGGAAAAGGAAACTTTGATAGAGCAAGCCAGGAATCATTTTTATTTCCCATGCAGGCATGGTAGAACAAGTATCGAGGGATACCCTGAATAGGGAAAGGAAGATAGTGATGTCAGGAGGGGTCTACTGGAGAATAATATGAATGGAAAATAGAGATAATTAGGAAATTGGAAGGCTGAAAAGTTATGGTTAAAATACCGGGACTTTAGGATTTTTGATTTGCAGTGGTTCTGGATCATTTCACCCATCCATCCTCCTACCTTTTCACCCACCTATCCATCTACCCAGTTAAACATCAAGTATTTATTTAGCACCCACATGGGCTATCCTGCTGGGTAAAAAGAAAGCAAAGTCCAAAGAGTGGCTATATTGAGGTAATATGCAAATGAAGGCCCAGAAGGAAAGACAGAAAGAAAGTCAGTCTGTGAAATAAGCCTTCTAGAGGGCGGGCAAATGTTAGTGAACCAGTATTTTTGAAAGGCCTTGGGGTATTTTGAGGCAGCTGACCTCTAGACACTGGACATAAGGATTCAAAGACAAGCTTTCAGCTGGGCATGCCTATAATCCTAGTACTTGGGATGCTGAGACAGGAGTACAGGTTTGAGAAAACCTCAGCAAATAGCAAGATTCTCATGAACATAATGAGAGCCTGTTTCCAAATAAAAATAAAATAGGAATGGAAGTATAGTTTGGAGGCAGAATATCCCTGAGTTTAATCTCCAGTAACACACACACACACACACACACACACATACACACATACACACACACACACACACACACACACACACACACACACACACACAGCTTCTAGTTCAGCACCTACCCAGGAGGCCCTCTCAGCAAAAGACAGCCAGGTTTACTTGAAGCAGAGCATTGTAAGAAGAATGGAGAAGTAGTAGTAATGGTTAGCATGAAAGTGGATTTAATAATGTCACACAAATATAGCCATAAGTGTGCTATGGATGAGGCTCAGTGGTACAGTGTTTATCTAGCATGTATGAGTCCCTGGGTGTAATCCATAAGTGCCAGGATTAAGTCTACCTATTAAGATATCTTAGCCTAGCCGGGCGTGGTGGTACATGTTTGTAATCCCCACTCTTGGGAGGCTGAGACAGGAGGATCGCACAGGTTTGAAGCCAGCCTCAGCTACTTAGTGAGGCTCTCTGTTTCCAAAAAAAGCATAAAACAGGTCTGGGAGTATAGCCCAGAGGTAGAAAGCCCCTGGGTTCCAGCCCTAGTACTACACACACACACACACACACACACACACACACACACACACACAGATATCTTAGCCAATTTATTTTTCAGCTTCTGTGGTCACCTGGATATGCTTTTATGTTAAGTTTACTAGGCTAGCTGGGTGTGGTGGTGCATGCCTGTAATCCCAGTACTTGAGAGGCTGAGACAGGAGGATTGTTGGCTCAAGACCAGCCTCAGCAATTTAGCAAGGCTCTCAGCAATTTAGTGGGACCATGGTTCAATTTTTTAAAAGCATTGAACTGGGGTATAACTATGAGGCAGAATGCCCCTGGGATTAATCCCCAGTACCACTAAAGAGAAAAAACAAAAAACAATACTAAGTTATTTACTTCCTCTTCCTTCTCCTTCTGCTTATTCTTCTTCCTTCTCTCTTCTTCTCTCTTCTCTTTCTCTCTCTCTCTCTCTCTCTCTCTCTCTCTCTCTCTCTCACTCACTAATTTTTCTTTACCTTTTTTTGCAGTACTGGGTATTAAACCCTGGGGCATTTTACCTCCGAGCTAAACCCCCGGCTCTATTTTTATTCTTTATTTGAGACAAGGTCTCCTTAAGTTGCAGAAGGCCTCACTAAGTAGCTGAGGCTGTTTGTGAACCATGATCCTCCTGTCTCAGCCTCCCAAGTACTAGGATTACAAGCGTGCACCACCATGTCTGGTTTATAATTGTTCTTTTTTATAATTGTTCTTTTTTTTTTTAGCTCTTCCCCCTGACCCACTCCCTCTCCCTCCTCATTTCCTATACTCAACATATTGATTGGCTTTGATAAGTTTGTGTATATACATAAACATTTTGCAGGGGTTTGTTTTTTAATTCATCACATAGCATACAATGAAACAAAAAGATCAGCGATCAATTCTACTTTCAATCCTGCAGTGGACAGATAACATTTCTGACTTGTCTAAGATTATTGATCATGGTTACAAGAAAAGTTTCTCAGAACAAATCCACCAGTCTCCCTAAATCTTCAGATCCACTGCCTCTTTCAATTTTCTTTACAAAAGCAAACATACTATAGGAAAAGTTTACACTGAAGTTTAGGATAAGTGGAGAGTAATTATTTCTAACTGCATCTTAGAAGTTCATCTCAGACAGTGTCCTGTGAAAAGAGGCAGTGTTGTACTACAGTGGATCATTTGGGAAACAGAATATGGCATAAGAACCTGAAAACTTATAGGAACAAAAATATGGACAACAAAGGGAGTATGAACAAACTCGTAGGTGGCAAAGGTGAAGCAAATCAAATTGCAACAGAACTTTGAAATCTAGGTAGGTGATCAACTTCAATCAGTCCCCTCTACTCTGCAAAGGAGCAGCCTCTTCTAGCCAGCTGACTTCTTACCTGATTAGCTGATTCTTTTCTTGTTTGGGTACATGGATTAGAAAGCCAATAAAACCCCCAAGAGGAATCAGATTCTCTACTACATAAAACTCTAGCTGGTTTGAGTTGGGTCACATTAACCAGACTGGTGTTGGACAACCAAATAATGATGAATTTTCTTTTTTTAAAAATTTTTATTGGTGCATTATATTCATACATCATATTGGGTTAAAAAAAAAGACTTGTGTGTAGAGACATGCACACATCACTGATTTAACCCCTACCCAATTCCCACCCCATTTCTTCCCCTTCCCTCCCTCTCTTGCTCGGCTTAGTGGTTGACTTCGATATGTTTAAGTACATTGTGTGTTTTAGAGATTCTCCTCTTCCCTCCTCCTATCTCCTCCTTTAGGTTGTCTTATTTGCTCCTCCATAGGATTTTCTTTTTCATCTAGAGTTCCTCCTATGACCCAATTCTCCCTACCTCTCACATATTCGGGAAAGCATCTGATTTCTTATTTTTTGTGACTGACTAATCTCACTTAGCATAATGTCCTCCAGTTCCATCCATTTCCCTGAAAATGATGTAATTGAGTGTTTTTTTTTTTTTGATGGCTGAGTAAAATTCCATTGTGTACATATCCCACAGTTTTGTAATTCATTCATCTATTGATGAACATCTTGGCTGGTTCCATAGTTTGGCTATGGTGAATTGTGCAGCTATGAACATAGATACACATGCATTAGTTTGGTAGTTTGGTTTCTTTTCTTTTGGGTAGATACCCAGAAGTGGTATTGCTGGATCAAATGGTAGATTTATGGAGAATCCTCAGAAGAATGATGAATTTTCAAAACCCCAGTTTCTTGAAGGCAGACTGTATGATTAGTTTTATGTTTTTACTGAATCAAAGAATACTTTATTTTTATTTATTTTTAATTTTTTTATTGGTAACTGGGTGAAGAATACTTTAGAATTTACTTCCGGTGACTACCCCCGCCTCCCTAGTTGGGCACAATGAGGTTATGAGCTCACCACTCACTTCTTTCCATCCTCCTCCTCTTGAGCTCTCCACCACTCTCTTTAAGAGACTTAACTTTTGGAAAATATATTTTCCCAAATCCACCCTCATTACTTCTTTTCTTAACTCATTTTCCAGCAGGGAGCTGGACACAGGTAGCATATATATATATATATATATATATATATATATATATATATATATATATATATATATATCCTTACAAAGTTAAGGAAAACAACAATCCTAATAAAATACAAAATATATCAACAATTAATAAGACTTAATTAGCAACTCCAAAGGGAAGTTTGGGGTACAGCCATAAACCATTTGGATATGTCACTAATATTCTGAGGGCTATGAGAGAGTATCCACTAAGATAAAGTCTCTCAGAATGACTGATCAAGTTATTTCACTTGCCATTCTAGAGCTGTGCCATTTAGATTTTGGTATATTCCAGATTTTATTTCCATCAGGAGCCACTCCAAACACACGCTCAACTAAGTAAAGCTGAAAAGGAGAAAGGTATGCATCCAGTTCTCAGTTCCCCTTCCCCATCAGAGTCAATGGTAACACCAGTTATTAAACAGGCCAACTTTTTTAGCCATTCATTTGGAATTCCCTCCCCCCTGTTTCTTTCTTTCTTTTTAAATAATATATTTAAGATTGCAATTATCCGCAGACTGGGTGCCTTCCTGCCATGGCAGAGAAAGAATAAGAATTACGCTGGTAATATGGTTTTATAATCATAGACTACAATTGGCCTTAAGCTGCAACTGAACTTGTTGGCTCAGTGCTGTGCGAGCAGAAGCCACAGCATCGACCCAGCTAGAAACAAAAGTTGTTATACTTGGCAATAATCTCACAATTCTTTGGGTAAGCAACATAAAATAACCCTATTCACAAGAAAACCCTGCTTCTTGGGGATTTGGCTGTACCACCAATGCTTCCTGATGGTCTATATGATGCAAGTCTACCCCATACTGGACAAGCTAGACACCATCCTGAGTCTCCCCTGTAGTTGAGGAAGATCTCTGGGAACACCTGCCTTTTAATATCTTCAAGCTCAAATAAAATTTCCCTTATTGGTCAGAATTCGGAGTACTCATCCAGTCATGGTGGTGCTCACCTGTAATCCCAGTACATGGGAGGCTGATAGAGGAAGATTGCACATTTGAGACCAGCCTCAGCAACTCAGTGAGGCTGTTTAAAAATAAAAGGGCTAGAGCTCAAAGGTACAATGTCCCTGGGTTGAGTCTCAGTACAGAAAGAAAGAAAGAGAAGAATAATTCTGAGTACTCAGTCAAAATTGATGCAAGGCTTGAGTTCATTCATAGTTCTGTTTTTGAAAAAAGTTTTGGCCCTGCCAATTGGCACCAGACAGGCCTCTGATAAGGGAGGAAGGTGGGCCTCTGGGAATCAATGCCATTTGGACCCCTAACTGCTCACATGAAGAAGGGGACTGTGCTACTTGTCCTCCGGCATCTGAAGCACACAGATCTCTCTAGTCGGTAACTGAAGGTTATGGTGTTATTCACATTCATTTAGAGAAGTTAACTAGAAGCGGCAATATGTGACATGTGATACAAAAATGATTTGTTCTCCTGTTACCCCAGCTTCAACAGTCTTAGCCCTGACTATTCTAAGTCAAAATGCAATTTCAAGCTGTCTATATCATTTACGCCCTCCAGGAAAGAGTGGCTGAAGGCACTGTCTGACATACTACATATCTCTTATAAGGGTGCCTCAGACCCAAAGGTGAGCTAAATAGGGCCTCTCAAATATCTGCTACATGTTTATTCTTGCTTGCCTTCATGGTTTTTCTGCTAGACAATTTTTCTCTGTGTTTTAATATTATCAGATCCTTCAGGTCACTTTATGAAGGAACTGAAAGCACCAGAAATGGAAGATACTGGTGCCCCTTATATTTCCAGTACCTAGGAGAGTATTTGATTATCCCCATCCCATTTCTAAATTTTGTTTTGAAACAGGGTCTTACTAGGTTGCTAAGGTGGGTCTTAGAGTATTTGGTTATACTCTTCTAGTATAGAAGCAAAAAAAAATGAATGATTCAAGAAACACACACATGCACATAAAAATATAAAAGATGATCAGATGTGTTGTTACTCACTACTTAGTTTATTGACAGTTATTCAAATGTATAAAGTTTTTGTTTGTAATCACCTATTTTTGTTTTAATGGTACTAGGGATTGAACCCAGAGGCATTCTATCTCCGAGCTATATCCCCATCCCATTTCTAAATTTTGTTTTGAAACAGGGTCTTACTAGGTTGCTAAGGTGGGTCTTGAACTTGCAATCCTCCTGTCTCAGCCTCCAAGTACTGGGATTACAGGAATACAACAACATATCAGGCCACATTATTCATTCAGTAAGTCTTCACTGCACATCTACTGTAGGCCAGAGTCCTTGGACACAGCTTTTGCACTACAGGAGCTCAAAAGTTGACTGTGATAAGCCAAGAGATCACCGGATGAATCTGGAATGATGTGTTGAGAGCAATGGTAAGAGATCATGAAGAAAATTAGGGAGATGAGGGGAAGGCACCCAGCCAGGGTGGAAGATGGGGAGATACAGAGGGAAGTTGGGGAGTAGGACCAGGGAGCTGGAGGGAATTCCTGAAAAGGAGGTTGTGAAAAGCATCAGGGGATGAGCAGGGTATAGGAAGGAGGATAGGGGAAGGCTTAAGACCAAGGGTCCAGCGTCAGAGTAGAGTAGAACAGATAGAACCAGCAGAGAGGGTATAAGGAACTACGAAGAGTTGGCTTGAACTGTGGCATAAAGAATCAAGAAATGGTAGTAAGTGAAGCAGTGCAGAAGGGGAAGACTAGCACATCCTGAGAAACATGAGATTTATTCTCACACCAACATGACACATGTGAATGGGTCCTAAACTGAGAAATGTCTTAGTTGGATCTGTATCTTAGATGGTTCTCTCTAATGTTGAGGGAGAACTTGGAATAGAAGGAGATAATACCCAGGTCAGTAGGACCAGTTGCCATTGGTGAGAGATGATTAGGGCCTGGAATACCACAGGGTTATAGAAATAGAGAGACGCAAAGGAGAAATATTTTGGAGAAAATTGCCTGTGTAGTTTAAAAATACATTTTGATTTTATATTTCATTATTACAAGTATTCTCAGGTAATTTCTACTCGGTTCCGCTTGTGAATTTGCTTTGTGAAGTCTATACCAGCATATTTTCTTTCAAATGTGTTAATGACAATTCTTGACATAAAAGGAAAACTGCAAAAGTTATTATGGCAAAGTTGCAAACAAACAAAAAGACGTAATACTGACCTTGCAGGATTGATCTCTAGGGAAATACACAATCATAAGAAATCACACACTGGCAGTATTTGAGAAATTATTTGTAAGTTGTTTTTGTTTGTTTTGATTTTTGTTTTGTGGGGTAGGGCTGGAATCCATGGCCTCATGCATGCGAGGCAAGCACTCTATCATTGAGCTACATCTCGAGTCCCTATAAGGTTTATTTCATCCTATTATAGCAATGAAAAGGACTGTAAGATCAGTATGCAGATCTACTCACATATCTATCTCTGAGTTAAGATGGAAAAACAAATTATCTTAAAAATATGTTTTAGAATATGACATAGAACTCCGAAATTCAAAAAGACATTCTCCCTGCCAGCAACCCTACAAGAGTACTCATTTTGTCATTTTTTCCCTCTTTTCCAAAGTAGTAAGATGGTGAGATAATAACGTGCCCTATTTTCTGCAGCCCATAAGCAATGTGTGACTGACAGTACCTTATGCACGATGAGCTCGTGAGTGCCATCGGGAAGAGTCCTGCCATCCTCCTGCATCAGGGGCACAAAGGAGAAACCAAACAACTTCTTCTCTCCTTTCTCCTTTGCTTTAAAAAAAAAAGAATTATTTAGTTAACTCTCTGCTTATACATCTGTGTTCAAGAAGCATGAATGAGGAAAAATATAACCCCCTCCCACTACTCCTCTGTACAATGGAGAGCAACTTTTAAGATAGAACACCTATGTAAAATAGCCATCCTCTAACCTCACATGCTGCTCCCAATCTTCAAGTTACATTCCTTGCCTATCTTCATGGGACGCAGTATTTGAAATCAAGTTTTAAAAAGTTAGGGGATTTCTTGTTTCACATCTCCCACCCCTAACCACTAGGGTTCTTATCTGTGTTTTATTTTGTTTTCTTAGAGTGCCAAGAACATAGTAGGTTCTCAATAAATATGCTTACTGAAAGAATGATGAATGTGAAATATTATGTTTTGTTTTCTACACATGGAAATGGAATAGCCCCACTCTGGCCTGGTCCGTGATAGAACTTCTTTCCCTATATCCACACATGTGAAAAGATTGAGTCATAAAAGCTATTTCCTTGGAATAGGTTAGGCCCACTGAAGGAAAATATAAATTTCAAACTATAGTTCAATACAGGGTTACTGGAGTCATACACTGGAAGCTGGAAATGAGGTAATGAGGTTTTCAGATACCCGATTAAGATACAATGGCTAGAAATTCCCAGGATCGTTAGCTATTAATTACAGATAAAGAAATTGAGATCCCAGATGTTAGGTAACTTGCTCTAGGTTTCTTAAGTGTCCTTCCAATTCTACCAAGTTCCTTTTCTCCAAAAATGGAGAAAGCATGGATGGGACCTTGTTTGTCAACTTGACTCTCCCCTGTACTGAGATACACAGGATGGAGCTCTCCAGGCCGGCAGCCTATTGTGGCTTGTAGGGTTACTGCTTCCTACACAAGTGTGACAGTGAGGTAGTACCATTGAGCAGAAAAGCTTTGGGATGCAGTAAGACTAGGGCAAGAGGAGTTAGCTATGGTGATTTTGAAGATTGGACAGGAAGTTTAACAACAGGCTGGTCCCTTACAATTGCTTCCAGCACTCAGCCTCAGGGAAGCACAGTCCCGGGAGAGAAGAGTCATTTAGGCTGGCTGACATTGGTTCCTACATGAGGACACCCCTGAAAGTGTGATTTCTTTTAAATATGTCTTTTAAAAGAAAAAGACTTTATTTTTAAAATAATCAGTTTTAACTCCAGAGAGAAACTGGGGAAATAGTGACAAATCATAAAGTTAAAATTTATAGCAAAAATTTCTGGGAAAGTGTTTCTGCCTCAATGATGGCATTATAACTTACAACTTAGAGAAGAAGATTTATTGAGAAGTAATTTCATAATTTTATTTGACTATCTTATTTGGTATGGTCTGTGATATGCAATTCACAAAAATAAAACAATAAGGATTCCACAAAGGAAGATAAGGAAAAAAGCAATCGTTTTCCCAAAGTTGCCTTCCTTTATAAAATAAAAATATATCCTAAATGAAGTTTAGTATATATGACAGTTTGTTAGGAGGTATTAGATCAAGATTAAAAAAATTGAATGGGGCCAAGTATGATGGCATCTGCCTGTAGTTCCAGTATTGAGTGATGGAGACAGGAAGATTGCAGATTTGTGGCCAGCCTCAACAACTTAGTGAGAATCTGTTTCAAAATAAAAAAATAAATAAATAAAAAGGACTGGGGACTGGGGATATAGCTCAGAGGTTGAAAATCCCTGGTTTTAATCCTCAGTACCCCTACCTTAAAAAAGCAGAATGGAGACAGACAGCCTCAGCTACTACTTAGTGAGGCCCTTTGCAACTTAGTGAGACCCTGTTTCAAAAAATAAAGAATAAAAAATAGGGCAGGTGGTTTAGCTCAGAGGTTGAAAGCCCCTGGGTTCCATCCCCAGACCCACCCACACACAAAACAAACAAACAAACAAACAAACAAACAAACAAAATGTAAATTTGAACAAATTTTAAAAAGCTGAATGGATAGTTATATATGGTCTGCATAGTTTGATCCCCTTGACTAAATACCCTAAATTTATAGATTCTAACTCCCAGATTTCCAATATGTTCATACTCCAATAGTTCTGCTTCCTATAACTTCTAATTCATATGACATTCTCTCTTGACTCACTCTCCAATTCTATCATTCCAGTGACCCCCTTGCACATATCCTCAGCCTCCTCACTCCTCCATATCTGCCACTGCAGCACTCCAACTTGGTTAAATCCAACTTTCAGTTTTCTCTGCTCCAAACTAGGCCAGTTTTCCTTTAATTAATGCACAGTCCCCACAGAAAGGTCCTTAGCTGGGCAAACCTACATTTACCCAATAAACTTTCTATTCCACATTCTAAAGCAATTGTTTTATCTTTTCTCCTCCATTCTTTTTTTTTTTACATTTTATCTATAACTTTTTTTTATTAGTGCACTATAGTCTCACATCATAATTTGGATCATGTTGACAATGACATATATTCACACAGTACTTGGTGCCCCACCCCCAGCTTTTTCTTCTCCCTCTCTCCCAACATTGAGTGTCCAGGTAAACAATGTTATGTTCACATGTATACACATATTTGAATGTATCTTTTCCATTAATTAACCTCAGCCTTCCTTCTCCCCTACCCCTACTTTCTGGCTTTGTTGAGGTTTCCCCTACATTATTTGGAGTCCCTCTGGTATCTCTAATACTCCCTAACTTGAGCACATTAGAAAAAATATATGTCCCTTCTTTTTCTGTGCTTTGCTAATCTCACTTAACATAATGATCTCCATGTCTTTCCATCTTCTTGTGAATAACATGATTTTGTCCTTCTTTATAGTTGAGTAGAATTCCATTGTGTATATTTCCTGTAATTTTACAATCCATTCATCTGTTGATGGAGACATAAGTTGGTTCTATATTTTGGCTATTGCAAATTGTGCTGCTATAAATATGGGTATGCATATGTTACTGTAGTTCTCTGATTTCAACCCCTTTGGAAAGATACCCAGGAGTGGTATAGCCGGATCATATGGTAGATCCATTCCCAGTTTTCTAAGGAACCTACACATTGATCTCCATAGTGGCTGAACTAGTTTGCATTTCCATCAACAGAGTAAAAGAAGAAACCATCAAGAACCGAAAGAGGAAGCCTACAGAATGGGAGAAGATCTTTACCAGCCACCACTCTGATAAAGAGCTAATATCCAGAATATACAAAAAGCTCAAAAGACTCTACACTAGCAAAACAAATAACCCAATCCAGAAATGGGCAACTGAACTGAATAGACACTTCACAAAAGAAGAGATACAAATAGCCAATAAATACATGAAAAGATGTTCAACATCATTAGCCATTAGGGAGATGCTAATCAAAACTACACTGAGATTCCATCTAACCCCAATCAGAGTGGCAAGCAGAAAGAAATCAAATAGCAGCAAATGCTGGCGAGGAGATGGGGAAAGAGGAACCCTTTTACACTGTTGGTGGGAGTGCAAGCTAGTCTTTTGGTTTTAAAAACCATCAGAATTGATAATGTGCTGGAGCTGGAATGTATTGATCACAAGAGCTGAGAATGGGCATCTTTCCCCAATTCCACATATGGTGAAGCCATGTTGGCAGCTTAAAATTGGTCACGGTTGGAGTATTTATACTATGGAATCAGCAAATGCTACAGATCAGGGTTACCCCTGCCCCTGAGTGCTAGTTATTAAGTACTGATAGCAGGTGACGAAATTATATATACATTCTAATTACCAAGTTTAATTTTTCCAACCTGGACCTCAAGCAATTGAGTATCTAATATCTTGAATAACCAATAAACATCAAAAGTCTAAAACTGAATGTTTTACTTTTGCTCCCCAAACAGTTTCTTTCTGTTGTCTTCCCTACTTCATTTAATGGACACTTCATTCTTAGGCCCAAGCCCCAGGGTCATCCTTAGCTTTTCTTTTTCTTTCACATCTAATCTATCAATAATCTGCACAAAAAATCCAAACACTACAATAATGCAGACCACTTTAATCTTTTAGTTGAGGAACTATAAAAGGCTCCCAAATTGTATTCCTATGCCCAGCTGGCCCATATACAGTCTATTATTTATACAGCATCCAGACTTACTTTCACCTCAAATCCTCTACTGGCTCTACCCTTTTCACCCCAAATAAAATCTATGATAAGACAATACAAGATCTGGATTCCCTATCGCTCAATCTCCTCCTATTCCTTGAAAATGTAAGAATCCTTCAATCATATGCCTTTGGTATTTACTATTTGCTCTTCCTGGAATACTTTCCCCAGATAGCCCAGTGGCTCGGGCCTTCACTTCTTCTAGCTTTGTGTTGACATAGCTCCTTAGAAAGGTCTTTCCTGAGTGTCCTATGTAAAGTAGCAATGCAATTCCATCACTTTCTTGCCTCCAACCTCAATTCATTGTTCACAGTACTTATTTGCTTACTGATATATAATCTTATCTCCTGGACTGTGGAGGATATGTTCAAATAATCTCCATAAGTGCCTAGAACTTTAGATAGTATCAAATCCTATGTATCTTATGTTTGTTCTTGGACATATATAAACCAGTGATAAATAATTTATAAATTAGACATAGTAAGAGATTAACAGTAACTCACTAGAGGTCTTAGCAACCTCAGTATATTATTATTTTTCTTCTTTTTTGAGAACTTTTACCTTTTCACTTCAAGTATTTTATAGCTTTTCTTTGACATATTTCAATTTCCAGCATTATTATTCTTGAATTTTGGTTCATTTAAGGTAAAATAAGGGTTACCCGAACATAAGCACTCTACACATACCAATTGATGTGATAACAAGTACACCTACTAAGTGACTAACAGGTAGCTGCCACGGAGAGCATGGAGATGCTGTCCGTGATTTACAAAGGGGTGATTTACAATTCAGGTGGGACAGAACGAGATGTTACGAGATCTCATCCCACTACTGACAATGGCATGCAATTTAAAACTTATCAATTATTTTTGTAATCCTCCATTAAATATTTTTTAACTGTGATGGCCTGAGGGTAAACAAAACGACAGAAAGCAAAGCCACGGATAAGAAAAGCTCCTATAATACATATTTATTTGCTTATATATCTTTCTTATCTAGAGTGAAAGGTCTTTGAGAAGAGAATCTTCTTGCTATCACAGATGCATCTCCAGGACCCAGTAAAGTGCTTGGTACATACTGAGTGCTGAATAAATATTAATTTTATGAATACATGATATTTTTGAACAAATATATCTCTACACAGGAATATTTGGAAGTCTATTCAATAAAATTATTTTGTGGGGCATTTGTAGTCTGTGGTATTACGGGGAATTTTTTCTTCTTTATGCTTCACTGTTTCTTTTGAATTTTAATAACAGACATTTAAAAAAATGTTCGAACTACATTTAAAGTATAAGGATGAGAGGGCAGAGATTTAACAGATTTTACTGAAAATAGTCTTTGTTCTGCTTTCCAAATTATGAATTATAATAATTTTCTCCAAATGCTTTCTCCCTTTCCCTGCTGTTTCACCTTTATGTTCCTCTACCTTTTTCTTGTTTTAAAACTCAAAGCTCACATTAGGTCCAAGTGAGAATTCCTACCAAAGACTGACAGAAGGATCGGTATGGCACCATTCCAGTTCCTTTATGTTTTTCCTACTTTAAGTCCTTTGCATGAAACTCTTCCGGGAACTTGGAAGAATAGTAAGCCCCTGCTAGCCATCTTCTTGGATTCCAAAACATCCACAAAAGCATAATTTATGGAGCTTTCTGAGTCAATTATGAAATATGCCATAGTCATGGCCACAAATTTCTTTTCTGCTTGAAGGAGAGAATTGGGCAAATTGCAATGTCACTCAGGTGAAGTTACTGCATATTTCCCGGCAATGCCACTACTCCTTCCAGACTGGAGAAGAGCTGGCTTTTTCTCTAATAATGTGATTCTTTTCTATTTCTCATTTGGTATACTGCTCCCAAAGCAAGATTAGAGAGTCATTTGAAGTCACAATATACACTCAGGTACTGTCTAGGATACACTTCAGTGACACAGAGAATATCAGAATATCCCTGGTTTGGGATTGGTGGAGACAAGGAGTGGGGCTAGAGAGAGTGGTAATGAATGCAAAAGAATTAAAATAGAGACAACACGAAATGACATTATGCATGGTTATATACACATGAACAAATAGGGTAGCAGTTTGATATCTTGAGCTATTTAAATCTGCAAATGAGGTAATTACTTCCTATTATCTGTAAGGTCTTTTCTGGCTGACATTATTTGATTCTCATTTCGATATCATCTAAGACTGCACAGTGATGCAGATAAATCAGACATCAATCTGAGTCCAACAGACTTTCCTAGCAGCCTTGCATGCTCAGAAAATCCCGAGTGGGCTTCCCTGATGCCGACGTGTGTGAGAGCCAGGTCAGCTGCTGGTGATACTAGTATGGTCAGGACTTCACTCTACCAAAACCACTTCAGGTTCTAGTGCTGTCTTTCTGTTTCATCATTTTAGACTGTGATGAACATATCATGAGAGTAATCAATGAAAGGAGAATCCATAGATTTCCTGCTTTTTTTCTTCTTTCTCCTCTATTTCCATAATAGTTGTTGGCTTTCTAAGTCATGAGCCCACCTTTCTACCAGGATTCCCAGTCACTTTCGTTCCTCCCACTGGAGGTCTCTTACTTGTTACCCTTTCTGCAGATGAGTCCCTGCCATCAATCAGTACAGCTGAGTAAGCACACTTCCCAACACAAGAAACCACAGAGCCAACCCCACCAAACACTTACTGGAACAGTGGCGAAACTCAAAGCGGATGTGCGCGCCCCGGAACTTATCCACAGGAATGGGAAGCTTCAGCAGTTCAGACCACCTGGGACTGTTGTTATGATAAAGCACGAATGAGTGGTACTCGTTGGCTGGTGGTTCTCCAGAGCCAAATGAAATGAAATCCTAACAAAGGAAACACATAGGTTAAAGACAGTTTTATCAAAAGATTTTTGTTTGTTTGTTTACTTTTGGGTACTAGGGATTGAACCCAGGGTGTTCTACCTCCAAGCTCTATACCTAGTCCTTTTAATTTTTTTTTTCCATTGGAACAAGGGTTTTGATAGATTGCTGAGAGTTTCACTCCACTGTGAAGGCTGTTCTTGAACCTGCAATCTTCCTGTCTCAGGCTCCCAAGTACTGAGATTTTTAAGGGTACGCTATCCTGCCCATTTTTTTTTTTTTTTAATTTTGAAACAGAGACTCACGAAGTTGCAGAGACTGAGCCTGTGATCCTCTTGTCTCAGCCTCCCAAGTACTGGGATTGCTGGCCCATACCATCATGCCTTGCTGAAAGACTCTGGAACGCAGCATAGAAATCGCTACTTTATCTGCCTGCTCTTCAAACAGCATCTCTTGTTAAATTACCTCCTGTTTTTTGCCCAGGAGTTTTTGTACTCGCTTTTGCCTAGCAGAGTACATCTGTTTAATCCTGATGCTAGTCTCCCTGAGTATATTGTGGCACCTGTGACATGTGGGAGATGGACAATGCGGGCCCCACTGGAAGTTCAGCTCTGAGGCAACGTTTTCAACCTGCTAGAGTAAAACAAACCCTTATGGGCCTCAGTAGATGATTAATTGAGCCATGGGGTCAACATTCTAAAAGGAATAGGCAGCTGGGCGTGGTGGTGAATGCTTGCAATCCCTGCACTTGGGGGCTGAGACAGGAGGATTGCACAGGTTCGAAGCCAATCTCAGCTACTTAGTGAGGTTCTCAGCAACTTGGTGAGACCCTGTTTCCAAATTTAAAAAGAAAAAAATAAAAGGAATAGGCAAATATAGTTCTCTATCAAGAAGGAGCTCAAAAAAACCACTTCTTCAAATGAGCCTACTATCATCACACCCTATTTTATTTTTTAAAAAAAGGAAAACCATAGAATTACATATAATAATTTTTGTTGTTGTTTTGTGGTACTGAGGATTGACTCCAAGGGCATTCTACCTCTGAACTACACATTTATTTATTCATTCATTTATTTATTTATTTGTCAAGGCTGGCTTTTCTTGAACCTGCAATCTTTCACAGCCTCCCAAGTACTGGAATTATAGGTGAGTAGCACTGCACCCAGCTGACAGTCTTTTTTTTTTAACCAATTGCCCAAAAAATTGTTCTATAAAACAATGGTAGATGAAATAGAAAAATTACATAGCACTAATCGATACTACATTTAAGGAATGATTGCTATAAGAAAATTGTTGACACCATTAATTAAGCAAAATGTATGTTTTTAAATTTTATTTTCTGAGAAACAACTTAGTGAAATTTTTAAAAAAGTTACACAGGGATGGAGAAGAAAATGTTGCAAATTATAAATCATCTATTACATTCAAAATAGAGCTAAAACAATTATGTGAAATTGTTTTACAAAAAAAAATTCAGTATTAACATACCTTTAAGGTCTGGCCGCTACTGTCTACAATGAACATTGTTACTTCCACATTTCTGGCCACACTCTTCCCTCCTTTCTCAAATTCTCCTCTTTCTACGGTAATATATAAATCATTTCTCATTTCACCTATTAGGAAATTAAAATTAAAATCATGTTTTATATATGTGAAAGTATAATAAAGTGTTCTATCAAGAAAAAATTTATAAAGTATAAAGATATTTTACACTTTGATATGAGGGTCCCCATCCTTACTTCCAATACTTGAGAAGTATAAAAGCCACCTTGGGCTGGGCTGAAATAGCAGTACTGTAAAGGTGCATTTAAGTGGTGAATAATGGAACTGAGGGGGAAGATGTTGTCAAATTCCACCAGTTTTCAGTGTTTCCTTCATTTAATTTACGGGCTATGATTATAAAATGACAGCCTGGCAGAGGTGGCTCACAGAAACCTGTATTAATACTTTATAGTCACGGCACTTTAGAGCAGAAGAAATACCTAAATGGAATAAAATGATAGGACTGCAAAGAATACAGTCACAATTTAAATCTTTTCCAAAATCCATCGGCAAAATGATCTCACTGCTGGAAGAATCCGGATTAGTGCTTTACGAACACAGATGTAAAATAATTCAATCACACAGGCAAACTCAATTAAGTGTTTCATACCATCAAACTATAAAACAAATGAGAAAGGCCCTACATCCAAAGTGACATTTTCTAGGCACATATAAACCATTTATATTTTCTTTGTTGGTGATTTATGCAATTCTTACTTCTTTCTTATTACTGAAAGAGAAAAAGGGAGAAAAATTTGATGCCAACCAATAAATGTAGGCAAATGGGTTAAACGGTTGGTGTTTACCTCACCTATAAGAGGAGCATAGCACATAGAAAATAAAGAATGAAGTAAAGGAGGAGCTTCTACTTGAGAGTTTTTGAAGGGAAGTTCTGGTGAGAGGGCAAGACTGAATTTAGAACAGATCAAAATGTTTGTTTCCTAGCCAGGCATGGTGCCCCAGACCTGCAATTCTAGTACTTGGGAGGCTGAGATAAGAGGCTTGCAGGTTTGTGGCCAGCCTCAAAAACTTAGTGAGATACTGTTTTAAAATAAAAAACAAAATAGGGCTGCTGGTGAGGCTCATAGGTAGAATGCATCTGGGTTCAATCCTCAGAAACAAACACCCCCCCACACACAATGTTTGTTTTCTAATTTAGAAAAATCTTCCATAAAGAAGCAAATCACCAGAAAGAAAACACAACCATACAAATATGTCCACAACTGGGAGATTTTAAAAACTGTGTACAAAAAAGATCCCCAGCTCTTCAGTGGGATACATCAGTGTACCAAATCACCCTCTTCCACAAAGAGTAACTTATGATGGCATCATTCCCAAATGACCTGAGCTCACCAGGAATCGGATGGGCACAACACAGACAAATTGAGTAAGGTCTCAGAAGTATTAAATACTTTTTATACCCTTCACAAAGAGTATATAAAATATATACTAGTGGAAACAACTGAAACCGAGATCCCTGGCTTATGAATTTCAGCACTCTCATACGGCTCATAAAAACCAACTTGAGAAAGCAATGAATTTAAAAGCCCAAGACAAAAGCCACATATTTCAATATATTTATGATTATATCCATATGCTTTGAAAGTTTTTAACTATTTCCATGCTTTAAAATTTTTAATGAATAGCCTAGTAACTTTTAAAGATTTATTAGGTTTTTTTAGAACCCATTTTATTTTATTACTATATAGATGCTCCTCAGTTTCCATGAGGAATTGATTTTAGGACCCCTTGTGGACACCAAAGTCCACAAATGCTCAAGACCTTTATACAAAAGAAAGCATTTGCATAGAACCTATGAGCATCTTCCCACATATCTAAGTCATCTCTAGATTACTTATAATGACTAATACAATACAAATATTATTTAAATTAGCATGCCATATTGTTTAGGAAATAATGACAATAATTTTGTTTAAGTTCAAAGCAGACAACGTTTTTTTCTGAATGTTTTCAATTTAGGGTTGGTTGAGTCTGTGGATATGAAATCTGTGAATGCAAAGGTTGACTGTTTATGTATATTTTTACTATACACATGCAAACACCCTCTTAATGTTATTTAAAAGATTACACTATGGGATAGACAGCAAGCTCACAAATTTTGTCCTCTGAACCATGCAATTTTGACAGCAAAAAAGGGGTCTGAAATGCTGATGGTTCACACCCATACCAGTTCAACAAGAGATTTGTGTGAAAATTCTTGAAAACAGTTTTTCCACTAACAGATGTGGCAGGTAAAGAAAACTGATGCAACAGCAAAATTCTTTTGCTTCTTGGAGTAGATGATGCTTCTCATAAATAGACTATAAGCCAGACACTGACTAATGGGAAGCATAGCTCAGGGTTTTTTACCTTAGGAATTTCTCGTTATGAGAAATTAGCTTGTCTAAACTATGTAGGAATTGGCTAGCCTGCAAAATGAAGAGTAGGTGTTTCTTAGTTTCCTCTCTCATCTGTTAGAAGGCCACAGCCACTGTGACTTCAATAAAGACAAGAAGGATGAGGAAGGTGTGCAAGGTAACTTGTTTTCCATGTCTGTAGGTTAGACCCCAAAAAGAAGAAAGCAGAGAGATATACTGCTGTTGTCACAGACTCTTTTTCCATGTATTCATTCAACAACTCTATCTTGAGCACCACCCACATACTAGATATGTTATTCTAGGTCCAGTAGAGTCATCGGTGAACATAGAAAAAATTGTAGATCCTAATAAAGGTAGGTTTTAGTAGAAAAGTAAAATATACAGTATACCGAATATTATTAGTGTTACAGATAAATGTAAGAGGGAAAACTGGGGTAGAGAGTACCAAATAGGGATAGAGGAGGAATAATACTTTTCCACATATGAATGAGAAGTGGCCTTGTGAGAATATCAGAGACCTGAGTAAGCTATGCTATGTTTTCTCCAAGGAGCAAGGTTACAAAAGACATTAGATTCTCAAGCCAACTCACAATCTATTTAGTTTAGAACTTAGCTAGAGTCTTCCATATCTTCCTTACAAGAGCGATTCTGGATTCAAGTACGTGTAAAGGCTGTAGGGTCATGGGACAAAAATGTTCAACATCATTAGTAATCAGGGAGATGCAAATTAAACTACATTGAGATTCCATCTAATCCCAGTCAGAATGGTGATCATCAAGAAGCAAACAACAATAGATTCTGGCAAGGATGAGTTGAAATACGAACTCTTCTACATTTTTGGTGCAATTGTAAATTAGTACAGCCACTAAAGATCCATGTGGAGATTCTTCATAAAACTGGGGCTGGATCCACTATATGATCCAGCTATACCACTCCTGAGTATCTTTCCAAAGGGACTAAAAATCAGAATATTACAATATATGCACATTCATGTTTATAGTAGTACAATTCACGATAGCCAAATTATGGAAACAACCTAAGTATCCATCAACAGATGAATGAATTATGAAATTATGGGACATATACACACAATGCAATTTTACTCTGCAATAAAGAAGAAGAAAATTAATGTCATTTGGAAAAAAAAATGGATGGACCTGAAGAACATTATGTTAATAGATATTAGCCAGTCACAGAAAATGGAGAGGCATATATCTTATCTCATATGTGGGGGCCAGGGAGTAACTGGGATACCAGAGAGAATGCAGATAATGGAAAAGAAACTACAGTGGAGCCAGGGAGGTGGTCTAGGGGAAGAGGGGGCCAGGGAAGATCAATGAAGTCCCCCTCTGCAGTCCCCTTCTGCATTATTACATATGTGAGAACAGGAATGTTAATATCAATATCCTGGGTGGGAAAGGGAGAAGGAATGTGAGCTGGAGGAAAGCCCACCAAGTGCTGTGTGCATGTATGTCACTATCACTGTGAACTACATTATGATGTGAGGCTATAATACACCAACAAAAGTATAAAAAATAAGGAGCTAGGTTCTACTCTCTGGTACTGCTGCAGTGTGAAAATCTAGGCAGGACCATAGAAATCAGGTATTTCTGTAATTAAACTGAGAGTGGACCTCATGTAGCTAGATAGGGAAAGGAGAGGGAGCAGGAAGGACAGGATGACGCTGTTACAGTTTTCTCTGACTTACAAAAGAACTTCTGCAATAGGGCGCACATGCATAAATCAGAATGCCGTGTATAGATACTTTCCTTTCTGCAATACTGGGGGTGGGACCCAGGAACATTCTACCTCCCAGCTGTACCCCAGTCCTATTTTGTATTCTTTATTTGAAAATTCGTATTCATTTGAGTTGCAAATGCCCTAAGTAGCTGAGGTTGTCTGCAAACTGCGATCCTCCTGTCTCATCCTCCCGAATGCTGGGATTACAAGCATGTACCACCACACCTGGTTCCTTGTATAGATACTTTAATGTTCTGCTCCTCAAGGGTCACCATTCCCATAACCTTCTTAGTCTTTTGCAAATCTCTGACATTAAAGCAAAATTCCTTTGAAGAGAGAAGGCTGTCAGGAAGAACATTTCTCCTGGATGACATTCTACATATTCTTTTCCCCAGGAATTTTGCAGCTTGCTATGTTCCAATGCTGGAAGTTGCCACATTTTGCCAAAATAATGCATATGCAGAAGGATAAAGCTGAAAGAAGTGTTAATTAAAATCAATGCACTTGAGGGATGATGGAGTAAACTAATCAGCCCAAATGGTGTTAGAAAGGCATCCTGGGTAATTAAGAGACACCATAAAGTTTGTATGAAATGGAGTCATAGCATCAGTGTGAAAAGCTCTTCTTCTGACAATGTTTATTAGTGCCTCACACCTCTCAGACTTATTACTGTGTAAATTTGATGTGCCTGGCACGCTCCTCTTGTCAGCAGGGCCCACTGGCTGAGAAGCATGTACACATGTCATGGGTTCTTGAAATATTATATGCAAGAAAAAAAATAAGGCCACAGCAAAGGAACAAAGTCAAAAGAGTTCAGCGATTGCAGTCAAATGGTTGATTAATGGTTTCACTTACATAGGCAGGGGGTTTCCATCAATAGACCTTGGTGAATGATCCTAGCCTATGAATGCTTTGGATAAAAGCATAGAGTATATGATCACCAGATCATATAAATCACTGTACACAACCAGAGGGGTGAGCTCTGTGCTTTATCTGAGTGATTGTTAAGGTTATGGAACTGGAAAAGAAAATTTCTTTCGTCAAGAAATAAAAGAAAAAATGTAAAGTACACAGGCTTTTTTTGGTATACGTAAACTTAAAAGATTACTGATTATGCTGATGGTAATATTTATTACAGCATTACAGGTTGAACATCCATAATCTGAAATCCAAGACTTCCCGAACATCAATGTGGGATTCAAAAAGTTTCAGATGTTGAATTTTTAAATTAGGGCTACACTTCTGGTAAAGTCTACACAAATATTCCCAAATCCAGAAAACTCTGAAATCTGAAACACTTCTGGTCCCCGGTATTTCAGACAGGGGACACTCAGCTGACAGCAGCAGTCCTCCCTGTAAGAACAGCAGCAACACACTTTACCGACTGCCTGCCACGGGGTGAGTGCTCTGTGAAGCACTAGAAGTGGAACCTCTCATGAAAGTACATATTCACTCTAAAAGAAGACACTATCATTTTCATTTTAGAGATGAAGAAACTTAAGTGTAGAGGTTAAAATTGTATTCAAAATATTACTAGTGCTGGGTGTGGTGGCGCATGCTTGTAATCCCCGTGCTTGGGAGGCAGAGACAGGAGGATCACGCTGGTTTGGAGCCAGCCTTGCTGGCTTAAGAGACCCTGTTTCCACATAAAAAAGTTAAAAAATAGGTCTGGGAGTGTAGCCCGTGGGAGTGGATCTTGGAGTTAGAAGGGCTTCCAGGAACCCCAGTACCACCAATATATATATATATATTATATATATATATATTGGTATATATAATATATATCAATATATATAATATACCATATATATAATATATATACCATATTTTATATATATATATATATGTATAGTAACCCCACTTTATCTATGGGAAAAATGCACTTCAATAGAGTGAGAATGGCCATCATAAGATAGAGAAAAATTTGGGCTTTATCCCCACAAGTGACTTGAGCATGAGCCCTATGCTATTCTGTATTAGTTAGAACAGTCTTGAAATGATGATTTTAACTCTAGGGATCCTTTTTATAGGACAGAAACAGATACAAATGGTGACACTGAGATAATAAACAATATGGAGAAAGGACTTAGAACCCATTTCAGGGAGGATGTGGAAGATGAGAGAATTAACTTAAAAAGCTGAAGTTCCAAGCAAAACACCTCAAATAGATGGGAAGAAGAGAGAGGGAGGTTGATCCAACATGAAGGAGGTCACTTTGAGAGGTGATGCAATGATGTGTCCTTGGTTACTATAAATATTCAAGAATGAATTGGAAAACCATCACAAGGGACTCTGAGAAAGAAATCTATGCATGGAACACATGGCTGGGCTGCATGGGCTTTTGCCGGTGTGGCACACAGAATAATGATACCTCCTTCCCAGAGATGTCTAGATTATAATCCTTGGAACCTATGACTATTTTACCTTTCTGAGCAAAAGGCACTTTGCCGATGTGGTTAAATTAAGGATCTGAAGATTGGGAGATTTTCCTGGATCATTCGGTTGGTTTCAAACAATATAATTATAATAATTCTTAAGAGAAAGAGGCAGAAGTCAGTTGTGGTGGCAGCTGCCTTTAACTCCAATATCTTGGAGGCTGGGACAGGAGTGGTGCAGGTTTGAGGCCAGACAAAGCAATTTAATGAGACCCTTTTTAGAAATAAACAATAAAACATGGTGGGATGTAGCTGATAGGTAGAATGCCCCTGGGTTAAATCTCCAGTACAAATAAAAGAGGAAAGCAGAAGGATTAGTTAGAAAGGGGATGTGATGAGAGAACAGAAGATGGGATGATGTGGAACCATGAGCTAAAAAGTGAAGGTGACTTCAGAAGCTGAAAAAGGCAAGGAGATAGACAGAAGAACTACAGCCCTGCTAATTTTACTCCAGCCAGACCCGAGCAACCTCCGACCTCCAGAACCAAAGTAGAACACATTGGCACTGTTCTAAGGCACCTCGTCTGTGGTGATCTGTCACCGTAGCCAGAGAAGATAAAGAGCACATGCCTTCTTAACCGTGCCTGTGGCACATCATGTCATCTACGAGGAGAAGGGAGGGCGAGGAACAAGATTAATAGATAACTGGTGATTGAAGATCACACATAGAAAAAATGTCTAGAACGGTGAAAAAGTAAAGCTACGCTTTACTTTTCTCACACAGTATACTTCAGTAAAACCTACCAGTGTTATTCTCTCTACTTTCTGTCTGTTGTCCTTTAGGTTTTGCTTTGCTTTAAGGAGAATACTAAGGAATACTGAACTTTTGGGAATGGATTTTACATGTTTGCTTATGACAATCAAATCTATAAGGTGATCTGATAGAATGGCAGCCACGAAAGGCTTTTAGAACAGTTTGTACAGGGGCAGGAGCAGAGATGAGCTGTGGTTTGCTACTGTCCATTTCACACTGGGCCAATGCATATAAGACCTGGAAGGGCCAGGGAGAAAGCCCTGAATTCTTAGGTGATGGAGGCTATACGCACGCATCATAATTTGCCAGGTACCATCCTCTCTCCTAACCTCATGTGGAGCAAGGTGACAACCTCAGGGTGACTTAGCAAAACCTTACCACAAGTTTTCTTCAGTCACTGTGGTACTCACTGGCTAAAAGGC
This sequence comes from Muscardinus avellanarius, assembly GCF_963383645.1. Taxonomy (NCBI): domain Eukaryota; kingdom Metazoa; phylum Chordata; class Mammalia; order Rodentia; family Gliridae; genus Muscardinus; species Muscardinus avellanarius. Next base: position 39,419,007 of record NC_137795.1, on the reverse strand, counting down.
CACCACTGCTTTGCCTGGTCAGGCAAAAAGCATCTGAAGAAATCCAACACCCATTCATAAAAAAAGCACTGCTGAGAACTGGAATAAAAGAAACTTACCTTAACATCATAATGGCATATACAAGAGACTCACAGCCAACACCATATTGAATAAAAAAAAACTACACAAATTTCCTTTAAAATCAGGAACAAGACACAGATGCCCACTATCACTACCACTTTTCAATATACTATCTGAGACCTCTAGCCAGAGTAATAAGCCAAGAGAAGGAAATTAAAGAAATACAAATAAGAAAAGAAGAACTGAAACTATGATCTTATACTTAGAAGACCCAATAAACCAAAAGACTTTTTAAAACTGAGTAACCAATTCAGCAAAGCATCTGAATACATAATCAGCTTTTAAAAAAATCAGATGCTTTTTATATGCCAACCATAAATCTATTAATTAAAGAAAAATTTCTATTCACAATAGCCTCAAAACAATAAAATAGAAATAAATCTAACCGCAGAGGTAAAAGACCTCTATAATAAAAGTTATAAAGCACTCAAGAAAGAAATTGAAGAATATCTTAGAACATAGAAGAATCTCCCATATTCTTAAATAGGCAGAATAAATATCATCAAAATGGCTGTCTTACCAAAAGTAATCTACAGATTCAATGCAATCCCTATTAAAATACCATTGTTCTTCTTCACAGATATAGAAAAATCAGGTCTTAATTCACTGAGGACAATAAAAGACTCCAATAGCCCAGAAAGTTCTCAGCAATTAGAATGATGCAGGAGGCATCACAATACCTGACTTAAAACTATAAGCCAGGCGTGGTGGCACATGCTTGTAATCCCCATGCTTGGGAGGTGGAGACAGGAAGATTGCACAGGTTCAAAGCCAACCTTGCTGACTTAAGAGACCCTGTTTCCAAATAAAAATATAAAAATAGGTCTGGGAATGTAGCCCAGAGGTAGAAGGGTTTCCAGGAACCCCGGTATCACCAAAAATAAATAAATAAATAAATAAATAAATAAATAAATAAATAAATAAAACTATATGATGGAGTCATAGTAATGAAAACAGCATAGTACTGGCACAAAAGCAAACATATAGACAAATGGAACAGAAGAAGACTCAGAAAAAAGTCCACACACTTAACAGCCAACTGATTTTTCATAAAGGGCCAAAAATATATGCTGGAAAGAAGATAGCCTTTTCAACAAATGCTCCTAGCTAATCTGATTATCCATATACGGAAAAATAGAAATAAACCCCACTTTCTTAGCCTTCAACAAGATTTGATTCAAGATAAATCAAAGATCTGGAAATCAGACCAAAGACTTTGTTGTTACTTAAAGAAAGCCTACCAACACCCCAATATATAGGTATAGTTACAGGTAAAAACTTCCTCAACAAGACCCCAAAGGCACAAGAAAGCAAAATGAGGATTAATATGTGAGATTACATTAAACTAAAGAGATTCTGTACAACAAAGAAAACTACCAAGAACCTCAAAGAGAGCTGACAGAATGGCAGATCTTTGCAGCTACTCCTTTGACAGAGGACTAATAACTAGAATATATAATATCTAGAATATAGTCCTGATAGAGGACCAATATTTAGAATATACAGAAAACTCAAGAAACTCACTACCAAAAAGTCAACCCAAACAAAAAAATGGGCAAATGAACTAAATAGACATTTCACAAAAGAAGAAATATAAATGGCCAATAAATATATGAAAAAAGTTCAACATTATCAGTAATCAGAAAGATAAAAATCACAACTACCCTAAGATTTCACCTAACTCCAATTAGAATGGCAAAAAATACAAATAATAAATGTGGTGAAGATGTGGAGAAGTAGGAACCCTGATATATTTTTTATAAAATTGCAAAAAATTGGTGAAAGCACTTTGGAAAACAGTATGGTGGATCCTCAGAAGAATAAGAATGAACCTACCATATGACCCAGCAATATCACTCCTGGGTATCGACCCAAAAGAACTAAAAAAAGACTATCATAGTAATACCTCTATATCAATGTTTATAGCTGCACAATTCATAATTGCCAAACTATGAAACTAGATGAGATGTCCATCAACAGATGAATGGCTTACAAAATTATGGGATATACACACAATGTAATCCTAATTAACCATAAAGAAGAACAAAATTATGTCATTTGCAGGCAAATAGAACTAGAGAACATTATACTAAGTGAGATTAGTTAGTCACAAGAAGTGAAACGTCATATGTGGAAGCTAGGGAGAAAATGGAAAACAGGAAGGACTTCAGACAAAGGAGGAGAAACCTTAGTGGAGTAAAGGAGAGGATCTCACTAAGGGAGACCTTAGCCATGAGGAGTGGGGAGGAAGACTAAGGACACTTCAATGGATATGATGTACATACACAAACTTATCAAAGCCAATCAATGTACTGAGCATGGGAAGGTGGGGAGGGAACTGATGGAGGAATCAAAGAGTGCTATGTCCGCACCGGGTGTGGTGGTGCACGCTTGTAATCCCCGCGCTTGGGAGGTGAAGACAGGAGGATCGCGCAGTATCGACCCTGTTTCCAAATTTTAAAAAAAGTATAAAAATAAGTCTGGGAGTGTAGCCTGGAGGTAGAAGGCCCAATATCACACACACAAAAAAAGAGTGCTATGTGGATATATGCTCCTATCATCCTGAATGATTACAAAGCACTAATAGTAGTAATAATAATATTTCAATAGTACTTTTTACTATTATTATTATTATTATTATTATTACTATTAGAGTGGTGATGTTCAAGATGACAAAAGAGCAATTAGATCTTCTATGACTTTCCAGACACATCAATCAGCTTTGCTCCAAAATGTACAATGGATAGAAACTCACTCCTGATCCTCGGCAATGGGCAAGGCCTGCTGAGCACAAAATCTGTTAAGACACTTAGGGTCCGGCTCTCCAATACAGTAACTGCTGCTGAACCCTTGTGGCAACTGAACCCTTGAAATATGACTTGGCTGTAAGACATGTGTTGCAGATGTACAATAATCATCAGCAAGACCAAGAAATGTTTTATATAGATTATCTTTGGAGACGATAATATTTGGGAGGGAATGGCTAAATAAGTAGTATTAAAATACATTTCACCTCCTTTTTCTTCTATTTTTAAAAGTGGCTACTAGTTCATTTAAAATTTCATTTGTGTTTACTTTATATTTCTGTAAGAAAGCACTGATTTAAGTAATTTTGCTAGCTGGGTATAGTGGTGATCATATATATAATCTCAGTACTTAGGAAGCTGAGACAGGAGGATCACAGGTTTGAATTCAACCTCTGCAGCTTAGTGAGGCTCTCAAGAACTTACTGAGAACCTATTTTCAAAGGACTCAGAGTACCAATGTTTAATCCCTACTATTCCCAAGAAAAAATAATAAATAAATATTTTTGTGTGCTTGCTTGTAATCCCAATACTCGGGAGGATGACATTGGAGGATTGTAGATTTGAGGCCTGCCTAAGTAACACAGGGAAACCCTATTTCAAAAAAAAAAAAAAATAGGGCTCGGGCATAATTTAGAGGTAGAATGCTGCTGAGTTTGACCCCAGTAATGAACAATAATGCCCCTCTCCCTCTTTCAGGTTCAGAGAGCAGACCAGAAACTCCTGTTAGTTATTATTTGGCATATAGCTAACAGGGACAGAGCTTCTCAGAAAATGACTTTTCTTAGTTGGAAATAGATATCCTAAGAAATAAAGTACCAAGTGTCTGACCCCTAATCCAGAGAAGGAGCAACCCCATGATGGTTGAAAAGAGAACGGCAGATCATTTCTTCACAGGGGCTGATGACCTAACATGTGCCTGTATACTAGCAAGACCAAGGAGGATAAATGGTTTCTTTATCTTCCCATTAAAAAAAAGAGTTAGGCCAGGTGTGGTGACATAAGCCTGTAATCCCAGTCCTTGGGAGGCTGAGACATAAAGACCATGGTTTAAAACTAGCTTCAGCCCTGGCACACGCTTGTAATCCCCGCGCTTGGGAGGCGAGACAGGAGGATCGCGCAGGTTCGAAGCCAGCTGCATTGGTGTTAAGAGACCCTGTTTCAAAAATATATATAAAAAACAGGTCTGGAAGTGTAGCCCGGAGGTAGAAGGGCTTCCAGGAACCCCAGTACCACCGAAAACTAAAATAAAATAAAATAAAACCAGCCTCAGCAACTTAGAGGGGCTCTCAGCAACTTATCAATAACCTGTCTCAAAATAAAAAGTAAAATAAGGCTGGTAGTATAGCTCAAGATAGAGTATTCCTGGGTTCAAACCCAAGGACCATAAAAAAAGAAAAAATTAGGCATTGACTATATTCTGTGATCCTTAAAAAAGATGTTTGTGTGTCCCTGTCCATGTTGAGAGCACAGATAACTGATTCTGCAGAGAGGCAGTGACGGCGTTGATGAACTTGGACCTCTCGGTATGAGCATGGGCTCTGCCTGTCCTGACCCTATGAGAGTACCACGGATGCAAATTGACTCTGAAGGACAACACCAGGAAGTGGAAAAAGGAAATCATGCTTCTAGACTGTCCACATACAATGTGATCAGAAATGTTCACAAACATTTTCTCATTGAAGCACCCGACTCAAATGTTCACTTAAACCCCTGGTGAGTATCAGCTGACAAGTCTGAAAATAACAAAGGGAAACAGAACAATGAGTACATATTTCTCAGTATAAAAATCCCACTGAGTTTTGGAGTTGATTTTTGCCTGTTTAAGTAAATATTCGCACTTCTTCCTTCTCCGTCTATTTTGGAAGATTAAAAAGTCAACAAAGAAAAGGAGAAAAGAAACAGAAGGAAGTGTGTTTTTTTTTTTTTTTTAAATCCTCCAGTATCCCCAACAACGCAGACTGGTCTGGAAGGTATTGCCCTGGATGGCACTAACCTTGCTTTCTAACACAGTGCCAGTAAGGGACAGAAGTGAGACTTACTCCCCAGAAAGTTAATTTCCATCATCAAAGCCAGACAAAAGCCGCATGAGCACAGCGCCTCCCAGACAATTATTCAGCCAGTGAAGTGTCATCTGGCTGTATATTTTCCCATTTCTCAATGATCCTGCCTAGAGCCCAAGATGAGGAATTCTTCTAGGCTGGCTGCATTCTGCTCTAAAATATGTTTTTGATATTAGATTTGCCCATCAATTTGTTTCCCAGTGGGGTGAATATTTTGCTTTTTGTTGAAGAGGAAATACCAGTTATTTATAGCAACTGAAGGAAATAATGAACGGTTGCAGCCACAGAATAGCACGCCACCAAGTAAACACATCTATAAACGGTCATTTTGGACAACAGTGGCATGAGATGGTCAGGCAGACTGGGTCGCTGGGCTCGGTAGGGTCATCTCAAGAAACTTTCCAGGCTGCTCTCTCAGCCTTCCCTGCATGAACGAATTTCAATCAAGAGATCACAAAACAGTGCACCGGCCAATGAGGGTCATTTTTGGCCTTTCTTTAGTGCAGTCCCATCACTAGTTCCCCCAGCTGGGCCAGAGACCTTGTCACATAAAAGTTCCTCTGCTTGCTTTTATACAAGGGGCTTAAGCAGTAGTTTAGAGGTTCTTGTTTTTAAAAATACACTCAACAATTTAAGACCATTTCATTTGGTCTATTTTTTTTTTCTTCCTTTTCTGGGTTGTGGAGGATGGGGCAGGAAGCATTGAGAAATACTAGTACTTAAGGTTAAGTCATTTTTTTTGTTGTTGTTTGTTTGTTACTGGGGATTGAACCCAGGTGAATTCTACCACCAAATTATACCCCGGGAAGGGCCCTTTTTATTTTATATTTTGAAACAGGGTCTCAGTAAGTGGCTGGGAGGACCTCGCTAATTTCTTGAGGCTAGCGTTGAATCTGCGATCCTCCTGTCTCAGCCTCCCAAGTATTGGGATTACAGGTGTGCACCACCCTGCCCAGCTAGGTGAGGCCTTTTTATAATAAAATTTGAGGACTTATAAAAATTCATTTTTGGTTTATAAAATAAAGGACACAGAATGTCAGAACTACTTTTATTAAATACTAAACACAGTAATCTGCACAGCATGATCCTGTCCTGTGGTGAGATTAGGAGGCCTGAGGATGAGGAGGATGATAAAGAGAGATACAGATAAAGATCAGACGAAAGATAGAAAGAAGACTGGACGCACAAAGGGACAGACCGGCAAAGACAAAAGCAAAGCCTGGTGAGGCTAATCCCACCCAGTCGCTCTCCTTTCTTCCTATGGACACCATGAAATTTGTAGACTCAGGAGTTTTTGATTCATACTAAATGGCATTTAAACCTTTTTGGTTTGTTTTTAGCTTTTAAACTTGAAAGGCTATCCTCTCATAAACTTCTGACTTTCATGGAATTTAAGAAACTAAGAGTTTTTAGAGTTTAGGTTCCCCTTTAACACTGGGGGTGGTGGTGATGGTGGGGGGGGTTGTTAACTAGTCTGGCTATCAGAGCAGAGCTCTGTACAGAGGCCAACAGAAACTTGAGAGATGCAGGCCTGGGGTCATTTTCTCTGCAGCCCCCACCCCCTGCCAGGTGTCACCTCTTCAGGAAACCTTCAACAAGATCCCTGAAGAAGTCAGGGACTCTATGCCTCCTCTGTGCTAATTCTTTCCAGATTACTATGTGTCTCTTGCCCCAGACGGTCACTACCTACCCCCCAACAAGAGCACAAATAGGTCTAATTCTCCCAGCTCACTGCTAACACCTTGCTCAGGCCAGAGTCACATTCTCCTGGATTTACCCCCAAAAGCCTCTTAACTGGTTTCTGTGATTCCATCCCACCCTCCTACCTACCCTCCTTCCAGGTACAGTCTCCACACAGCAACCATAAAGATCCAGGAGGCAATGTAACCCAGTCTGTCACACTTCTGCTCAAGAGGCTTTAGATGCTCCCCTTCCTCTTTCAGAATAAAGAAAACATATCTGGTATGCCCTCTAAGGCCCAGCATGATTTTCTCTTCAGCATCCCTTCTGCCAAGCTGGTTTTGTTGCAGCTCCTCAGACACACTGGGTGTCCCACTGCCCCAGAACCTTTGCTTCCTCTGCCTAGAATGTTCTTTCTGCGTAATGTCCTCACTGCTGTTAGATCTCTACCCTCAGATCACCTTCTCACCTAAATTTCTTGCTTACCTAGGGTTTCAATCTCATAATCCACTATCATTTCAGACATTCCTTGGCCCTTTACTTACCTTAGTTTTTGCCTTAGTATTTATCATTTGGGGGGGGAGAATATTGGGAACTGATCCATGTTATTCTCCCTCTGAGCTATTCCCCCAGCTCTCCCCTCTTTTGATTTTGAAACAGGGTCTCACTAACTTGAGCAAGGCCTCACTCACTAAGTTGCTGAGGCAGGCTGCGAACCTGAAATCCTCCTGTCTCAGCCTCTCAAGTACTGCAATTACAAGTATATGTCACCACAACTGACTTATCATCTTTGAACAGACATTTTACTGACACATTTGTTATAATGTTTCTTGCTAGGAAATAAGTTCCACTTGGTATGGTGGTGCATATTTGTAATCCCAGTGTTTGGGAAGCCAAAAGAGGATGATTGCAGTTTCGCGGACAGCCTCAGCTACTTAGTGAGGTCCTCAACCACTTAGTGAGACCCTGATTCAAAAAATAAAGAATAAAAAAATAAAGCTGGGGGCGTAGCTCAGAGAAAGAATGTCCCTGGGTTCTGTCTCTAGTAAGGCAAAATAAAAAGAGAGAGGGAGGGAGAAGGAGAAGAAGAGGGAGAGGGAGAGGGAGAGGGAGAAGGAGAGGGAGAGGGAGAGGGAGAGGGAGATAGAGGAAGAGAATAAGTACCATGAGAGAAGAGAATGCTTGTTTGTTTGCTAATTTGCTATTGTATTGTATAGGAGAACGTGCAACCTGGCACCCCCCCACAGTCTAAAGCAGCCTCTATCGACTCTCTGGGTCGGAGACTCTGTAATACAACCCAGTAAAGGAGTAGTGGGGTCTGAGATACTACTGACTCGAGATCCAGAACACCTTAAGTGAAGTCATAGTGCCCCAAGGGAAGAACCCAGAGAAGGCACAAACTTCCGAAATCATGGGAAAGAGGAATAACACTGGAGCAATGAATGCCCACAACCCCACAACATCAGAACCCGATAAAACAGAAAATCAGAGATTTCTAGAAGATCAAATCAGGAAAATAACTGTAGAAATAATAGAGGTGCTTCAAAAAGAACTCAGAGAGAGCCAAAAAGAGATAAAGGATGCAATTAATGAAGTAAAGGCCTCAATTCAAAGCACAAACAACCGATTAGAACACATGGAGAACAGAATCTCGCTCTTAGAAGATGATCATTCCAAAAATGAACGCATAGTTTCTAATCTAGGAAAAAATATCCGACAGCAGGAATCTGATATTGAAGAAATATGGGCCCATTTTAAGAGAGCTAACCTAAGAATAATTGGAATAGAGGAGGGAAAAGAAAGTGAAACCAAAGGGATCAACAATCTCTTCAAGGAAGTAATAGCAGAAAATTTTCCAAACATAGAGCAAGAGGTTGATACACAGGTCCAGGAAACTTATAGAACTCCCTTTAGACAGGATCGGAGAAGAGGATCCCCACGCCACATAATTGTCAAAATGACCAATGTGGAAGCCAAGCAGAGAATCTTAAAGGCAACAAAAACAAAGGGCCAAGTGACATTCAGAGGCAAACCAATTAGAATCACTCCAGACTTCCCAAACCAAGTCATGAGAGCCAGAAGGGCTTGGAGTAACATATTCCAAACTCTGAAAGAAAACAACTTCCAGCCAAAAATTTCCTACCCAGCAAAACTTTCTATCAAATTAGATGGAGAAATAAGAAGCTTCCATGACAAACAGAAACTGAAGGAATTTATGTCTTCAAAACCAGCACTAGAGAAAAAACTCAAAGAGATTAACTACAAAGAAGAAATAGGTAACACACACCAGAACCAGAGAAACAAGAGTTTCCATCCAACAGTCAACTAAGATTGGTTATCTGTGGAGATTCATTACTTATGTTAGTCTTTTACCTATCTCTAAATGGTATTGTTTGCCTTTATTGTTGTTAATTTTTAGGATGTCTAGTTGGAATATTAATATACCTTCAGATATAGCATTTGGAAATATTTTATCCCATTCTATTAGTAACTGTTAACTCTGTTTACATTGTCTTTGGATATATAATATTTTTTTTTTATTTTTTAGGGAGTTTGTATACTCTTCTGTTGCCTGTGCCATTGAAATCATATCCAAGAAATCACTGCCAATTTCAGTGTTGTGAGGTTTTATGACCCAGATTTTCTCCTAAAAGTTTATAGTCTTAAGATTTATATTTAGGTCTTTTATCTATTTTGAGTTAATATTTGTATATGGGATTAGGTAAGGGTCCAACTTTATTCTTTTCCATGTAATTATTATGTTTCAACAATATTTAGTTAAAATATTATTATTTCTACCACCAAATGTTCGTGGAAACCTTTTCAAAAATAACTTGACAATATAGGGAAGAATTTAGCTCTAGGCTTTTATTTAACTCCAATGGTTTATATATCTGCCTTTAGAATAGTACTACACTGTTTCAATTATTGTAGCTTTATATGGTTTGAAATCAGAAAATATATATCTTCTAGCTTTGTTCTTTTTCAAGATCGTTTTGGGTATCTAGAGTCCATATTCCATATTAGGATAGAGTTTTTTTTCTGAAAAATAAATATATAAATATATGATAGTTTCACCTAAAAAAAATAGAAAAAAATATTCTCTGGTAAGAAAGAAAGTAAAAAGAAATATTGAAATGTTATCTTTAAGTCATCAAAAGCTTGGTATCAGACAAATGAAAGTGTTATGTGAGATTATCATTTTTAATTTTGGATAAATTGCTATAATACTAGATGTTAACCACTAAGCCAAGCATGGGAGGGAGGGATAGGGAGAGAATGGGGTGGGGATCGGGTGGGGGCTGACTGGGCAATGTGTGCATGTATGTCTACAAAAGTATGTATCCCACTATGATGTATGAATACAGTGCACCAATTAAAAAAAAAAGAAAAAAAGATTACATATGAAAGCATTCAGAAAACCCTGTCATAAGAGTATAAAGGGGGATGTGTACTTATTTATTTGTTTCTTTTTTGTGGTAGTTGGGATTGAAACCAGGGACATTCTACTCTGAGCTACACCACCAGCTCCATTTTATTTTATTTATTTTTTTCACTTAGAAATACGTCCTCATTAAGTTGCAGAGGGCCTTGTAGGTGCACACTTGTAATCCCAGTATTTAGGAGGCCAAGATAAGGAGTATGCTTTAAAAAAAAATGTTTTGTGAGAGGTTAGGACTGACTGTGAGAAATTCACCAGTTTCGGTGAGCGTGGCATTAATTTCACAATTTGTGTCTCCTTAACCCCTATATTTTCCACTTAGAAAACAAACACTTTTGAGGAGTCTTTTCTGGGTGTTAATATAGATCTGAGCCATAAACACAAATAGACCTAGAAAAGGTGTAGAAGACATATGGTATTTGCATATGGGCACTTCTTTACATATATAGATATGTATTCAGAATGGAAAAAAAAATCCCTCCCTGCCTGAGAGACCAACTGTTTGTATCAAAATTTCAAAGGACATCCTCCAGCATATTCACGGCAATATTTTTTTCACTAAAGAGTAAAATATTTTTCTGGATGCTCTCTGTTTATATCACTTTCATGGTCCTAATAAACTAGAGCCGTGGTCACCACAAAAAACCCACAATAAGCTGCAAAGATATTTTGGGGGAAAAGTGCTTATAATTACATACCTCATTGTGTAATTCAGTATTTCCCATTTGAACTCTTCGAAGCTGACAATTTGAAAAATTTCTCAAATGTGAAAAGTAAATAATACACCCATGTTTCATCACCTTGGTGCACCCCAAGACACCTACCGGGCATGATAATATTAGAGAAACCCAACTTCCTTGTTATGGATACTCCGTGAGAAAATACTGATGAATATTCTCTTCTGATTTGTTCAATGTCTCCATGTAATAGTTGTAGGGAAACTGCTAATCCTAAAAGAAATGAGAGATACCCAAGTTAAAACTGGAAGAACAGATACAGCATAAATAGAAACTGGTGTGTTTCAACAAGCCCATCTCGGTTAGACATAGAATGCCCCCTAAAGAACTCCTGTTCTGGGCTGACATGGTTTGGTCATGGGGGTTTAATTTCATCAGTATAATGGATTTATCTGAGTGGTAACCTGGGAAGGTGGGTATGGCTGAAGAAGGTGAGTCCCTGCGAGTGTAGCCTTGGGGATTTTTCCATTTTTAAAGAGGCTCAGAGCAACTGGAGAAAGCTTGAGCAGAATGCTAGGACCTGGCTTCCAGGCCCACACCCTCTCCTTCAGCTCCTACCAAATGGAGCACACCCCTGTACCAACACTCAGTTCAGCCACAGATGATGGGTAGCTGATTCTGGAAGACAGTGAGATAAAAATAGTTTTAATTCTTTTTCAGTTTTATAAGGCCCATGAATAACAATGTATTGAATATCAGTAGCATGAACGCAAATCATAAGGTATAATAATTCAAGGATTTTTAATGATAGTGATGGAGGTTTTTCTTGAAATTTATGGATCAAAGGTGATTATAATAAAACCAAGATTATATTCATTTTATTATATACAGTTGAAACTTGTGATGGCATTATATTCTACTGAGAATTCAGCTAGAGTCAAGATGCATTGATTAAAAAAAGAGAATTTAGTCAGTAAGGTAGCAAAATTCATCTTTTTTTAAAACCTCAATTATAGTGACATTATCACAGTGGGATAGAAAAACATGAATGACTTTTCATATATATTTTCCCTAATTTTCATGCAAGAACTATAAAAAGAAAATTGTCATATTTTGTGAGTATATTTGTATGTATATTTCAAAGATGCTATTTCTCTTACAGCTTTTTAATTACATATTTCTTTTTTCCCCACTGCTTTAAAGTAAGAAGACATAAAGGTATCTCACCTACATTAGCAACACAAAATGAAATCTGTCAGAGGTGACTTCCTTTTAAAAAATTTGGCCTCATTAATCTGAGCTCAATTTAAAAAAGGAATTTGGATGGTGGAGTCAAGATGATAAATCTATACCCTAAAGATCTTTAATCTACACTATGACTCATCCTTGACTTCCCTCAGTAATGTACATATTATGTGCCAGTAACCAGTCCAATCAACAATTTGCAGTACTACAATGCTCTCTAGAAACAAAGGCATAAGAATGACCATATCAAAGTATAATGAATAAGAAATGCAAAAGTTATTTTCCACACATCTAGATTAGTATCTGCTTTTCATTCTCCTTCAATAATACCAGAAAACAATAACAACAAAAGTGGTATTTTGTTGGGTTGTTTTACTTGCTTTTCAAGAGCGGCAATGGAAGAAGAGCAGGGGCACCACTAACTGACTGGGTCCTCATACTTTCTGATGAGTGCCTCAATAGAATATTTGCTTCAGGGAGTTGCTGAGAATTAATTTAAGTCTTGCAGGCTTAAATTCAGAACTTAAAATCCGCATCCTACTTGTAGCTACTATCCCTCACTTAGCCCCCCTCCCCATCATTCACTTTGAGTTGGGTGACTGAAGGCAATAAACTCATGGTGGAGTGCGTGTCCTTCCACAGCCCTATGGAATAAAGTAGGGGATGACTTGATGGAGGCAGCTATCTATGTAGCTTTGAGACACTATGTGGCACTACTTGTTCCTTTAAAAACCTACAGGCATAGCCCAGTGTAGTGGTGCATGCCTGTAATCCCAGTACTTAGGAGGTTGAGACAGAAGAATCATAGGTTCCAGGTAAGCTTCAGCAAAATAGTGAGACTCTAAGCAACCCAAAGAGACTCTGTTTCAAAATAAAAATTTAAATATGGCAGGGGACAGCTTGGAAGTAGAATACATCTGGGTTCAATCCCCAGTGACACACACACACACACACACACACACACACACACACACACGTACACATGCACATATACCCTACAAACTAAAGAACAGCAACAAAGGAGCACATATTACAATCCATCTGTCCCAGCAGTTACTTCTTCCTGACTCACCCTCTCCACTGCCCCCACCACATCAGTGGTGCCTCTGTTCTCCTCCTACTTCCATTCTTTTTCCTTCAAAATACTCACCCACACCATTGCCATCATCATTAGCATCGTCAGGAGCTGGTATTTGTTAAATACCACGGTGTGCCAGACAACGGCATAGAACAACCGTTCCTCCTGCTGGGGAGAGAACTGTTCAAGAGTCCTCGAATACTCATAAGCAATGCTTGCAAATAGAGAGCAGTATGAATTTAACATAACTCTTGAGATACTGTGATGCTTTTAAGTCAAGGTCATTTTACTGGGACGTCTCATGGAAGACTGATCAGAGACACTTGCAATATTACATGGTACATGTTAAGGAAGAAGAGGGAAAAAAAAAAAACCTCAACTTTAACCAAAAAAACAGAGAGCATACTGTTCAGGATAGGGGCTGGACCAAGGAAAGCTGATCTTTTGTTCTACACAGCCAATACTCATTTAACTAGTAGTGACTTTTTTTTTTTTAACATAAGGTGAATCACATTGCAGAGGATAAGAAAATAATTTATTCAGAGAACACAGGGATCCTGAAGAAAATTAAACAAGATAAAAATAGGAGAAAAAGTATGTTTTGGGGGAAAACGTGGATGAAGAGTAATAATAAACAGGGAAATATACCAATACTTTATCGTTAGAGAGGATAAAGTTGAAAGGATTGGGAAGAACTGTTTAGCAGACAGCAGATGGAGGGTAGCCAGCTAGTGGATAACCAAAGAGAATGTTCAGTGATGGGGGAAGAGACAAAATAGTGTGCAGAAAGAGAAAACGTTAACATCCAAGAGTAAGATGCATCTTAAAATTGTGATAGGTAATTTTCAACCTGAATATTTAAAACTACACATTAAAATCCTAGATATAATCATTTCATGTGTCCAGCCCAGGGACAAAAATTGGTGGGGTAATTTAATTTCCATCAGTATCTCCAGAATGAAGAACTAACAATCAAGAATGGGAAAAGTAACTGGCTAGAGGGATTAACCATAATATACCTGCTCTGCCCAAATCATATATTCTTCCAGAAAGAAACTATATCGCCAGACTAAAAACACAAATAAAGGGCATACTTTCAATATGATTAAAAGGAAAAAAGAAACCATGGTGCTGATGGTGAATCCACAGCAATCAGCCCACAAAAGGCCCGTGCATTCTACTTATTTTTTAATTAGGAAAATTCTTGTCCCTATTTTTACAGTGGTCTTTAATTATCATGACCACAATCAAGAGGCTGAAGAAATAAGTCACTAGAACAAAAAGAAATAACATAATAAGAAACTACTCATCCCTGAAAAGGAGAGACTCAGCAAATATTTACATGGTCCTTCTTTTTAAAAATCAAATTCATCGGGTGTATTCATTTCGAGTCACCCCTCCATGCCAGTCTGGTATGGAGCTGTATTTCTATTTTCTGTTCTTCTATCTTTCTAATAATCTTCTTTAAATCTTCAGCAACTGTCAGAAAAAATCAAATTCATCTATAGTATATAGAAGCAGAGAATGGAGTCATGGATTCCAGGGGCTAGAGAAATGAAGTAGGAAAGGAGATTTGGTCAAGGGCACAGAATTTCAGTTAGAGAATAAGTTCTGAAGACCTGTACTATGATGACTCCAGCTAAATGGGTATTCTCTACTTAAATATCACTAAGACTGATCATAACTGTTCTCAGTACCAAAAAAGAAGTATGCGAAGTGATCCATATGTCTATTATTTTCATTTAGGCACTTCATAATATATACATAGAACAAAACATAACATGGTACACCATAAACATATATAATCTTCATTTTTCATTTATACCTTTAAAAAGCCAGCAGAGAAAAAGACAAATATTTATTTATTTCAATTACCTGAAGCTTAGCCCTTCCTTTCAGGTCTAGTCATCTATGACACAGGGTGTAGTCTTTGAGCAGTATTTTTCTTTCTTCTCTGTTATCCTATCTTATTGTATTTTTCTTTCTTCTCTGTTATCCTATCTTATTGTCTAGGACACTCTTGCTACTTCTGGGGGTAAAGAAACTTTCAAATATTTATCCCATACTTTACCTCTTTACTGCCATAATTAAAACATGCTCATTCTGGTGAGAGGAAGATGGAAAATGATAGATGAGAATATATACAATAGAGTTCCGACTCCTAAGGAATTGATAATCTAATAATGAAAGACACACGCAAACAAACAATATAAGGCAGAATGTGGTAGGTATATAATAGGAATGTCAAAATAAGCAAAAAATGTTACTGAAGGAATCTGAAAAGTTGAGGGAAGATTTTGAATAGAGATTAATGGTAACCTGTAAACAAACTACAGAGCCAGGTTAACTTTTTAATTTTTAATATATAAATAATGTTTGCAATTACTTTTTGACCCTTGATATTAGTTCCAGAACTGAACCTAATATGGGAGAAATGTTCCCCTTAGCAGGAACATTATCATTACGCTTAACTTTCACATCAGCCTAGATGTTCAAGCCTTGATTATAAATGCTTGATATCTAATTTTAAGCAACAGTATAGTCATCAATTAATCTGGAGTCTGCCAGAAAACAACATATTATTCATGATTAAGCTCAGCCTACAGAGAAGCAGTGAATAAAGGGAACGTTTGGTATCTGTGGGGCCAAATGTGGCTGATTATTTGATAGCTCTAATTTTATGAGAATTAAAATTCACCCTCTAAGATGGTTCCTTTTCAATTCATGAAATTCTACACTTTTATATTAAAAACAGCAAACACAGCACGATTTACAAGTAGCAGCCAAATTAATTTTAGACGACATCAGCCGTTTTGCCACTAATGAACCAAATAACATGTAGCTGTTGATGTATAAAATGCAAAAATGGAAAATCATGACAGATATGTTTGCTAAGTACATGTGTTTATGAAGTGTGCTATTTAAGAAATGTATCATACAGCTGTAAGATACTGTCTCACTGTTCGCTTCTCTGTGCTTTGGTTCTTACATCTATAAAAGAGAGATAGGAATGATTCTTTTTTTTTTTTTTTTTGGTGGTACTGGGGTTCCTGGAAGCCCTTCTACCTCCGGGCTACACTCCCAGACCTATTTTATATTTTTGAAACAGGGTCTCTTACGCCAGCGCGGCTAGCCTCGAACCTGCGCGATCCTCCTGTCTCCGCCTCCCAAGCGCAGGGATTACAAGCGTGCGCCACCACGCCCGGCATAGGAATGATTCTAATTCCATAAAACACTTTGGGCAAGGCCTAGCACAAAGTAAGTGCTTACAAATGTTAGCTACGGAGCCAGGTATGTTGGTGCACACCTATAATTCTAGCACTTGGGAGGCTGAGAAAGTAGGATAGAGGCCAGCCTCAGCAATTTAGCAAGATGTAATAAAGCAACAAATAAAACAGGGTTATGGTAAAGCTTCAATTCCTAGTATCACACACACACACACACACACACACACACACACACACACGTACACATACAGAATGTTAGATACAGCTGCTATAACAATGCCACTACTATTATACTTTGCTTCTCTTCTTCTTCTTTCCTACCATGAAAATAGATGTATTAGCTTCTATCAAAAAATGATCTAGCTGGGCGTGGTGGCACACACATGTAATCCCAGCATTCGGGAGGCTGAGACTAGAGGATCAGGGTTCGCAGACAGCCTCAGCTACTTAGTGAGGCTCTCTGCAACTTGGTGAGACCCTATTTCAAAATAAAGAATAAAAAATAGGGCAGGGGATGTAGCTTGGAGGTCAAATGCCTCTGGGTTCCATCCTCAGACCCGCAAAAAAAAAAAATTTTTTTTTTAAATGATCTAACTTCTCTAAGTTCCATACATAAAGAAAATATTCCTATGAATAGGCTTCCCTTCTTACCACTAGATAAAGCAAAGGAATGCAATTTAGTTCTGTGGAGGTTTCAAAGGCAGCGCTTACTGTCAAGGTAAGTTCTATACCATGAAGACTTGACAAGATTGTGACTATACAAATTGGTAATATTCTGAAATAGACAAATGGGAAGATGGTGAAATACCTAGTGATGTGGAGATGCTGGTGTTGTGTCCAGGTACAAAAAAAGCCATGGGTCTGAAAGACTGACAAATTCAAAGTTCTTGAGGTGTTGAGCATATAATTTGGTAAGGAGGACAAGTTATCCCACTATCTTATTTTGTGTTTTTCCATTATAATTTTCTGTAGTACTGAGGATTGAACCTAGAGGCATTCTACCTCTGATCTATGCCCCATGCCCCCTTTTATTTTATTTTATTTTATTTTATTTTATTTTATTTTATTTTTTACTTTGACACAGGCTCCCACTGAGTTGCTGAGGGCTTCATCATCAAGTCACTGAGGTTGTCCTTGAAACTTTGCTCTTCCTGTCTTGGCCTCCCAAGTGTTGGGATTATTGGGGTGTGCCTACACGACCTATAATTACCATAATATTGTGTGTGTGATATTATTATTTTCCTATCTCATTTCTATCCTCTAAAAGGATTGGATGTTCTTATTTTCTATTTTTTTCTGCTATTCTGTAAATCATGTATTTTATTTCCGTATTTTAAATACTGTAACATAAATAATTGACTTGAGGACTTTACTTAAAGGATAGCTGGATTCTCTCCCTGACCCAGCCTGGGGATCCTGACTCTTTGAAACTCTGATGATGATAGTTTTAAATTGTTGCTGCTTAAGTCAACACTTCAGCAGATTAACCACCACACTGACCATTCTCTGTACACCATTGCCTCCCACAATTCTTTTCTTCTAGTTTTAGTGTTTTACTGATGCTCATTTCTGATCAGTTCTTCCTGTGACTATGGACAGTAAATTCTCTAGGTCTTTCTATGAAGATTTATTTCATGTCTACTTTTAAGTAATAGTTTGTCAAGTATATAACTCAAAGGTAGCCATTTGTCCCTGGCAATTTGGAGACAGAATTTCAGGACACTCTGACCTCTATAACTGTTGCTGAGGCAATGATCTCTTTTAGGTCATCAGTATTTTCTCTCTGGGTTCTAATTTGGCTTTGGTGTTGCGTAGTTTCACCATTCATTGAGATGTGACTTTAACTATATTTGTCTTGTTCATGACTTTTGCTTCCTTTATAAAATTGACACTTCTGTTAAAGTTCTACAAATCCCAAGCTTTTCAAATATTGCAACTTTCATATGTCATCTATTTGTTTCCCTGGAAATCCCATTAGATGCATGTAGACCTTTTATCATGTAATTCTTTATACTTTTTAAATGTTTATTCAGGTTTTTCCACTACATTTTTCCTTTGTATAGTACTCTGGCTTATGTATTAGGCTATAATTTAAATTTATTGATTCATTTTTTCTATAATGCTCATTTTCTATATAAGTATTCTTCTCATTTTATTGTATTTTAACGACATTTTTTAAAAGGATGTCTAAAGTTCTGCTTAAGTCTCTAGTTCCTAGAATTCAAGCATCAAGAGCACAAGTACTTTATTTGCTTTGTTTAATGCTTTACACTAGTGCTTGAGTAATGCCAAACAGATGCTCAATTAATATATTTGATGCATTAACTTAAAAATAACTTCATTTTTTCATTACTTGTCTCATTATGAATCTCTTGTGCTAATACAATTAGTCTTTTCTTGATAGTTTATTACCTCAAATTCTAGGATGTCATGATTCCCATTGTGGCATCTGCTTTCTTTGCCTCACTGTTGATTATTCCAGGTTTGTGTATTGTTATTATTGTCATTTTATTATGACTCATCTTTAGTGGCTGTTGTTCTTATCACAGGAATCCCATGCACCACAGGTATGGAAATAATCACTGCATTTGTCTTATTCATGACACTTGCTTCCTTTATAAAATTAACACTTTTGTAAAAGCAAGTTCTTTGGTTATACATTTACCGTTTTCGGGTAAATCAGGACGAGTTTTTTTTTTTTTTTTTACAGTGAATTTCATAGATGTGAATTTTTCCAAACTAAGTTGATATAAATTCAAACTAATGGCATGAACATGAAGTTTAATGCTTCAAGGGAGAAACGCCCTCCCCTCCATTTCCTTTCAGAAACAGAAAAAAGCTCTGTATGGCCCAGTAGTAGAGGGCTCACTTCAAGGCTCCACTCACAGAGATCTATGCCAGGGTCTTATCTTCTAGGTACAATATAAAAAGTGGGCTCCCAAATTTGAGGCCTCAATTAATGTCTAACCCCTCTTCCTTATCAGAGCATCAACATGAGTACTGTTCTTCTAGTATTGAGCTGCTTCATTATATCTGGCCTCAAGATTTCTCTTTCTTTCATTAAGCTTTCATTTTCTATCTCTTACCATGTGTTGGTTGCAATTTAAACAGCACTTTCATGTGCTTGTGGTAGAAAGTTACAACAATTGAATCTGTAATGTTCTGAAAAGCCAACTTATTTTAAAATCTTTGTAATTCCTATTACTTTTTAATAACACAATGGTTCATGAAGTACTAGTCCACCTTTAGTGCACAACTAAATTGTCACTGCAAATGGGTGAATTAATTAACCAACCAAAAAATTATTGTAATTATATAGTATTTAAGGACTATCAATCTTACCAGTATATAATTCAAAAACTTATCCTCTGTTCCAAAATTTTATAAATATACTAGATTAAAGTACCAAATACAATCATAATATTGATTGAAATCTTGACCAAAGAAATATAAAACAGTGAAAAAGTACTTAATACTATATAATTATTATTTCTTTTTCATTCTCCTGAGTTTCTGTATAAGTATAAAAGCCAAATTATAGAATATTAAAATATATGTTCTAAAAATATCTATATATCTATAAATATGTTTTAAGATATCTTAGCTAAGAATAGATGTGCCAAAAATACAAAATTTCCAAAGGAGAGTATCTAAAGGTCATATTACATACCATATGTATTCACAACCAAATCTCTAACTTGAATTATTGGAAGAATATAGTTAACATATAGAAAAATACATAAATTGTCATAATCATACATTACTTAACATATTATCTGATACTCAGAAGCTTTCTAGCAATCCTCGTCTTCACTTATTTCTCCTACATCTTTATGTTTATAAATGTATTGATATTTTGTATAAACATATAGTAAATAAGAATTAAAAACATTTTATTTCCTCAATTAGAAGTTTCAGAAAGTTTGATGACTAAACTGAAATGGTTCTTCCTTTATGTTTTCAATATTTTCAAATATTTTACACTAAAAAATAACCAAAAATTGCTTCATTTTACTTTTTCTCAAAATAAATACAGTCAAATAAAGAGTATTAAAAAAATTTTTTTTGGTGGTACTGGGGTTCCTGGAAGCCTTTCTACCTCCGCCTTCACTCCCATGAGCTACACTCCCAGACCTAATTTTATACTTTTTTAAAAATGTGGAAACAGGGTCTCTTAAGCCAGCGCGACTGGCTTCGAACCTGCGTGATCCTCCTGTCTCTGCCTCCCAAGCGCGGCGATTACAAGCATGCGCCACCACGCCCGGTGAGAGTACTAAAATTTTTCAAAAAATAGTCCTAGCTCAGCCAGTATCTGATAGTGGCATAGAAACTTTGCAGGATATTAATTATATGTTATTTTAATAATCCAGAAGAAAAGTAATGAGGGATTAAACTTAATACTGTAAATCATCACAGGAGATGAAAACAAATCTTAGCAGATTACCTAGTGCACACAGAAATCATGGAAGTAAACTGACACATAAAACCAGTGTCTTCCACTCGGTCCCAATTTCCTTTTCTCTTTTTATTACTAAACATTCAATTCCAAATCTTCAGGCTTTATATCTTTCAAAAAACTTTGGTTTTCTTTGTTACAAATTGTATTAATTTTTATCAATTAATAAGTTAATTGAACATCCAAGACCCTTTTTACTTTGGCATCTTATGGCAAAATATACAAAAAGCTTATATTCCCTCTTAATAATCTTACTTCTAAGGCTTCTATTCAAAAATAAAAAAGACATTCCTCATAATATTACTTATAAACGTGAAAAAGTTGAAAGCACCTAAGAATCCAACAATAAAGACTGCATAAGTACATTAGGACCTTAGATCTTGGAACCAAGAAAAAGTATGCAATCTCTTTAGTACTCAAATTTTTTTCATCTTCCCTTTTCCTCTTTAGTTTGGTGCTAGTAACCAATAGAAAACAACTTAAGATATACATCTTGTATCCAAGTGTATGCATCCTTTTGTTTTTATTTATTAATTCACGAAATAAATATTTGCCATGTGCCAACTAGTCATTAAACATTGAACATTTTAAAATGTAACTCTATACTCTAAAAACTTTAAGCAGAACATGTATATGTCAAACAGTTTGGATTGCACAAAAGGTCCTATTACAAAAGAAAATATACTCCCCTACCCCACCTTTGATTTCTGTTTTGAGAATTAATAAATGTTTATAATTTCTTGTGTATCCTACCAGAACTTTCCTCATTTTAATGGTGATAACTGTTATAAAAATGAAAGAGATAAAAGTAAAAAGAAAAAATAAGTAAAGGATAATTGGATATAGAAGGAATTGCTGAAAAGGTAGCAGTTAAACTTTAAAGGGAAAAGAGCAATATGGAAAAATAGACAGTGCTCCATGCAGAGGGAAGGTCAGGTGCAGAAGATCTGCAACAGGAAAGGGCCTAGGTGATGGACAAACCAACCAGACAAGAGCTGGAATATCTAAAACAGGGTCTCCTAAGCCAGCGTGTGCAGCTGGCTTCGAACCTGCGCGATCCTCCTGTCTCTGCCTCCCAAGCGCGGGGATTACAAGCGTGCGCCACCACGCCCGGCTCCTTTAGTATTTCTTATAAGGCAGGTCTGTTAGCAACAAACTCTTTCAGCTTTTATGTGGGAATGTCTTTATTTTGCCTTCAAATTTGAAGTAAGATTTAAGATTCTTAGCTAATACTTTTTATTTTTACTTTTAGCTCTTAGCATGTCATCCCACTGCCTTCTCACCTCCATTGTTTTTCATGAGATGTCAGGAGACAATTTTATAGGACTTCCCTTGTACATGATGAGTAGTACCTGTCTTATTGCTTTCAAGATTTTGTTTTCTTTTTAAGACTTTTTACTATGATGTGTTTGAGTATCTCTTTCTGTTTTGCATACTCAGAATTGCTGAGCTTCTTTGGTGTATAGATAGTTTTTCATCAAATCTGGGAAGTTTTGTATCTGTATTTCTTTACATATTTTCTCTGCTCCTTTTTATCTCTATACTTGTTCTGGGACTTCCACTGTGCGCATGTTTGTTCTTGATGATATCCCTGAGGTTCTGCTCATTTTCCTTCATTCTTTTTTCACCTAAATTTCATAGATTTCAAGAGTGCCTTTCGGGGTGTTTCTTTACACCATTACAAATAAGATCAATTCCTTTCAAGAGAGTTTTGTGGGGTTTTTGTTTTGTTTTCTGGATTTCCTCTCTCTCTGAGCCAATTTTTTGAGCCACCATTTCAGAGATAGAAGCAGGTAAAAGAAGATCATTTTGGTGGAGTGACACCACTGTTTTAAGAGTAAGGTAGTAGGCTAGAGCAGCATCTTAGTTCAGACTGTTACCACATAGTACTATAGATGGAGGAGCTGATAAACAATAGGAATATATTTCTCATGGTTCTGGGCACTCAAAGTCTGAAATGAGGGTGCCACATGGTAGGTTCTGGTGAAGATGCTTTTCCAGATTGCAGTCCACTGTCTTCTCACTGTATTTTCACATGGTGCAAAAAGAACAAGGGACCTCTCCTCATTAAGGAGACTAATGTTGAACTGGGTGTGATGGTACATGTTTGTAATCCTAGTACTTGGGAGGCTGAGACAGGAGGATCACAGGTTCAAGAACAGCCTCAGCAACCTAATGAGACCATTTTTCAACATAAAAAATAAAATCGGGCTGGGGATATAGCTCAGAGGTAGAATGCCCCTGAGTTCAATTTCCAGGATCCCAACAAACAAACAAAAACAAAATGGGGTGTGTGTGTGTGTGTGGCACTAATGCCAGTCATAAGAGCTCCTTCTTCATGACCTAATTAAAGTTCAAAGGCCTCACCTCCTAATCCTAGCATACTGAAGGTTAAAATAATAATATGAATTGAAAAGGGGGCACACATTCAGTCCACATTCAGGCAGTAACCTCTGGAACTTGTAGGTTGCCTCTTTCCATGTAAAAACCTCTACTCTATTAACAAAGTCAGAAAAGGACAATCAGTGCCCCAGTTTTCTCCTCTTGTCGCACCTGGAATTTGGCCTCTCAGGTTTGAATGGGGTTTAGCTGCAAAAAGGATGCCTCCAATCTCTCATTAATACTTGCTAGGAATTCAACCCCTGTATCTCTACGTTTGGGAGGGCATTTGAGAAATGTGGGCACCTTGTCCTCTCCTGTTGAAATATCTTATTTCTTGAATGAGAGCTCATGGCAGGGACCTCATCTCCTGGTCCCTGCCTGTCTAGAGTGGATCTTCCATTATGCTGAGCTAAGGCAGGCAGGCAGTGGGGAGTAGATTAGGCCCAGTTGAGTGCCACTGACTCTCCCTGGTCTTGTCAGGATTTTTTGGTTCATCTTGTTTGCATGATTCTTCACTGTATGTTTTTAGGAAAACGCCTAGGTTTTACTGCCTTTTAAGGTATAATTTTCACCAGTTATGGTTATTTAATTTTGAAGGTTTGCTCCAGCTTTCATACGCTGTAGACAACACTAAAAAGACTATTTTTTAAAATTTACTTATTCAAATTTTGTGAT
Source organism: Muscardinus avellanarius (assembly GCF_963383645.1). Taxonomy (NCBI): domain Eukaryota; kingdom Metazoa; phylum Chordata; class Mammalia; order Rodentia; family Gliridae; genus Muscardinus; species Muscardinus avellanarius. The sequence goes on along the minus strand of NC_137795.1, from coordinate 39,395,158 downwards.
ACTAGGGATTGAACGCAGGATGCAACATGCTAGGCAAGTGTTCTGCCACTGAGCTATACCCCTAGCCCTAAATATGTTATTTTTTGAAAGTTTTTGCCTACTTATATTTTATGTGTTTGGGGAGTGAGGATTAAGAGAAAATTCAACTGATAGAATTTCTAAGTTTATCCTGCAAAATAGTATCAAGAGGTATCAGAAAAATTTTCTATAGATGGTATTGTTAGACACAAAGTGATGTATGCATGTTTGTATGACTTTGAATCTCACTATAACATACAATAACATTGCACCAATAAAGACGTAAACAAAAATATAGAATTATTAGATTATTTCAGAAAATGGCATTCAGCAAAATCTATTCATTTCTCGATTATACTTGTTATCAAATACATATTAAATACATATTAAAATAATACCTATTATTAAAGCAAAAATTTTTACTTCCATTTTTTCCCATGTGCTTGATTTATAAAATTAATCATCTAAGTGTTCAGCACTAGAGTGTTATGAGCTACATCTATGATATAAGACCATTGACTTTTTAAATAAGAAGAAGTTACATATTCTATTTTGTCCTCACTCAGAATTTCAGAGGAACATTCTGGATAGAAGCTGATCTAACTCAGAATTTCAGAGGAACATTCTGGATAGAAGCAGTATGATGCTGGCTTCATTTGGCAAGGTATTTACACTAGGCAGTCAGAGACAGGCTCTCAGAGTCTCTGGAACACAGGAAAGAAATGAAGCCAAATGTCTACGAGTGCAGTGTGAAATGACACGATACTTCTGGAAAATGTCTCAATGGAGCAAAAGCCAGAGCATCAGAAAGAAACCAGAATACAGAAATGTTAGGTTAGGAAATGAAATCAATATGGCAAGATGAGAGCAGGGAACAGTGATGTGCTAACTACATGACAAGGAAGCCCCCCTACTGAAAGCCTTCAGCTGGCAGGACCAGATTACCAAAATAAAACTGGCCTTCAACACTGTCATCCTGGAGAGCTGGAGAGCCTGGCTGTTAATGTTGCTAATGCTCCCTGAGTGTTTCCTCTTCACATGTACTTTAAAAAACAGTTTAAAATAAAAAGAAAGAATAAAAGGAAGAGAGAAAAGAGAAAGAAAAGGGAGGAGGAAGAAAGGGAGAAAAATTTATTCTTCTAGGTTTTACCTTGATTTCTGACTTTTAGGAATTATTTATTTCAGAAATTTTTCTATCAGAAATGTATTATCTAATTTGTGAATATTCTTATTGCTTCCTTAAGCTAAATAAACTCCCCCAAATGCAATTTTGACATCATTAAGGATAATTAATATTGTCAGAAATTATCTGACAATAGGATCACCTTGTGATGATGTCCTCACTGAATTGTTTAAAGTAGATAACCCTAACAATTGGGATACCTCTCTCTCTTTTTTTTTTTTTTTGTCTGTGGCACTGGGGTTGAATCCAGAGGCATTTTATCTTCGAGCTATACTACCAGCTTGATTTTATTTCTTATTTTGAAACAGGGTCTCACTAGCCTGATGAGAGTCTCACTACTTGCTGAGGCTGTCTTCAAACCTGCAATCCTCCTGTCTCACCCTCCCAAGTACTGGGATTACAGGTGTGTGCCACCATGCCCGGCTCAGGTATGCCTATTTTTTTATGTAAAAGAAATGATACACATAAGCAAATAATCTGGTGATTATAACTGCTGGTGCCCAGATCTTTTAGGCCCAAATTTTACAGTTCTGGGAAGGTTTTCTTTACTCCCCCCCACCCCCTTTTACTCTCTCTGAAGGAATGGTTAAGCCACAGCTAACAGTTATAGAGAAAATAAGAGCAGAGCAATACACAAGTCACTGAATGCCAAATGAAGAAACATAAAAGATATTTGAAATTATTTACTCTCATTATGTCTTATCCAGAAAATAAATTTACTGACCAGAGATGAGAGCTGGAGAGAAGTCCATCACCCTTGATGGAAGCTGTAATTGGAGGAGTAGATGAGACTATTCAGAGGGAATTCAACATACCCTTTGTGACTTTGAGGGATTTTTTACCTTCAAGCCAAATTTGTCCTTATTCTAATTTAGGATAGCAATGTTCAATGGTATATATGAGGATTATGCCAAGGTTACGAAAGGTTTTTTGAACTTGTTCATTTTTTACTATAAATATTATTCCTTATTTACATATTTTTTTCATGATACCGAGCACCTAGGAATCCATTTCCGTGATTCCTAGAAAAACCATTTCATAATTATGTATAGCTAGCATAATGATGGTGTTCAGGACATGGTACTCTAAATAAATCTGTATGTATCTTGTTAATCTGTACTTTGTTTTAAGGGAATCAGTCAAGAACTTAGGATGGAGAGAAAAAGATATTTTCCCTCCACCTCAATAATAATACTAGAACTTATTTCAAAACAAAAAATAAAAAAGAGCTGTGGGTGTAGCTTGGAAGTAGAATGCTTCTGGGTTCAATCCCCAGTACCACACACAAAAAAAATTTTAAATCTTAGAGTGTAATTTATTATCATATGTTGAACTACATTTTTTGTTTGCTGTCATTAAAAGTAAACTGCCAAAATATTAATAAACTATGTATGTTAAGTAATAGTATTTATCAATTTAAAATCTTGGATTTGATAACTGTATTGGGGCTATGTTCCCATGTCGTGTGTGTGTGTGTGTGTGTGTGTGTGTGTGTGTGTGTGTGTGTGTATGTGTGTGTGTGTATATGTGTGTGTATTTGGAGATAAAGCACATATAGTAAAATGTTAACCTTTGGAAAATTAGTAATTCTTTGCATTTTTAACTTTTCAACAAGTAAAATTAGTTTAATATTAAAAATCTTTAAATGAATTTATAAAGATTACAGTTTAAAAATTAGGAAATTCCAAAATTAAGCAAAACAATAACGAACCATTTCTCTAGCCAATAGGTGATGTCAATAAGTATTATTTTATTTTAATGCTTTTGCATTTAGAAAGCAAAATTTCTAAATTGAATGTTTAGAAATTAGTGACACTGCCAGGCATGGTGGCACACGCTTATAATCCTTGTGCTTGGGAGGCGGAGACAGGAGGAACCAGCCGCTCTGGCTTAAGAGACCCTGTTTCCAAATAAAAATATAAAAAAATAGGTCTGGGAGTATAGCCCAGAGGTAGAAGGGTTTCCAGGAACCTCAGTACCATAAAAAAAAATTAGTGACACTGATAAAGTCTTTATGATTTATACTATTTCTTTGATACTAAAATAAATGGTATGAATTGGTATGTATTTATTGGACTCTCAATCACAAAAATGCAAACTAGCTCCAAAAGTAATTTTTCACCTTATCCAAACAGAAAATATTATATATTTCCTGCATGGAGACTCTATCTAGGAAACTTCTTTTAACCTTCCTTGGAAACTAAAAAGTTCCTTTGGCAGGAGTATAAACACATTCGCTCACCTTACTTAGTTAAAAAGAAAATTCTAGAGATACACTTGATCAGCAAATATGATTTCTTGCAGTTGAATATGCATTTTTAAACTACAGGAAATAACAGTTGACATTTTGAAGTTGATATTTTGAAGTTCCTCTTATGACATAGTGAACCTTTGCCAATGATTTTTACACACTTTATCTAAAGTCTAAGAACTATATTTTCCCCAGTAAATTATATTGGCTCAGTTTAATATCACATTCCTATAATTCAATTGCTATCTAATTGAGGTGACATTTATAATAACCATTTGCTCAACAAACTTAAGCCAGGCTCACTTTAATATCTATTCCTAGAATTACAAATTCCCAAAATATTGTTTTTGGGTTTTGAAATGACCACACAGAGTAACTCTGAAGATTTCAAATTACTCAACTAAATATAACTACAGAGGCACATTAACCCAATTATTTTTTACCTCTAATTATTAAATGGATCATTCAATAAGAAGAATGGTTAATGCTCCTTGGCAATATAAGTCTTAGGTTAGAGGGAAAACCTGCAGATAACCAGATGAATCCTTTTACCTATTAAACAGATAAAATTGCAAATCCAAGAGATGGGAGGACATCAACGAAGCATAAAAGGCCTGAAAATTAGCTAGTGGAATTTGTTTTAAAGTAATTTCAAAGTTATTATTTTCTTCTTCTTTTAGTACCAATGATCAAGGAATAGCAGGGGAAAAGCACAAAAAACATACTTTTTAGAGTGAACTCAATTCTCTGGAAAACATTTGTGCTGCTTGCATTTAATCAACAACTCCGCGGTCCGAGTATAAAACAGTGGAAGTCAGCACATCCGACTGCTGCCACAGCTGAACATTAGGCCGATTTCCCATGTCGATTTCTTGTGCTTGTGCTTCCTTTACTATTTTTAAGTAATTCATTAGCATGCCTCCCTTTTTAATAAGGAAGCTGAATGAATATCTAGCTGGGCTTTAACTCCCTTTCCACAATAAAGGGAATCGATTGGGGTGAAAAGAACAATGATCCACCAAGAACGAAGTGTAGAAACTTTGGTGGGAAGACTAAAAGTCTTGTTTTTAAATTTTACTCTTAGCTTTGTTTCTCTGGACCAGTATTCTAGAGTAGTGATACTTATGGCTGGGTATACCTTGCCTTGGAATCATAGGAAGGAATCCAGTGGAGACCAGAAGATAAAAGCCACCAAGATGTTGGCTGTGTGGGAAGAGTGGGGACTCAGGATGGAGAAAGACAGGAGAGAAGACAGAGCTCTGCAGCAGAAGCCAGGTCAAATGAGCACATGTTTGGATGCCCAGCAACCTAGGAATCATGGTAGGTGGCAAAACAAAAATGGATCCCACCAAAAACAGAGGGGAAGCGTCATGCAAGGATGTACATTACAATGGTTTCTTTTGCTTTCCCCCAAAGTAGCAACAAGTAGTTTTCATAACAGTACATTGGCTATACACAATAAAGTTAAGACTTAGGGAGTAATGTAGTTTGGGTCTCATTTTCTGGAAGAGTCTCATGTAGGAAACCAGTAAAAATATGTGATTAGTTAATAACACTGGCAAAGTACATGGAACAACACCTGGAGCACTGCCCAAGGAGAAAGGAGAAATAGAATATGTTGCACTGCATTCTTGGAGTTAAACTATGTAATTGAAAGGACAAGTAACAATCCAGAAAGAGATGTTAGCAATCATATCTGCAGAGAGGAGACAGAAGAGATAGGGGACAATGGTTCCATAATCTTACCGATCATTAAGCCAATTGTATTTGCCTTCCCTTTTATTCCTTTTCCTTTCCTTTTCTCCTCTCCCTCTCCCTCCTTTTCTCTCTTTGTGGTACTGGGAATTAAGCCAGGAGTGCTCTACCTCTGAGCTTTACCCCTAGCCCTATTTCATTTTTTATTTTGAAAGAGAGAATCACTAAGTTGCTGAAGCTAGCCATGAACCTGTGACCCTCTTGGCTCAGCTTCCAAAGTTTTAGCATTATAGGTATGTATCCCCACACCTGGCTCCAACTATATTTCTCTAAATTCTTTCTTTAGGAGATCAAGTCAGCATCCATTTTTAAAAAATGAAACCAGTAACTAAGGAAAAAAAAGTAGAATATTCAGATAATGGCTTCAAAGTGAGTAAACAATAACAATAGCTAACACTGGATATACTGACTCATGATGTCTCAAATTTTATGTTAAGTGGTTCGCATAAATTTTCTCTTTTAATCCTCCAAATACCTCTCAGAGGATGATATTTTATATATATATATATTATATATAATATTATATATATATTATAGATATTTTATATATATATTTATATATATTTATGATATTTATATATATTTATATATATATTATTATAGTAAAACTGTGATTCCTGCCTAGGATATCTTGCTTAATGAGACAAAATTTAAAAACACATTATACTTCCAAAGAGATGACTCCTGTGTATAAGCAGAGAAATCTTCCCATCCTCAAGACCTTCATCATAATCTAGAAGGTAAATGGGTATCAGCACATTTTGGGCAATGACATTTTCTGACCCTTAACAGAAGCCGTATGAAACACAGAAATCAGTTAACATTAAGAATCTCCCTAGCCGGGCATGGTGGCGCACACTTGTAACCCCAGCATTAGGGAGGCTGAGACCTGAGGATCCCAATTTGTGGACAGCTTCAGCTACTTAGTGAGGCCCTCCACAACTTAGTGAGAACCTGTTTCAAAATAAAGAATAAAAAATAGGGCAGGGGGTGTAGCTCAGATGTAGAATGCCCCGGGTTCCATCCCCAGACCCGCAAAAAAAAAAAAAAAAAAAAAGACAGAGAATCTACCTGGGCGTAGAAGTCAAAACCAATCACAGAGACCTTCACCATGACCAAGGAGGCAACTGTGTATCAGCTTAGTTTGGACAATGACTACTACTACTGTTTCTTCTTCTCTTTCTCCTTCCCTTTCCCCTCCCCCTCCCCCTCCCCCTTCTCCTCCTTTTTCCTCCTCCTCCTCCTCCTCTTTGTAATGGGGATTGAACCCAGGGGCATTCTACCTCCAAGCTACACCCGCAGCCCTATTTTATTTTTATTTTGAAATAGGATCAATGGCATAATCAAACAATTAAAAACATAAATTTTGTTCTGTGTAGACATATTCAAAAGGGCTTGGTGATTTATGAGTTGAGAAAAAAGTGTTCTACAGTAGTTCAACACATTCTAGTTAGTAATGATGGCACCTGTAATGGTAGGAAAGTCAGGCAACAAATGGGAAGTCATATGGTCAGTGTTAGTTTTGTAATTGTTTATTCACATAGACAGCAAATGCAAGCTAGTAAGAGTAATAGGACCCTCAGGGAAAAAGAACAAGCTACCCAGACTCCTCCCTCCACAGAGAGTAGGCAGAAGGAAAAGAGCACGGCATAATGAACATGTTTGTAAGACATGATATGCACCTAAAGGAAAATGTCATCCTGCCAACTGTTCATGGAACAGCACTGTCCCATAGAAATATCATGTCAGGCCAGGCATGGGGACACAGACAGTAGGATTGCAGGTTCAAGGCCAGCCTCAGCAAGTTAGACATCCTCAGCAACTTTACTGGGGATGTGGCCCAGAGATAAAATACCTCTGAGTATTTAATCCCCAGTACCACACACACACACACACACACACACACACACACACACACGCAAAGTCTTGTGAGTCAAAGATAAAATTATTTTTATTTATTCTATTATTGTTGTTGTTGTTGTTGTTGTTGTTGTTGTTATTATTATTATTATTATTATTATTATTATTATTATTATTTAGTGGTACCAGGGAGGGAACCCAGGGGCATTGTATCTCCAAGCTACAACCCCAGCCCTATTTTTTAGTCTTTTAAAAAATTTTTGAAGCAGCATCTCACTGAGTTGCTAAGAACCTCACTAAGTAGCTGAGGCTGTCTGCAAACTATGACCTTCAGGTCTCTACCTCTCGAATCCTGGGATTGCAAGCATGAGCCACTATGCCCGGCCAAAGATAAAATTTAAAACATTCTTCTTGCCACATTAAAAAAGTGAAAATAAGCAAAATTAATTTTAATAACTTTTGTTTAGCCCAATATATCCACAATGTTATCCTTTAATAAGTAATTAGTATAAAATAGTAAAAGGTATTTCACATTTTTTTTTTCATAGTTGGAGTTTTCAGATGATATAATCTTGTTCATGGTCACAACAAATCCCCATCTCTGAACTACATTAGGCTCACATGCAGTGCTAAGTAGCTATAGGTGGCTAGTGACCACTGAACTGAACAGCACAGGTCTAGAGTACATTTAATGATAAATATTGATCATGGTATCAAGACACATCTGAGGATTGTGAGTAGAATACCTATATTACCTAGAAGTCAATGAATTTGGCAAGATAAGTTTTAAAATACTAGCAGGACCTGGCTCTACCACCTTACTGAAGATACACTGGAGCACAACCAATAAGTTAGTATACAGTCAGTACTGTCATAATCACTTTACAGGAGAAGAGAAGGTAACATACACTCTAAAGTATACTTATTACTTCCGGTATTCTACTCCTGTGGTCTCTTATTGATCTTTTAGGGACTTTGCCTTCAATAGTGAGTGTTCCAAGTCTCTTGTTTATTCAGTAGTAGAAATAAGACACTGTCCAAAGCAAATGACCATCTGCATAAAATAAAACCCACATCTCCTCTCTAACTCTCGAGAGAGGGAGAAATTGCCATCTATTGCAATGTGAAGTGCTGTCACATGTGTGAGTTGTGGACACTCATGACTACCACTAAATTGAACCACAAAGCATCTGTCTACAGTGACTTTCTCTTTGTGGGTAACTTTGGCCTTGCAAGATGTGTACTAGTCAGAAAAAAGGTGGTCTATTGAAGACAGTAATAGAAAATAATGCTGACAGGCCTACACCACATAGAAGACAGGGTAACGTTCATAAAAGACAGTTCATTTAAAATTAAAAGCACTGTCAACAGTCTATAGAAGACATTATAACAACACAACCTAAACATCCAACAATTTGGGGACAATACCAAACATCCTAACTTACAGATAAAAGGCACTGAAGAAGAAATAGAAGCACAAACCAAGGGTATTTGTAATCTCTCAGAAAAATATTTCAGAGAATTAATCAACCATAGAAAAAGACTTGGACATCTACGTGCAGGAGACATACATAACACTGCTAAGATAAGATCAAAGCACCTCCCCATACCACGTAGTAATCAAAATGACTAACCTAGAGGCCATGAAAAGAATCTTAAAAGCAGTGAGAACAAAAGAATGAGTGACATTCAGGAGCAAAACAATAAAAATCACTCCAGACTTTAAGACCCAACTAATTAATACCAGGAGGGACTGGTATAAAGAATTCCCAATGCTAGGAGAAAAAAAAAAACTTTCAACCAAGACTGCTGTATCCAACAAAGATATTCAAAATTGAAGGAGAAATTAAAAAAAATTCAAAGATAAGCAGAAACTTAAAAAATTCATGACTATTATGCCAGCACTAGAGAAAATAATTAAAGAAATAAGTTCCAGAAACCAAACTAAAAGAAAAAAGAAACAAATTCCAGAACCAGAGAAGAGGCAAATTCTACCAGGTGGGAAATAAAGAATAAGAAAAATAATATTACATCAAACAGAATATAAAACATAAAATTACAGGAAACAAAAATTATATTTCAATAACAACACTGAATATCAAGGGCTAAACTCCCCAATTAAAAGATATAGACTGGCAGTGTGGATTAAAAAAAACAATCCAACTATATGGTTCTTGCAAGAAACTCACTTTACAGTCAAAGATATCCATAGGCTAAAGAAGAAATGATGGAAAAAGATATACCATGCAAATGAAGACCCATAACTAGCAGGGGTAGCAAGGATGATATCTAATAAAACAGATTTTAAGCAAAAACACATCAGAGGAGACAGAGCAGGGCACTTCTTATTAATAAAAGGAACATCCACCAAGCAGATATAATGACAATAAACATGTATGCCCCAAATGTGGGCACACCCACATTTGTAGAACAAATTCCTTGGGACATCAGTCAGTGTTCAAATAGACCCAAAAAAGGAATGGTGATAGTGGGCATCCTTGTCTTGTTCCTGATTTTAGAGGGAATTCCTGCAGCTTTTCTCATTCAAGATGATGTTGACTTTAGGTTTATTACACATTGCCTTAATGCTGCTGAGATACATTCCTTCTATTCTATTTTTCTGCAATATTCTTAACATTGCCAGAGCAATAAGACAAGAGATGGATATCAAAAGAATTCAAATAGAATTCCTATTCAATAAGAAGAATTGAAATTATCTTTGTTTGCAGACAACATGATGCCATATCTGGAAGACCCAAAACACTCAACCAAAAGACTACTGAAGCCGATTAACCAATTCAGCCAAGTAGTAGGATACAAAATCAACCTAAAAAAATCAGTGTTTTTTCTATTTGACAACCATGAATCCACTGAAAAAGAAAACCGAAAACAATTCCATCACAATAACCTCAAAAACAATAAAATATCTAAAAATAAACCTAACCAACAAGGTAAAAGACCTCTATAATGAAAATTATAAAACACTAAAGAAAGAAATTGAAGAAGACCTTGGAAGATAGATCTCCCTTGCTCTTGGATAGGCAGGATAAATATCATCAAGTGCCCATTCTACCAAAAGTGATCTACAGAATCAATGCAATTCCTATCAAATACAAATATCATTCTTCACAGACCTAGAAAATCAGCCCTAAATTTCATATGGAGAAACAAAAGACCCAGAATAGCCAAAACAATTCTCAGCAGTAAGAACTATGCAGGAGACATCACAATTCCTGACTTCAAATTATACTAAAGAGCTACAGTAATTAAAACTGCATGGTATTGCTACAAATAATAGGCACACAGACCAATGGAACACAATAGAAGATACAGAAACAAATCTACACATAGTCAATTGATCTTTGACAAAAGGGCCAAATACATATGCTAGAAAAAATATAGCCTTTTGAACAAATGGTGCTAGGAAAACTGGTTATCCATATGTAGAAAAATGGAACTAAATTCTTATCTCTCACTCTGCACAGGAATCAACTTGAGATCAACTCAAAGATCTAGAATTTATACCGGAGACTGTGAATTTATTAGAGGAAGGGATAGGTTCCAACACATAGGTAGAAACTTCCTCAAAAACACCCCTAAAGCTCAAGAACTTAAAACAAGAATTAACATGTGGAATGGACTCAAACTAAAAAGTTTCTTTTTATCAAAGGAAATCATTAAGAGTCTAAAGAGAAAGCCCACAGAATGGGAGAAGATCTTTACTAGCTATCCCTCTGACAGAGGACTAATATCTAGAATACACAAAGAACTTAAAAGACTTTTCACTAGAAAAACAACCCAATCATGAAATGGGCAACTGAATTGAATAGTCACTTTATAAAAGAAGAGATACAAATGGCCAATATATACGTGAAAAAATATTCAACATCATTAGCAATCAGGGAGATGCAAATCAAAACTACACTGAGATTCCATCTAACCCCAATGAGAATAGCCATCATAAAGAAGTCAAATAACAATAATATTGGTGAGGATATGGGGAAATAGGCACTCTTCTACACTGTTGGTAGGATTTCAAACTAGTTTTGCCACTATGGAGATCAATGTGGAGACTTCTTATAAAACTGGAAATAAGCCAGGCGTGGTGGCGCACGCTTGTAATCCCACACTTGGGAGGCTGAGACAGGAGGATCGCATAGGTTCGAAGCCAGCCTCAGCTACTTAGTGAGGATCTCAGCAACTTAGTGAGACCCTGTTTCCAAATAAAGTATAAAATATGTCTGGGAGTATAGCACGAAGGTAGAAAAGCCCCTGGGTTCCACCCCCAGTACCACAAAAAACAAAACAAAACAAAACAAAAAAACTGGGAATAAGCCGGGTGTGGTGGCGCACGCAGGAGGATCACAGGTTCCATGACAGCCTCAGCAATTCAGTGAGGCCCTCCACAACTTTAGAGAGACCCTATTTCAAAATAAATAATTAAAGCTGGATGTAGTGGTACACGCTTGTAATCCCAGAATTTGGGAGGCGGAGACCGGAGGATCGTGGTTCATGGACAGCCTCAGCTCCTTAGTGAGGCCTTCTGTAACTTAGTGAGACCCTGTTTCAAAATAAAGAATAAAAAATAAGACAGAGGGTATAGCTCGGAAGTCAAATGCTCCTGGGTTCCATCCCCAGATCTCATATATATATATATATATATATATATATATATATATATATATATATATATATATATATATACACACACACACACATAGCTGGGGTATAGCTCAGAGGTAAAATGCCCCTGGGGTCAATCTCCAATAACACAACACAACATACACACACACACACACACACATACACACACAACTGAATATTATTTTGCTTCAGTCTGACTGAAGGGTGGAATAGATGTAAATGATATTCACCAACATTTCACTATTAATCACACCTAGAGATGCCACTATATGCTATAATCTATATACTATAATGTAATATAGTCTATGAAATGTTACTACTGTAAAATAATGCTAGAGCCAAGTGTGGTGGCATGCCAGTACTTGGGAGACTGAGACAGGTCTAAAGATTGGTGCTGCTGAACAAATTCAGATTCTGTACTTAGTTCCAAACCAGAACAAAATAGAGAACAGAATATAGAATACATGTAAAAATATATCCTTATAGAAAATTATAGTTACAAACCTATCACAGCATAAAGAGACGTACCAGAAGGTTAAGTGTACATTTTTAATACTAGGGAGTAAAAGGGCTGGCCATTTCCTTCTCACACAAACAAAAGGGTCTGAAACAGCCAGCATAGGCCAGGCCAGCCCGCCGTGCTCACCTGCGTTGGAGCCAGTCAGATTATAGCGTGCGTTCAGCTTCTTGATGATGTTCTCATGGATCTGGTACCACTCGCTCTCTGTGTTGCACCTACGAAGACACTGTCACTCAGTTAAGCTTGAATGATGCCTGAGACCCAGCAACAGCCTAATCAACACACCTGCTCTTTCTGTTACAACCACTGCAATGTGCTTCCCTAAACCTCCTTGGAATCCCAATAATCTGCTGCAAATGACCATTGGTTTTCTTGGTGATTGCACCAAGATGAGCGGTAAAGGCCCTCTCTGCGAATGCCTACCTAACTACCTTGTCACAGAGGCCACTTGGATGAACCCAGAGAATCCAAGTGGCCCCCAAACAGAAGAGAATCTCAGAGAATGGTGCAGACAGTGGAAGGCAAATGATTTACCCGTTCTGTGACTTGATTTCTTTATCTGTGAAGTAGGGGTAATGTCCTAGAACATTACATAAGCCTGGGTTGATGGTAATGCCTAGTATAAGTGAATGCTCAATAAATATTATGACTTTGGTAACATGGCCAGGGTTGAATAGCATCAAAAGGCAACAAATCCAGCAGAATGAAACTGATGTTGATGTAATTTACACTGGCAAAAGGCTGGCAGGATTTACCAAACGGTAATAAAATAAGTACTCTGATTTTCTATGCCTCGGAGAAATGACATTTCTCTCTCTCATGTTTCCAGCCATCAGTGCCACTGCTTTTCGCCCTTATCATTCTTCCTATCTTTATTTACATCAGGCAATCCACCTAGTACACTATCTTGTTTCTCAAAAACTACTAAGACTGCTTGATATCTGCATTCCTTTCAGTTCTTTGAACACTGCAGCAGTTTAAAAACATTAGTTGCATAGACAGATGGATGGGTGGATGGATCTTCCTCTCTCAGTTAACTCCTGATAAATGTGTATGTCTGCTATCCATCTTTTCTGCCACTACTTTCCTGATGAAGAGTATTTCCCTCATCTGGACATATTTATAAATTTCCTACTATTTCTTATTAGCTAGACACTTTTTCCTCAGAGTCTTGAATATCAAGATTCTATGCATTATCAATCCAAATGTTCTACACTACCGTCCCCCTTTCCTAGTGGTAACAGTGGAGGCAGATAATTCACAATTATTAGCATATGCACTTATTTGTTAGCAAAGGCTTTGCCAGGATGAACACGATGGAGGTCATGTTTAAGCCAGTTAAGAGAGGAATACCAAAGCAGCCCTGAATCTTGGAAGACTGGAAAATTACAGTGGAAGAAACCATTTCACCTGTCCAGCTGTGAGACATCACATTGCCACTTAGTATGTTCTGCCTCCAGGTTTCTTATTTCAGCCCGATGGGGAAGGAAGAAAGATGGTTTGCTATCCTATTAATTAGGTGACTATGGAGTTTATGCTTTTAACTTAAAAAAAAAAGTCCATATAAAATCAAAGCTTCTACAGTAGGTGACTGAAATACCTCCCAATCTCAGATGAATTATTCGTTACTATTTAAAATAATTTTACTAGTGCACTGAAATTATACGTCATAGTGAGTTCAATGGGATAAAAGCACACATGCACACAGATCTTGGTGAGTTTCGGTCCACATCCCACCTGTTCCCTCTCTCTCCCTAGCCATATGCTAGTTAAACTGGTTGTAATACCTTCATATCTCGCCACAGTATTATTTGAAATGTATCCTTCTTTAATCCTCCCTCTTGCTCTCCTTCCCTCTGTCCCCCAATCCCCTTTCCGTGCTCTATAAGTCTCTCTCGGCATTATTTAAAGTTCCTATTCTTTGAGTACCAGATGGGATAGGGTTTCAATAACCTTAAAAAATAGAAACTTCCTTCAAATTGTTTCTAACAAGCACTTTTCTGGAGAGTTTCACTAAATTCATAGTGCCTCCTGCTGTGCAGTGACCATTTTGACCAGTCAGTGTTCTCTGGAAACAGCTTTGTAAGCTGCTGAATTGGTATTTTAAGGGATTTCTCTGTAGAAAGAATTACTCAAACCCTTACCTGGTACTTGAAAAAAAGACAATTAAAAAAAAAAAAAACACAAAGAAGCAGGCCACGCTGATGCTGGCACACCTCTAATCCCAGGACTTGGGAGGCTAAGGCATGAGGATCTCAAGCTCAAAGCCAGACTCAACAACTAGTGAGACCTTCTGCTACTTAGTGAGCCCCCTTTTCAAAATAAAAAATAAAAATAAAATAGGGCTGGAGGTATAACACAGAAGTAGAATACCTGGGAGCTCAATCTCCAGCAACTTACACACACACACACACACACACACACACACACACACACACACTCATACAGCTCACAAACTGCAGCACAACTCATTTGGATGAGAGTGAACTTCTGCTATAGGTAGTTCACAGGTCTCCTGCAGTTGGCTGCACAATCAAGGGTACGGTGTGTATCAGTTCTTCATCCTTCTCTATGGCAAAAAAAATAAGCCCCTCACTGCCCAATTGCACCAGAACTCTAAACAGGAATGAGATCATGTTTGCAAAAATTTCAGTTTTCTTAAAAAGCAATGCCACTTAACATGACCTCCACCTCATTAGAGAACACTGTGAAACAGCATCTCTAAGAGTACAACCCAATCACTGGAGAGTTCTAGCTCAAGAACTGGATAGCTTGGACTTCAAATCTGCTTTCCTTTCCTATGATCTGGCTGACTTTGGGCAAGTTATTTAACTCTAATTCTGCATATGTAAAACTGCACTGACAACATCTGATTCGTGGGTCTGAGGATAGAAGGACGTGGCATGCTTAAAGTGCCAAAAAGGTTTCTAAGTGCACAGTAAAGGGTGGCTATTGTCAACCATTATTATTTCAAATAAATTATGTTTGATGATCCACAGCAGAGCTTAGAAAGATTACTATGGATTTCAGTAAGAGTTGTAATAAGAGTAACAAGAACTACTTTCCACTAGTTTTCAGTTTAAAATCAAGGTCATAAGTTTTATGCCTCTTAAAAGAGATAGAGACTGGGCATGATGGTACATGCCTGTCATCCCAGTACTTAGGGAAGCTGAGACAGTAGGGTTGCAGGTTTGTGGCCAGCCTCAGCGATTTAATGAGGTCGTCCACAATAGTAAGACCATGTTTCAGAGTGAAAAAATAAAAGGGGCTGGTGATATAGCAGACGTAAAATGCCCCTGGGTAGCTCAATCCTCTGAAATACACACACACACACACACACACACACACACACACACACACACACACACAGAGTTTCTAGTCCTAAACCACAGGCTATAGATAAATCTTTGTCAACTAATTACTAAATTTGCTGCAGAGGTCCCACTTGGTGAAGAGTAGATAAATCCATGAAACCCTACAGCAACAGTGGCCAAAAAGCAATTTGAAGTATATGTCCCACTGGCAGTGGGTGAGTTGTTTTACTTTCACATGTGAAAATACTATTGGCATTTGCTGGATCTATCAACACAAACTCTGGAATGAAAGACAAAAGTAAGTTTGGTCATGGTGATGGCTAGATGTTGGCCCTCAAACCAGAAATGTGAATGCCACGGTGGTTCGGCTCTGACAATTTCAATATACAGCAGCATGTGTGTGTATGTGTGTGTAGGTGTGGTACTGGGGATTGAACCTAGGGGTATTCTATATCCAAGCTAAACCCCTAGTCCTTTTTACTTTTTTATTTTGGAAACATGGGCTCACTAGGTTGTTGAGAGTCTCATGAAGTTGTTGGAGCTAGTCTGGAACCTGCGATCATCCTGTCTCAGCCTCCTATGTACTGGGGTTACAGGTATTCACCACTGTACCCAGCTGTACATCAGTTCTTAATTTCAAAACCTGTGGACACATGGGCAGGGTAGCCTGATCCAAATCTGAGTGTATTTTTAAAATAATTTATCTTAGAAAGAGGGTCTTTACAGAGGTAATCCAGTTATAATAAGGTCCCTGGGGTGAACCTCAATTCAATAAGATCATATCAGTATAAAATGCAATTTAGACACAAAGACAGCTGCACACCCAGGGAGAATGCCCTGCAAAGATCAGAGTGAGGTGCCTCCCAGCCACAGAACCCTGCAATGGCCAGCATATCACCAGGCGCCGAGGGAGGCATGCAGCAGATTCTCTCCCACAACCTCAGCAAGAAGCCCTCTTGCCTACCCTGTTTTTAGATAATGAGCTTTCTGAGCAGGGAAACAAGGAGTGTTATTGTTCAAATGTCACTGCTTGTGGTGCCTTAGGCCAGGAAATGAGTACTTAGGAGGGGAACCACCTAAGCTTCCCTATTCCAATTCACTGCACTGAAAAGGTACACTATATCCACTCACCAAGAACAAATCAGTTGTGTGAAGGTAAAGACACGACAAGTCTACATAAACTCAATGGAGGTACCTGACACAGTAAATGGTCTGTCCAATCAATAAACTGTATTTATTGGCTCACAATTACATAATTTCTCTGACTGGCAAAGCGTGACTCATGAGCTCACTTGTAGCAAGTCAAAGATTACTGGGTTTTAGATTCATACACCCAATCCTTTCATTGTTCTTTGATCACCCACATAAAGGAGCATCCACCCAGGTAGGATCCACAGGTGCCCATGCCCCGCTCCCTTCCCGTGCATGTTTCTTACATATACACTTTCAGGATTAGGTCATCCTTTGTATCTCCTGTTAGTAGATCCGCGATGCTAAGAACTGCACAGCCAAAGGGCCGCCGATACTGCACACTGCAGGCGTTCTTCTTTTCTCCTGCTCCCATCCGACCTGTCAGTTTAAGAACATCTTCATGAGTTATAAAGATGTTTAATTAGATGTGTCTCAAAGAGAGACACAGAGAGCTACAAGGCCAGCACATAAACCATGACTGGGCGATAGAAGAGACCCAAGGCTGGAGCAACAGAGATGTCACTTCAGTTCCCGGGTCCTTTCTCCAGTCACTTAGCTGTGTGACCCTGGGCAGCTCAAACTTTGGCTAATAGCTTCCATCTGCAAGGCATGAACACTGGAGCAGATTCTATGTTCTGGAGCCCTCTTCCTGCTCCTATAATTTATGAAATTATCCCAGGAAGTTCACATCACTAAAAGCGGTAGTGGTACCGATTTTTTTTTTATTCCATATTCAGCCCAGCATGATGGTACATGCCTGTAATTCCACTTATTGGGAGGCTGAGACAGGCGAATCACAGTTTTGAGGCTGGTCTCATCAATTTAGGAAACTCCTCAACAACTTGATGAGACCCTGTTTCAAAATAATTATAAAAAGTGCTGGAGATGGAGCTTGGAGATCAACTACCCCTGGATTCAATCCTCAGAATCTCTCCAAAAATACATACTTTAAAAATAATCTCACCTTTGAAAGGGAGTTGTTATAAAAGTATTTTTATCAAAGAGAGAGGAAGAGAGAGAGAGAGAGAGAGAGAGAGAGAGAGAGAGAGAGAGAGAGAGAGAGAGAGAGAGGCAGGCTGAACCAGGAGTGGTGGTGCAGTACTTGGGAAGATGAGACAGGTTCCAGGCCAGCCTCAGCAATAGCAAGATTCTCAGGAACTTAGGGAGTCCCTGTTTCAAAATAAAAAATAAAAGAAAGCAAACAGAGCAGTTGGAGATTCTCTCCATATAACAAGTAACTGCAAGTCATCAAATGAGCATGTTCTGCCCTGGAGCACAAGTCATTTATAACTTAGGAGATCACTGGTACCCTCTGGGACAGTTTTGACTGTTACAAAAGTTCAACTTGTTTTAAATTGTCACATATTTTTAACTGGGTGTGGTGGCACCTGCCTGTAACTCTAGTACTTGGGAGGCTGGGACTGAAGGATTGCAGGTTGGAGAACAGCCTCAGTAAGTAGTGAGACTCTTAGCAACCTAGTGAGATGCTGTTTCAAAATAAAAATAAATGGGGCTGAGGGCATAGCTCTGTGGAAGTATGACCCTGGATTCAATCCCCAGCACCAAAAAATAAAATAGATAAAAAATAAAATTATCATATATTTTTAAATATGCTACTGACATACTATTTTACTTTGTTGTTGGTATATAACTATCAATAATTATTTGGAAGTCTACAACAAAAAAGTACACCAAAGCTGAAAAATTACAAATTAATGTGGGAAAGGAAAATCTGTAAATTTGTCTCTAGATGCTTGTCAACCGATCCATAAATTGTTTTTGTCTGAGAAAAATTCTATAGTATATCAAAATATTTCTAGTGCTGACAAAATCCAATGTTAAACAGCAAAAAAGGATGGCAATATCCAATTTGATTTTCATTCACTGGTAATAAAAGATAATGGAACTTATGTTCGCAATATGTCACTTTCAGAAAAAAAAGCTTACAAATAGCAGCCTGGAAAATCTCTTTTTATGATTACAATCAAAACTGAAAAAAATGAGCAAAATAAATCAATTGCTTTTAGATGTGCAAAATACAAGAATTTTAAATATGTTTTCTAATCTTGGTGCGTCTATATCAGGGCTGGCAGCTGCTAGGACCTTTTGGCTATCAGAACGAACTTCAGCAAAAAAAAGAGCAGAATTCTTCTTTGTTGAGCCAGTGTCAGCAGAAACTATCATCAAAATTAATCGCACTCTTCTCTCCATGCTGGAATACCTCTAGACTCAACTTTCCAGACTACCCAGGAAGACTGTCTAGCAAAATCCTGTAGCCACAGCTGAACTCTGGCCCAGAAATGCCAGGATCTTCCTAGGGGGCCTCAGTGGCGATATCCACCTCCTCAAGACCACTGTAAACCTACAAACCAACTAGGCAAAGTACCCAGAGAAATCTAGTAACTTTAGTTCAACTCATCTCTGCCTGCAGAGACCCAAGTAGTACTCTTGAAGACTGTGAGTTCGTGCGTTTACAAAGCATTCTAGTGGGAGTCTGTGTGACTACAAGGACTTGCCTGGAAACAAAGACCAGAGGGGTCAGTGAATTTGCAAATCATCACCGTGGAGGTGGGTGTGGGAGCTACAACTGGACAAAGCAGGAACTTGAATTTGAAGACAGTCCCAAGGATATTCAGGCAGGAGGGGCTTGGGGTTGGGAATTCGCTGTGTCCCTGCAGGGTCTCCAGAAATCACCACAGGACCATCAGCAGTCAGGTCTGTGGGTTGAAGTAATGTAGCCAACCATTCTGCAGGCTCAGAAGGCTGTAAACTGATGCCCAGTGGGAATTTTTTTTTGTGGGGGATGTGTTACAAGCACCAATGCTGACAAGGTCTCATAAGATAGCAACTGCCCAGAGTAGGGTGGTGTCCATGGGACTAAATAACTGAGCCACCCAAGTTCCAGGATCAGAATGGTACAATCTCTCCTTGCCAGAGCTTGAGCCCTGAAAGTATAGAGGCTAGGGGCCAGCAGAGGTTCAAGAAATCACAGCTACAGGATTCCAATCAAGACTCCAACATTCAATTAATACTGCTATATCCTGCAAAGATATCATTCAAAATAGATGGAGACATAAAAAATTTCCAAGATAAGAAGAAACTAAAAAAAACTCAGGAGTACTAAGCTGGAAGTAGAGAAATATGTAAAGAAACAAAATACAAAGGAAAAAACCAGATAAGGGACAAACTCCACCAGATGGGAAAAGAAGTGAAGAACAAATAACACCATATCAAACAGAAAATATAACTCAAAATTACAAGTAACAGAACTGATTTTAATAACAACAATGAATGTCAAAGGTCTAAACTCCCCAATTAAAAGACATAGACTAACAATGCAGACTAAAGAACAAGAACATAATCTACCTACATGCTGCTTGCAAGATGTCAATGTGCTAAAGGTGAAAAGATGGAAAAGATACACTATACAAACAGAGACAGATAATTAGTAGGGGTAGCAATGCTCATATCTGATAAAACAGACTTAAAGCTATAACTTCTAAGAAAAGTCAAAGCTTGTCACTTCTTACTAATATAAGGAAAAATCCAACAAGAAGATATAATGACAATAAATATTAATGGACCTAATAGATATATACAGAATATTCCAGCCAGCAACAGCTGAATATACATTCTTCTCACTGCTCATGGAACCTTCTCCAAAACAGACCACAACCTGGGCCACAAATGAAGTACCAGCAAATTTTTAAAATGTAATATAACTTTTATATCTTTTCTGATAATAATGGAATTAAAGTAGAAATCAACAACAGGAAGGCTAAAAGAAATTACATTAAAATGGAGACTGAATGATACACTTTTGAATGAGGAATGAATCAGAGAAGAAATAAAGGGAGAAATAAAAATTTCCTAGAATTAAACAAAAACACAGACACAATGCAACAAAATCTCTGGGACATTCTGAAGGCAATAATAAGATGACAATTTATAGCACTGAATGATTACATAAGAAAATCAAAGAGTCACCAAATAACAACATAATGACAAACCTCAGTGACCTGGAAAAACAAGAACAGTATAATCCCAAAGCCAGTAGAAGGCCGGAGATTATATCAGACAAGAAAACAATACATAATTTTAAAAATGATCAAAAAACAAAATTAGGTTCTTTGAAAAGATTAATAAGATTGATAAAATAAACCTAACTAAAGAGAGAATCAACCCAAATTATTAAAATCATAATGAAGAAGGAGACATGACCAGAGACAGTGAAAAAATTCAGATCATCAGAAACTATTTTGAAAATTTATATTCTAATGAGGTAAAAAACATAGGAACAGTTGAAAGATTTCTAGATACACAAACTTACCTAAAATGACCAATATCAAGCAAAGAAATAGAAACAGAAATAAAAAGCTTTCCATCAAAGAAAAGCTCAGGTCCAGATGGATTCCTAGCTAAATTCTACAAAATTTTTACCAGAAGAACTATACCCAGTACTTCATAAGTTATTACATGAAATAAAAAGAGATTAAATCCTTCCAAACTCATTCTATGAGGCCAGTATCACTTTAATACCAAAACTCAATACAGATCCCTCAAGAAAAGAAAATTACAGAACAGTATCACTAATAAACAAAGATACTAAAATTCTAAACAAAATACTAGTGACAAGCATTTAAAACCACATCAAGAAATATGTACACCATGACCAAGTGAGCTTCATACCAGGATGCAAGGAGAAAGATATCAAAGGAATTCAAGTAAGAAAAGAACTGAAGCCGCGCGTGGTGGTGCACTCTTGTGATCCCCACGCTTGGGAGGCGGAGACAGGAGGATCATGCAGGTTTGAAGCCAGCCTTGCTGGCGTAAGAGACCCTGTTTCCAAATAAAAATATTAAAAAAAAAATAGATGTCTCGGAGTATAGCCTGAAGGTAGAAGGGTTTCCAGGAACCTCAGTACCACCAAAAAAAAAAAAAGAAAGAAAGAAAGAAAGAAAGAAAGAAAGAAAGAAAGAAAGAAAGAAAGAAAGAAAGAAAGAAAGAAAGAAAGAAAGGAAAAGGAAGAAAAAGAAAAAGAAAAGAACTGAAATTTTCTCTATGTGCAGATGATATGATACTATATTTAAAGACCCAATAAACTCAAGTAAAATACTTCTGAGCTGATTAACAAATTCAGCAAAGTAGTAGGATACAAAATCAAACTTAAAAAATCAGTAGCTTTTCTATATGCCAACCATAAATCCACTGAAAAAGAAAACCAGAAAACAATTGCATTTACAATAATCTCAAAAACAATAAAACACCTAGGAATACATCTAACCAAGGAGGTAAGAGACCTTTAAAATGAAAATTATAAAACACTAAATAAAGAAATTGAAAATCTTAGAAGATGGAAAGATCTCCCTTGATTTTGAATAGGCAGAATAAATATTATCAAAATGGCCATTCTACCAAAAGTGATCTATAGAGTCAAGACAATCCCTATCAAAATACCAGTGTTATTCTTCACAGACATAGAAAAATCAGTCCCGAAATTTATATGGAGAAACAAAAAACCCAGAATAGCCAGGGCAATTCTCAGCAATAAGAACTATGCAGGAGACATCACAATTTCAGACTGCAAATAATACTACAGAGCTATAGTAATAAAAATAGCATGATACTGGCATAAAAACAGACACATAGATCAATGAAAAAGAATAGAAGATACAGAAGCAAATCCATACACTTATAGCCAATTGATTTTCAACAAAGGTGACAAACATACTTTGGAGAAAAGATAACCTTTTCAACAAATGGTGTTAGGAAAACTGGATATCCATTTGTAGAAAAATAAAATTGAACCCTTATCTCTCACCCTGTATAAGAGTCATCTTGAGATGGATCAAAGACCTGAAATTAGACAGGAGACTTTGAAGTCACTAAGGGAGGAAAGAGATCCAACACTCCTAACATATAGACACAGGTCGAAATTTCCTCAATAAGAAGGCTTAGGAAATTTAAAAAAGAATAAATAAGTGGGATGACATTAAACCAAAAAGATTCTGATCACCAAGGGAAACTATCAAAAGTCTAAAGAATTTATAAATAGTGATAAGATCTTTGCCAGCTCTCCTTCTGACAGAGGACTAATATCCAAAATATACAAAAAACTTAAAAGATTTTACCCAAAAAATAACCCAATCAGGAAATATGCCACTGAACTAAATAGACACTTCAAAAAAGAAAGAATAGAAATGGCCAATAAATACATAAGAAATGTTCAACATCATGAGCAAGCAGAGAGATGCAAGTCAAAACTACACTGATATTCCATCTAACCCCAATTAGAACGGCAATCATTAAGAAACCAAGTAACAATAAATGCTGGTGAGCACGTGGAGAAATAGGAAACCCTTTTGTATTGTTGGTACGACTGAAAATTACTGAAATTTCTATGGAGATCAGTGTGGAAATTCCTCAGAAAGTTGGGAATAGATCTACCATATAATTCAGTTATACCACCCCTGGGTATCTTTTCAAAGGGACTGAAATCAGAGAACCACAGTAATATATGCATATCCATGTTCATTGTAGTACAATTACAATAGCCAAATTATGGAACCAATCTAGATATCCATCAATAGATATATAGATTACAAAACTATGGGATAAATACACAAGGCAATTCTATCTAGTAATGAAGAACAAAATAATGTCATTTGCATAAAAATGAATGGATCTGGAGAACATTATGTTAAGTGACATTTATTAATCAGTCACAGCAAATGAAGGGTCAAATGTTTTCTCTCATATGCAGAAGCTAGGGAGTAACTGTCATACCAGAGGGGCTTCAAATAATGGAGAAAAATTTCAGTGGATCCGGGGAGGTGGACTAGGGGAAGAAGGGGGGTGAAGAAAGACTGATAAAGAAACCATTTCCACCGACATTATGTATATACATGAGCATACCAATGCCAATCTCAATATCAAGTATGGTGAAGGGGAGAGTTAGGAGGAAGCCAAAGGGAAAGCCCACCAAGTGCTGGGTGCATGTATGTCACCATCACTATGAACTATATTATGATGTGAGACTATAATGCACCAATCAAAGCATTAAAAGGACCAAAAAATGCCGGGCGTGGTGGCGCATGCTTGTAATCCCCGCACTTGGGAGGTGGAGACAGGAGGCAAGAGCTGGTTCAAAGCCAGTCTCACTGGCTTAAGAGACCCTGTTTCAAAAAAAAAAAAAAAAATATATATATATATATATATATATATGGTCTGGGAGTGCAGCCCAAAGGTAGAAGGGTTTCCAGGAACCCCAGTACCACCAAAAATAAAAAGATCAAAAAATGAAAAATCTTTTCATGACCTAATAATATATTCTGTACCTAAATTTCAATTTATGTGATTTTAATCTAATTTCTACCTGCACATCAAAAATCTTGTAATGTTATATTTATATTTATTTATCAACAAATTATATTTTAAATTAGAGAATTGATTTAAACTAAAGGCTTTGTTTACTCATTAAATTAAAAATGCTCAGTGGATCTATATTTAGAATATTATTACAGATTGCAGTAGGGAAAAATACAATTTTGATCAGTATCATTTTCATTATTTGGATTTAGAATGTCCCTTTAGATCTCTCATAGACAAGATATCCACATTAGAGTCAAGGCTTGCTTGCTGAGGAGGGATCTCTAAGGATATAATCCTTGGTGATTACATATGGTACCTCCTCCACTTGTTTCTCTCTCTCCTGCTTCTGGCCTCCTTGATGTGAGAGCAAAGCCTTTCCAGCACAATCTCTCTGTTCCTGCTGCCATGTCCTGAGCTCGGCAGACTTCAACTGGCTTAACATGGGCTGAACCCATGAAATCTCCTGAACTGTGAGCAAATAACTCTTCCTTTCTCTAAGTTGTTATCAGGTGTTTTTTTGGGGGTGGGTAACAACAGTGAGAATGCTGACTGAAAGATTCATGATTTAAAGTACAAAATTTTTACTTACTCTTTCCTTTTTACATACAAGATGACAAAGTGATTAGGAGATTTCTGAGGGGAGTACTTCAAAGTTATTTAATATAAGAAAAGAAATTGAGTTGTTAAAAATAGGCCTAAACAAGATTATTTCTAAGGATTCTTTTAGTTGTGAAGTCCTATAAGGGCATAGCATATGTATCAATCCTTTTTAAAAGATCGCCTTCCTCTCATACTGCTCTAAAGAAAAAACTCTGGGAGCCAGCATGGTGGTGCACAACTGTACTTCCAGTTCTTAGGAGGCTAAGTAAGGAGTATTGCAAGTTCAAGAGCAGCCTCAACAACTTAGTGAGGTCCCTCAGGAACTTAATGAGACACTGCTTCAAAATTTAAAAAATAATAATAAAATAAAATGGATCGAGGTGTAGCTCAGAGGTAGACTGCCTTTGGGTTCAACCTCCAGTCACAGCAACAATAATAAATTGTAGGGAAGGATGACTGAACACAATTGGGTTGTGAAAAAGACCTCTCTCTTAAGTAACTGAGAAGACTACAGCTAGGTCTGCCTCTTTCTCTCTAATTTTGAGGCTTAATTCACTCCAACTTCCCACATTTCTCCTTCCTCAAATATGCAGACTGACTTGTTCTTCCTGGCTCCGTGTTTATCAGCTTTAGATACCAAGACTTTGCTCTAATTATTATAACAAAAAGATAATTTGATGCCAGCCTTGGTATTCCCAACTGCAGGATTAATATGAATTTACAATTCTGAACCAGGTATGGTGATACACACCTGCAATTCCAGCTATTCAGGAGGCTGAGACAGGAAGACTGCAGTTTCAAGCATAGCCTCAGTAACTGAGACGCTGTTTCAAAATTTAAAAACAAAGAAGCCTGGGGATGTAGCTCAGTGGTATAATTCCCCAGGGTTCAATCCTTATTACTATCAAACAAAAACAAAAACAAAAATTAGAATTCACAGATCTGTTCTGATTTCTAGGAAAATCCTCTAAGCACGAAGGGAGGTGGGAGGAATAAGGGAATAAAAAATATTGAGCAACTGGCCAAAAGCTAAAAGGTGAGACATAAGGCATAGAGAGTGAAAGGACTTGACTTGGGATGGGCAAAGGTTTATAAAATTACCAATTACTCTTTTTTTTATATAGTTCCCCCCTCCTCCTTCTTTCCAAATTGAAGACCTGGGCATAAACTCCTGGAACTGAGGTGAGGAGCTGAAAGCTCCTGCTTTCAGGTCAGCATGCCCTCTTCCCAATAATGCAGGTACAAAGGACATTCTATAGTCACTGAGAGATAACAATCTTCTGCTCTTTAATGTCACTGCATCAGAGGAGTTGGCAGACTAAGTCTTCACCTTTCTCAGAGCATTTCCCTTAGCCTCATTTCTCTTCTGTCTTGAAATATGGAAATTCCAAATGCTTCTTGCAATGATCCCAGAGAAGTAGTCATTTGCCCAAATCTAAGGGTGGGGCGGACAGATAATATCTGGCTCAACACTGACTGTGATATCTTAATGACCATAGAAATCTTAATAAAATAGAATCTCTAATAAGAAGACAGCCCTGTGATGAGTAGTAGTGCTGAGGCGGCATCGTCAGTACCAGTTAGTTCTGTGAGGATCCTGGACTGGAAGGGTCTGAATGATGCTGCAGTGGAAGTCCCAAAAGCAATAGCCCCTTCCTTTTCCCCTCAATATATCAAACTAGTAAATGTCAAAGGCAGTTCCTTACAATAATCCCAGACCCCAGACCAGTATTCATTTGAATATTTCAGAAGACTAGACTTAATTTTAGCAATGTTTAATTAAGGGTTTGTCTCAAAATTACACAGCAACATAGGTTCAAACTTTTGCAATATTTTAATATGTACTTTTAAATTTTTTGTACTGGAACATGAACACAGGGGACATTCTCCCTCTCAGTTATACCCTGAGCACTTTTTATTTATTTAATTTACTTTTGGGGGTACTAGGGATTGAACCCGGGGGGTATTTTACCTCCAAATTACATCCCCAGCTCTTTTATTTTTAAATTTTAAATATGTTCTTACAATGTTTCTGCGAGTTTTGGTAAATTGCTGATGCTGGCTTTGACTCTGTGATTCTTCAATTTGAGCCTTCCAAATACTGGGATTATAGGCATGCACCACCATTCCAAACTTTTATTTTTTATTTTAAAACACTAAGTTACTGAAGTTGACCTCAAATCTGCAGCCCTCTTTTCTCAGTCAGCCTCTCTACCTGCCTTCCTTCATTCTTTCCTTGGATTTAACCCAGGGGGCATTCTACTTCTAAGCTATACCCCTAGGCCTATTTTATTTTTTTATTTTGAAGCAGGATCTCATTAAGTAGCCAAGTACCTCACTAAGTTGCTGAGACTGGCCTGTAACCTGCAATCTTCCTATCTCAGCCATCTAAGTACTAAGATTACAGGCATATGATACCATGCACCCCAGCTTCGTATACTCATTTATAAAAATAAAAATTAAAATGCAAAATATATCATTTTTAAATTATTTTTACTGTCCCTCAAATATAAAATAGCTTAAGATAAACCAAGCATTCTGAACACATATTTTTGCAGAAAAATACATTGAAAATCTACGTTCAAATGACTGCATGTTTTATAATCTCTCTCAATGCACAATGTGGCTATTGAATGCATAAAATAAATGACTAAAAAAAAAAAAATAAAGATCGTTTTTCCAGGACTGCATGGCAAGCTATTACTACCCTATGCAAGTATCCCATGCACGTAATATAGCAGTTAGTGAGGAAGTGGGAATGAATTCCCAGTATCGGCTGGTTAGCCTTAGTAGAAAAATAGTGTAGGCTACACCATTCCTTATTTTGCTTAGCTGTTCTGCTATAAAATGCCTGCCTTTAGAGGCATTTCCTGTGGAAAAAATGAAGGAACATATTCTGTCTCCACTGATCAAGTTCATCATAGAACACCAAAGTGTGATCTACGAGATGTTAATAAATGTTGCATTATATAAACACTTTCATGGTCGAATCGTATAAGGAGAAAGCTGGGGCCAACAGAGTTAGAGAGGCATATTTATTTTTAGCTGTATAATTTCTCATACTCTTCAATAAGCTGTTATTATTTAAATTAACAATAATATAGCATATAACATCTCCTAACTCTCTTCTTGTAGCATCTTCTGTAATAACACTGCAGCATTCTACATTTAGGAAAATTCTGCTTTGTTGTAAAGCTTTCCAAGTTTGTAGGAAACACAGCTCCTCCTTTATTTTATGCTATCAGAAACTGAAATTTAAAAAGTCAAATAGAAAAGACTTGAGTTGGATTTATTTATGAGGTGACATAAAACAATGTGAAACAATAATTTTCTTAATAACTTAAAGAAAGAGACCAAATAAATATATTGATGGTGGATGAGGAAGTTGTATGTGAGGTTGGAGAGGCCAGAGACAATTATCAATTTCCATGCTTCTTGGATGCCAATTTGGCTCCAGATAAGCAAAACAAACAGCCCCAACAAAAACAAATAAAAAACACAACCATATAGAAACCTCTCAGCTAAAACAGAGATAAGTACAACACCCACCGATTCGGATGATGTGCACTGTGATGTAGATGTCCTTTCTTAGCTCGCTGCTGCCCAAATCCTACCAAAAAAGAAAGTTGAGTTATTTAGAATTCATAATCTAGCTGGGCGTGGTGGTGCACGCTCGTAATCCCTGCACTTGGGAGGCAAAGACAGGAGGATTGAGCAGGTTCTGGCTTAAGAGACCCTGTTTCCAAATAAAAATATAAAAATAGGTCTGGGAGTGTAGTCCGGAGGTAGAAGGGCTTCCAGGAACCCCAGTACCACAAAAAAAAAAAAAAAAAATTCATAATCTAGCTGGGTGTGGTAGTACTGGCAGTAATCTCAGTAGTTGGGAGGCTGAGACAGAGGATTGTACATTTAAGAACAGGCTCAGCAAAGTAGCGAGACTCTCAGAAAACTAGTGAGATTCTGTTTAAAAAATTAAGTAAAGCTGAGCGTGGTGGCGCAAGCTTGTAATCCCCGCGCTTGGGAGGCAGAGACAAGAGGATCACGCAGGTTCAAAGCCCACAGCGCTGGCTTAAAAGACTGTTTCCAAATAAAAATATAAAAACGGGTCTGGGAATGTAGCCCATAGGTAGAAGGGTTTTCAGGAACCCCAGTACCACCAAAAAAAAAAAAAAAAAAAAAAAAAAAAATTAAGTAAGAGGCTAGAGGTATAGCCTCCAGCTATTCAGTCATTCAAAGGTAGAATGACCCTTGGAGTCAATCCCCAAAATTAAAAAAAAAAAAAGACTTCATAATCTGTACAGTAGTCAATTTTTTTTTTTTTTTTCGGTCCTGGGGATGGAACCCAAGGGCCTCTACCTCCGGTCTTAAAACAGGTTCTCACTAAATTGCTGAGAGCTTCACTAAGTAGCTGAGGCTTCGAATATGTGCTCTCCTCCTGTCTCAGCCTCCCAAGTACTGGGATCAAAAGCGTGTGCCACTATGTCCAGCTAGGAGCCATACTTTAAGCTAGTATCTTAAAGATAAATAATAAAATAATAAAAAACAAATAATAAAAAGGTAGACACACTTTCTTAGCAAAATGTTTATAGTCGAAGTACATAATTCAAATCTTGTTTTAAAATATCATTAAAATCAATTTTATGCCAGTTGTTGTCAAGAAATAGTTAAAAGGAAAGACACTGTTGATCCAAGCTCTAACTTGCTCGCTCTTTAAACATTTATGAAGCGTCCAACTGTATCACTACTTCAATTTGGTAAAAGCATGATGGGTCAATAATACACTCAGAGAAGTGTGTTTCTCCCAAATAATATATGGCACAACTGAAAGGATGGACATCCAGGATGAAGCAAGAGCCACTTACCACAAAGAGAGAGCAATGCCGTTCTGGTTTATCTGGGGCTTTGGGAAGCCCATTTCTATTCAGTCTCAAGAAAAATCTCTCACTAGAAAGGAAAAAGAGAAACACTTTGAAAATAATTTAATATTTATCTCTTTCCCAATCGCTCTTCATCCTAAGAGTGAAGCTCATCATTTATTAGGCCATTCAGGTAACATCAAACTGCTTATATAAATTAGGCGATTACTGAAAACAACAAACATATGCTTCACTTCTGATAAATCTGTCAAAGCATTAACTGCAAAAGCAGAAAACATAAAGAGGCAAAAAAAAAAAAAACACCCAATCTTTGAAAGTAATAGGTTTTCATGTCAGTAATACCACTGCGACAATTCCAAAAAGTAAAAACAAATGTGCAAAACAAGAAAATATAGACTAATATTTCCTGTGTTCGTGCCTAACATATTTTCATATTTCATATCGCGTTACTTCATTAAAATTAAGAATAGGCCTGACATAGTGACACACGCATGTATCACAGCGCTTGGAAGGCTCAGACAGGAGGATCACAGGTTCAGAGCCAGCCTCAGCAATTTAGTGAAAACCTGTTTCCAAATAAAATTTAAAAAAATAGGGCTGGGTTATGGCTCAGAGGTAGAATAACCCTGGGTTCAATTCCCAGAGCTATTAAAAAATAAGAACAAATTTTTTATATTTTATGGTCTTCTAGATATATATTCCAGAACAGGAGACATTCCAAAAAATGAAATTTGAATTTTCTCTCATCTAGAACTAAACAGAAGATCTCAAACTCTCTACTAAACCTGCATGTGAAAATACTGTGCCATCCAGATGTAACACAAACACAAGTGATGTTGTTAGTCATCCACTAATTTAAGGTAATTGTGGATGTCATTTAGATCTTAGGGACTGTATGACACTATCAATTTTATGTTCAAAAAATAAAATGATTATCAACTCAAGAAAAATTAATATACCAGCTGCAAATCCAAACTAAATTTCAATATCATGATGCCTATGATAGAATAAAAAAGCAGGTGCCTCAGGCAGAGAACACAGAACCAATATTTACTGAATGTGAAACAGTCATGTGGCATGGGGTTGGTCACTGTAGCCTCATCCTGGGGAAGAAGGAGAAAAATAGAGTATAGCATATTAGTAAAATGCTCAGAACCTACTATGTCTCCAGGCTATCCATCACTATATCCTTCCCTTAAATAATGGCTCTGCCATCCAAATATGTAGAAAGGAAAAAATGAGAACCATAAGCAGATCTCCAAGGAAGCATATAGATTTGAATATATGGCTGTTTTGGAACATTTTTATTCTTTTTTTATGAACTATCATTATTCTATTTGTGATATAAATATAGATAGGTATATATTTAACAGATTCAACTACCTGGTTAACCTCCTCTTTTCCTTATATTATGCCTATATCTGACCTCTCACATGAAAAGGGGCAACCAATACACATTTCTATGGGGCAATTTCCATTCCTATCACCCAAGCTTTTTCCCACAAAGCAGGTGGCTGATAAAACGTGAGCAGAAAAAATTATAAATTGTCACAGTGACCCTCAAATGAAGTGAAAGTTCCCATATAATATTAGTGTGAAATGGAGGCTAGAAATGACAGATACAGCCAAGGATGCAAAGCTGAATTAGTCTCATCCAACTGTCAATTACTAAAAACAAACAAACAAACAAAAAACAACAACTAAGATTTCTTCACAGTAAAAAGAAAATTTAAGGTATGATAAAAGGAGATAAATATACAAAAATGTATCTTGAGTTAAAGGAATTATACATCAAATAGTCATATTCATAGGTAAGTGTGTGTGTGTGTGTGTGTGTGTGTGTGTGTGTATGTGTGTGTGTCTGTGTTACTAGAGCTTGATCCCAAAGGCAGTCTACTTCTAAGCTATACCCTCAGTCCTATTTTCTAATTTTTATTTTGTAACAGAGTCTCACTAGTTTGATGAGAGTCTCACTTCTTGCTGAGGCTATTCTCAAACCTATGATCCTTTTGTCTCAGTCTCCTAAGTACTGGGATTGCAGGCATGTGCCAGCATGCCCAGCTCTTAAGTAAGATTTCTAAGAATTCATCATTTGCCAGGCATTCTGATAAGGATTTCACATAGATTAATTCACTTTATTTCCTTAAGAAGTAGCTACTAATTTAATACCTATTTTGTACATGGAGAAACTAAGATAATAGTTTTGCTCAAGATCACAGAGCTGGTGTGTGACTGAGCAGGGATTCTACCTGCTCTTTCAGGTGTAAACTGAAAACCCTCACACTTCACTTGAAGGTTATAGGTGATTTATTTCTCTGCTATATATGAATATTGAGCACATAATCTCAGTGCATTGAAATAAAAAAGTCATTCTTTATGACTTTAATCAGCCACTAATTTAAGATAATTGTGGATGATATGGGATACCCACATAACTTAGTTGAGCCACGTCCCAAAAATTCAGGCTTTCTCCATCCCCCTTCTGGGCTAACAGGAAGGAAAGAGTGTGACTCTTGATTCAGCAGTATTGGTTCAAACCATATTTTGGTAGTTTTATTCCTGGAAAAAAATGACTTAGTAGTAAAAATTATTCTACTAAACAAAAGTGAAGCTCCAAAAAGACATACAAACTCAATTTTACTTTGTCAAACCAGTTAAGAATTTGAGGCTTGGTGTGGTGGCGCACGCCTGTAATCCTAGCACTTGGGAGGCTGAGGCAGGAGGATCGAGGCCAGCGAAGACCTTCAGCAACTTAGTAAGACCCTTTTTAAAGCCTGGCGCGGTGGTGCAAGTTTGTAATCCCTGCGCTTTGGAGGCGGAGACAGGAGGATCACGCAGGTTTGAAGCCAGCTGCACTGGTTAGGAGACCCCCTTTCAAAATAAGAAGTATAAAATAGGTCTGGAAGTGTAGCCCAGAGGTAGAAGGGTTTCCAGGAACCTCAGTACCACCACAAAAAAAAAAAAAAATTGAAGGTGGAATTTGTTTTGCTTTTATTCATTGATCACTTTTTAACACTTTCTAATATATGTTTATTAGTAATATTTTAGACCAAGCAATGTGAGCACTTCCCCCTCTTCTGTATCAAGTAAACATGCTCTACTTTGCATTTTTTGAAATGTTCTTCTCTGTGAATTTCTCTGACAGATCAGTCTGCAATGATGAATATCAATTAGATTAATATACACAAGTCAATCAGGCATTTTAGATATTAAAATCTCAACTTTAATGCTACTGATATAAAATATTGTTCTATATCTTCAAGTTTCATGAATATTCTAATAAAAATGTTTTATAAAGTCTCCTATTTCAGAAAGAAATCCTTTTTGCTTTATCACTATTTTAATTTCACTTGTCTAGACAGAATCCTCATTATGCAAGTATTAAACTATACAATATCCCATTTCAAAAAGAATATTAGTATGTAACAATCCAATGATATATCCCTCAGCTTAAGCATCACTTAAGAGAAAAATAGAAATAGATTTAGGACAGGTACTATGGAGAAACTGTTGTGTGAAAATTATTTAAAAACCAGACTTGTCACAGAAGGAGAAGATACATATGTTTCCTCTAATATGCCCAAACTAGGAAACACAAAGGATACCAGTGGGACTCCAGATATTGGAGGGGAAATACTAGCTAAATTTGAATGGAAAGATAGGAGAGGAGGAAGGCTGATCTTGAATAATGAGGGTCTACACCTGAACATGTGTAAAATTATGAATAAGACATGGTTAACCTGGACAACCATTGGTGGGGGGGGGAGGGGAAAATGGGGGTGGGGGAGAGAGGGCACCAAATATAGTTTAAATGTATACTATTTATGTTCAATTAAAAAATTGTAAAAAAAAAGATAAAAAATAAAAACCAGACTTGTTTTTAAAGGAAAAAGAAGAAAATCTCCATCGCCAATTTAAAAAATTATTTGGTGACATGTTATTGCTATAGTAACTCAGTTTGGAGCAAAAGAGGCATATATTAATTTATCTCAGCATATAAGCCTTTTTTGCTCCAAAATGAGAATTATAATTACCCAGCCAAACTCATACTTTTGGAGAATATCAGAATGTAGGCAAGGAGAAAAACTAAAGTCAATAATGTTTCATTCTGGTACAATATCTAATCTTTGAACTATCTCACACAAAGTTTTGTAGCTACAAATATATTTTTGATGCTCTATTTTAATTTAATTCTATTGTAACCCTATTGTAAATCTGATCAAGAAAAACAGATCAGTTTTTGTTAAACTTAAAAAGTATCTTATTAGGAAATATGTATACCTACATTACTTTGTTTATACTTTTTTCTTAATCATGAGATTTGTGTGCTTCTTTGCTATGGCAGTGTGAGAAAAAGAGTATAGGCCCATGACTAGCCTTTTCCATCCAATAATTTGGTATTCCTTGATAAGACTAAACAAATAAAAGCTGTTAGGGGGAAAAATAACAACATCCAAATAACTGGAAAGGTTTAAATCTAACTCAATGTTCCCTTTCTTTCCCAAATGCCTTTTATGTCTTTTACTTAATGGAAAGGAAACATATTCCCCCAAGAGACATTACAATCAATGGTGCCTCACCTCATCCTGAGTCTTCAAGATTCACCTACTCAGTTTCATGGCACCTCTAGATTTTAGATCATACCATTCAACTCTGTGCCTGTGCGTGTTTTATATCTTTATTATGTTTAACATATAAAATGAAAAAATCCACAGTGACATGTTTTCTAAAACCTCCCTCTTCTTAAAGATTATGCAAAGAGAATACTCCTAGATACACTGA
Organism: Muscardinus avellanarius; assembly: GCF_963383645.1. Lineage (NCBI taxonomy): Eukaryota > Metazoa > Chordata > Mammalia > Rodentia > Gliridae > Muscardinus > Muscardinus avellanarius. Next base: position 39,360,792 of record NC_137795.1, on the reverse strand, counting down.
GAAATTAGAGTTCATAGTATTATCAGCAGAGAAAAACTATTATTTGACTTCTTCATATTCAGTCATGTTCTTCCAGAGGAAATTCCAAAAGTTCTACAGGAGAAACTTAACGTCCACCTGAACTCTGTATGTGAGCCACTACTAATCATAATATTACAAATAAATGAGTAATTCTTTCTTTGGAAATAAAGAATAATAAATCATAATTATTTATTATTGTAAAAATTTAGATTTGGGGTATCCCCCAGACCTTTTGGAAGCGGGACTTGGTTGTAATCTCAGGTAGTGTCCAGAATTGGTAGGGTGTAACTTGAGAAGGTGGGTCCCAGGGGCTGCAGCCTTAGGGGTTATATATGATTCCTCCTACTCTTCCTTCTGGCCTCCATGATGAGAAGGATCAAAGTCTTGTGCTCTCCCTCTCACTGCTACAGCCATGCCCTGAGATCTGAGGTCCCCAGCCATAAATGGACTGAACTTAAAATTTCTAAACTGTGAGCAAATAAATCTTCCTTCCTCTAAATTACATGGTAAGGTCTTTGGAGTATAGCTCTAAAAATGCTGACTAATACAATTATTTATAAGCTACTTTCTTCCAAAAAGGGTTGGAAGAAACCAAGACAATATAAGAAGAACATAAATAAGCATCCCTGGCATGGCTCCTAAAGGAAAAAAAAAGATACAGACAAATATGTACCCTATGCCAAGTCCTATGTGCTTTATGCAGATAATATATAATTCCCACAACTACCCTACAAGGTAAAACAACTGTCCTCCCTGCTTCACACATGAGACAGCTGTGGTTTGAGATAGTGGGTAAGTTGGCCAAGGATGTAGTGTTAGGTAAGAATGGAGAAAGGTAACTAATATTGAGTCAAACTTGAGAATTTTGATTCTTACTCATAATGCTGACCGAACATAATACTTTAGAAATGAACAACTAAAAAGCAAGAATGACTATGTCACACAAACCAAGGGGTTTTCATGTGACCATTTTCAAAAAATTAAAAGAAATAATAATTGAAATGCATGAAGCTAGCTGGGTATGGTAGTGCATGCCTTTAATTCCACTACTTAGGAGGCTGAGGAGGAGGATCTCAGGTTCTTGGCCATCCTCAGCAGTTTAAGGAGACCCTCAACAAATTAATGAGATCCTGTTTTAAAATTTTAAAATAAAATGAAAAAAATTGGGAGTATATCTCAGAGGTAGAATCACTCTGGGTTCAATTCCCAGCATCAAATAAAGAAGCATGAAGATCAATGAAAAAAATAAAGCCACATGAGATTTGTTTATGAAATTTATTCTTGTGATCATCTGCTTGGCCAAACTACTTTAATTCTGATGCCCTGAAAAAGACCTCTACTAATGTTTCAATAGCATAATTTGGTAGAAGTGTTCTTATCCATGACACAAGTAAAGTAGAGATTTGAAGACCCTAATGGCTTATCTGCTGTTTCTTAGCAGAATGTTCTTGTCCTGTGCTTCTCCTCCTCAATCACTCAGGAGCAGGTATCCTTCTGTTGCAAAGGCCTTAGCAAGGGTCCTGGCAGCACCAAGGCCATATCTAGGAGGGCCCTTGCAGCCTTCTGAGAAATAACCTCAGGTGGCTCTCCCAGTAGGGTGTTCACCTTAAAATATTTTGACTTAAAAGAGCAATTTAACTAAAAGACACTAACGGCCAATGTTAGTGATTTTTATATTCACTATGAGATGTAATTACATATTCTAAAAAAATATAAATCTTTTTTACTTTTCTCTATAGAATTTTGTTTATCACTGTATACGTCACGCCATATAAGAAACAAAACTGCCTAGTGATTTAATGCATCTAAAATTTATACAACATGTACTTTATCCAAAATATATGACTGAGTAATATCTTAGGTTGAAACATGTGGTGTGAAAGCAACAGAAATAGCAAAGAATGCTTCTGAAATATATATACATATATTTTTTTGGTGGTACTGGGGTTTATGGAAGCCCTTCTACCTCCGGGCTACACTACCAGACCTATTTTTTTTTTTTTTAATTTGGAAACAGGGTCTCTTAATTCAGCCAGGCTGGCATTGAACCTGTGCGATCCTCCTGTCTCCGCCTCCCAAGCGTGGGGATTACAAGCGTGCGCCACCACGCCCAGCATCTGAAATAATTTTTAACAGTTAAACTATTGAAACAAGACAGAGGGTAGTGATAAACACCTGTAATCTCAGTACTTTGGAGGTTCAGGCAGGATGACCACAGGTTCAAGGCCAGCCTCCGCAATTTAACAACACCCTGTTCCAAAAGAAAAAGAAAAAGAGCTAGGGATGTAGTTCAGAGGATGTACTCCCCCCCCAAAAAAAAAATCATTGAAACAGCTTTATGATCTCCAAAAGCAACAATAACAAAAGGGAGAACACCCCAAATGGTAAAGCTTAAGCCACACTATAAACTGCTAAAGTGATACTCTGAGAAACTGGTGCAGCCTGAGGCCAAGCAAGGCACGGTGGGAAGTGGTAGAGGGTGGGCTGGCAGCTCTGGGCTAGCCACTGGACCACAAGTTTTGGTGCTCACTGTGGATGAAGGAAAAAGGGCATTAAATGTAAAGGGAAATCATCAGTTAATGAGCAAACAGAAGAAGGCCATTATCCTCCTCATCCAGGAGCTTCTAAACAGTCTACGTACAACATTCTCCTGATGAGCTGTATCAAGCCCAGACCCTACCAGGATGTACTAAGTGAGGATGAGCTGTCAAGATTCCTCCATGTCTAAGGTCCCCATTACATCAAGTCTCTTTGTTTAAGATTTAAGAGCCCAGATCCGAACAGATTAGAATTGTTGAATGTTTTTTATGAGAGTTATATAGACCAGAAAACAGACAACAAACCTCTGGAATCTTAAGGTCAAAGACGTTTTTCCATTTCTTCTTCCAACCCCATGACTGACACAGAGGGCAGAGTTTTTCTTTGGCAATAAATGAAAGTAACTCCTTAAGCAAGTCTCTGTAGATAAAGCTATTAATGGACTTTCTAATTTTAAAACTACAGCAACATTAGAGTCATGAGCTCTTTTGATTACAGGGGCATGAAAAGATAACAACCCTGGATAGTAGTATTATGATACTTTTTAACATAAGGAGCAAAGAGATTCTTTGTTCCTTTTTTAATATTAATATTCAAGCCTAGATTCACTTTACAAATATTTGAGTATTGAAAGACGAAGCAACCAAATAATGTGATGGCTTTCTTAGGAAAGCAAAGGATTTGGCTTTAGCTGAATGATACATGTGGAGTTAAATTTTTAATTTATAGTTGAGCCCATTGTGAATTTTAGATATCAAGACAATTTTGTCTTAACCACTCTGGATGAATTTAAATACTTCTTTGCAGAGAATAAAGACATCTGAAACACAGCTCTTTTGAGGAAGGTAAAATGGAATGAAAAAAAGAAACATAACATTTTTTTAAAGCATAAATCAATGACATCCACTTTTGCTATTTCATGTTGGCAGTGCTATTATCAGAATAAATAATTGGTTAATTAAATAAATTAATAATTATTTTGATTATTGATTTCAAAGAGTCTGCAATGAATCTAAGTTCAGAAGACCTGGGACATGAGAAATCCTAATGTGCATTTCCAGTAAAATTCTTAGAAAGAGCAATATTGTATAATCAAATGACTTAAAAATATTTGCTTAAAATGACTTAAAAAAAAGTCTGTCTTCAGAAAACTTAAGAATTTAACTGGAAATGAAATTTCTCAAAAAAAAAAAAAAAAAAAAGAACCAGAAGTAGGTACTAATAGAATCTAGGTCAACAGAATCAAGAAGTATGGAATAAAAAAAAAATAAAGAGAAATGTCTTGTGTTTATTCTTCTGGAAATTTACATAATATGATCACTGTAAACACTCTATATCTGACACTTGGTAAGGAAGGAATCACTCTGATCTGTATTTGGTAATTATCCTGACTTTTCTAACAATACTTCTTTGTTATGAAAGCATGTATAATAAGGATGTTGAAAGTAAACCAACTCTTTATAAGTCTTCTGGGTTAAAATATGCAATCTTTTTTTAAACAGGTAGAGAGGCCTTAAATCAAAACAGAATAAATTACAAAAATTACATGTAATTCAAGGTGTACAGAAACAGTAAATAAAATATTTTATGCATTTATTATCTCAAAAGTATGTCATTTTATAAATGAAAATAAGGTACTTGAGATTGAACCCAGTGGCATTCTAACTCTGAACTATACTCTCAGCCCTTTTTATTTTTTACTTTGAAATAGTGTCTTGTTAAGTTGCTCAGGGCCTTGCTACATTACTAAGGCTGGCCTTCAACCTGAATTCCTCCTGTCACCTTCTCCCTAATACTGGGTTTATAAGGTATGTGCCACCTTGCATGGCTCTGATAATTCCTTCATATTCATTACAATGTCAAAAAATAAAAAATTATCTAAATCATCATAATTAAGATGTATAACTACAATGCACAAGTAAAAAATAAAAAATAATCATTAAATGGCATTTATTAATTAGGTGACACATATTACTATACTTTTTGAAGGTCAGGTGCTTTTTAACCAAGGAGTTACAAAGCTGCTGCAGGGATATATATATGTTAATGTGTATGAGAATAGGTACATTATTTTCTGCTGAAGTCTATAGTTTAGGTAAGTTTAAGAAGAAAACTTACACTGAACCTTTGACTGAACTTTACCTAGGCACTGAGTAGTTTGGAAATCATTGGTGTTTTTTTTGTTGTTGTTTGTTTTGTGTGTGTGTGTGTGTGTGTGTTTGTGTGTGTGTGTGGTACTGGGGTTCCTGGAAGCCATTCTACCTCCGGGCTACACTCCCAGACCTATTTTTTATATTTTTATTTGGAAACAGGGTCTCTTAAGCCAGTGCGGCTGGCTTTAAACCTGCACAATCCTCCTGTCTCCGCCTCCCAAGTGTGGGGATTATAAGTGTGTGACACCATGCCCGGCGGAAATCACTGTTTTGAATACTGGATTTTTTTTTTTTTTTTTTTTTTTGTGTGTGTGTGTGTGTGTTATTGGGGATCAAACCCATGGGCATTCTATTTCTTAACTATACTCTCAGCCCTATTTCATTTATTTGGGAACAGGGTCTAGCTAAGTGGCTGAGGCTGGCCTTGAACCTGTGATCCTCCTATCTCAGCCTCCCAAGTACTTAGATTATAGTCATGCTTGACTTACATAGGAATTACTTCTATAAAATAAAATCTGAGTACTGGAGACCATGCAAAGGAATGGTATAGAAACTCTGGCCTTAAATTTTTTCTCAATATTTTGAACATAAGGAGACTATAAGATGTGGGTATAAGAATGATTTTTCCTTTTTTACTTAAAGACATGTCCTCCAGATGTATCCCCAAAGAGAGCAACAATTACTTGCTAAAAGAATGAATGAATGAAACAACCTCAGTAATTCCACAGGGATAGTGTGGAATTTATGATGCTTAGCAGAAATAAAAAGGAGATGCAGTTTCTGTTTAGCTTCATTTAAAAATCTCTAAACACCAGTACTTAGGAGAAAATGTTATAGATTTATCTGACAATTTTTATGTACTTTTTAGCATGACAGTTTTTTCAAATGATGGTTCCTGAGGGACAGATCTGAGGGCAGAGTTCTGATTAACACAGTGTAACGTGAAACAACTCTATAAATGTTTTTAATACACTCAGCACCTTGAGCTCTCTCTAAGACATACATTTCCCCTGGAGAGGAAGGAATGATAGGAAAGCTTGAGACACTAATGGCATGATCTCCCAACGCTGCACCTCAAGGGTAACCCCAGACTTGAAAGCTTCACACCCACTCCCTCTTTGTGGTATTAGGGATCGAACCCAGGGGCATTCTACCTCCAAGCTACACTCCCAGCCCTTTCCATTTTTTTTAATGGTCTCACTAGGTTGCTGAGAGTCTCACTACATTGCTAAGGCTGGTCTAGAACCTGCGATACTGATGTCTCAGCCCCCCAGTACTGGGTTACAGGCATGCACCACCAAGCCCAGCTTTGAAAGCTTCCTTTTACTGCATGGACCTCCATGCTATACCAGCCACTCTGCAAGGTGCCGAAAACATAAAGAGGACAGAGGGTACAGCAACATCATCAATAATGCCTGTGTCAGTGTTGAATCATCATACAACAAAAACCATCTTAGAATACCAAAGACGACCTTGTGAGGAGGTGGCTGTGTGTAATAATACCTTATCCTGCTGGGAACTTAAGAAAACTAAATTATTCTGAATTCCCTACAGGCAACAACTGTAGGGTAGGGAAAAAAAAAACAAATATGATCAGAATCCTAGTGAGAGGAACATTAATCTGGTCATCTTTTAAAACATATCAATAGGTAAGGGCTAACAGGGTGATGTGTGCATATATGTCTCCACCATTTTTTTTAACCCACTAGGATGTATGACTACAATGCACCAATAAAAAATAAAAAAAAAACACATCAATAGGGATAGAAAACCTTCTGGTCACCTTCTAAACCATTCCACTACTTAAGTATAAGAAGACAAGTCACTTGAATAAGTGTTTAGAGATAAAGACAAAGTCAGTTTGGAGTCCATTTACTCTACAAGCTCCCGTTTCCTGCAACTTTGAATTTTGAGTCACTTATTATTATAATGTCATTTGCAATTGCAAAACTAATTGGAATTATATGCCTCTTCAAATGCTACAGAGAAAAAGAGTGAGTCCAATCTACCCTGGGCAATTTCAGTATGAATAAAAGCATTTCTTTTGCTTATTTTGTTTTCTTTTAGATCCTCCTCCTGGCTGATTTCTTTAAAATCTTTCCCATTAAGGACACCATTACATCTCTAAAGCAATTGTGTGTGTGTGTGTGTGTGTGTGTGTGTGTGTGTGTGTGTGTGTGTTTATGTGACACAGAAGTGTGACCAGAAGGGAAGTAAGCCACAAATAGGATTAACTCTAAAGTGACAAGGATCCCAATTTTCATGCACCTGCCTGAACAATCAAATGGAGGAGGAAAGGGAGGGTGGGGAGCAGTGGTGCCTTTCAACAAGAGGCCCCAGGGGAGGTCAGCACGGGTCACTGACAGGCAGACACCCACAGTGCAATCTGTGCCAGCATGTCTAGACACAGCAGGAAACGCTCTGGGCCTCATGGCATGGGTGATATTGCCACAATTCAAGAGGATCTCTGATTGCCTTCTGCATCTATTTTTGTTCTCAGGGTTGTGCCCCTTGCATGTCTGGCCAGTAGAATTCTCCCGTGTTACACTGCTGATTTGCTTTGGAGAGCTTACAATTTTTAGTTTTATAACATGAAACTAGAAAAAGAGACCTATGTCTATAGTCTTTCAATGTTCCAAACAACAAATGTTCCTACTTTTTGTAAAAATGTAGATGCTGGAGTTGTGGGATCATGCCGTGATAAGCTGTAAATGATGTATGAAATGAAAAATGCTAACACAGTGCCCAAAGAATTTTAAAAAATATATGATCTGCTCTCTTAACTGTGTTATGTACTATCATATACACACAAATATATCAGCATTTTTTCATAGTCTATGCCAAATAACTATTCTCTCCAAGAGCTCCCTTTTGTAAGTTCTTGGAAATTGTTCCCAGTAACCGAGTCTTTACAAAGCACAAGGTTTTGCTTTGTTTTGTTTTTCTTAAAAAAATGCAATGCCAGCTGCTTAAGATAATCATTGAAAGCCATGAAGGTAATTTCTTAGATTCTCTTTACCAGGAAGCAGGATCCCTAATTTTCTCATTCTTTTCTACATGTGGCATTTCAGTCTCCAACTCTACCTTCTGCTTCTGATCCCTATTTTCCTCATCATTCCCAACAAAAGCCAACACAAGAGGCCCGGATTGCTACTGATTTCAGATGTCTCTTATTAGTGGATCCCTCAATGCACTTAGAAATTCTATTATTCACTGCTAGCTCACTTTTTTGGTGTTAAAATATTTTTATTTATTTTATTGGTGCACTGTAGTCAGACATCTTAACGGGGTACAAGATGTCGAGGCATACATGCACACATCACTCATTTAGTCCTTTCCCAATTCCCACCTCATTCCCTCCCTCTTCTGTCCTTTTCATGCTTGGTTTAGTGATTGACTCTGATATGCTCACTCACTTCCTATCCCATTATTTTTCTTTTATTATACTCAGGTATTTATTTTTAACCATTTTATTTATTTTGAGTTGACAAAAAGTATATATATTTATAGCATACAAATGTGTTTAAATATGTATGCATTGTAGAATGCCTAATCAAGCCAGAGGGGGGAAATATATTAAATCATATATTATTCTTTTCTTTTGGGGGGGAGTAGGAACACTTAAAATCTACTTTCTTAGCAGTTTTCAAGAATATAATACATTGAAGTCAGGTGTGGTGGTATACAGCTGTCATCCCTGTACTTGAGAGGCTGAGACAGGAAGATTTCAGGTTCACAGCCAGCTTCAGCAACTTATAGGAAGGCCTCCTCAACTTAGTGATACCCCATTTAAAAACTTTTTAAAAATTACAATTGGTTGGGATATCAGAGGTAAAATGCCTTTGGGTTCAATCTCTAGTACAAAAAAAGAATATAATGCATTTCTATTAATTATAGATACCTTGCTATGTAATAGATCTCTTGAATTTATTTCTCTCCACAATTCTATGTCCTTTAACCTACATCTTCCCAATTACCCCAAACCTAGGGTAACCACCATTCTACTCAGTTCTACTTTTGGGAGTTCAACTATTTTATATCCCACATATAAGTAAAGTTACTTAAAAATCTGCTTTTTAAAAAACAATTGTAATATCCTCCAGGTTCAGCCGGGTAGCAGTAAATGACAGGAATTTCTTCTCTTCTTAAGGCTAAAGAGTATTCTGTTGTGTATATAGATAGATCACATTTTCTTTCCCCATTCACCTGCTGATGTACACTGAAGGTTGTGTCCACTTTTTCACTACCATGAACAGTGCTGCAGTGAACATGTGAGCACAGATGTCTCTTCCACGGGTTAATTTCATTTCCTTTGGGTACACACTCAGTAGTGAGACTGTTGAGCCCCATCTCACTCTTGCTCAAAGTCTGCTTACTTAGCTCCTCAACATTTTTTTAAGATCTGATCTTATTTATTTGTTGCACTTAAAAGTTCTTATTTTTTAGTGGACTCAGAAGTAAAGCTTTCAGGGAGAACAGCCTGTGTCTCTTGGCAATCTGTTCCTGGCATTTTTCTTTGGGTTTCTTCATTCTCTTGGCCAAAAGTTTAACATATTCTGCAGTCTCTTCCTTGTTTTCCTTAGTACACTGTTTCTTCAGAGCAATATGCCAGTGTTTATGTTGCAGGACACACGGAGTAACAAGACACTGAATATTAGGTGCTTTGGTCCTAGCTTTCTTGCCTTCTCTGATGAAGGGCTTTCTGACAACATATAGTTGCACATCATCTTCTTTGAAGAGATTAAAAAGTTTTAGGATTCTGCTGTCTGCTTTGGGCCCCAGGCAATGAGGAACAGTGGCATCCATCAATCCAAAATTATCTTTCTCTCCTTTTTTTTTTTTTTTACAATAACCAGATTGGCATCCACAATGCAACCCGAACAGATGTGTGCTTTCTCTCTCCAGTTCTCCTTGGTCTATAACAGGAATGCCCCTTACCAGTAGTAGGCAAACACGGCCAAGATACCTGCTTCACGGGAAAACCTTGTTTGTCATTCCTACCACTGATTCAGACCACACAACCCTTCCCTTCTTCACCTAGAGTGTCTGAGGCAACTTGTGTGGCCATATGCTTCTGGTCAAAACTACAAAGTTTGCGTTCATCATTCACTTAAATAAGTTTCTGGCAGCCAGTGGCTGGGACGGAGATATTCAGCTTCATCTTGGTGTTGTATCTCAACATTTTATGCCCCTTTCACTTTTTTTCAGGTAGATCCCTTCAAGTGGATCCTGGATTTCCCTGCCATTCATCCCATGGTTCATTTCCAGTTAGGTCTTGTACTGTTGGTACAAGACTTCTACATACTTGTGTAGTAAGTAAGCAAACAAGTGAGTGGTTATAAGTAACACCATTCTCATCACTGGAATGTCCTCACCTTGGGAGGATGAATTTATACTTATTGAGAGCTTGGAGGAGGGTGGTTCTTATACAGACAAAGGATTTTACTTTGGAAGGGAGCTGGGTGTGGTAGTACACACTTTTTTTCCCAGTATTTGGGAGGCTGAGACAGGAGGATCATGGGTTTGCAGGCCAGCTTCAGCAACCTAGTGAGACCCTGTTTCAAAATAAAGAATAAAGTAGGGCTGGGGTATAGCTCAGACATGAACTAACCCTAGGTTCAATCTCAATACCAAAGGAAAAGAAGGAAAGAAAAAAGAAAGAAAAAGAATAGAAGGTATTTTCTATCACAGTCTTTATTAATCTTCTAAAACTTATTTTGATTGATATATATATATGTATATATATAATGTGTCAAAGCTATGCTTTAAAGGCATTATTACAATATATATCTTACTATATATTAATGAATGTATCAAACTTTAGAAAAACATTTTTCTTAACATTTTACTAAATACACGATCAATTCCTAACTGAGTAAGGGCTAATTGGGTGATGTGTGCATGTATGTCTCCACCATCTTGTATCCCATTAAGATGTATGAGTATAAGCCGGGCATGATGGTGCATATTTGGAATCCCAGCATTTGGGAGGCGGAGACGAGAGGATTGCAATTCACGGACAGCCTCAAATACTTAGTGAGGCCCTTTGCAAGTCTGTGAGACCATTTCAAAAAAAAAAAAAAAAAAGAATAAAAAATAGGGCTAGGGGTATAGTTTGGAGGTAAAATGCCCCTGGGTTCTTTCCCTAGTAACACACACACACACACACACACACACACACACACACACACACACACAGATGTATGACTATAATGCACCAATAAAAAATTTTTAAAAATATACGATCAAGCCGGGCGTGGTGGCGCACGCTTGTAATCTCCGTGCTTGGGAGGTGGAGACAGGAGGATCACACAGGTTCGAAGCCAGCTGCGTGCGCTGGCTTAGGAGACCCTGTTTCCAAATAAAAATATAAAATAGGTCTGGGAGTGTAGCCCAGAGGTATAAGGGCTTCCAGGAACCCCAGTACCAAAAAAAAAAAATAAGATCAAGAGACTTGTCAGTTCACATGAACCTAGGTATGCTGATCTAGACAGAATGGAATCTAAGCTATCTATGGGGGTAGAGATAATACCAATTCAATTAACTAATTTTTAAAGAAAACAAAAACAATTCCTGCACGTCTTGCTTAATTGTCTACATGTAAAAAATGTTAATAAATATTAAGTAGGTAATCCATTCTCTGTACATACTACATGCTACAAGTTGAACTGTGAATTCATATGCTTTTTTTTTTTTTTTTTTTGGTGGTACTGGGGGTGGAGCCCAAGGGCTTTCTACCGCCGGGCTATACTCCCAGACCTATTTTATATTTTATTTGGAAACAGGGTCTCACTAAATTGCTGAGAGCCTCACTAAATAGCTGAGGCTGGCTTCAAACCTGTGCGATCCTCCTGTCTCAGCCTCCCAAGTGCGGGGATTACAAGCATGGTGTGCCACCACACCCGGCTCTTCATATGCTTTTAACAGAATCCACAACTATTAAATTTTGTCATACTTTTTCTACCTATCCCCTCTATCCTTTTTGTTGTTGTTACTGCTGCTGCTGCTGAAGTTATTTAAAGCAAATCATACTCACAATTCCATCTTACCTATTAACTAGAACTCTCTAAATTTTACACATTGGTAATATCATATACTTAAAAATCAACAATTCCTTAAGATATATGATTTAAGAATTCAAAGCTGGGCGTGGTGGTGCATGCCTATAATCCCAGTAGTTGGCAGGGTGAGACAAGAGGCTTAAAACAAGCCTCAGCAACTTAGCCAGATTCTCATCAACCTAGCAAGATCTTGTTTCAAAACAAAAAATAAAAAGAACTAGTAGTCTATCTTGGAGGTAGAAAGGTAGAATGTCCCTGTGTTCAGTTCCTAGTGCCACAAAAAAGAAAAATAATTTAAGAGCAACCATCACATACTTCTAGTTATGTTCAACTATATCTTCTGTTCTGTTTTTTAAAAATCATCATCACTATTGCTACATTTTATTGACCAATTACCAGGCATTAAACATCACACTAAATGTTAATTCACAGTAGCCAAATATGGAACCAACCTAGGTTTCTATCAACAGATGAATAGATTATAAAACTGTGGGATATACACACAATGGAATTACCCAGGCATAAAAAGAACAGAATTATGTCATTTGCAGGAAAATGGATGGGATTAGAGAATATTATGCTAAGTGAGATTAGCTAGTCATAGAAAGTGAAGGTTCATATGTTTGCTCTCAAACGTGGAAGCTAGGAAGATATTGGGATATAAGAAAGACTCCCCCCAAAAGGAGAAACCTCAGCGGAGCTATGGAGGGGGTTGGAAGAGGCTGGTGGTGTGAGAGGAGGCTTAATGAAGGAAATACTTCAAATGACATTTTGTACATATATAAAACCATTAATGCCAATCTCAATACAGGGAAGGGGAGAGATTGGGGTGAGATCTAGGGGGAAGCTCACCAAGTACATGTATGTCCCTATCACTTAAAACATCATTAAGATGTGTGATTACAATGAGCCAATGAAAGTATATTAAAAAAAAGAGTTAATGCTCAAGTAAACCTAGGGAAAGTACTATTACTACCGTCACTTAGAAGATGAGTTAACCACTATTAACAGAGGTGAGTTAACTTGCCCAAGCCGATGTAGCTACTAGATGGCACAGCCAAGATTTCAACTCAGGCCATCTAATTTCAGAATCTGGCCACTGAGATGCAGGACAAATGAAGATAAGTATCTCCCAGATGGAGAGAAATTCACATAAATTTTATAGTTCCGTATGAGTCCATAAAAAGAAAATATCTGTGTCTTATCAGCTGCATTTACTACTTAACCTTTTCCTTAAAATATGGGCTTGCATTGATGTCCTGGATACAGGTAACTGCAGGCACTTTTAAAGTTTATATGGAAATGAAGCATTTCTAGGAAAATGAGAGATCAATTGCATGATAGTAGTAAAAAATATCTAACTTCAGAAAAGTATGTGAATAGGGTACCAGCAGAAAGTTAACTGCATCTGTATTGGATAACGAGGATAAGACTTTTTCCAGAAGTGCTACCTTGCTCTAATCTCTAAACAAGTGGCCAGGCCAGCAGCTCGCATGCACGGGCAGCCCCAGAGCTAGCTGAATACTAATTGGTGGCACTCAGGACCTGTGAAATATATTCTTGGACGGGAACAAAATAAAGTAATGAATTAGTCCCGAGACAAATTTACAACTTTAATTAATGAAGTCTTAGAATACATCAATAATCAGTGTAATGAAAGTATTAAGGGAGGTAGTCAAGCACTGAACTGTGTCATTTTTACCGCCCCATATAATTTACAGTCTGCTGTAGATGATCTAACATGTATCAAGGAAAGAAAAGCATTAATATACACATACATAGCTAAGCCATCTATAAACAGCACAAGCACTAGGATGGTTTCTATCACCTATAGAATAAGATCCGATTTTAAGTTGCAAGCTAGAGATGCTGTAGCCTACAATGTTAAATCCTTTGCTTTCCCCATATAAAAGGAATCCATATTCCCATCTGTAGCTCAGTTAATGCACACCACACCTTCCCTTCCTTCCTTTTTGTGCCCCCCTCCTCATCCTCAAACTCAAATCTGTTTCCTGACACTCCTTTCCGAAGGGACCTTGATCCATCAGTGATTTTCCCTTCCTGAGTGTGGCCTCTTCCTCATTACTGAATCCTTCCTGTCAATTCTTAATGAGTTCAAGTCTCTTCTACTATAATTTCTTTTAAAAAAAATAAAAAAGCCTTCCTCAGACCTCTTTACTCCACACTAGTGAGTAAAAATTAGTGGAGAAAAAATATAGCAGATTATAAATATTGTAGATGTAGATAAGGAATAGGTATAGAGTAGGGGTGGAGAATATTGATTTTTGCATCAACTGCCCTGTTAAAATACCAGCTCTACCATATGACAGCTATATAGCTTTGGGTGAAGTATTCATCTCTGTGCCTCAGTTTATCCATATATATATATATATATATATATAATGGGTTTATTAACAGTTCATAATTCATAAGGTAGTTTTAAGAGCAAAATAATTTAATATTCTTAAAGAGTTTTAAATATTTTAAAGAGTTTAATGCCTGGCACATGGATGCATTATATGCTTCTTAAATTAATGTAATAAATTCAAATTTTAAGTGATATAGAGATCTGATTCCTTGCCTTTCTCACCTATAGCAGGTAGATGGAGAAAAATCAAACTTCTGACCAGATAAGTACTCTCTAAAATAATTTCACTCATGTGAAAGTTAATTTGGCAAACTAATTTTTCAACTAACAGTTATTTTATGGAAATAAATTGAGTCGAGGTGGTAAAAAAAGAAAAACCTCAAATAAACAAAAATGGGCTGTTTTTGATGATCATTGGATCTGATATAGACATGCCCTTGCAAGCACTCAGTTACACAAAAACCTGAGACAAGTAAACTGGAAAAGATGTATGGAATAGGGATATGCCAGCAGGATGCTGTCACAATATGCCTGACTCTTAAGCCATACTTAATACAAAAGGTGTCCAAAACATGCAGCAGAGACCCAACATTCTGGGTCACCTCCAGGCATATCTGTTAATTTTTCTGAGATGAAAATAGCAACAGTTTTCTAAATATGGCTTAGCTTCAATGATGATCTGTTTGTTTGCTTGTTTATTTATTTATTTATTTATTTATTTATTTATTTATTTATTTATTTATTATTTTCCCCAGAAAGTGTACCTTTCCTGGTCCCGAGGAAATACTGTATGTGTCACAATTTCACTGTGTGAACTAGGAGTTCCCCCAACCCCACACTGGCTCCTTTTGTATTTGATACCCGTGAGTATGAAATATAATACCTTGATCCCTGGCATTCAGTAAGAGCTGATGCTACTTTGTTTTACTTAAAGAATTTTCAGGACTCAAACTCAATAACCAATTTCTATAGCATGAGCTATTTATGAGGCCTTATACTAGCTTCAGTATTGTCATTATCAATAATTTGTAATTATTTCTTATAAAACTATCAGTCTTTAAACTCTCATTCTGGCCAATAAAATTCTGATCAACTATGAAAATTTTAAGACAAACATTTAAGGCATTTAAAGAGTAATTCTGATGAGGTCTACAAAGTAGCGGTGAAGATAAGTCGAGTGTAGGGCCGGACAGCAGGGTTTCTTGATCTGCCTAACCACACACATACAAGTAGGCCCACTGCCTAACCTCTCTGGGCCTCAGCTTCCTCACCTATGAGACTAATGCCAATAACAATGTATTTAAGCCACTCAGAACAAAGTCACGTAGATGGCTGTTGGCATCTTCAAAGAAGAAGGATTTGGCTCTCAATGGTTTTTTTTTAAAGGTCTCACCACCTCCTTTCCCACTCCTCTACAGGTAGATCTTGCATGGTTTGTACTTGGACAAGTACAAGTACTGTCCTGTAATTCTTGGTCAGGGCAATACCATAAAGATCATACTTAGATCACACCTTATTTTTGTAAATCATAGCACTAATGCTCAAGCAATCATTTGGCTATACCAACTTTTGTCCACTGGTCTTCATTGTTTGGAATTAAACTTTGAACTGTCATAAAGAAATAAGTCAATGACCCTCATTGATTAAACAAATAAAATATAAGGGATTTAAGAGGGAGAGGAAGACATAAGGGGAATGTGACCTATAAGACTTAGTCAGCTACAATATATGAGCTTTATTTGAATCTTGATTTAAACAATCTGTAAAACATGACCCAATACAGAAAATGTGCACACTCTGGAATTGGCTATATGACGATATCAAGGGAATATTAATAGTTTTAGATGGTGATTTCTTTCAGAGTTCTCTTTTCTAGAGATATAGCTTGAACTATTTACATTTGAAAATGATAGAGGCTAGGGATTTGTCTCAAAATACTCAGAGGGCAAAGAGGAGAGTTAAAAGGGATATGGTAGCCAGGCGTGGTGATACAGGCTTGTAATCCCAGCATTTGGGAGGTTGAAACTGGAGGATCGCCGTTCGCAGACAGCTTCAGCTACTTAGGCCCTCTGCAACTTAGCAAGACCCTGTTTAAAAAAAAAATAGGTCAGGGGGTGTAGCTTGGAGGTCGAATGCCCCTGGGTTCCATACCCAGACCCACGGGGAAAAAAAAAATACGGTATATGGTTAAGACAAGATCAGCCCTGAGTTAATTTTTTATTGTTGAAGCTGGTAGTGGGTACATGAGGGTTCTTTACACTGTTCTTTTTTCCTGTGTGAAATTTTCTAAAATAGAGTTATAAAGAAATACATTGTTATTTTACAGTATCTACATATGAAGACACCTATGAATGCTCTAATATCATATCTTACATTTATAATACTTTCATCTGTGAAGATACAAACATTTCCTGTTTATCAACTCTGCCAGGTGGAATGAAGGAACCAAGAATTGTTATCAGTCCCAAGATGAAGGAAAAGTTGGGATAAGTAAAGAGGTCAGGGTTGCTGGGCCACCATAAACTCCAGGGACAAGAATAAGTCTACGGTGGGTATAATGGTACACACCTGTAATCCCAGTACCTGGGAGGCTCAGACAGGGAGATCCAGGTTCAAGGCCAGCCACAGCAACTTAGTAAGACCTCTAGATTTTGGTGAGATCTTGTTTCAATAAAAGAAACAAAGGGCTGTGTGTAGAGCTCAAAAGTAGAACGCACCTGGGTTTAAGAACAGAAACAAAACAACACCACACCCAGTCTTGGAATCATGCACCTTGTGGCTTTCTCACAAGAGGACAGTGGTCCTTATTTCTGGTATCTGGAAAAAGACCTATTACTAACAAGGTTTTGAAGAAATACTAAAAAGAAAACAATCACCATATTGTCTGAGGTCTCAGAAAGGTGAACAAATTAGACCTGAGAATGTTTAAAATACGTAGTAAACATATACTGTAATTCTGACTTAGTCTTTGCCAAACACCTTAATGCTGATATGGTGCTTGTGAGTTTGAGAGCTAGAGCCACAGATGGTTAGTACTGCTTCTCAGTGAATAGAAGCTAAAGAGAGGGAGGGCTTTAGGCTGGATTTCTCCTAGGGTCACTATGGCGGGGGTGGGGTGGGGTGGGGTTGCTGGGAGAGTCTGGTGAACATAGTACCCCAGTGACATTACAGACCACGAAAAAGGCTCAGTTATTGGCCTGAACTTAAGGATCACAAAGACAATATTTTTCGATTCTGTACCTAGGCTTTTTTCCTACTTTCACCAAGTAAACAGGAATAATAAAACAAGAACTTTTGAGATCAGAACCTATTTAGAATGTTTTAGGAAACTTGAAAATGTTTATAAAAGTACAAGATCCAGAAAGAAGATAATATTAATCCTAAATTAATGTAATCTTTCATCAGTGCAATTAGAATATTAGCAGCAGAGGGGGAATTATATTTCTCAAAGACTTTTGTTTAATAAGAATGAACAGAAGATATCATCATTTCTCCCTTTGACATTTCATAGTTTGTTAAATATATTAAAGAGGCCATGCATTGTACACACAATGCTAGGAAGATTTTGTTAAATCGCCCATAAACCAGACATACTTCAATTGGTAAGCAGACATAATCTCCAAATAATCTTTCAAACTTGTAAAGCAAGTACTGAACCATAATTGAATTTGTTTTTCAAGCCTTTAATTCCCCTTTCTAATGTACTTATTTGTGAAGGAGAAAAGGTCTTCTAACACACTGATTCATTTCCTCCAATACTATAAGGTGGATTTTCAAACTATATGACCATTTTTATTTCCACACCTCATAAATTCAGCCCTTACTACACAAAAATACTACTTTCTAAATTTTCCAGACAGAGTCCATTGTCAAGAAATAAAAAGTATCCTTCCTAGTGGATAATGACTAACAAAAAGCAATTTACTAATGATTTTTATGGCTATCAATACAGTAAATAAATGATACATATTTCCTAGAAACCTAAATCAATTTTACAAAAAATACTCCAAAATTATTTTGTGTTCATGAAACAATAATGTGGCTCAGAATTGTTTAAAATTGTTAGCAAGTATCTTAAGAATTCTTTAAAACATGATACAGTTAGTTATTATGTGTAATTTGAATGATTTGATTTTAATTCTTAATTTAAACGTAAAATTTTAAACTTATAAAATAGTGTGCCTTGAACTTTACTTTAAGAACATGTAAATTTATTTCAAAAACTAAAAAGTCTCAACAAAAATTGTAAATTCTGGGTAACAATCCAAAATATCCACAGAGACTTTTCTTAAAAATTTAAGCTTGGGCTGGGGATATAGCTTAATGGTAGAGTACTTGCCTAGCCTGTATGAGGACCTGTATTCAATTCCCTGGGCTGCAAAACAAATATAATAAAAATAAAAAGTCATATTAACACCTTATCAGGGAGAACTATAACAGGTAAGACTCAGAAAAGTAAAAAAGAAAAAGAAATGTGAAAAGTTGTCATCATTTCACAGCTGTAAGACTTTACTGGGAAGGTTTCCAAGTATTTAGCTGTCTCTTGATATCATCTGATCCAGACAGAATAAGGAATGTAATGGTTTACTGAAAAATTGATAGAATGTGCTGACCTTAATAAGCAAACTTACTTCAGACCGTAGAGGAACTGTCTTCCTTGCATCATCAATACAAAATAACTAAAACAAATAACAGACTTGCTACCAAGGTCATGTTTCCATTTACTGTGAATTACAAAGATTTTACATCCAGCCTTCTAGAGTTTTTCAAAGAAGTTCACATGCAATAACTCCGTCTAACCTTCATGGAAACAAAGACCAAAAAGGCAGATAGCCTAGAAACTCACAGAGTTCTAGAGCTGAGGAAATTAAGGCTGACAGAGTAAAAGTGTACAAGATCTTGTATCTTCAAGCATGCAATCACAAAGACCCACCATTCTAACAGCACGACATTCAAGTACTACCTCCGTGTATAATTACCTGATTGGTCGATTTTCTTTACTGTCAAAGAGAGAGAAGATGACCTCTAGCTCTTCTCCCAGGTTGGAACACATAAGGCTTTTCATCTGGACGAAGAGGTGGTGACTGCTGGCCTGCACTGGGGTGTCTTTTTTCCGATGTCGATGTTCCATCTGAATGACCGACCCCCCCAACAAAAACACAGTTAGCGCAGACGGAAGGAGACAATGATACCCAGCAAACTAGTTTGCTATAGTGTGATGGTGATGTCCTACTACAGCTTTTTGTTGCTATGGATTTAGTATCTAAATTCCAAAATGTCTTCCCATTTCTAAAATAGGAAACTATAAAGCTTGGATATAATGCTAACTCACAAAGGAGACTTGGGAAACAGGAAGTTCAAAGGATTCTGTTGTTCTGTCAACTCCCAGGATGACAACAAGTTATTAGTCATCTTAAAAAAAAACAATTTTACTGATAAATGTATCATTGGTGATAATGGTGGCTGAACAATAGAGTTATGACTTCTCATTTCTAATAATTAAAAGTTCTTTTAATGCCAGGCATGGTGGTGCATGTTTGTAATCCCCTGCATCTGGGAGGCGGAGACAGGAGGATCGTGCTGGTTCAGAGCCAGCCTCGCTGGCTTTAGAGACCCTGTTTCCAAATTAAAAAAAAAAAAAAACTTGCTGTGGAGCTATGGGGAGAATGGCTGAGCAAAGCCAGCAAGGTTTCTAAAGGTAAGAATAAGCATGTGTCTTTTCTCAGGAACTCAATGCGGCTAGCTGAGGACACATCTGAGTGGTAGGACCAGAACTGAGAGCTGCCATAGAATGAGGGAAGAGAGAACTCGTGCATCCAAGGGCAAGGAGAACATGGGAAAGGTCACTTGTTCAACACACATCTTGGTACATGCCAAGCACTGGGAGTACAATGGCGAATAAATACAGAAATAGTCCATGCCTTCATGAGATGATATCTACTGAAGGGAGGAGACACTAGCAAAACCAACACACACACACACACACACACACACACACACACACACACACGTAAAACTGTAGTTGTGAGGAGTGAAGGGGAAGACCTATGTCATTAGGAAAGTCTAGAAGGCAGGTGTTATTTCAGCCTGGTCAGTCAAAGGACTTTCCCTAGGAAAGTGACACTGTAGCCAAGAGCTAATAGGGAGCAGGAGTTATGAATATGCTGGGACAGGGATCTCCGAACGGCTGCAGTGAGAGGCCAGGTTGTTTCTGCCTCTAATCCTTCAGAGGCTGCTGCTTCAATTTTTTTTTTTTATAAAATGAAGCAATAAACATACCACAGCAATGTCAATGCATTACGAAGTGTTCTAATTATTTGTTTGTCATTCTTAAACCTGGCCCAGTTACCAGCAGGTCACAGTCCTGCCAGTTCCCAAGCCACACTGTGAGTAACAATGATTCAGGATAAGAGGACAGGAAAAGCACATGAGAAGGCCTGTGTATTGGCAGAACAAATGCTAAGGAGATGGAGGATTGTCCCTTCATAACACAGGCTGTTGATGAAGTCACCTTTTCTGAATAATTTTACAACTAAAAAAAATTCAGGGATTTTAACTTCATGGGAAGAGAGTTTTAGCCTTTGCTAGGGGTGAAGGCACGTAACATCATTTGTACGGAAGCCATCTTTTAAGCTTCTAAGCAGAGTTCAGTAATTAATGAGTGACTAACTTTTCAAGCCACACTGTCATCTTTACAATTTATAGTCAATGCAATCTTATAGTGTTTACAATCAATGCAACAGAATAAAATCACCCGAACTTTTTTATACTCTTATTTTCTATTCTGAACCACTTGAAAAGCAAAAGGTGAAAGAAAAAAAATGTAATCAACATCATATATATGTAATTACTTTATATTCAACATGTACTCTGAGCACCTTTCTATAACAGTGAACAGTAAATATATATTTTTTTAAAGTCGATCTCAGGATTCTAGTATATATTGACTATAATTATTAGATAAAGGTTCCTGGCCCAAAAAAAAAAAATTCTAACTATAGAAAAAAAGCATAATTTTGCCTTGTTTACTACTAAGGTTGCTCTATTTTGTGCTTTTAAATTTCCTTCTATGATGGCAAAGGAAGCATCATCTATTCCTAAGACTACATCTCTTTAATTCACAAGAAAGTATTTTTTTCTTCTAGAAATGCCGTCTTGGCTGAGTTACTTAAAAAACTCAACATATATATACTTAAAAGGGTAACATAGCACAATCTACTCTGAAGAAATGAATGGCTAGTAAAGGCCAGAGCTGGGAAAAAAAGATGTAAAAACCTTATGAAAAGCACAGACAGACCTCAAGAAGGTGTCTGCTTTTGACATCAAAGAGTACAAAGTCTCTGGCATCAATCATGAAACTTACCAAGAACTAATGGGGAAAAAAATAAGCTCCCTTACTCATGCAAAGAATCTAATATATCGAAACCAGTGGTTCTCAACCTTGGATGCACATTAGAGTCACCAAGAGAGCTATTAAAAAGTACTTACACCCAGGCCTGGTCCCAGAACAATTAGCTTAGAATTTTTAGGGGACAGGGGTTCAGAAAATGGTAGTTTATAAAGCTCCCCAGATGACTGTAATGAGCAATGAGGGTTGAGAATCACTAGTCAAGATCATATGCAGAAAGATGAAAATCATGGCAGACTGAAAATGTATTGTGGCATCTTCTGAATAATTACTGCCTTAGCGAGGAGTAAGCCTGCTGGGTTCCACCCTTTGCTGCATATGACATGGGCCCTCATGTCAGGCACACTCTGGCACTGAAATCTCTGCCTCCCCAAAAACAACATTCTTCCAGGTCTAGGATGATTTGGACTTAAGTAGGTTATGATTACTTGCTTATCTCTTGGTAATTCATTACATTGGGGAACTGTTAAAAATATTTCTGCAAAACTACTATTGCAATAAGAAAGCTACAAAGGCATGTTCACACATCAGGAGCTCTAATTTAGTAGTTATAACACAGAGAAAAAAATCATCTTGAAATTATTTATGGTTACAAATATACTTACTGTACCATGAGCTTGCAGTTTAGATCTTTGATTAGGAGAAAAACAGACTGACTTCACTGGGTTTTAATACTTATGCAATATAGTAACTATTAGATTACTTGTCTATTCCACATGAGGGTTTTTAACCTCATTGCTACTACCAATTTATATTTTGTTTTCTTTTATTTTTTGTGCTAGAGATTGAACCTAGGATCATTCTACCTGAGCTTTACCCCAGCTCTATTTTATTTTTTTATTTTGAAACAAGCTCTCACTAAGTTGTTGAGACCCTCACTAAGTTGTTGAGGCTGGCCTTGAACCTTTGATCTTTCTGTCTCAGCCTCCCAAGTACTGGGATTACAGACGTGCAACACCTTTCATATCTTGAATATTGAGTCCTAGGCTCTGTAGGACGTTTAGCACCTTTTCTCATGCCCAACCCTTGCTGTGACAATCAAAATATATCTTTGGACAATGTCAAATATATTCTGTCAAACTCCCTTTGAGAGTCACTATTTTCCATTTGAGAACCATTGGTCTAACAATAAGGACTGTGAGACAAGAAGATAACATGATCATATAAAACCATAAAATGTCCCCAAAAAGATACTCTGCAGGACCAAATAACCAGAGAATATGGCTAATTAGGTTTTCTATTTATAGGAGAGTGGAAACATGGCCTTTGGCACCAGACCAGAGTTTCTAAGTGGACATATGTTAATACTGTGAGCTTTAGCACTTTTATTGCTTAGATGAGCACAATTAGGTGAAAAAGATCTGCTAACAGGCTAGCAAAAGCCTAAAGAAAGAGATTTTTTCCAACTGCTGCAATATGAGTTTAGTAAGATGTAAACACTTGTGTTCAAACATGACACTGACAAAAAAGAAGTAAAACATCTGTTCAGGCATTCTACCTCCATGCCTTGGTCCTTGATCCTGAAGTCACAATAAATTGTCAAACAAGAACAACAAGCAAATATTGGCACTCATGCCTCCTCGATGCTCCATGAAAACAATAGTTAGTCACTTCACACTGCACAGAGAAAGAGGCCACAGCTACAGAGAATCTGGTTATTGCTAGACCAGGATACCAAAAGGATCTGGAAAAAGCAGCAGACTTAAAGAAGAGAACACTTCCTTCTGAGGTTTGTAATCCTGGATTTTTCCTAGGGCTATACAGGTCTTTGCTTTCAAAACAGTAAACTGTCATAGCCACTAGGAAGAAATGAAAATTTCGCGAAAAGTCATAATGCCTTATTTTCTTTTCAGTTAGAAACTGAGCTAGAAAATACTAAAATTCCCCCCTCTTGTGTTTCCTACCAATGTCAGACACAGCTAATCAATCAGAGCCTAGATGAGATCCCATGTTACCACAATCTCACTCCAAGCAGCTACCACCAATAAATTGCAAGGTTAAAAGAGGTGAAATCAATTTGCCACTCCATATATAATGTTAACAGAAAAGACCAAAGGCAAAAGTGCATGCACAGAAAATTGAACTTGGGA
The DNA here is from genome assembly GCF_963383645.1 of Muscardinus avellanarius. Classification (NCBI taxonomy): domain Eukaryota; kingdom Metazoa; phylum Chordata; class Mammalia; order Rodentia; family Gliridae; genus Muscardinus; species Muscardinus avellanarius. Next base: position 39,337,153 of record NC_137795.1, on the reverse strand, counting down.
AAATAAAACGTATTTGTGTCTGACATTATTAATTGCTTATCAAATATGTGGCATCCTCAGTTAAATCTGGGGGTGAGATTATGCTCCTGCCAGTGAGATATAAATATGAACATTATATGGAACTTCAAGGAAGATTCATTAAAGTAACTGAATTACTGAGAGGAAACTTTGCTCTTCCAACTGGACTGCCTGGAGTACAGAGGTAATGGCTACAACTGTTGCAGCTACATGGTGCTTTGCCCTTGATGATAGAAGCCGTGACTGCATAGCAGAAAGATAAAGACCTATATCCCTTTTCACACCATGAAGCCACTAAAACAACTCAGAATTTCCTGTTCCTATATTTGTATATTTTGAGAATTAAATTTCAGTCATGTCTAACCTTCTATTATTTATTTCATTAAAAAGAGCCAAATCTAATCTTTAAGGCTTAGCATAGGTGATATCAATTATTTTTTGTCGTGTTTTTTCTCTAACACAGATGAAATAAAGATGAGAAAGGAATGAAAACTGAATATCTAAGTGTTCTGCAGATGCTATCTAACGAGGAAAGACATTTTACATGTTTTTTATGATAAACATGAAAAATATTTCACCATTTAGTGGGTGAAGAAACTGAAGCTTGGCGAGATTAAATAATAAGTCCAATATCACTGAACTACTAAAGCCTGCAAACCTAGTTATTTGAAGCCACAGTGATTTTGAAAAACACCGACTGGGTCTTTATTAAGTGGAAAGCACTGGGCGTTATCAAGCATAACAGAAAGGACAGAAGACACAGTATTCAGCCTGAAGAAGGAAGGATGGGGAGGGAACAGAGTGGGGATTCATTATGGGCAATTTGGATGATGTGTGCATGTATATCTCCACAAGTCTTTTATCCCATTAAGATGTATGACTACAATGCACCAATAAGAATTAAAAAAATAAAATGAGAAATATAATGCTCAATGTGCTATTTTATATAGGTGTCACATCAGAAGTTGTGACTGACATCCGGGTGTGGTGGCACACGCCTGTAATTCCAGTACTTGGGAGGCTTAGACAGGAAGAGTGCAGATTCGAGGCCAGACTGAGCAATTTAGCTAAACAATCAGCAACTTCGCAAGAACCTATTTCAAAATTAAAAAGGGCTAGGAGGTAAAGCTTGAAGGTAGAATGCTCCTGGGTTCAATTCTCACTCAGTAACACACACACACACACACACACACACACACACACACACACACAAGATGTGATGGACAAGTGAACTGTACAATGTATATTTGTTATATAAGCAAAGAAAAAGTGATGCCTTTAACCTGGAATACTCTTACTTTACTCCTTCCTCCTTCCAACCACCTTTACCTGTCTCCTTGCTATGACACAGATATTCTGCTTAACACAGATGTTATAAAGGCAGGCAGGACACAGTAGCACTCCTAAGAAGTTTAACTTGCAGTAAAGGGATCTTTTATAAAAACAGCACAAAATATAGATAATCTGAACAGATGGGTAATTAAGAAAACAGCTGCAAGGGATATTAACTGTGTCTGCCTTCTCAAATAAGATACCCGCCCAGATGAACTTACTGATAATTTTTCAGATACAGATACTCTTTAGGTACTAAGAAAATTCTCCAAGCTTAGAAAGCTAACCCCAAAGAGGCAGGGTATTCTTAAAATGAGTCTACTATTTCTGATGGGTCCTCTTCCTAGAAACATTATGCAGTAGTAAATGAGACCACAGTAAGATCATGAGTAGGATCATGACTCTTCAAAGCTATTCCCAACCATCTTCTCCTATGATTTGGGGTTTTAAGAGAGCTTAGTTTTGGGGTTATTAATAGGATTCAGCACTTAGGAATAGGTTAGGGTCTGCAGATGAGCCGATGCCCAGAAATTGAAGACCAAGGACGACATACATTCCTAAGTCAGTGTGTGTAACAGTAATGGGGGCAGGGTAGAGGGGCATCATTGGTGAACAATGGTTAGATACCACTGTTCAGCACACTGGAAACAAACAAGGAAATTTGTGTGAACTGTAAGCATTTCACTAAACTAAGCAAGAAGTATAAATATTCACAAAATAACTTAAAACTCTGAATTGACTTTCTAGTGCCAGGAGTTGAGAGCTTAGTGGAGAATGTCATATAATTCTGAAACAGGTAAAGTGTCTCAGTACTACAACATTTGGGGCATGGTCACCTCAACTCTCAATTCTCCTTTTCTCTCTTCAAATTAAACTTGGAACATCCTGTTCTTACAAAATCATGCAGGTATGAAAAGTGCCATGGAAACCACAAAATAACCAGCAGGGCTGTGAGCCAATGTCTCCTGTACCTACCAATCGGTAGAGCTCAGTTATGCTGATGTCCTCTGGATCCACCATTGCGTACTCTTTCCTAGGCACCAGGTCCAGTCCCAGTTGTCTAGAAAACAAATTATAAAAGTTTGGGAGAAAAGTCACCTCTGCACAATACATTAAAATGAATTAATTTACTATATCATCTTAAAACTTAGATATTATACCCACTATCTTTCTCCCATAGTTTTATCTTGTATGACTTTTTACTACAGTTGAAATAGATGAGTTACTAGGCTGGACACTGTATATAATTTAAGAAGCAGAAGATCACAAAGACAGGCAAACTAAGGCATCAGGTTGGCACTCTTGGTAGAATGCTTCTGCTATTGGGGATCTTGGCCCTTTAATGTGTGGAGCCTCTAGCAGCCAACAAACTACCAGCGGAGAAGCCTTTCTATATTGGAGTAGTGTAGAAACTAGAGCTAAAAATCTTTTAGTTCTGGAAATTGAAGATGGCCTTCAGGATTTGACACAATACCCACGTAGCTAGATGTGGCCAGGGTTAACCCATTTCTAATGTGAGTCTCGGCCAAGTGGTGCATAGGCCTCAGCCACGGCCAGTTACAGGGTCAGACATTTGGAGAAACTTTAGTAAAGTAAGGAAACAGAGATTGGAGCTGTGTAATTCTAGGCCTGGAATGGTAAAATGGTTTAATCTCTGTGCCAATGTCACTGTGGCTGACTAGCTGTGCTGAGTATTTGTAATGTTATATCCAGCGTCAGCTGGACCAAGTGTGGTAATTGGATGTTTTACCATGAACCAAAGAATGGGAGTATGACCCTGTTCATGCCCATTTCTCTCCAGTGGCCTTGGTGACATACTCCTGTCCAGTGCACCCACTGTACAACATGGATGTCAACATCACATGCTCTGTTCATCTTCTTTACCATTTATAATGATCCCAAAGGTTTCACAAGGCCCAGATGCCCTTTGTCTATCAATTACCAGGCAATCTATACCCTCAAACCACACTTGGATCTCAGGCTTAGTTCCATGAATATAATTTATTCTGCGTCTCTTTCACATCATCACTCTCTCTTAACATGGAAGCCTTCCAACATTGCCCTTTCAATTACAGAACCACAGCTTTCCTATTTTTGTATTAAAAAAAGAATCTTAAACTTCTATGTTCTCCTCAAGATTCCACTGAAGTTTCTTAAGTAAAATTTATTAACTCAGCACCTATTGCAAGCAAAACACTGCCCAGCCGCTCTAAGAGAATTTTGCTTAAAATTTGAGCTGGACGTAGGGGCACACACTTGTAATTCCAGCATTTGGGAGGCTGAGGCAGGAGGATCACGGTTTGCAGACAGCCTCAGCTACTTAGTGAGGCCCTCTGCAACTTAGTGAGACCCTATTTCAAAATAAAAAATAAAAAGTAGGGCTGGAGCTGCAGCTCAGAGGTAGAATGCCCCTGGGTTCCATCCCCAGTATCAAAAAAAAAAAAAAAGACCATCACTTTCTTTATTTTTTTTTTATTTTTATTTATTTATTTATTTATTTATTTATTTATTTATTTATTTATTTGTGGTTCTGGGGTTCCTGGAAGCCCTTCTACCTCCGGGCTCCACTCCCAGACACCTATTTTGTATTTTTATTTGGAAACAGGGTCTCTTAAGCCAGCGCACGCGCCTGGCTTCGAACCTGCGCGATCCTCATGTCTCTGCCTCCCAAGCGCGGGGATTACAAGCGTGCGCCACCACGCCCAGCGACCATCACTTCCTTTAAAGCAGAAGCTGTCATTCAAATGCTACAATACTTTCTTAAAACCCTAAGTTATGTTACTCTGAGGAGCTCAAAGAAATCACAAAGTTTTTCCTCTCTTCCATATAATCTCAGCAGAAACTCAGAGGTTGTCACAGATCTCTTTGAGAGACAGAAATGTATACCATTGTTTTAATTCTGCCTATGACCTCAGGTGAGAACACATCTTTTGCTGACCCCATTAAGAAACAAGATAGATTATCTCATCCTCCGCCTGAGCTTTCTCCATCCAGAGGACTTCTTTTTACCACTCTTACACAGTTCTACATACAACTTGAAATGGAACACATTCTTATGTTTATCCAGAAATTTATATGACAGACATTTTGTAAAATAATTTAATCTAGTTTTATAGATAAAAGAATTTCCTCCTCCTCCTCCTCCTCCTCCTCCTCCTCCTCCTCCTCCTCCTCCTTCTTTTCTCTCTCTCTTTTTCTCTCTCTCTCTCTCTCCCTCCCTCCCTCCCTTTCTTTCTCTCTTTTACTTTTGGTACTGGGAATTCTACTTTCAAGCTATAACCTCAGCTCCTTTTTATTTAGAAACAGGGTCTCACCAAGTTTCTAAAGCTAGGCTTGAACTTGTGATCCTTTGGTCTCAGCTTCATAAGTACTGGGATTACAGGCATGTGGCACCATGGCCAACAAACACCTTCTTAATTTATGTTCATTCCATGGTTTATGTGCTGACAGATAATTTTGAAGGATAATTTGATGTAGTTTAATAGGCAAAAGAATTATCTTAATTTTCTTTCCACTTAGCACTCTTTGATAAGAAACAAATTTATACCTAAAAGAATAAGGTAAATGTATGCTTCTCTGCTATAGGTTATTGTAAAGTAAGTGACCAATGATATTCAAAGAAAACAGAAAGCTCAGAAAATTCTTGAACTTGTTGACAGTCTAAATAAATTATACTGTTCACTTTCATGTATCAGTGTTTTACCAATTTACCATAAATTAGCTATAGAACTGCCCAAAATACAAGTTAGAACTGAGTACGAGTCAAAAACCGAGTCATAATTTAGTCATAATTAATGATTTTCTTTCCTTCTCTGTTCCTCCTGTCATCACCTTTCTTCATTAAACTGAAAAATCAACATTTTCTTGCCTGATCCATATTCCAACATTATTTTTATAAAAGAACTTCATCCAATTTTCTTCCTATTTACAAAATAATCCTTTAAATCGGGACTAGCCTAATGACCTAGAGCCAATTACGGTTCAGTGAAAACTCAGAGGTTTTTCAAAATAATAAAGAAATATATGCAGTTCAGGCAGCAAGGGTCAGGCTCCACCAGCCTTTTGAGCTACCCTTCCCCGATATGTCAAGAGGGGAAGCTCTACTCTGCCAGGAGGAGCTGGGTGTTTCCAAGTTGGCAGTGAAATGTTTCCTTAATATCCAACAAGGCTATGTCTTTCCTTTCTTTCTTTCCTGTCCCCATTTGCTATTTGTACCCTCTAAAGATGTTAGGGCATCAGGGGAAAAAAGCAAATAGAAAAGGAGAGTATGCCAAGAAATTATATATATATATATAAAATCATGGAACTGAGAGGACTCTTGGACTTCCTCTAATTCAGCTCAGTCCTTTCCCAGAATATTTGAAGTCAAAGAGGTTTTGGGCATTTGCTTCAGGTCGTTAAAATATAGATTTCCTAGCCCAGTCCTCTGACCATTCCACACCTACACCTACTTTATTTCTCACCAGAATGAATCTTCTAGAAATAAATAAGTTGGGCTAGTCTACTCATTATCTGTAAAGAGATGAATGGTATAGCACATTTAATAAGATATCAGAAGTACTTTTGATGAGATGCAGGTTTAAAATCTGTTAGACTAGGCAAAGTGGCAGGTGCAAGTAATCCCAGTACTTGGTAGGCTGAGATAGGAGAATCACGGTTCAAATCAGCCTCAGTAGTGTAGTGAGACCAAGTTTCCAAATTAAAAAGAGCTGGGGATGTAGTTCAGAGGTAGAATGTCCCTGGTTCAATCCCAAGTATCAAAAACAAACAAAAATCCTATTAGTATTTATATCTGTACTTATATATATAATCCATGTATTTATACCTGTAATATTTAACACCTGGCACAAATCAAACCTTACTTCTGATAATGTAACTTCCCATAGGTAAAAGGAGGAGCACTGGACTTTCAAATGGGTCTTTCCAGATTCATTAAGAGGCACATATATAAATATATCCATCGGTGATTTCTTGGCATACTCTCCTTTTCTATTTGCTTTTTTCCCCTGATGCCCTAACATCTTTAGAGGGTACAAATAGCAAATGTAAGTTTGGGGACAGGAAAGAAAGAAAGGAAAGACACAGCCTTGTTGGATATTAAGGAACCCTTTCACTGCCAACTTGGACCTTAAACAACCCTAGGATCATAGAAAAAATTGGCTTCTTCTGATTTCTTGCTCTTATATTGATATTCTTAGTATGGTATCAACTTTGATCAGAAATGATTTGATTTACTACTTAAGTGCTTGAGTGTTATTCTAAATAATTGCCCCACACTTTCATTTAAGGTCAAATCTCCATCAAGAACAACTTTTTACTCTGAAGTAGCTCCTCAAAGTGGCTCATATGCAAGCACAGAACCAATCGTAGTAATAAGAGAAAGGCCCCAGGGAGGCACCTATCATAACACATTCAGCAGCTGCTGCTAACATCACTATCTCCCTTCACATTATTCTTGTGACCTACACCATGGTATGAAAAAGGTATACATTAAAAGCACAAAACATAAAGGCTATTGGAAATAAGACCCATTTTTGGCCTGACTTCATATCTAATTAATCTCTATAAACATTTCCTTTTCTCTGAGCACATGCACACCATCACAGAGAGCAAAACACCAGTGAGGATCTACACCAGACCTAAAGGAAGGTAGCTCTTGGGTCCATCGACAGTCCACACAAAGCTCCTTAGAGGGGAAAACCCCAGGTGATTTCTTCCAGTGATGCTACCACATCCTGACTCAAACCTATGTTGCCTCTGCTGTGTTCACCCTCGAGAGAATTCTGCAGTGGACAGTACTCACTCATTGCCCCAGTCCAGACGGGCAGTAATATGGCACTTCACGTCTTTCATCCGGTCATGGGTAAGGTGACCAACCAGCACCTGGCGCCGCAGATCCAGGATTTCATTCATGATATGCCACAGTCGGTGGAAGAGATCGCCTTCGTTTCTCTAAGAAATATGGAAAGGAGAGATCTAGTGGTCAGTCTCCACACTAAATTGTGGGGTAACCAAAGACAAAGGGGGTGCAAGTCCTAGTAACAAGCTATGTACCTGCTGCGCCCTGGAGAGATTCTCCATCAACAGACTCGTTTTTCCCTCACTGTTCCAAGTGTGCCTGTGCCTTTCATCCACGTTTCACAATGCTGCCCTCCTGTCCAAGAACCCAACCTCACTTCTCAGATCTCCCAACACAAACACTGTTCCTTTCTTTTGCTACAACTCCACACCTGGCTTGGACCCATCTCCACTTTCTACTCCTAGTACTCCTTTCTTTACCTCTATTCAAAGTCTACTGTTGGTCAAGGTTTGGCCTGGCTCTACCTCTAACAGACAATCTTCTCTAACAACTTCTGCTCATTTTTTTTCCTTCTTCCTCTGAGCCTTGGAACTAACATGCATGCAACTAAAGTCAATAAAATAAAAAACTCTGTATTGGTCTTAATGTTTTATTAGCTCTTCCATCAGAAGTTGGACATACAGAGGGTTCTCCATTTCACTTATTGGTAGATTTTCACTACCATTATCTGCTTAATAGTTAGATTTTTTTTAATGGACCTTTAAGCTGGCTGTGACAATACATGCCTGTAATCCCAGTACTTGAGAGGCTGAGACAGGAGAATCATAGGTATGAGCTCAGCCTCAGCAACTCAGCAAGAGTCTCAGAATGTTTCAAAAGCAAACAAACAAAAAATTAAAAGGGCTGGGGATATAAATTGGAGGTAGAAGCCTCTGGATTCAATGCCTAGCATAAAAATGAAAGTCCTTTTTTATTTTTAAACAATCATGTAGATTCAAGATTAACCTCAGATTCATTAATCTCTGAGGTTTAGCAGAAAGAAGATAGGTTAAAATCCTGGCTTCAAATCCTGGTTTTGATGCTTACTAGCCTCATGGACTTTGTGTATGAGTTATGTCCTCTGTGAAACAGGACAGTACTATCTTCCTGCAAGATTCTCTCTCTTACAGATTACTGATTACATATATGAAGACAGTACCATGATGTGGTGGTAATGAACTCTGACTGGAGCCAGAGGACCATGACCTGAATTCTAACTTTGCCACTTACTGGCTAAAATATTTTGATGATTCATAAATTTCTTTGTGGTTATTTTCTTAACTGTAAAACAGCTATTACATTATTTACCCCATAGGGTTGTGGTGAGGATCAATGAGTTAGTTTGTTAAAATTCTGAAAACAATGCCTGGCCCAGAAAAAATATCATGTAAATATTTTCTTGTGTGGTACTGGGAATGGAATCCAGGGCCTCCCAACTATATGTTTTTTTATTCTTTACTTTGAAACATGGTCTCACTAAGTTTTAGACAGCCTAAGTAGCTGAGGCTGTCCACAAACCTTGATCCTCTTGTCTCAGTCTCCCAAGTGCTGGGATTACAAGTGTGTGCTACCATGTCTGGCTAATATCATGTAAGTATTACCTGTTACTAGTACTGTTACTGTTATAAGTCTGGGTCATAATAAACCCTCTTACATATATTATCTATTTGCCCAAACCAAAATATATACTTCTTACCCCAGAGATATTAGGGCAACCCTATGTAAGTATTTAATCAATTACTTTCTTAACCAGAAGCTATATTTTGATTTCTACAAAAACTATTAGTAAACAATCAATATAAACAATGATAAGAAAGTTTTGAGATTATCATCTACCTAAACTCCTCTAAAGTTAACGGCTATGAGAACTATCAAATACTCTGTGATAGATAAAGGGATTCAGTTGTAGTAGTGTATTTTTTTAAATTTTAAGACATAGTGAGTTATTTTCTGTTTTCTTAATACTTGGTGTCTTGAAGAGTTTTCATGTCCTCTACATGTCTAGCAAATTTGCCAGAGGAACAAGAAGCATTCTCTAGGATGCCATTCCTGATCCTCTGAGAAATAAATAATCTCGCTCTCTCTCAACACCTAAAGAGCTCTATTGAGCATGGCTTCTATTACTTCTCTCCTTCCTCATGTTACACACTCCCATACCAGCTACTACAAGGACACTGTAACATGACATTCATGTAATTAATTGCTCAGTGTCTGTGTCTTCAACGAGGCTGTAACCTTCCAACCATGGTGGCTGTGCCTGCCTTTTGTAGCCCCCACAGGTGAAATATTAATGAATGAGGACCTTGAGTTATAGGCATGATTTTTTTTGTGTGGACCTCCAAGGGGCAGGTTCTGTTTAGGTCATGCAAAAGAATAAGGAGGAAAGATTAAGAAGCATTTGACGAAATCAGGGGTTGGAAGGAAAAGTCGACTGAATCAAAAAATCACATAAAAGTTAAAAAAAGAAATCAAACAAAGGAGAGAGCCAGAGCCCTCCGTGTGACATGGCCCACTGTCACACTAAGAATGTCATTGCCTGCTCCTTGGGGAAGTGTTCTGTAGTCTCTTGGTAGGATGAGTGTGATTTTCTGTGATGTCACCTTTAGCACTTCACTTTTTTTTTTTGGGGGGGGGTACCATGGATCAAAACCAGGGGAATTCTACCTCTGAGCTACACCACAATCCTCTTTTAGTTTTTATTATAAAACAGGGTCTCACTAAGTTGCCTTGAACCTGCAATATTTCTGTCTCACCCTCCCAAGTACTGGGATTACAGGTGTGCACCTCCATACCCAGTTTAGAACTTCACTTTAAGAGAATGCTAAAAGGACAAGAAAGCAGGATCCTTTATAAAACTGAAACACAGCTGGTCAGCTTCCCCTAGGGGGGAGAAAGAGACACTGTCACACCACAAGCCGGGCCATCAAACTTGTCCAACTACTCTAAGGAAAGAGGGTACATCCAATTGCATGTCTCATGAAAAAATTCTAATTTATATGAATTGGATTTGAAAAATTGGATAGTTATGAAGGCTATTCAGAAATATCAAAATGTCTTGGATTAGTGTTAAACATATAAAGTATGGCACAATATTAAACAATTGTAATAAAATAATATATAGAAATTTCTGCACTATACCAGAGATATAGCAAAAAAAAGTTACTTGTGAGTATTCTCATGTTTTAGAGAATGAGCAAGCTTTCATCTGTCTTAACATGACAACAGTACAGCTTTTGGCAGCAGCAGATACAGACTTAGACTCAGCCTCTACCACTTAACTTGGGACTTTGGATACATCATCTTTGATAGTATTTGAAAATAAAAACTACCCGGAAAATCCCAGGGAAGAGAAATGTAAGATAGCTCAGGGTCTGCATCCAAATACTCAGTAAAAATGACTGCTGTGTTTCTCCTAAAAAATTTTGTGGTTATATTACTGGTATTTTATTAAGTGATATTCTAAAGGGCATTATTTAGTCGATGTTATTAAAAAAGCAAGTAGCATTTCTCAAGCATTTCCCATGTGCTTTTATGCTGTTTCCAATATATATTGTCTCAAATACTATTTAAAATTTATGAAATATTACTACCCTCATCAAATATCTTTCAGTCAAGGAGCTAGGTACTTTAAAACCATTGAAAGAGAACCTGGACAGTACTCTAAACACACTCAAGTGTGATCAGCTTGAACTGAACAATTGGCACAAAACATTTACATTAGGAAAAGAGAAACAAAAAGGTCTAACATGACCAAATCAGCCTCATGCTCAAGGCCCAACCCCTGATATCTCCAGGTTAAAGTTTGTATTTGTTCTTCATAAAAGTGGGTACCATTCCAGTATGTAGGGAAACTTAGAAAATCCTCTTTTTCCTATTACTCAAGAAAACCAGGAGAAGAAATTACTTTTAGAGTTTACAACACATACATTTTCAAACCAAGTCTGTCCCCAAAATAGATGTTTGCAACCTCAAAAGCAAGTAAAAATAGCTCGGTAAGACTGAATCAAAAAGACATTCAACTTTGTTCCACACTAGTAGCTACATAAAAGGAAAAGTTTGGGTGATTTAGCTCAACTAATGGACAACATTTACACTATGGTTATTTTTGTAACTCTCTTATGTTGGGTATTTAGGATGCAGAGCTTCAAATATTTGAAAAACTTTCTTCTCCCATGTTAGTATCATGAACAGTGCTACTTTAAATGAAATAATACTTGGATTCTGTACTTTTCCAATATACACTTTTTCAAATCTAAAAGGGATATCTGAGCGAGCATGGTGGCACATGTTAGTAGTAATACCAGTACTTGGGAAGCTGAGACAGGAGGATCATAGGTTTGCAGCCACATTTAGCAAATTAGCAAGACTGTTAACAACTTAGTGAGACTCTGTTTCAAAATTAAAAAAAATAAAAATAAAAAGGTCTGGGAGTGTAGCTCAGGGGTAAAATGCCCTTGGGTTCAATCTCTAGTCCAAAAAACGGGACATCTGCATTCCCTTGGTAATATCTGAGCAAAAAGCCCCGGAGGTCAGTTATTTTGACTTTGTGTTTACAAAGAGCACATTTTGGGCAACACATCTAAATATGAGTATCTTGTAGATTTCCTAGTAAGTGCTAAAGTTGCAAGCTTCAGAAGGATGGTCAGAGAACTCTGACACTGAAAGGGTTTCATGAGTGGCTTTTTAAGATTGCCTTGCCTCAGTGAAATCTCCTATTGCATGTTAGATGTAACAGACAATATAGACTGTCATTTTGTGCCAATGTCCCTCACTACTTTGCATTTTTCTCTTTGATGGGCTATTTCAAATCATTATGTCAGGATAAATAAACCTTTGTATTTTGAACACATCCATTCAAATGATTAAGCCATTCTCAAGTTCTTCTAAAAAAAAAAGAAGAAACTGCATTATCTTCCTCAAAACTTCATCACCCTTGGACTTTTGCATACACAGTGAGTCATAAGGAGAGCATAGAGTCACATCAGAACCCCAGGTCAGCAGCTTTCCAATAGCAAGAGCTCCCCTCTCGCCTGCTTCCCAAGGTCTCACTTACCACCATCTACTGAGATCTCAAAGATTTAGACGGAAAATTCCAAAACTAAACAATTAATAGGTTTTAGACTTTTATTATAGTATGTTATAATTGTATGTATGTATTAACTTATTTATTAGTACTAGGAATGAACCTGAGAATACTCCACTGAGCTACACTCACAACATTTTTTACTTTTGATAAAGGTTTCTCCAAGTCACTGTGTGTTGTCCTTGAACCTGTGATCCTCCTGTCTCAGCCTCCCAAGTACTGGGATTACAGACATGTGTCAAACCTGCCTGGCTTATTCTATGTTATTAATTTATTGTTATTCTTCCACTGTTCCTAATTTATAAATTAAACTGTATCATAGGTATGGGTATCTAGGAAATAACATGGTAGAGTATATTTAGGATTCGGTACTATCCACAGTTTGAGGCTCCATGGGGATCTTGGAATGTGTCACTTGCAAATAAAAGGGAACTATTGTACTTGGTCCAGAGCAAGGACATAACTCTCTGCGCCTTCCTTTTCTCTTCAGTGATCTGGAGAGGACCTCAGCTATTTTCTGGAATGGCTGCAAAGATTACATGAGATACCACATATAGAGTACTATCAGTTCTTTATAATAAGTACTCAATAATGTAACTGGTCATAATAAATAAATGCACACATTCCTCTAAAACACTGATATTTTTGCCATAAAACATTTCTCTCCTTAGTATATTTAGAATATTAACACTGGTCTTGGGTAAGAAGTTGTTATTTATAGTACACTTGAATTATTTATAGGACTAAAATATTGTAAAATATCAGCATCACCAATATTATATAAAAATAAGCTTGTTTGTCCTTGAAAATTGAAAATAGTCAAGAAGTCCACTGCTAGACACATGTAAAAACTCCCATTTGCTTAAATGTCAGAAAAATCACCTTTCACAATCCTGTGGTATTGAAAACTACTGTATAAAACCCAGACTCAGAGTACCTAGGGATGAGAACAGGACTCTACCTTCTTAAGATCTATAACTGATTCCCTGAAGAGTTCTAGTGATTTTGTATTACAGGCTAAAATATGAGTACATGTTTACTCGGTGTTCATATATTTCTTAAGACAATTCTCTACTCAGAAAATCATGACACTAAAAAGTAACTCACCACATAGAGTTGTTTCCACATGGTTCCCCAGTCTCTTAATGTTGATGTCATTTCTGTGATAACGGAGTCTTCAGTGGGAATAACCATTTCAAATTGTCTGTAAAATTAAAAAGGGAGGTATATATGCAAATACCATATAAAAACCATTTCCTTCTAAATACTCTAAAAGATAAACTAGGAAAGAAAACCATCTACTTATTTGGGGTTCTGCAGACAGTGGCCAGGATTTGACTATGAACTTGTGTGGGGAATACCATGTGGGTAATGGTGGTACCATGCCCAGGGGACCTGCTTCTTCATCCAGATCAAGTTTGAGCAGCCTATTGGATAAGGAACAACATTAGAGTTCTGCTCCAGTGACGGGTTGACCACTAGACAACAACTCTTTTAACCTCTCCAAGCCTGAAAGTCTTCATCCATAACACGAGGTCACCAGGCTACGTATACTTGAGGTGATTTCTTTCTAAGTGCTAAGACCACAGGACTCAAGGGAATAAAGGAAACACTGTTCAGCCATCAGAATGTGATGCAGTGAAGATCCAAACTAACTTAGGATTATAAACAACTAGACACTGAGACTCGGATTGAACATGTGCTTGAGCTTATGAACCCTTCATTTATATAATTATTCAGCATGCCCATGAAAAGTGATTAGTCATACCAGTAATGCTATCATGCAATTAGAACACAAAGGCTTAAGACACCACAGACACTTAAATATTTATTCCAAAATGTTCCTCTGTATGATTGGGGTAATAGTATCTTCCATGTCTTCTCTAAAAGACAGAAATTATCCTTGGGGCTGGGATGTAGATCAGTCTTAGAGCACATGCCTAGCATGAGTGAGGCCCTAAGTTAAATCCACAAAATTAAAAACAAAAAGGGAATTAGACTTGAAAATATCAATACCAACAATTAGTAGAGTATGTATAGTTATTCTGAAGTTGAGAAGAAACATAAGAACATGAGAAAATTTTAAAAGAGAAAGATTTTATTCGCCCTTTGTATCCTGCCTTGGACATATACTAATCTTTGCTTCATCTCTAGCCTTTTTTTTTTTTCAAACCCTTCTAGTTCTGTGCAGGTTAAAGTGGTTAGGTGGTTATTAATACTTCTGCATTTCAAAGGAATGCGACTGGATATGCTGATGAAGACTATTTCCTTTATTTTTCTCAAGGACAACATCTAATATGTAAAAGATAACAAATAGCCCATTAGACACTGAACCAAGTTGTCTCAATGATAAAAAAGAAAATTACTTTCTAGCACGAGTCTAATAACTGCTTGGTAGTTCCTTTTTGATGTTATGTCCATAGTGTGTGTGTAATTGTCTTGTAAAATCTTCTTATCAGAAGTATGGGAGCTAAAATCTTGCCTTGATTCCTTTACCATCTAAGCTCCATTTCATATGTCTGATAAAAAACCTGCTCTGTGAATATTTCCCTTCTTTCTAAAGCTTAAAAACAGGTGAAAATGTAAAAATGGAATTTAAAACTAGAAATAAAAGCAAACAGTAATATATGAAGTGTGACAGATATGAAACCTGTTATTGAGACTACATGTTTTCCATTGGTAGTATATTTATTTTGCGTTTGAAGCAGCAGCTGCAGTTTAAATGACGAACATTTGGAGACTGAGATTATAAAATGATCTTATAAAAGATCAAGGAGAGAACAGTGAATGTCTAAGAAAAACTGATATCTTACTCTACATTTAAAAAGTAACATGAGCTCAGTAAGAAACAATATACAGGGACGTGGCCTTACTGTTCTCAAACTATAATTTAATTTTAGGATACCCTTCAGTCTTACATTGCTCTGAAGACCCAGGAAAGAACATAAAGACAAATTAAATTGATCTGTGGGATGTTGATCTAGGATTGTCAAAAAAATGTAAACATTAAGCACAAAATTGCTATTTTAGGCAAGGTAGCTATTTCCTATTAATTATACAAAACCCCAAATCAATGTCTGCTTGCCGTAAGCAGTTGCTCTGAATTCCATTTTGTTCAGTTATTATGGGATGTGCTTTGCAGCACTTTCATTCTGGTGGGTCACCAAGTTGCAATTGTGCTTAGAACAAGACAAGCACCACTGAATCCCCGCACAGGTTCCTCTCTAGGGAAACATTCACCGGGCAATACGTGTCCTCAGATGTTTTTCAGGCCTAAATTCTTCTTCCAATAATGGTTTCTGAACCTTGAGTCTGAACAAATTTAGTAATTCTTTTGAGAAAATCATTGTTTCATCCATGAGTCATTTTACTATACAATGCCTACTGCTTATATTTTATTTGGAAACAGGGTCTCTTAAGCCAGTGAGGCTGGCTTTGAACTGTGCCATCCTCCTGTCTCCGCCTCCCAAGCCCAGGGATTACAAGCGTGTGCCACCACGCCTGGCCTAAACATGCATTTTTTTTTTTTTTTTTTTTTTTTGCGGGTCTGGGGATGGAATCCAGAGGCATTTGACCTCCGAACTACACCCTCTGCCCATTTTTTAATTCTTTATTTTGAAACAGGGTCACACTGAGTTGGGAAGGGCCTCACTAAGTCGCTGAGACTGTCCGCAAACCGTGATCCTCCAGTCTCAGCCTAGCCTCCCAAATGCTGGGATAACAAGCATGCGCCAACACACCCGGTTTAAACGTGCATATTTTAAGCCACCTCTAAACTTTCTTGGGACTTTGGGAAGCAGAACAGAGATACACAAGTCCCATAAAACTAAAAGAAAGTTGTTATTCCAAATGATGTCCCATTCTATCACTTTGAAGGGTAGACATTGATGAAGTGGAATGATGCCTGACATCATTTTTAGCAGCAGAGATTTGAGGCAAAGGCAGGAAAGACGCTGGGCTGGGTTTGCCCAGGAAGGCACTCAAAGGGATATTGTAGACCCTAGCATTTTCACATCACCCAACCGAGATCACTAGGGGTGAAAGATCAGAAAAAAGAAGCAGCATGGGGCCGAAGTACTTTCTGACTTGTGCTCTGGCTCCCTTGAGTGAGGACAGTGTTAAACTAAGGTGGTACAACTCCAAAGGACACCTGCTTGACACCTTTGGTGGATTATAGCTGCACAATATTTCTGAGGGATATACATTAATTAAGAGATTACTACTCTGAATGGTAAATACTAGTATTAAATTATATTTTAATTTACTATTCTAAACAATTTTTATTATGACTGCTACTACTATTTCTCTAAAGAGGCTGACACATATAAGATATATAGTGTAATAATCTCCTAGGTTCTTTAAATTTTACTCATAGGGAATACTCAAAAGTATTCATATCACAGTCTCAGCCACTTATTCATTCATTAAACTAAAATTTAATATTATGCTTTTATTAAAGGTGGATGTAAGAATCACCCATTTAAACAGGATAACTGGAACTTTTGATAAAACTGAAATTTGAAGATGTTATTGATTATGATATAACTATTGCTATTATCGCTATTTGAGAAAAAAATGTATTTCTATGGTTGAATTTGTATTCTTTGGTCACAAAATAAAAATTACACAATGATCCAGTGAAGAGCCCAGCAACAAACACTGGCACCAAATGTTTGTGTCAAAATCCTTCTTATGATGATTTGCTCATGTTGACTATTTAAATAGTCAAGTTCTACTGTTTTATCCTGCAATGTCTTATTTGAATGAGCAGCTATCCTAAAAACTGCTTCTAATCATTTAGAAATAGACTGGAGAAAATTTTAAACATTTAAGAAATCCTATGTAGTCAATGATCTCAGTCCAAGTAAGTATCATGAAAATAATATTCTCTAAGGTAGAACAATAGTTTATGAAGTGGTCATACAAAGATATGGTATTATGATCATTTAGAGAAATCCAGACTTGTTTTCTTATAATTGGTGGCTAATCAAGATAATCCCTGGGTTTTGAGACAATATGACCCAGCATTTATGGGTCTGTCATGCTTCCCTAAATAGCAAGAAATTTTTTAAAAAAAAACCTTTCTGCTTCAGATTAAGCTAGCTGCATGATTTAGAAACAATGAGAGACCTCAGGGGCCTAGATCCCGCTGTGTCCAGCATATGCAGAGGGTTCCTTTATTCTCTCCACCAAGTGGCTTGGTCAATATCTCTTTATCAGACAACACAGACAGCAGTACGATCCTTTACAGTTCATTTTTCATGACAATTACTAAGCCTTTCAAATTCCAAAATAAGCAATGGTTCTGCAAAAATCCTCCAACTATTAATAAAACTCATTTCTTACCCTTTGTTCTTTACACAGGCATTTTTCAAGTGAACATAGCTGGAAGGAAATATACCCTGGAAAAGAAAACATGAAGGTTATTGTGCTAGCTGTCTCTTAAGGCAGGGTTAGGTCATAAGTCAAATGTACAAAGCACAGTCACACAACCAGGACAGTATCACAAGTAACACAAAAGAACATCACCATGTTCCATAGGCTAAGACTTCTTGTGGCTTACATCTACTCTTTTTGTTTTCAGCTACCAACATCTTTACAAATTTAGAGATTCTCTGATATAATTTTAAAAATTATATCTCATACAACAGATATATTTTGTTTAAAGCATAAAACAAAAAATTTCAGGAATTCTACATAAAAACTAATATAAATAATATGTTTTTTAATATTATAGAATTTTAAAAAGAAGGTTTATTATTTTTTCTTTCCCTCCAAACATTCATGATTACTTTTAAAAATATAGACACAAAAATTACTGTGAGTTTGGAGACAATGTCTATATTATATGTTATAAAAGATCTTTGATGTAAACAAGGAAACAATTAATCACCATGATGGCATTCTGGTGGAACGTGGACTAAACAAAAGAAGCCAGGCTAGCAGAAAGCTTTGTATTAATTGGGAAGTGATAGGGCAAGGACATTTTTTCTTTGTTCTAAATGGAAGATTGAAAGAAACAATTTAAAAAAATGAGCATCTGCTTTATTTTCTACTAAGTGACAATAAACTCTAAAGAATTTCTCATGTATAATCAAATGACAAACTCAATTAAATATTTATGAAAACAAATGTCATTTGAATATGTTATCGCCATGTGGATTCAAATATAAAATAAAATTTAATAAGCAAATTCTGTATATTCGACAACACTAATAAGCATAGGCATTATTTAAAATCACTTTTTTTCTACAACACTTAAATTTACCTCAATACAGTAGAATTAACAATACAGTAATTATAATAAATGAAGAAAAGTTAGACTTGAGGTTTGTTAGATGTGTAACATAGAAGTCATAATAATTTTCCCCAAACATGCTTTAGATGAATAATTAAATACTGAAGCTATATTTGCATGTACCCTGCAAATGCCCAAAAACAACTTTAAATGAGGGCTAAAGTATTAAAAAATTAAATTTGTATACTCTTTTTCCTTAGGCTCTCCTTTAGATTGAACTCAAATAATTAAATGAAGTAATTAAACACAGTTGGATATTCCAGCAAAAGCTATATTTAAGCAAAAACAGACCAAAAAAAGAGTATAGATACCTTAATTGTATTTTGATAATAAGAAATGGCATTTTATTATCTATAATTTTAATAAAACTAGAATTAAACCCAAAAATGAATTCAACATATAATATTAGAGACTGTGGGAAGTCTGAGTGAAAGCTGGGGAGATAATAATGTAGAAAAAAACATAGATATTATTAAGGATTAGTGTCAAGATCATAAACTATCCAACTGAAAGATAAAACAAAAATCACATCACTTCCTACGATAATTCCTGAGGATTTATATAAATATCTAAAGGCTACTGAATCTTAGTATCTGTCTGGAATGGTAAAAAAGGAAGGAATTTTTGTAATATAATTTTCTCGGTTTCAGCACCCCAAACCCAAAGGAACTCATAATGTGCCACTAAAATGAACTTGCTTTTCCATGCCAGTAATTGGCAGATTCTACAAAAAACTTAAAGATTAAAAAACTCTATCCAGTATTTCTTTTAGAATATACATTTCCCTTCCCTGAATTATAATTTAGTTCTCTGAAGTACTAACACTTCAAAAAGGTTTTGTTTATATATAATGAGCTTATTAATGTCTTCTTAGTACAATTTTTGAGAGCTATATAGGATTATCACTTGAGTAGCATATCTTAACTATAATCCACGTTCAAAGGAATTTCCAAAATTATAAAAATCTGTATTAACATTTTGCATTTCAACTAAGAGTCTCAACTATAATTTTAATATAATAAGATAATTTAAACACTTATCTTTTAGTAAAAATCCTATAATTATGGTTAGAAATAACAGTATTTACCTTGATATTTGGGTTTTTTAAGGCAAATCCTCTGTACCAGCCTGTGGAGAAATAATCATGGTTATATTTTGATAAACCATGGCAATATTTTAAAGATAACAAGTACTAACAAATTAATCTGTTCTTTGCTGATGGAATTTTAGCCTACATGTAAACACGTTATGAATAAACATAGTGGCAGTTTGAATTAGACTAGATAATAACTCAAGTGACCACTGAACTGTTAAAATTATAACACAAATTTATATAACAAATAGAAATATGCATGATGAAAATAAACTCTTTAAAATCAAGGCTTTGGACTTTGCAACTTACTTGCTATTTCAATTTGGGCAAGTTACTTGACCTCCCTGGGCACCATTTCTCCCCATTTTATAAAAGGTAATCCTATGTATTAGGGAAATTCAAGAATCTGTGTAACATTTAATATTTTTTCAAATTATGCTTGCCTAACTAAAATGACTGTACCACCAAATAGTAGTGCCTGAGCAGCAGTCATGTAGTACGTCTGCATACTCTTAAGCCCACTGTCTTGGATTACGATCCGTCTCATATCATACAAAGAGGAAAGCCAGGTCTCATCACTACCAGAATTAACAGCCGAACCTCCCTCAGCACAATGCCTCATCTACTGAGCTCTGCATTTTTTTTTATTCCATAGAATGTTTAGTATTTATATTCTAAGCAATTCTGAATCAGTTTTATAACACTTTTCATAAGGGGGGGGCATATCTTCTTCTAAGTGAAAATAAATGTAAGGTACTGTTAAAAGTCTGGATTTGAGATGTCCCTCACCCCTCATATGTTAGGTAATGCACCTAGGCTCAGAGCTGGGCGTGGCTGGAGGAAGTGCGCCCATGGGGACCTGGCCTTGAGGAATGCCTTTGTCTCAGGTGGTGTCCTCCCTCTTTGACTCTGGCTGTCATGAGCAAGAGCAGCTTTCCTCTGCTATGCCCTGCCACTATGACGTCTGCCTCGAAGCTGGCTAACTATGGATCGTACCTATGAAGTCTTTTTTTTTTCTTCTTTTCAGTAAGGGGGATGAAACATGAGGCATTGTACCTCTGAGCTACACCCCCAGCCCTATTTTTTTAGTCTTTTTTATTTTTGAAACAGGGTCTCACTGAGTTCGGAAGGCCTCACTGAGTAACTGAGGCTGTCTGCGAACAGCAATCCTCTGGTATCTGCCTCCCAAATGCTGGGATTACAAGCATGTGCCACCACATCTTGAGCCCAAGTAAACCTTTCCTCCTCAAGTTGTTCTTATCAGGTATTTTGGATGGAAAAGCTGACTGAAACAGGTACATATACGAATATATATGATTAACATATAGCTCCACTTAAAAGCATTATTATCAGATTATATTTTTTCAAGTTTCGAAACCATTTGCTTATCAATAAGACATTACTTTGCTATGCCATATGTATCTTATATTATTGAATTTTTTGGCTGAGTTTTTGAAAGTAAATTTTCAGTTTTGTATTTAAACATTTTGTGCCTTATATTTTTAAAGGGTTATACAATATTATAAAATATTACCTCTAATAGTTTTAAAGTCAGTTTGAAGAAAACAGAATGAATTGAAAACTAGAATATTTGCCTCAGGGGTTATCAGATTTTCATAAAGACAGATCCAAGAAAATATCAATTTCAAAATAATTTTTCTAACAAAAATTTAAACTTTCTGATATTAGATATGGAGCCCATTTTCATGTACCAGTTCAAAATATATTTTTTCATTCATCTGTATACAAAGTAGAAATAGACAAAATGCATCTGGTAATGACACAGGAAACATATTTTAGAGCTATTGATTACAGTAGAGATAATAAACATCCATGTATCATCACCATTAAATGCCAGGCTCTAGATACATGTAGAACGCAATTTATTTGGGGGAACGCAATTTAATCCGTTCTATTTGGGGGAACGCAATTTAATCTGTGAGTAAACTTGATAAGAAAGAATGTAGTCATATGATGAGTTCCTACAAAGAAAAGCCTTTTAGGAAGAAAATGAATATTTTTTAATATACTGATGGTATTCTAAAAATATAGTCACTTTATTAACAAGGGGGGAAAAGGTGGCTATTTCATCTGGGATCCAGTTATGAACTAGAGTTTAAGGATGTTTCATAGAACAGGACTGAAAAAATTTGAGAATATATCAGAAACCTTTTCTGAGTTGCTTTCTGCATTAATTAGTGCTAATCATATAAGGCCATACAATAAACTCTATTGGTATCTCAAATGCATTGAATAATGAATGTTATTGCAAATTTGGGAAGAAGGAAGAATGAAAAGCAAGAGAGGAATTGACCTGAGCAGGAGTCCTTCCAGAGACATCTAGTTACCAAACCTTGGGTAGGCCATTTCTGCACTGGACCTCTGTTTCTTATGGAGCCAGCAGTCCATTGGGAGGGACTGCTAGGCCCTTGAGAGTCTGAAAAAATCCTCCTAAGTTTGGCACTGAGTCAAAAAAAACCCAATGGAATAGCTTTGATTGCTTTCTATGTTTCTATGTAGTGATTATAAAATACTAGGAAAGAATACAATCAGCTTTAAAAATAGAACGTTGCTTTCACAATGTTTAACATGCAATAAACAAGTTTTATCAAAAATGGTTTGCTGTAGTGACTGGAAATTTCCAGAAATTAACAGAGGTAACCAGAGACTTTGTAAACATTATGAAGAGTCTTATGTTTAGGAGTTTCTTCATATAACCTCAAACACCAAAGCCACTCACCATCACACTTCTCCAGGATTTGAACTGTATCCCCAATTTCCAATGAGAGGCCATGTGGGACGGTTCCTCGAAAACCGGCAATAACTGTAAGAAATGATATAGAATATATGAAGGTAATGATGTCAGTTACAGTCAGTTATACTGCTTACAATGAAATGCTATTGACTAGAAAAAATTAATGTGTAGAGGAAATACATTTTAATAGCTACAAACTGTTGTCATTTTTCTTTTATATATTCTTAAAGAAAACCATGATTATATACTTTCCTAGCTTCTTGGTGAAATAAACATAAACATGCATTTTAAAAATGTGGAAATTAAATAGTATACAAAATATCAAGAATACCTCCCTGTAACATATATAAGCAAAAATATTGCCTGAAGAAGTCTTTAAGGGACTGTTTCCCTTGGGAACTGGTATATTTCCCACTCACCCCATACAGGTGCCTGACCCACGGTACTTAATAAGTACGTAGGCAATAATAAATAAAAATATATTTCTCACCTGTTATTAAGCTTGGTTTATCTTTTAGCTATACTTGGGTTTGGGGCTTTTTTCAAAACATTATATAATATTATTAAATGAGAATCTCATTTGTTACATCATGTAAACTTTGATTCTGCTTTGAAGCAGATTTCTTTTCCCTAGACTATATGCTTCTTAAGAGAAGGAACTGTATCTATTTGCTTACTACTAGGTCCCCAAGACCTTGCCACATTTGTGGCATAAAAGCAGTCTTCTTGTGGTAGTAACAGCAATGCCATGTTATTTAAAAAGGACTGGACCCTTCCCTAGACTAAGCACACAGAAACTACAATTTCCACATGCTTAGCTCTCGTATCACTTAGAATGGGGCGATTCACCATTAATTATAGATTAACAGTTTAGAATAATTTCAGAAGCTTTTACAGAGAAGGGCAGGACTAGAATGGGCCACCTACAGACAGGATGTGTGCATAGATTAGTCATCCCCAGGCAACTTCAGGAATTAAAGAAAGAATGAAGCACACTGATTCTCCCCTGGACAGTGAAGGCTGAATCACAGAGGCAAGGATGGAGAAATAAAAGAAACACATGTCAACACACAAATAGAGAAAAGACATCTCCTGTGAGATACTTGTATATAGAAATCAACTTGGAATTCACAGCAGACAGAAAGGATTTTTAAAAGGTGAAAATTTTAAAGTAAACTTTATAATTTTGTTTTAGGTAGGTTTAGATACAATCTGAACCCCCCAAATAAGTTTCTGATACTGTTGGGAATGTATGTGAGTAGCCTGAAGAAACAAATGAATATGTCAAAAATCAAAACAAGCCAATAAATAATGGACTTTTAGAGAAGTCTCAAGCTTTTTTATGATCTCAAAATAAAATTAACAGTAGATATAAAAAACAAAACCAGGATAGAAAGCAGAACCCCAACTACCATAAGATGGATGAAAATAACTAGAGAGGAATCAATTTAAACATTTTAGACAAGCACTAATTTATGAAGTTTTTTTCCAACTATAACCAGAAATACCACATTGACTCATATTAGTGTTCAAAAAGATGTTTGCTTAAAAAAATCCTTGACATATTACTTCATATAATCTTCAGAGGCCTTCCTACAAGAGATTGACAACGAAATAGCCAGTAGATTGGTTCCAGTTCACAAGACTTCAAAATAAGCTTGCACCAAGGTCTGCCTTTTAACACTCAAGAAGGTACTGTAACTTCTTATGATCAGGTGGTTCAACACTGGGCACCATGGATGCTGCTCTTAAAGGTCTAACTTCATGTTCTTTCCAACCCCATTTATATACAGATGTTACTACACACTCCTATATCTCCGACTCGATGAATACCTTCCTTGCCGTTGTCTACCCTCTCCCTGCCCTCACCACCTTCTTGAACTCAGCAGTATCATTCATGGGCTTCAATTTTCACCTTCACTTCATGCCTCAGCCTAGGTCCTGCTGTGTTCTGAAACTGCTCTATTAAGGACTACAGACTCCTCACTTTGCCCCACTCTTACAGCCTTTCAAGACTCTCTCCTCTCTTAAATCTTCTACTGCTTCTCTCAGATCCTCCAGCCTCCTTCTCTAGACTCTCTTTCTTAGCCCTCCTTTTCAATGTTGGTGTGTTTCAGGATTCTATCCCCAAGATGCTGAAGCATAGGGCTGGGATATAGGAAAATAGCATCAAATGTGGCATCATGAAATGTGAGTCCTGACAACTTACCACTTACTAGCTATGTGACCTTGATCAAGACACCACGCTTTCAGAATTTCCATAACCTCATTGAGCAAACTGGAGTAATAATAAAGATAGTATAAAAGGAAATTAAATAAAGTACTTTTCTGTTTTATAATTGACAGCATTACGAATACCTCAGTTGTCTATGCCTTTTCTCTTTGTCCATCCACATGTTCCCTAGACAGAGTCCCAAGACTTCCAAAATCCCCTATTGATGTGTAACATGCCAACTTTCTATCTAGTCTTGATCTGTAGCCTGACATGAACTTCTAACCTGTATATCTTTATTCAGATGTCTAAACACCTCAAACAAAAACCTAGTATGCCTCCAACTGAACATCATCTTTATTCCCCTAATCGAAGCTAGTCTCTTCTCCAAATACACACTGTACAATGTTGAGTTTCTGCTGTTATTATTAAGTGGATTTCTCCACATCTCTCAAAGAGGGCCAGGCAAAAATCCCAGAAGGTCTCGTTGGCTCAGCCATTGGTTTTTTCCAAGACAATGTCCACAATACTACTAAAGCTACTTTAAATTTTGTCATATTTTTGCTTATGTTTTTGTGTGTCCTGACATCAGGAAACTTCTTAAAAAGAAAAAGGTGATAAAATATATGATACAATACTGTATCAGACAATGGGATTAATGAGGTTAAACCTTTTCCTCTTATTTCAGTCTCCTATGTAGCTCATACAATGGCCAGGTGTCTCCAAACTGGATTCTTATCTACTGTTCTTGTTCTGTTGAATGATAGCATCACTCACTGATTCTGGGGCCAGAAACCCAGGGTCACCTACAACACCCTCATCCACATACCCAATCCAAATGCCTGTCACAATGACCTTGTCTTTTAAATATCCCACTTTTAATGTCTTAAATATCTCTACTCTCCAAGCCCTGCTATCACCTCTTGCCTGGATTTCTCTAACAATCTCCTAATGTAGCTATATACATTCCCAAACTCCTTATTTCTTACACAATAGTTCAGGAGTCTTTTCAGAATGCACATGAGATGGTATCATCCTCCTCCTAAAAATATCAAGCCTTTAAGAATAATATAAAAATCACTACTGCAACCTGTGAGACCCTGACCTTCTTTCTGGTCTCACTTTGTACATCTTATCTCTGGCTAAGTATTCCAGGTCATGGTGACCTTCCATCAACATTTTCTCCACAATGTACTTTCTTCCTGATTGGCCTCTTGCAAAAAAGAAAATGTATGTATGTATGTATGTATGTATATACATATATATATACACACACACATATATATACATATATATATGTATGTGTATATATATATATATATATATATATATATATATATTCTTGCTTTCCCTCATTAATGAGTTAACTCATCTTCATCCTTCAGATATTGGCTCAGTGGTCCCTTTGAATGTGCATTTACTCACCCCCATTCACATGCAATCATAGCATCTAGAACCACTCAATCACATCCTTTATATGTGCAAGTCTTTCCGTAGTGGCTCTTGTAACAGACTGTAAGCTCCATAGATGAAAAGGCTGTTTAGGTTTTAACTCCTAATTGTACTCCCAACTTAGCAGAGTCTGCACATAGTCTGAACTCAGTAAGTAATCACCAAGTAAATGAAGAAGAGCGTGGCCCTTGCTGTTAAATGCTCTGATCTGACACCGTGAGGCTTATATATTGTCAAAAATACTGTTTTATGTGGGTGCTCAAAATTCTATGAACCGAACTGTATCACCTGTGAACATTCATTCTGTCATAGGAGCTTTTAAAAATGGTGATGGTAGTTTTATCTGGGTTATAACTACATAATATCGCATTTTTTTTATTCCAGGAGCCTATAAGGGTAAATTCTGATTTTACTCATCAGTTATGTACTATTTAATAACTGCCCCAGTAAATCTAAAATTCCAACTCTGGAAGAGGCCTTTCAGTTCAGCACTGACATGGCATAAGATTTACTGAAGAACTTTGTCCCTACACCAGCCTAGTTTGTTACTATCATCAAATGGATATGTCTTCCCTCCTGCACAGCCATCAGATAGAACTGAAGGGACGGCCCTCTTTCAACATTTCTAACAGGCTCTCCTTCTACCTTTCCAGGCTCTCTTCTTCCTTACCTGTCCACTCAGCCATCTCCAAATTCCCAGCCAGCTCTTACCCGTAACCTCAGTGCCTTGATACATTTTATTGAGTTTGTCTTATCCAACCTTTTTAGACTAAGAACTGCAAAGAGCCTTAAGGCTTAGTTCCAAGGTTTGGTCTTTTACATTTACTGATGCTACTCTTTTCCTTTCTCCATCTTTGAATTCATATAGGTCATATCTTAAACGGAGGCCTAGCATGCATGTATAAGTATATAAATGGAGAATGAATAGATAAAAAGAATGAATGAATGGATGGACAAAGGCACAAAGAAATGGTACCCATAGTTTGTTTGTTTATTGTACTGGGGTTTGAACCCAAGGGCATTCTACCTCTGAGCTATACTCTTAAGCCTCCCCTTTTAAAATTTTGAAATAGTCTCTCAAAAAATTACCTCATGCTGGCCTCAAACCTGTGATCCTCGTGTCTCAATCTCCCAAGGATTAAGATGATAGGTATGTACCACTATAGCTGGCAGTAACCAACTTTTAATGGATTCAGACATTCTCAAATAACATCTAACTAGTAAGTATTAAACTTCAGGTCATATTGGAGAGGAACACTTTCAGGACATAGTTGAGCCATAACTTTGATCTGTACCCTCTAAAATGGCAAGCCATTCTCAATCTTTGAGTTAGACAAGTAACTCTACCTTGCTATATACTGATGAATCTCAAAGATGCTTGGGATTCAGAATTATAAACAAGAAAACTGAAAGAATAAAGTGGTTCTAGGTAAAAGAAAAAAGAACTAGAAAATAAGACTGGCTCATGCTTATACTTGTAGCATGTAATATATCACAAACTAAGGATAATTAACTTAAGAAAGCAAAGGCCCAAAGACAACACATGCATTAATAATGCCTCACTTTGCATTCCCATCCAATGCACTTAAAGCAAACGCTATTTTTAGTATCCATTTTGGAAACAACTTCTCAACTAAATCCCTTTGAGTTTCTCCAAGTGATTTTATACTTCAGAGAAACAAGTCTACACTTGAAAATTCATTTTAATAACAGTTATTGTAGAGTAGCAATCTTCTTACATAAAATCTACCCATTGTATACTTTCTAGGAGCAGGTATTTCCCCCCAATAATATTGGAGCATACTGAACACAACTATGAACTACCTTTGCCCCTTGATGTCATTGTTTTCCTTTGTCTTCTTTTATTTATTTTTATTTTTTTCCTTTGTCTTCTTTTAAACTGAACAATTTCTCATCATTTTGTGGTGGGGGGCAAGATTGAACCCAGAGGCATTCTATGTCTGAGTTACACTCACAGTGAGCTGTTTGTTTGTTTATTTATTTATTTATTTATTTATTTTTGAAACAGGGTCTTGCTAAGTTGATGAGGCTAGCTTTGAGCCTGAGAATCCTATTGTCTCTGTCCCCTAAGTACTGAAATTCCAGGCATGTGCCAGTGCCCCTAGCAGTTTCTTATAAATTGAACTTTAGTGGTTATAAGAAAAGATCACAGAGAATGAACCTTGGTGGAATTGGAAGCACAAAGGCCCAATACTATTGTTTCAGTCATAAGGACACTGAGGATACAATTTTAAATGACACATAAAAAATCACTGTATGGTGTTCTGTACATCTCTCCCCATTTAACACTGTGTATGATTTGGATTAGTAAAAAAAAAAAAAAATATATATATATATATATATATATATATATATTATATTCACATACTTAAAATGCACATGCAAGGCAAAAAGCAGTAAAGTATAACCATCCTGAAAAGAAGTCTTAACCACCTGCCTGTTATCACTTACAATGCCATTCCTTTATAAAATATCAATTCAATACCTACAGGCAGTTTATTAAAACTTAAATACAACTACTAAATATTTTCTATGAGAAAGGCTAAAAAAGGTAAGAAAAAAACCCTGGAACTCATTTCTTAGTGCAAGTGATACTTACGTAAAGAACAAATGTGGGGGGTTGTTATTGTTTTTAATTTTTTATTGGTGCATTGTAGTCAAACATCTTAATGGAGTAGAAGATGGTGGAGGCATACTTGCACACATCACCTAGTTAGCCCTTACCCAATTCCTGCCTTATTCCCTCTCCCTCCCTCCCTCCTTCTCATGTTTGGCTTAGTAATTTACTTTGATATGTTTATATGTTTGTTAAAGGAACTGGAGAACATTATGCTAAGTGAGATTATTTAGTCACAAAAAATAAGAAAATAAGATGTTTTCCCTAATATGCGAAAGCTAGGGAGAAACTGGGCTATAGGAGGAACACTAGATGAAGAAGGAGATACAATAGACGAACAAATAATACAACTTAACTGAGGGGATGGGAGGGGGGAAGAGAGAAATTCTCTAATGTTCCAATGTGTGTTTTAACGCTTTTAAGTTGAATATTAAGAAATTTGGTCACAGAATTCCAGGACATCAAAGAACTGAAAGTCAAAACAAATTAGGAAAACTTTTCTATGTCAACCATGCAGTTCTAAATTGCAGACAATAACATATTCTTCATCATAATTGTCAAAACTATATTTACAGCGATTGTCCTTGTCAAGATTCAATTTGAGCTCAGCACAAGCTGCCCTTGCCCTTTACAGGCTGACGATATAAGATAAATGGGACAGAGAGCAGGAAAAAATAATGAAAATAGTTGTCCCTGGTGACCCAAAGCAAGGAAGCTCATCTGCCTCAGACAGAATTTTGGCTTCACCTTTCTGGTAAAAGCATCTCCAACTCACGAACAAGTCGTGGTCTATAAGGTCACTTAGGAGCCAGCTGCTTACAACACAGAACACGACGCTCTCACTCTTCAGTTCCAAGGTTACCCCACGGAATTCAATCTAATAACCAGATGAAACTGCTCATTTTGCAACAAAAAATAAGATATGACTGCACCAGAAATTGAACGTAACGTTTTACATAAGATAATTATAATAGCTGTAAAATCTTTCAGGCTGGTGTTCAAACCATAGCAGTGCCAATTTGCAGCATTGATATTACAGATGTTCTACAGGAATCCTAAAGCACTTCAGAGGACATTTAAAAGTGGTTCTTTTCTACATCTGAGTTTATTGCACACCGTACATCCAGCTTGTCACAAATATATCTACATTGGGGCTTCTTAGCTTTGGTGGCTAGTACTTGTGGGAGGGACATTTACAAAGGGAAACAGGAAGAAAGAGGTAGAATTCCTGAAGAACCTGGACAAGAGGTAGACAAAATAGAGAAAAGGGAAAGGGTCTTAAGAAGTACTAAATTTTTAGCTGGGTGTGATGGCTCACTCCTGTAATTCTGATACTTAGGAGGGTGAGATAGGAAAATCACAGGTTTGAGGCCAACTACAGCAACTTAGTAAGACCCCCAGCAACTGAGCAAGAGCCTGTTTCAGTATATATAAATGGCTGAGGATGTAGCTCAGAGGTAGAATGCCCCTGGATTCAATTCCAGAATCAAGAAGTACTATGTTCTTTTCTCCCCCCATGAGAATTGCCATTTATCCCAAAGTTGCCAAAATCATCACTAAGGATTCACCAAGAGGTGCAAAGGGGAACGAGGAGGCTCAAACACTGATTGGGGGGTAATACATTTGGAGGGAATGGGAATGGTGGTGAGACCCCAGCTGCCTGTACCCCTTCTAATGCCATGGAAAAGGGTCCTCCTCTGGCCGGCTCTCCTCCCCAGCCCTGTGTCCAGTTTCTCTCTGGGGAGGTGGGTTGGGGATATGGAAAGAGGGTGTAGTGTAAGTGGGCCCCAGTAGGGGGAGGACACTGTGGGGGGGTCCCCCATTTCACATGCACTCACAACACTGATCTCCCAGTAAGCAGAAATGGGGGAAGCTGGAAGTACTATATTCTTTACAGGTACTTTATGTCATGAAATGGTAAACTGTGAAGAAGAGGAAAAGGGGCCACCTCTTCTGCACAGGCACCAGACTCCGATAGGGAAAGACAAAAGAAGGTAGGAAGCTGAGTGCTTGGATCTGCCCTGGTCCTGGCGATGTGCTGTATCCACAGGCCTCATGCACTGCAGACCCACATGCCTGAGAAGCTCAGAGATACAGACGCTAGCCAACAGAATTCCATTCTTAGGCCACAGTTCCCATGGTCAGCCTCTGAGACGCGTCATACAACTGCCTTCTGGCCTTCGTGTCCCTGAAAACTCAGAAAGTAGTTTCAGAGGATCCTCTGCTTGTGTATTCTAACCAGGTTATTTGCAACTCATTCATAGTGTTCTTGGTCTAACCAATCACATGGTTTACCAGTAAAGAATTATTTCTATTAAAAGGAATGCTGTTCACTATATAGCTGATGTTCCACCTTTATCAGGTTTCCAAGGAATAAATTATACAGGACTATTTAGCACTTTCTGCCAAAATTACAAATTCATGTATCTTTTGGTACAGTAATTCCACTTTTAGAAATTTATCTTTTAGATATGCCCATATGCATATAAGTATACAGTACATATGAAATAACATCCACATGTATGCATATATATATACAAACATTTATGCATACAGAAAAGTCTGGAATGATTGAACTCAAATTTCTAGTAATAGTGAACACCTACATTGCCATTACTATGTGCCAGGTATTGTTTTAAATGTTTATATATATATAAGGTTATTCATCAAATCATTATTTGTGATGCACGAGAGAATCCAAATTAGTATTTAAATATTAATAAAAATATGTTTAGCACACAATCAGAAGTGTATTAACTACAGCTTATTTCTGACATTTTACAAGGCCTACCTGAGGATACACTGCTGCCCTTAACAATAAGAGGAGAGAGTTTT
This sequence comes from Muscardinus avellanarius, assembly GCF_963383645.1. Lineage (NCBI taxonomy): Eukaryota > Metazoa > Chordata > Mammalia > Rodentia > Gliridae > Muscardinus > Muscardinus avellanarius. The sequence goes on along the minus strand of NC_137795.1, from coordinate 39,305,598 downwards.
AACATTCCCTAGAGAATTTCATCCCATTGAGACCAAGCCACTTGGACAAAGGCAAAGTATGATGCCAAGGGCTATTATGAACCATCCAGATTCCTCTACAGAAATCTCTGACTTCCCTTTTCCGTTGTTGGCAGCATGGGGGTAGACCTCACTGAGGTGCTGGCCCCCTTCTAGAATGGCCTCAGCTGAGGAGACCTGCTTTGCCCGGGGCAGCAAGTGTCCAGTGAAGACCAGGCCCTCGCACTGCAACTCGACACGACTCTGAAGGGCCACTCCAGCTCAGGTGACAACAGTGGGCACTGGACCTGCATTGTGGGTCTGCTTCTCCCCTTTGCCCAGTTCTGTTTCCTTCCTCTGCCTGCCACAGAGTGGGCCCCAAGACTTTCTGGTAAAATACTCAGCAAGTAAACTTTCAGGTCAGGTCCAACCTGCTGCAAGCTTGAAAGCCATTCAGAATTTAATACTTGCACAATTCACTTTCAAGTATGATGATGATGATGATGTTTGATATGGTACTTCAGACTGAGCCAAGGGCTCCTCTATACCACTGAACTATATCCCTGGCCCTATTTTACTTTTTATTTTGAAACAGAATCTTGCTAGGTTGCTAAGGCTGGCCTCAAACTTGTGATCCTCCTGTCTCAGCCTCTAAAATACCAGGATAACAGAGAGGTGCCACTATGCCCAGCTTCCAGTCTTATTTTTTAACGATAAAAGAAAAATAACATCATTGCCTTACTATTCTGTCTTAAGGTTTTGCTAAGTCCTGTATGTGTCGGTTATAATCTCTTACAATATAAGCATTTGGATTCTCATTTTAGAGACAGAGAAAAACAACAGGAAAGAGGCAAATAAGGAAACGAACTTAACATATCAAGAGGGAATTATTCCACATTAAAACTGATTCGGTGGCATTGCCACTGTGGCAGTAAATGAGCCAGTTTAATTCCCCACAGAGTCATGAACACAGTTTTCTCCTTGGTTTTCATGCTACGGATGCAAAGGCGCTTTGCTATGTGGTTACAAGAACTGAAGGTCAAAAAAATAAAACTTTAATTATTGTATGTACCCATCAGTACTTTTAAAAGCAACTTAACATGACAGAAAAGGTTATGGTTTTGGCCAACTGCCAGCCAAGAGGGACATCTTGGGAGAGCTTAAACACTTATTCAAAAGCATCCTTGCACACAGGGAAGAGGCACATTTTAAGGAAGACAGGGAGGCCTGGGATTCAGCCCCACTACCAGGGAACACTGTGGCCGGAGTTCCACCATTAGGTATTCCAAACGCCACCTCCTGCCCAGCCTAACTCAAATAGAATTGCATGGGCCGAGGTATGAAAGCTTGGGTTGTAAATCTATAAATATAAGTAAATATAAGATATTAAGTTTTTGTCTTTGTTAACTAGAATGTTAACAAAGGATGTTGGATCTGAATCTGCTATACATTTCAAAACCAAACTAAACCTCAGGGTGGCACATGCCTCAGAAACTTACTGAAACTCTCAGCAACCCAGCAGGAGAAAAGCAACCCATTTCCAAAACAAACAAACAAACAAACAAACAAACAAAATAAAATGGCTGTGGTTATAACTCAAATGTAGAATGCCTCTGAGTTCTATCCCCAGTACTACAGACACACACACACACACACACACACACACACACACACACACACTAAGGCATCTCCTTATAAATACAAGGCAAAAAAGTTTCTCCTTTGTTTTTATAGCTTCCTAGAAGTCATTGTTAATAAGTTAAACATATTAAGACTTTAAATAGTTGAAAAGTAAAATAGCTGGTATATAACTGCTTTTCTGATAACAAAAGATCTTGGGTGATGATAGGGAAAGTAAAGAGAAGCGATTTTCTCAAAATGTTAAGCAGAGGTGGGAAGGAAGGAGCTGAGCTTTTCACCTTCACTGGACTTCACTAGCATGTTATTTGATTAAGGAACAGTAGAAAGTCCCAGAAGGGGAAAAATTACAATACAGTCAACACGACACCAAATAGAATGAGGTTACAAAAAACTAATTGTTTTCCTCCATATCTGGTGAAAATTTATCACTAATAAGTGAAAATGCCATTTTCTAATCAAATATATTAAATCTGCCACCAAGTATATGGTAAGAACATACACATTTAAAAAAATCCTACCTCACCGTGCGTGGTGGCGCACGCTTGTAATTCCAGCACTTGGGATGTGGAGACAGGAGGATCGCGCAGGTTCAAAGCCAGCCGTGCTGGCTTAAGAGACCCTGTTTCCAAATAAAAATATATATATAAAAAAAAACAGGTCTGGGAGTGTAGCCCTGAGGTAGAAGGGCTCCCAGGAACCCCAGTACCACACACACATACACACACACACACACACACACACACACACACACACACACAAACCCTACCTTTAGCCGGGCATGGTGGCACACACTTGTAATCCCAGTACATGGGAGTCTGAGACAGGAAGATTTTGGAGGTTCAAAGCCAGCCCCAGCTACTTAGTGAGGCTCTCAGCAGCTTAGTGAGAAACTGTTTCCAAATAAAATATAACATAGGTCTGGGAGTATAGCCTGGAAGTAGAAGGCCCATGGGTTCCATCCACAGTACCACACACACACAAAAATCCTACCTTTTTCCATTGTGAGATAATATCAAGTAATACTATGTAAAAGAATTTCTTTTTGTATGGTACCAGGGATTGAACCCACAGGTATTCTATCTCCTGGCTATATCCCAACTCTTTTTGTTTGTTGTTTTGTGGTACTGGGGATGGAACCCAGAGGCATTCTACCTCCAAGCCACACCCCCATCCCTATTTTTTATTCCTTATTTTGAAACAGGGTCTCAATGAGTTGCAGAGGGCCTCACTAAGTAGCTGAGGCTATCTGCGAACCACAATCCTCCTGTCTCAGCCTCCCAAATGCTGGGATTAGAAGTGTGTGCCACCACACCTGGCTGTTTTTTATTTTTGTAACAGGGTCTCAGTAAATTGTTGAGGCTGGCCTTGAACCTGCGATTCTCCTGTCTTAGCCTCCCAAGTACTGGGATTGCAGGTGTGCATCACTGCACCTGGCTTATGTAAAAGACTTCTTTAAAAAAAAAAAACAGATTAAGTTTCTTGACTTATTTTGTTTTCATTTTTAAAATTTTTCTATAAAGGAAGAAAATAAACAAACTCTCTTGTATCCTCTGTATCATTTCTTTTTCTGATTTTTTTTTCTCTATAAGTACCAAATACCCAACGTCAGGACACATAGCAGAGTACAGCTAAAGTGGTCCATTGGCGCCAAAACTATCTCTGTGTCTCCTTCCTGTGCCAAGGTGACTCAGCCCCATACATTTCCCGTGAGCTCTTCTAACATTTTCCTCAGTCTAATACTTAGAATTGTCTCATCTTATCGTTCATCTTCCTCATAACTAAACATTCATTTTTCTGATTTTTGCCTCCATAGACATTTCTTTTTCCAATTTGAATTCTGACCCCCTTTTTCAATGTTGACTTCTCAAGAGGCCTGCTCAAATATCACCTACACATTACACAGCATCCCATCTGAAGAGATCAAACTCTAGATTCCTATTATCACTCTTCTGTTCTGATGACTAAGCCAACTTCCAATTTGGAACAAACACAAAACTAATTTTGACAGGATTTGGCCACTGCAGGCTAGTCAAAAAACAATTTCTCCAGGCATCAGGGAGCCAGTGAACAGTTGGATAGAGAAACAAAGGAACAAGCTACGAAGTGCTTTCAAACTCTTGCTCCCATATACTCTTCCAATCTCATCCTTTACCAGTCCCTTCCAAGGGGCCCACTGAACCTCCTGTTTGTGCCTTTGCAAAGGCTGCAGTGCTTTTCCCTTCACTTGGGATTCAGGCCTCCTGCTGCCCTACAAATCAACTTAAGCATCCTGCTCAGGGAAGGCTTCCCCCTCCCCCCTCCACACACCTCTCCCACATCCCTCCAACACAAGCTACTCTCCTCAACTCCTTTAAGTGCCCAGCTCAACGAATGACACCTAATGAGCATCAATCAAGGTCAGCTGAAGACACAATGGGCTAAAATAACCAAGGTATGCAGTTTACTCAAGCATTCAACCAAGGAGTCATGGTTACCTTTTCTCTGCCAGTGCTGTGTGAGTCACTAGATAAGAGTCACTAGATAAACAATGGTGAAGATAACACTTTGCACTTGATTTGCTGAATTCACAAGACACCAGAAAGAACAAGTTTTCTCTATCGTTTGGGTCCTATAAAACACAGTTCAGAGCATGCAGACAGGCTACTCTTCTGCTTGTTGGATTTTGCTACTTGATCATTCAATTTAGGGGAGGGAGGGAGGGAGGGAGGGAGGGAGGGAGAGAGAGAGAGAGAGAGAGAGAGAGAGAGAGAGAGAGATTTTATTAATTCTTTTAAATCAAATTTGCCCTTTCTACTATCTGTAGGAATTTTGTCACCCCAAGACTCAAGATATCTTCAGAGCAAGGACTGGTTCTTCATCCAGCAGAGCACTAAGAAATGAGGAACTATTAGTGATTCAGCAAATAGCTCTGTGGTGAACTGGAAGCCCACAAAAATATGGTCATGAAATGTGGTAATGCCTTCTCCCAACAAAAAGCATTCCCAGACTATAACTCCATATGTGCCAAGATCCACTGCTTCTAAATTTCATTACTGCTCACTAGGTTAAGGTAGTAGCAGCCAAGGGTATTGTTGTTGTTGTTGTTGTTTCATTTTGTTTTTGTTTTGCGGTACTGGGGACTGAACCCAGGGGCATTCTACCTCTAAGCTGCACCCCAAGCCCTATTTTTCATTCTTTATTTTGAAATGGTCTCACTAAGTTGTGGAGGCCTAAGTAGCTGAGTCCGGCCACAAACCTGTGATCCTCTTGTCTTAGCCTCCCAAGCACTGGGGTTACAAGTGTGTGCCACCACACCTGGCAGTAGCCAGTTTTCTGAACTGTACAGTTACTAGTTTTTAATGGGAAGATATCTAATGGGGAGATACTTTAAGACTATGAAAATACACTTTTCCACCACACTTTGTAACATTCCATGATGCTAGACACCTGTAACTTTAGTCTTTTTTAATCTTTGTCTTTATTTTTATTTATTTACTTATTTTATTTTTAATTTTATTTTATTGGTGCACTATAGTCTCACACTATGATGTGGATCATGTTGACAATGGCATATATTCACACAGTACTTGGTGTCCATCCCTCCCCACCCATGCTTCCCTTTTTCTTCCCTCTCATGTATACACATATTCGAATGTAGCTTTTCCATTAATTAACCTCAGTCTTCTTTCTACCCTCTCTCTCCTTTCTGGCTTTGCTGAGGTTTTCCCTCCATTATCTGGAGTCCCTCTGCTATCCCTAATATTCCCTAACTAAAAGAAAACATATGTCCCTTCTCTTTTTGTGTGTGGCTAATTAAAACAAGAATTAACAAGTGGGATGCCATCAAACTAAAAAGTGTCTGCTCATCAAAGGAGACTATCAAGGATCTAAAGAGAAAGCCTACAGAATGGGAGAAGATCTTTACTAACCACCACTCTGATAAAGAGCTAATTCCAGAATATACAAAGAGCTCAAAAGACTCTACACTAGCAAACAACCCAATTAAGAAATGGGCCACTGAACTGAATAGACACTTCACAAAAGAAGACATACAAATGGCCAATAGATACATGAAAAGATGTTCAACATCATTAGACATCAGGGAAAGCAAATCAAAACCATGCTGAGATTCCATCTAACCCCATTCAGAGTGGCAAGTATAAAGAACTCAAACAACAACAAATGCTGGTGAGGATGTGGCGAAAGAGGAACTCTTTCACACTGTTGGTGGGAGTGCAAACTATTTCAGCTGCTATAGAGATTAGTGTGGAGGTTCCTTAGAACATTAGCCATTTCTACTTCATCCCCCCCCCCAAAGGCTTATTTAGATACAGCTGCATTAGTTTACTTGTAATAATTCTGCAATGGGTCCTTTTTGAGTTGGACACAATATACTGAGCTTAGTTTCTTAAATATAAATCATAAAATTAATGCCCTAACACAGTTCTCTTTGAGGATAGCTACTTGACATATCATATCAACCTTTATATGTTTCAGCAAATAAAAAAACAATTCATTTGTTTCATAAAATAAAAATGTCAATATTTTTGCCCATTGTTCTAACTCTTTTAGTTCCTTAACTAAGTAATCTGTACATGTTTGTTTGATGGAAGATAGCTTTTGAACTGTTTCAGCCAACATTTTCAAAATTCATGGGTCTTGTCATGAACTATAACCATCTAATAGGTTTGACTTAAACCGATCTTCACTGCAATTAGTGATTTATAAGGCAATCCTGATAAAGATATATATTTATTTTATTTCATAACAAGAGTCTAGCCTTCCTAATAAATTTGTGTAGTAACATTTATTATTAATAAAGATCTTAGGCCTTACTGACGTTCATAGCAGCTACCAAAAGTTATTAATTCTGTTGGATATTACATTAGAAATGATTGTTAAAATCTTACATTGACTATAAACTGTGTTACATCTTAATCTTAGAAAAAATATAAATTAGAAAATGTTATAAAGCTGGCTATTTAGAGTCAATGACTGGATTCTCAGGCTAATTCATAGGAGCTTAATCTATATAGTAGCTACAATAATAAGCTCACATGAAATGAAAATTAAGGGAGGGACAGATTTATGGTAGGGGAGGTATAATATGAGAAAGGTCTTATAAATTTGGAGAGAGGGTGGCCATAAGCTAACTCCTTCCCAATAACATATTTCTCATCCTAGTCTGGTTTCAGAATAGGTCACAGCACCCAATTTTACCACAACCTGGTAATGCATCTGTATTGTTCAGAGCCTCCAATACAGTTGTATAATTATGAACACACCTTATTCTTCTATCATATCTCTTTTCCTTATGGTAACATAGTTGCATCAGGAACAACAATCTCCTTCAATGCTATTTCTCCAACCTCCAGGATATACATAGTAGCCACCTGAGCAATCTGAGCTGAGTAAACAGACACCAAGAAGTTTGGGGATCTGTGGGGATCCCACGACAGCCATTCTGAAGACTTGCTTAGTACTGGTACCAGGAATAATGACATCGTTGTACATTTGGTACTTGTAAACCTGATATTCAAATGATGGCATATATATTCCAGGAAATTAATAGAACCCTGCCATTTCCACTTTATAAATCCTCTACAAACCCTTTCTGCTTCCCCTCAATGACTATTTTCAAAATGAAAAGATATTAAGAAAAGAAATGCTGCTAGTTTGTCTCAGAGATTTTAATGATAAGTTAAGGCAAAACTCATGAAACTATAATTGCCAAATCAGGATAAAAATGAACATTACCAACTCAGCATTTATCAATTATGGATGAACTTTAAAATTCTTCCTCTGGGTTTTTAGAGCACACCCGGCCCCTGGGGATTATGCCCTGTTCTTCTTTTCCAATTTCATAAATGAATGAAGCAGTTGCTCACTATGCCTTTCTTCCCACTGTAAATTTCAGCTAACTATTGACCTCAGATGTTGTCTGCAATAACTGAAAGCTGGACCATCTTTGTTTGCAAAGAGCTGTACTATTAAAAAAAAATAATACTTTAAAAATTATCCCTCCCCCTTCCACATTTTCTTTTTTTAATGGAAATTAAAATTCCTCTGCTTGGCTTAAGGTTGAAATCTTTACAAATATTTATCCTTTCCCCTTTATTATGAAACCCAATGGCTAAATGAGATAAGTTTTCCAAAATATCTTCAAAACAGACAACAGGTCTGGTGTCAGGGCCAAAACCAGCTGCTTATTTCACAATATGTTAATTAGGAGCAAGCCATCTACTGCAGGTCTCTGGTTCAGATGTTAATTTGCATTTGTTTTTACTTTTCTGACCATCAATGTAGGTGACTCAGTCTGTCCATGAACCAAATCTGACAATGTGAATGCCCTTGAGGCTTATGTACAAAATGAGTGCCTTAAGGATTCCAGCTGATGCAGGGAAATAATGAGGTAAGATTTAACACAATTTTAAGCAGCAAGTTTTAATATTTGGAAGATAAAATCAAACTTACATGTTCAACACACAAAATTAAATTGAGGGTGTGATGTATTCTTCTACAGGTGTGTAGGAATTTACAGATAATTCCCATTAACAGAAGAATCGGGAGCTCAATTTCCTATGCAAGGCTAGAAAAAGGTACATTTTCACGAGAAGTACATACATGACTTTTTCTCCCTTTATTAATGACTATAATTAAAAGTCTTATTTTTCAGCCTCAAGCAACAACCATATGTTAGTTATGCCTTATGAGCATTGACAACTTACTAAAAGTTTCACTTATTAATAATAAATATAGGCTAATGTAGTATTTTTTTTTTTCCTTTGGTACTAGGGATTGAAGCCAGGGGGCATTTTACCACTGAACTACACCCCTAGCCCTTGTTTCTAATTGTGAAACAGGATCTACCTAAGTTGCTGAGGGTCTAAGTTTCTGAAGCTGGCTTTGAACATGCAATCCTCCTGCCTCACCCTCCTGATTACTGGCAATGTAGTGAATTTAAAATTAAAAAGCAGTCAGCCAGGCATGGTGGCACACGCTTGTAATCCCCACACTTAGGAGGCGGAGACGGGAGGAAGCTCTGGTTCAAAGTACGCCTCACTGGCTTAAGAGACCCTGCTTCCAAATAAAAATATAAAAAATAGATCTGGGAGTGTAGCCCGGAGGTAGAAGGGTTTCCAGGAACCCCAGTACCACCAAATAATAATAATAATAATAATAATAATAATAATAATAAGAAGAAGAAGAAGAAGAAGAAGAAGAAGAAGAAGAAATTAAAAAATAAAAAGCAGTCAATATAAGTGAATGAAAGAAAACATTGATTATAAGACCCCAAAATAATATGCTTTAAATTTCTGAATTTATCTTGTAATTATAAAATATAAATATATAACTACTTTAGCTATCTTTCCTAACTCTTGTCCCTATAGCTAAGTAAAATATTAATAAAATATTAGTGTACTTCTCAAGCATTTTTTATCACTAAGCTTTTAATACTTTTTTAGTATACTAAATATTTGTTCATTTTGCCTACTTCAGAATGCAGTTTTTAAAAATTCTGGGTTTTGCTGTAAGTTTTTCCTTAGAAACATGAACTTTGAAGAAGGTCATTTCTTTATTTAGCTAAGAGACATATGCAAAATTAAGCCGTTTTATGCAGGAAAATTTTCAATCGGAGCTACAAAGATAAAAACAGAAAACACTGTGGGGTAAAAAGTTTGCTACTAGCCAGGCATGGTGGTGCATGCTTGTGATACGAGTACTTGGAAGGCTTAGACAGGAAGATCACAGGTTTGTAGCCAGCTTCAACAATTTAGTAAGGTCATCTGCAACTAAGTGAGATGGTATTTCATTTTATTATTATTATTTATTTATTTATTTATTTATTTATTTTTTGGTGGTACTGGGGTTCCTGGGAACCCTTCTACCTCTGGGCTACACTCCCAGACCTATTTTATATTTTTATTTGGAAACAGGGTCTCTTAAGCTAGCCCCGTTAGCTTCGAACCTGTGTGATCCTCCTGTCTCTACCTCCCAAGCGCGGAGATTACAAGCGTGTGCCACCACGCCCGGCTAGTGAGAAGGTATTTCAAAATAAAGTTAAAAAGGCTGTGGGTGGGTGTAGCTTGCAGATAGAATGCCCTTGGGTTCAATCCCCAGTATCTTCCCCAAAAATGTCTTGCTACTGTATTTGAAGTCTTATAACAGATGTATAAAATTGGTTATTTGCTCACACCTACCCCATTTCTGACAAACACAGTAAGCAAACAGGACAGCTTAACCAAGATCTCATCAGAAGAGGTGAGGTAAAAGCTAATATATTCCATCTTTGCTACAGAATGAACATTTCTTTAGTTCCTGATGAATGTGTGGAAATAATAGATCATTCTGTCAACTTCTGAAAGAGTGCCTGGGTCCTGCTACAAGTAACATATGTCAAAATACTCAAGGTATATTAATCCTGAACATATATATATCAGCTTCATGGAATTTCCTAGGTGTGGCAGGTCCATTTATTTATTGAAACAAAACACAACCATCTCAGTATGAATCCCTAGTACCCTTCATTTACTAAGAAAAACATATTTCTGGATTTACATTGTTTTTGAAAAGTTGATAGACATCAATCATTTCTTGAAGACAATTCTTCGGCTCAAATTAATGTACCTACCTGTAAGTTCCCTAAACCAGGGAGCCTCATAAGATCAAATGGCACAGAACATGAGCTGAGACTGATTTTACTTTCTAAGCTAAAAATTCACTTGTAGCCCACAAGGTGAACAGAAGCTGAATGATGGAGTCTGGCTATACAACATGATGAGAAGCTGTGGTCCCTGCTAAGCCCATGGCCTGGCTGTAGACACCCCTTCTAGGTCCTGCCATGTGGAATCCTAGTAAAACCTAATGGTGCCCTAAATTTCACTTGGGACTTCTCAGAATAACTCCTTAAGTTTCCTCTATAATTATCCAAGTATTGGCATTTTTCATTTCTCCTGGAGAAAAGCAAAAGTACAATGTAAGAACAATGCTAACTCCAGAGATTAAGTTCTTAGGATTTGGGGGCCTATAAAAAGCTTAGTTTCATAAAGGTAGAATGGGTTCATATAATTAAAAAAAATCCCTCTCTCTGTAGTCATCTCACTTTCCTCTTGATACTACACATTAATTCAATAGGATATCATCATTAATAAAGTTGGACCGCAGGAAACTGGTGGGGGTCAATTAACTGGTACATATTTGATTCTATAGCTAGACTATATATAACATGTATGTGTGTGTGTGTGTGTGTATCACATGTATATAGATATATATCTACACACATATTCATACATATATGTATGTACATACATACACACACACACATATATATATATGACTCCATTGTTCAGCTTCTGTTCTCCTATTAAATATCTTAGAAGTGTGTGTGTGTATGTGTGTGTGTGTGTGTGTGTGTGTGTGTGTGTGTGTGTGTTTTATAATACTGATGATTGAACCCAGAAACTTTGGACTTCTGAACTCAAGCCCCAGCCCTTTAAATTTTTTTTTTTTTAATTCTGAAACAGGGTCTCAATAAATTGCTGAGGCTGGCCTTGAACCTGTAATCCTCCTGTCTCAGTCTCCCAAGTACTGGGATTAGAGGTGTGTGCCACTACTCTTGGCTGGACAATATGTTTACATATTACCACTTGTATTTTTCATTCTCAGGATTTTCTTATCTCTCTCCCTGAGGCAGCAGCATTATTTTAGGATGGCATCAGATCAAAGACAACACTGGATCTTTTACTTCCCAAACAGGGTTGCTCATTTCCCAGTCAACAGTTGTAAAAACCAAGGCTTCCAATTGCCCAGGCCTTCAGTAACATCAGTGAGGCTGGATTGGGAGCTGGGTTTTCTAAACTCCTAAAGCTGTCCTTTATTTTATTTTAGTATAAAATTTTATTGGTGCTATGTAATTACACATCTTAGTGAGATTCAAACTGATATGTTCATATATGCACACTATGCCTTTTGGTGTATTTCCCTCCTTAAATATCAAGAACTAGAAGCTGCAGAACAGTTTTGCTGTAAGTTATTGAGCATGAAAGAGAATCATTTCCCCATGGGAAGGACAAAGCTCTTCTAGTCTAGAAAGGGATAGAAGGGGAGGAAAAACAGGAGGGAGGAAGAAAGGTGAGCCCCAGAGTTGTGTAGAGAGGGCCTGCTTGGCATTCTACTGGGGTCACGAGGGGCAGGGGTTCAGCAGAAATTTCCATATGGGTTTGGTCATTTCAAAGCAAAGGAGCCTCTGGTGATTGCTCTGGGGTACTTGGGGAGATGGTGTAATCAGTACATTGAATCTGAGTGAATCAACCTTCCTCCCCACAAGATAACTCTCTTCCTCTTGAGAGGAAAATGGAAGATAGCTAAAGATTAACAACCATACTCAGGCCAGGTCTGAGAGGCTGTGAAGCCCACAACCCAGACCCAGGGGCTGGATGGAGAATGCAGCTGAGTTTTAGAGGATCAACAACCCCAGCTAGAGCTTAGGTTCTCAGGCTAGGAGATGGCCCCAAACTACTTCCTACCCTTGCTGGGAACCAAACGCCAGAGCTTGCAGATGTGGATGCCCTCAGCCAGTATAATTCTTATCTTCTAGATTATTTTGGTCCAGAAACCAAGCCTTTGGATTTAGTTATAAAAAGGATTCATAAACTGCTACCAATGAGTATTGTGAGTGTTAGGCTCATAGACTTCAGCAAATCTGTTTTGTTTGCTCGGACATTGACTTGTTAGCTCTCAGTCATGTTCTACGTGGATGAAATGAATCCCAGAGATATTAAATGGTGTGTGTGTGTGTGTGTGTGTGTGTGTGTGTGTGTGTGTGTGTGTAAGCTGTTCTCAAAGAGCTTATTCCTAGGTGAAGAAAAAGTGCAAGAACACATAAAAATAAGCTAAAATCAATGTCTGCTTATCCTTTGACTAGCCTGAAAAAAAAAAAAAGTAGCTTATGCATTCCACATGTATCTCTCACACAAAAGCAGAGCCCACACTCCCACGGCTACATGCTGTGTAGGAAGAAGTATATCACCCTCCAACAGGAGAGTTCAGCTAATCCACCCTGCGAGACGAGTGCCAGCCTAAGCATTTTATATCATCCACAAAGGAGCCCATCATTTCCATAAATTCTCCCATGTCTACTCTGTACGCTAATTTTCCCCATCTTTCATCAGCTTTTTTAAAGTCTACATCTTTTAATTTACTTACTGCATGGGGAGTTCTAGTATAATATTTTCTCAGCTTTCCAAGCTACTCCCATCCATCAAACATGACAATACACAAAAAGGACCAAGGCTCTGTCTACAGGTGTCCTCCAGAATATTCTCCGTGATTTCACAGTTTAAATAAGCCAACTGATCCCAGTTACCAACACTGACAAGCAGCCTTGGTACAAGCTCAATATCGCATTCAGGACATACTAAGTGATATTTCTTATAAAATGTGCACTTGATTATTTATTCTTCTAATTGCAAGCTGAGAAAAACTCTTAGGTTTTTACCAGGAATACTTACATCTTTGTCTCCTCCCAAGTCTCCCCAGAAGATGCAAAAATCTGCTGCTTATTACATAATAATCTAATGTCACTTTTAAAAAAATGGTACTGGAGCTTCAAACAAGAGCTCAGCCCTTTTTAAACTTTTATTTGGACACATGGTCTCATTAAATGATCCAGGCTGGAACTTGGTATCCTCCTGTTTGGGGCTTCAGAGTAGCTCGGATTACAGGTGTGTGCCACTGGGTGCAGCTATAATCGCTTGTTCAATGTTCATTAAACCATAGAAAAGGTACTACTTTATATACTGAGTCAGAAGTATTCATAAATGTACTACAATTACTCCTCACAGCATCCTTCTGTAGTAGGTAGTTTTTGTATTTACTCATAGAGAAAACCAGGGCTCAGACCAGCAAAAAGGTGGCCCATAGGAGAGTCCAAAACCCTGTCCTCTGGAGGGTGTCTCAGCTGTAATTATTGCTCCTTGAGAGGGAATAAGCACCAAGAGTGGGGAAGTGGGGGGGGCACAAATTTCTGCTGAGGTGGGTTCAAATCCTGTTCCTGCTACCTATTAACCATGTGACTCCAAGCAAGCCAGATACCTTGCTGCACCTAAGCTGTCTCTGACTGTAAAACTAGGATAACAGTACCATGTGCCTTCCAGGGTTATATGGGAACAGAATGTGGGTTCCTTGGAGGACAAGAAGAGGGTCAACTCAGTAACTTTCACTTCTAGGCAGCATATATACCTGAACTGTTATCTGTGCATCTAAAAAACCAGAGAACCCTGCATCTAAAGAACCAGAAAACACTGCTTTGACCATTACACATTGTATGCATGCATCAGATCATCACACTCTACTCCATAAATATATAGTTAGTATGTGTCAATTAAAATACAAAAAGAAATGTTTCCCTGATTAAAGGCTATTTCCTCAATTTCCATTCTTTGTGATTCATTGGCTGTCATTTCCTATTAAGCCATGGATCTGCAAACCGCCCCAGGAATTCAAATACAACTTCCATCACAGAGATGCCTTTCTAAATGGCCTCATGACAGAATTTCCAGAGTTGCTCCATAAAGCCTAGGGAAAGATGTACACACTGCCGAACAGAAGCTATAAGGATGCTCAGTTACTGCACAGAGCTTTAGCAAAAGCTTATGTTCCCACATGGGATTCGGTGCTTCTACCCACTGAGTTGCAGACAGCATACAAGGAAACCAGTCTGGGCAAGGGGAAAAGCTTCAGTCTCACAAAGACGCACCATCCACGTCCCACACGGCAACCCCCCAGGAAAAAATAAGAATAGATGAAATCATGCCGTCTCCTGTTCTTTAAGTCAGTAATAATGAAGGGCTGTTTGTCAGTCTGAACGTCATCCTTAGACTACAACTACAATAATACTAGTGACAGGAAGACGCAGGAATTTTGTGCTCTGGCTCCTGGATGCAGGCGTCTGGATGCAGGCGGTATGGATTGTGCCCCACTGTTTCAGCTACTTCAGGTTCCATGAAGAATCTCCTCAACTTATGGATTCATCATATGTTTTAGAGGAATTGCTCTTTACATGTCATTAAACAAATATAATTTTAGTATTTAATGTGGCAAAGAAAATTGTCAGCCAGGAAACAAAGTCATTCCAGGACAGAAAAATACCTCTTTCTGTTGATTTATCAGTCATAATTCCTGGTCAATAGGCATCTTCCCTCAACTGCTCTTTTTATAGCTTTCAGTGGGAGAAAATGTTCTTCATGCATGTATGAGTTCTGTTTTTTTTTAATTTATTTTTCAAGAAAGGCTGTTTATGTATGCAATTCAAAAAGACTTCATCAAGGATGCAGTTCTTTCAATTCTCTAATAAAATTACCTCATAAAAATAATCAATTTGCCTTAAGAACTTAATGACTATATAATTCACCTATCACAAAGGACTCTTCTCAGCCTCCAGATTTTAAATACCACCTAAATGCTGAGAACCCTGAAATTAATATTTCTAGTTGAGACTTTTCTTTTATACTTCTGCTTAGTTTATTTAGCACATATGACGTTTTAAAAAAATATTTTCCTATACTAGGAATTGAACTCAGGCCTTGTATAAGTCAAGAAAATGCAATACAACTTAAAAATACACCCAGATTTTTATTTTATTTTATTTTTTGATACAGGATCTCACTAAGTTGCTCACGTAAAGCCTTGGAATTGTAGTATTCCTGTTTAAACCTCCCACATAGCAGGGATTACAGTTGTGCACCACTGCACCTGAGAGTGTATTTAACTTTATTTATTTATTTATTGATTGATTGATTGATTGATTGCGGTACTGGGGATGGAACCCAGGGGCATTCTGCCTCTGAGCTACACCCCCAGCCCTATTTTTTATTCGTTCTTTATTATTATTAATTTTTTTGGTGGTACTGGGGGTGGAACCCAGGGGCTTTTCTACCTCCCGGCTAAACTCCCAGACCTATATTCTTATACTTTATTTGGAAATAGGGTCTCACTAAGTTGCTTAGAGCCTCACTAAGTAGCTGAGGCTGGCTTCGAACCTGTGCGGTCCTCCTGCCTCAGCCTCCCCCAGCGCTGAGATTACAAGCCTGCGCCACCACGCCCGGCTATATTTAACTTTTTATTTAACACTTCCAGTAAACTACACACTTAATCTCCCTTTCCATCCTACCCTAGTCCCCAATCCAAAAGCTCTTCCACTGTCAGCCTTGCCTCTCAATAGATGGGCACTCATCCTTCACCTGCTCAGCCCACAAACCTAGGAATCATACTTATCCCCTTTCTCTTGTATCCTTTCACCAACCCATCAACAACTCCTGTCCTCTGCTTGTAAAGTATATCAAGAATCTGGTTACTTCTTATCCCTACACCAATACTAACCCGATCAAACCACCATCGTCCCCACTAACAAAGATTGTTGCAAGCACCACTTAAAGCTCTTCCTGCTTCAGACACTTGGACTTTCAAGTCTCCTAAACAGTAGCCAGAGTGATTCTTCTAAAATTTAAGACATGATATCTCATGTCTACTCGAAATAACACAATTTCAGCCCAGTGTGATGGCACACACCTGTAATCTCAGTACTTGGGAGGATGGGACAGGAGGATCACAGGTTTGAGGCCAGCCTCAGAAACCTAGCAAGACCATGCCACAAAATTAAAAACAGAAAGAGACATGGGGGTGTGGTTTGGGGTAGAATGCCCTTATGTTCAATCCCTAGTACAAAAATATTAATAATTTATAGCACAATTTGATCCTCCGCTGTACATTCACAAACACCAATTATTTTCATATTTAGAGCTCTCATGAACAATGGTGCTACCAAGACCAATAGTTTTCTTAGTCATGTTAACACATAATTAACAAATTAACACAAAATCCTTCTGAGCTTAATGCTTTATCTTTTTATTAGAAGCTACAAAATATCTCAGGAAAGAAGAACTCCTTCCTCATTACTGTGCTACTGAATATGCTCATAAAATAACCAAATTTCCAAGTTGAGAAACTTGGTTTGCATAACACAGCTGGGCACTGAGAAAGCACTAATCAACAGAGTTGCTGAAGACCAACCTAAAGTACTTAGTGACGCTGATGATGGTACAGATGTCTTCCCAATGCTGACCTCAGCCAAATCCTCAACATTCCGTGCAGGGTGCTAGGGTCCAGTGGTAGATATGTTCTTTTTAAAGCTAACATTCCACTTTATTGTTCCTCCGTTCTCTAGGCTTTTGTGGAGCTTTCAACTACGTTTTATGCACATGAAGTCACTGCAAACACAGAGACACCTTGGATGCGGACACGAAATAAACTGGATCTGTTTCTGTGGAAGGTAGCTACACAACGCACATCTGAGCTATTTCTAGGGCGTTTAGCCTTAGTTCAAAGTGCTTAGTTGCCAAATTGTCTAAGAAGAGGATAGACTGCTCTGTCAGTAAAATAAAACTCCTTTTCAGCCTCCTTCATGATTGCTCCTGTCTCAAGCCCCTGATCCCTCCTCCTTTTACAGGCCAGAATGATCCGCCCAGAGTCAATCTTGTCTCCCCCCCACCTATGACTCTTAAAGAATTCCTCTAGTAAAATGGAGTCTTCCTCCTCTGTGGGGCCTTGTTTTGGGGCCTCCTCTTTCAACACCCACTATTTTTCATCTACTTTTCCAGATCCTTGTGGCTCATCTCACTCATGATGTCGATTCTCAACTTCTAAGAGCTCCTGTGGATCCTCCTTCTGGGACCAGCCTTCAGCCCCCTTCACTGACTAGTTTATTCTAGACTCAATTGACAAGGGGCCACCCACTAGGAAGCCTTTCCTGCCTACAATCACCTAAGTGTCCTTCCAAATCAGTGCTCAGTCAAGTGCACTGCTTTAGTGCTCCCAAGATACTCAATGCAAACCTCTCTCTTTATATGCATCTCTGCACAAATGTCAGACTCTCTACTAGCCTGTAAATTCCCCGAATGCTGTCTAACACATAATAAATTATTTGACACATAAGGCGTGATAGGGGCCCACATAATAAAGGCTCCATTACTGCCTCTACCCTGAATCCTAGAATAAGGGCCAACTTGCCGGGCTCAGTGGTGCAGGCCTGCAATCGCAGTAATTGGGAGGCTGAAACAGGAAGATAACAGGTTCAAGGACAGCCTCAGCAAGCACTGAGACTCTCAGCAACCTGGCCAGTACCTGTTTTAAAACAATAAATAAAAAGAGCTGGTGGTGTAGGTTAGAAAATGAATGCCCCTTGGTTCAACCCCCAGCAAAAAAAATAAATAAATAAAAATAAAAAAGGGGTCAGTGGCTCACTGGCTATATACAACCTACTGCTACCTGTTTCTATAAGGCCTGTGAGCTAATAGCTGAGTTGAGTAGTTAGAACATAGATTAAATGTCCCCCAAAGTCTAAAACATTAGTCAATGTTTTAGACTTTTAATATTTAGTCAATGTTTCAGCTTTGCCAAGTAGTACCCACCTGCAATCCCAATACTTGAGAGGTTGAGACAGGAGAATAGCAGGTTCAAAGCCAGCCTCAGCAAATTGAACCCTATTTCAAAATAAAAAATAAAATAGAGCAGGGGGTGTAGCTCAGAGGTAGAACATCCCTGGGTTCAATACCAAATACCAAATACAAAACAAAAAAAAAACAAATTTACATATTTTTCCAGCTATTACAACAGAAAGAATTTCCTACTTCTCCTCTTGAACTTCAATTCATCTGCCTCCCATTGTCCAAGTCATCTTAATTCAAGGGCACCTTGAACGTACATGAGGGAGTCAACAGAAGTTTAAACTAAGGAGTTTCAGTGAAGACTGAGATTGAGAGTGGGAAGGTGGACTTCAGCTGCAAATAGAAGTGTTGCTCAAGATCAAGCTGTACTGGGCCTGCAGAGGACGAAATCAGCCTGGAAGAACATATTTGCTACCTACTAGCACTTTTTAATATAAAGAACCTGCTAAAAGTAATAAATAATTAGGCAGTTCTACCTCTCAAATATCTTGGAGAAATGTCATGCTCTTGCAGAATTCTTGTCTTATACCCCTAAACACAGAAAAAGTAGCTTTGTGTACTGGCAAGCTACCTTTTTATAGATATCTTTATAGATTCTAATTTCTTTTTTAATTGTTTTTAGTAGATAGCAGTCATACATCTTAATGGGGCACAAGAGGGCAGAGGCATACATGCACATCACCCAATTAGTCCTTAACCAATTCGCACGCCAGTCCCTCTCCCTCTGTCCTTCTCATGTTTGGCTTACTGATTGGCTTTGATACGTTATGAATGTACATCATGTACATTACAGAATTTCCCTCTTCCCCCCTTCCATCTCCCTCAGTTAGGTCACCTTATTTGCTCATATATTATTTCTCCTTCATCTAGAGTTCCTTATATGACCCTTTACCTCTATAGCTTCCACATATTAGGGACAGCATCTGATTTTTTACGTTTTGTGGCTGACTAATCTTACTTAGCATAAACTCTCCAGTTCCATCCATTTCACTGAAAATAATGTAATATTGTTCTTCTTAATGGCTGAGTAAAATTCCATTGTGTGCATATCCAATATTTTTGTAACCCATTCACCTGTTGATGGATATCTTGGCGGGTTCCATAATTTGGCTATGAACATAGCTACCTATGCATTAGTTTGGTAGTTTGTTTCCCACTCTTTTGTGTAGATACCCAAAAGTGGCATTGCTGGATCATATGGTAAGTTCATTCCTATTCCAAGGATCCTCCATACTGTTTTCCAAAGTGGTTGTACTAATTTGCAATCCCATCAACAATGTATCAGAGTTCCTATTTCTCTTCATCCTCACCAGCATTTGTTGTTGTGTTTTGAATGATTGACATTCTAGATGGAGTTAGGTAAAATCTCAGGGTAGTTTTGATTTGGATCTCTCTGATTGCTAATGATGCTGAGCATTTTTTCATACATTTATTGGCCATTTGAATTTCTTCTTTTGTGAAGTATCTATTCACTTGCCCATATTTTGATTGGGTTCTTTGTTTTCTTAGTGCTGAGTTTCTTGAGTTCTCTGCATATTCTAGATATTAATTCTCTATCAGAGGGATAGTTGGCAAAAAATTTCTCCCATTCTATTAGTTCTCTGTTGAGGTTCTTTGATAATTTCCTTTGCTGTACAGCTCTTCACTTTAACACAATCCCACATATTGATCATCCTTTTAGTTTCTTGTGCCTTTGGGGTCTTGTTGAGAAAGTTTTTACCTGTGCCTGTGTGTTGCAGTGTTGGACCTATGCCCTCTTCAAGGAGCCACAAGGTCTCTGGTCTGGTTTTTAGGTCTTTTATCAATCTTGAATTGACTCTTGTGCAGGGTGAAAAAGTGGGGTTTACTTCCATTTTTCTGCATATGGTTAGCCAGCTTTGACAACACCATTTGTTGACAAGACTATCTTTTTTCCAGTGTATGTTTTTGGCCCCTTTGTCAAAAATCAATTGACTGTAAGTGAGCTGATTTGTTTCAGAGTCTTCTATTCTGCTCCATTGGTCTATGTGTCTGTTTTTGTGCCAATTAGCTGTTCTAATTTGAGCTAATTAAATAAAAAATAGTTTTCACCAAATTGATAAACAAATGATTAAAACTGACTCAGCTCATGTGAATCTTATCATGTTGATCAAATAAGACTAGATATACTTAAAATAGGTATGACATTCATGAGCCAAGAACTTGGACTGCATCAGAGAGCTTGGACTACAGAAAGCAGTAATTATACAAGGTTTATGAAAGGAAAAAAAATTAAAGTTTGTCTCAATTCCCTTAAAATACTTTTTTCTTTCTTTCTTCCTCCCATCCTTTGGTACGGCAGATTGAATTAGGGGACATTCTACCTCCAACCACACACACTCTTAGCTCTTTTATTTTTCATTTTGAAACAGGGTCTCCCTAATATGTTAAGACTGACCTCAAACCTGTGATACTCCTGTCTCAGCCTTTCAAGTACGGGGATTATGGGCATGTGCCATGAGTCCTGGCTCATCAATTATTTCTTAAGCACCAATATGAATACCAAGCAGAGACACTGAGATAAGATTAATAAATCACAGTCCTTTCTTAAAACTCAGTCTAATGAGGGAGAGAGATAGGAAACCCAGTAGTTAAGATTCAAATTGAGAATGGACTAAAGTTAACTACTAAGCAGTACGGAAAGAAGAATAAATGACAGATCTGGCAGAGGGACAAAAGGACCTCCTGACAAAGACAACACCAGACTTGAGGGTTTTATTTTATTTTTGTGGTACTGAGGATTGAACCAAGGGCATTCTGCCTCTGAGCTACATCGCCAACCCTTTTAATTTTTTATTTTGAAATAGAATCTCACTAAGTTGCTGAGGCCTCACTATGTTGCTGAGGCTAGCTTCTTACATGAGATGCTCCTGTCTCAGCCTCCTGCATACTGGGATCACAGGCATGTGCCAGCTACCATGCCTTACACTCAGACTTAAGTTTTATTTCATTTATTTATTTATTTATTTATTTATTTATTTATTCATTGCAGGTCTGAGGATGGAACCCAGGGGCATTAGACCTTTGAGCTACACCCCCGTCCTATTTTTTATTCTTTATTTTGAAACCGGGTCTCATTGAGTTGCAGAGGGCCTCACTAAGTAGCTGAGGCTGTCCTCGAACTGCAATCCTCTGGTCTCAGCCTCCCAAATGCTGGGATTACAAGCGTGTGCCACCATGCCCAGCTGGACTTAAGTTTTAAACAATCAAAAGGATTGCAAGAGAGAAGGACAAGAAATAGCAAGCCATTTAGGGAACTACAAGTAGCTAAATTTCACTAGAGCATGAAGATTCTGAGGGATGAAAGTAGTGAATTGACTTTAAGATTAGGTTGAAGAAGGCTCCAGCACAGGAGTAAGTTTAAAGCCCTGTGAGGGCTGAGAACCTAAGAGGTAACTTTAATGATAAAGGGGGGGGGGTCTGATATATTCCTAAAACTTTATGAAAACATATTCTTATTCCAAGAATGAAAGCATTTCACTGGCAAAGTGAAAACCACAGTTTACATCAGAAGGTCCAAACAACATTTGTTTGAGAATCACTACTCTACTGTTTTGAACATAAGACAACAGGGTAGTGTCCTTAGTGTGCGCTTAGCACCCCAAGTTACCAGCTCAAGTGACTGGCTGGATCATAACTGCCTGACAATACCTTAAACATTTTAGCTAATCTTGTCTGTTTGAGGACTATTACATGGCTGAAATCAATTTGGAGAAACTTAACCCAAAGGAAACTCTTTAGAAAGAACCTGGATCATGCAAAATGGAACCTTGGAAAAGGATGAACATCTCTGATGGAAGTCTACCTAGCAAGACAGAGGTGCCCTGGTCTCTGGCACGGTCAGCTGCACTGGGCCCACACACCGCTTGCTGAAGTCTCAGTTGAGCTCCAAGATGATTCTAATTGGGTTCCCTTTGTCTGTTTCCTACTCAGCACTGGACAACAGGCATTTTACACGGAATTCTTTAATTCCTCAATCCTGCATACCTGGTTGTGATTTATTTGAAGAGCCCTCTAATTGTGTAAGTAGAACTATGCTGGCTAGTATTTTTCAATTAACTACCTAAAACATAAGTCAAAGATGGAGCAGCGCTACCCTGCAGTATTATGTTGCAAGTAAGGTACATTCTGTGTTTTCTCTGTTCTCTAACACTGGGCTCCTTCCAGCTGCCCTTGAAGAACCTGCCACTGAGTTGGCAGCACACACTTTGAAATGTGCCTGCTCATTCCTTGGTTCTGTGCCCATCACTGGGGCTAATGGATCCAAACAGACTGATAAGTTAATCACTGAATGTATAATACAAAAAGGCTCAATGGCCACTCCCAGGGATCATAATAATTTCAACTACACTTTTTGAGTGTAACTACACACCCACCCTCTACTCCTGCCCATCTGATTCTCTCAAGCCACAGGAGGAGGAGGAAGATTTAGCTTCCCAGGTAGCTGGGACTATAGACATGAGCCATGATGAGGTAGAAAGAACATTTTGAACATCTTAAGATATGTAGCATACAACTGCTTCTTTCATAGACAAGTCCTAGATATGAAGATGTTTTGTAAAATAAAAATGTAATCAGCTTCAAGGAATAAAAATAAATTTCAAAAAATAATTATAAAAAATAACCATATATTTTTAGCTCAGGACCAACAACTGGCATTTGCGCCATTTTTCTCAAAGTCAGACTGACCTTGAATGAGAACTGTTAGTAACCAATGAACTTCCATGCTAATTTGAATGATAGAATTTGTCACATTGGTTGGATAATCTGAAATGTCAGGCAGCATCCACTCTTGAACTTACAGGAAAATTCATTAGTTCCAATAGACAGCTATGCTAATGGGATGGTAATTGCACTCACTCAGCGGTTTGTTTGTATTGACAGAGAAGACACTACTATGAACCAATCACATCACACTTAATCACTGGAAGGACAAAAGTAAACTACTGCTGCTGAAATGAAAGTTATCATCATTCTGTGTTTTTCTAAATATTCAGGAAGGACAATTAAATATCTTTAATATTTCAGAAAAGATGTGGATGTCTAAATTATTGAAAATGTACCTTTCTGGTTCAGAAAGATTTGACTAATTCATTTTCTTAGTAGAAGCAAAGTATTTAAATAAGTGAACCATTACATCTACAGGGAAACTTCTAATGTTAACCAAGAGATGTGCAACTGGCACATCCATCATCTCTCTGATTCATACTGACCAATATAGAAGACCTTGATCTTAGTTTGTAGAAAAGATGACATTTTAAGCCTAAACTAGCATTTGGGTACATAACATGAAGCTTTACAAGAATCTGTTTGCTAAGGAGAACAGACATCGAAGAGTGAGAAGTGGACTGGGGTAGGATTTCATGTTCACACTGAATAGGGAACATAAAAACCTGAGACACATAATCAACCATACAAACAAAATCCTTACAAACAAATTCCTTGTCCTAGGCCAAATATAAAGGACCCCCGCCCCATCTGTGTTCATGCTGCCTCAATTAATACAGCTAAATAATGGACTGACATTTTCCAAGTATTTCTAAATTATGAAGAACAAAAAATCATGAAAGGGTTATGAATAAGGGGAGGAACAAAACACACATGGTTGGTACGGCATGCCTTACCTTTTCTTTTTCTTTGGAGGCATTGTAATTTTACATCATATTGAAATACAGCATATTAAGAAAACACATCCACATCCTCTTGTTGTCCTTCCCACAGCGTCCCTGCCCCATTTGAGATTGGAATTAGCAATTTTGTATATGATCCTAGCATAATTTCTACTATTGCATTCTTTATGACTTTGTCCTCCCCCCTTCCCTAACTTCCCTCAGTCACTCCCCTGGAGTCTCTGCCCATCTTTCCGATTGCATCCCTTATTGCCAAATACATCTCTAGCTTCCACATAAAAGAGAGAACATACATCTACTTGTTCTTTGGGAATGGGTATACTCACTTAGTATAATATTCTCACGTTCTATCCATTTTCCTGCAAATGGTGTGATTTTGTTCTTCTTAATGGCTGAATAAAATTCTATTGTGTATATATACCAAAGTTTTGTGATCTACTCATCCACTGATTAACATCTAGGATGATTTCATAATTTGGTCATTGTAAATTGTACTGCTATGAACATGAATATGCATGCATGATTATAATATTCTGATTTCATTTCCTTTGGGAAGATGCCTGAGAGCGCTATGTCTAGTTAATATGGTAGTTCCAATTCCCAATCTTCTGAGAAACCTCTACACTGATTTCCAAAGCAGACAAAGGTCTAATATCTAGACTATACAAAGAGCTTTAAAATCTTAAAACAAATAACAACCGAACTCAATAGTCATTTTTCAAAAGAAGAAATACAAATGGCTAATTATATATATATATATACTATATATATATATATATATATATATATATATATATACATACTATATAAATGTTCATTATCTTTAGCGATCAGGGAAATGTAAACCAAAACTACACTGAGATTTCATCTTACTCGTTATAATGGAAAATGTCAAGAACACAAATAATAAATGCTGATGAGGATATGGGGAAACCAGAACCCTATTATACTGTTGGTGGAACTGCCTTTCATCTCTACTAATCAATACATTCACTGCTTGTAGTTGAGGGGGAATATACACTCCACATTTTATACCTTCCTTGGCTGGACAACAGTGCAAAGTCTTAATAGATTATTCCCTCATATTTTGGCCAGAGCTGATGAGAAAAAGATCTTCCATCTCTGGGACTCTTGAGTTCTCAGATATGTGGAAGGCTACAACTACTCTGGCATGCTTGCTAGGGATGAAGAGAGCTTTGATGAAACTGTTAATTCCTGGATTGAACAGATGCTGCAGCAAGAAGCAGCCCTGGGCTTTCCCATTTAATGAAACTTTTCTTAGCTAGTTTGAAGTTTGGGAGAGTGCCACGTGTAAGTGAAAGTACTGGCCCTCTTCTATGACAAATAGGAAGAGATGCAGTTGAGAACAAGGATGGAAACTTTTAAGACAGAAGTTACTCCACCATGTTCTTCTCTGGCTTGTACTTCATCATGCCTGTCTATCCTCTTAATTTAGTATCATCGAAGCAGAATAAAGTGGAAAACAGCGGGAGCATTATACAAACAGTAGGCATAACATACAACCATATCAAGGACCTTCCAGGAACCAGACCAAAGGTTCAGAGACACTGGCCATCGCGAAAAAGCAAGCATGGAGGCACTGGGCACAAAAATGTTGGAAAAGGGATGGCTCAGATCCCTAGCAAATAAAGGTGGCCTTTTCCCCAACTCATTGCTGATTCAGCTGAGATATCCTTCATGTCCTCGTTTAACTTTATTTATTCTCTGCTGGACTTCACTTAGCTAAGCACTTCATTTTATTTTATTTTATTTTATTTATTTTTTGCAGAATTCGGGATTCAACTGAGGGACATTCTAACTCCAAACTATACCCCCAGTCCTTTTTTTTTATTCTTTATTTTGAAACAGGGTCTCACTAAGTTGGCTTAGCACTTAGTTTCTATTAGGAATTTTAATTCCATTCTCTTTCTACACTTCTCTTTCCTTCCTCCCTCTCTCCCCCCTCTTTCTCTCTTTCTGGCTTTCCACACAAAAGTCTTCTATTGTATAACACTGATCACATCTTCCTTACAAACTTCTCAGAAATAAAACCAGGCCCAGCTTGTATGACACTTCACTGGGCACGGCCTCCACCTTTCAAGTTTGAGCCTTTGCCTCACTCTCTATCACACTCCTCTTTCCTCTCTTGAGCTGTAATTTATGAATTGACGTCTTTTCAAAGACAATCTGCTATGTGTATTTCATCACTTCAAGCCCCTTCAAATTAATCTCATTGCCACCGGGTGATTGTTTGCTCCACTCCAGAACACTCTTAAAACTATTAGATTAACCTCAGAAAAATACAGACTTATAAAGGAAGTGCTGACATACCGAAATTAAAGTGAGGTGAACATGTCATTAAAACGTCTCCTGACAAAATACCGAAAGATACACACACAGTGCATTACAAAGTCAAATCAGCCAAATCAAAAGATATTGCTTCCTGAGAGTCAAATTAAAAAGCATGTCTACCAAAAAAAGAAGCCGGTGGGTTTGCATGACAAGGCTGGCCATTATCTCCATAGGAACAGGGCTAGGAAACACAAGTAGAAATGCTGAAGCCTTTGCAGTTCACAACATAAAATTCACCAGAATATCTAATCTTTGTATAAGACCCTTAAGTAGGTCATAGCAAGCTCAGAAATTTTTGACAGCAAGAAAAGTGTGATGGGTGGCAACGTGTACATCATCTTGGAGGAAAAGTGTTTTGTTATTCTGACCAAACATCAGCCGCATTAAAATTATGAAATATTTAAGAAGAGGGTATACAAAAATATCTTCTCAAACACAGAAACTAAAAGAAGTTCTGTTCCATCCTCAACTAAAATGCTGATAACTAATTAGGCTTAGGGTACTGCTTCCTTTAAATTTGAAATCTTAAGAGAATGGCTACAAACTCTAAATATAATTAAGAAGTTATATATATAAGTAAGAATATAGATATATGTATGCATATATTTTATATTGGTGACTGAACCCAGAGGCATTCTACCTCCAAGCTACCCCCTCCAGCCCAATTTTCTTTCTTAATGGAAACAAGGTCTCTCACTAGGTTGCTGAGAACCTCATCAAGTTGCCTAGGCTGACCTTGAACTTGTGATCCTCCTGTCTCATCCTCCCAAATACTGGGATTACAAGTGTGCACCACCACACTCGGATCATATCATCAGACTAAAAAAAAATTTTCATGAGCTCTACAGAGATGTCTCACATTGGATGCTGTCTTTGGCTTCCGTTTCTTGAGCTACGTGCTTTATTTTTCAAAAGAACCTTTGGAATTTTGGTGCTTTTTGTAAACCACCAAAGAAGGACCTGTTTTATTCTGAATTCCTCTCTATGTTATACTGTGTTACAGTCAGATTCTTGTGCATTATGTGACTACCATATAAACCAGGATGTAAGGTAGACTAGAGCTTGTTTTTAGACATACCACTGAGGTCCTACCTACATTACTCATTTTGTTGTTTTATTTCCTCTAATGCCTCATACCTTCCTAAAAAAAGAAAAGGGGCAAGGGAAAAATGAAAATAAATAAAATACCTTGCATTCATAGCTTCAAGTTAACATTTAAGTATCAATTGAATAATTTTCTCTAATATAACTCTGCTTTTCATAAGGACAAAAACATTCTAGTCTCTAAAAAAATTAACAAAAGTCCATTTTTACAATATTCTGAAAGAAACGGAGCGGGGAGGTACTAAAGCACTCCTTTAGGTAGCCTACACATGTAAATAAAACTCACTGTAATCACTCCTAACTTCAATTGCTAAATATATCTATGTATTTTAGCCAAAGTAAATCTGAGCAATCCAATGAGACATATTTTTAATTTTCCCCAATTGTTTTTATTGCACATATTCTGGAAAGCTCAATGTAAAGCAAATAATTCTCAGTGAAATACAATATACTGCCAGACACATAAGACATAATTTAAAAATAGGCCAAACCATTTTATCATTCTAGGCTAGAAAAAATGGGCTAACAAAAGCAAATATAAAAAATGATCATTTCTCTTATGATCATCTACTGCTTGGGCCTTGAAGAAGATATAAAAAGCATAAAACTTAAGATTCATAAGTGGATTTTTGAATACTCCCAACTTCATCCTTCAAAAGAAAATAACCAAAAGGAAAAAGAAAAAGAAAAAAAAAAAACAGCCCTATTCACAGGAGGAAGCAGGAAAAGCCTTTTATTCTTATGGCACATGCTGCTTCCTGTTAATAAATTCCGCAATATTTTTTAATGTGTGCTTTACATTTCTTTCTGAAGTTTATCTGCAATGACAATTTTCACCTTCATTCAAACCTCAGATCAATAAGGCTGGGCCTCTCTTTCTTTCTGTCTCTCTTTTTCTTTTTCTCTTCTGGCAACAGGGCCTTGTACATGCTAGGCAACCACTTCACCGCTGAGACATATCTCCAGTCCTGGGGTTTTCTTTTTTCTTTTTTTGGTACTGGAGATTGAACCCAGTAACAAAATCTCCAGTACCAACTTGGTACTGGATATTCTACTTCTAAGATACTAAATCTATACCTCCAGCCCTTTTTATTTTTTATTTTGAAGCAGGGTCTCCCTAAGTTGCTGAGGCTGGCTTCAAACCTGCAACCCTACTGCCTCAGCCATTTAAGAAGTACTAGGATTACAGTCATGTGCCACTGTGCCCAGCTTCTGGGCTTAGGCTTATCTTTCTTTTTTTAAATATTTATTTATTTATTTATTTATTTATTTATTTATTTATTTATTTATTTATTGGTGGTACTGGAATTCCTGGAAGCCCTTTTACCTATGGGCTATATTCCCAAACCTATTTTATATTTTTATTTGGAAACAGGGTCTCTTAAGCCAGCGAGGCTGGCTTCGAACCTGCGTGATCCTCCTGTCTCCGCCTCCCATGCGCGGGGATTATGAGCTTATCTTTCTTGATAAGTCATTATGACTGATCAGCTGTCATGATCACAAAATTACGAAAACAGTTCTGCAAAGGACAAGGATGGAGGGAGCCAGCACTAGTTTTGCAACCTTCATACTTGTCTCAAATAATACAGTGCTTGGAATCAGAGCTACCACTTTCCTATTGAGAGATTATATTCTTTTTTCATAAAAAAAAAGTCTTAAGAGAACTATGATGTTCAACGTAAACGCCATTTGGCATGAGTGTTTCAGTGTTAAATACAGTGCTTACTCTGAAGCAATCCTAGGAATGGAAGTCTCAAATGTCAGCATCTTAACTTTCAAATTCTGCAAGAAAGAAACACACTCTCAATGCACAGGCTCACCTAGTATGTTTTGATGGGTTTTGGCTCTCAGATACCACTTAGCCCTCCATTTTAATTTCAAGAGCCTAATAGTTTCCCTTTCATGCACATTTGGGAAAGAGAGAGATGTCTGTGCTGTGGAGGCAGGATAGGAGAAAAAGATAGGATACGGAAGAATAAATCAAGATGAACAAAGTTTTGTAATACACTGGGTAATCAAACATAATCTACTTCCTCAAATGGCTAGTGAAAAATTTTAATTTTAATATGCTTTTATTGGTACATTATAGTCTCACATTATAATGTAAATCATGTTGACATGCACACAGCACTTGGTCCCCCCCACCTCCCCATCCCCCTCTTTCCCCATACAGAGTACTGAGATTGACACTGGTATTTTCACATATGTACACATAGCCGAAGGTAGTAATTCCTTCAATGAACCTCACTCTTCCCTCTCCCCTTCCCGTAGACCACCTCCCTGGCTCCAATGAGGTTTCTCCTCCGTTATCTGGAGTCCCTCTTTTGTAAACTAATTTAAAAAGGAAGAGATATTGCATACCACCTCTTGAAAAGTGGCTGGTGGAGAAAAGTATTAAAATTCTAGCATGGCAGCCGGGCATGGAGGCACACGCGTGGAATCCCAGCTCTTGGGAGGCAGAGACAGGAAGATCGTGCAGGTTTGAAGCCAGCCTCAGCTACTTAGTGAGGCTCTCAGCAGCTTAGTGAGACCCTGTTTCCAAAAAAGTATAAAATGGGTCTAGGAGTATAGCCCCAGAGGTAGAAAAGCCCCGGTTCCACCCCTAGTACCACAAAAGAAAAACAAAACAAAACAAAAAAAACCACTCTAGCATGGCTCTAGATCTTGCCCATGAAGGTCTGCCAGATGTGTTATAAGGGGAGATGATTAAACCCTGAATATTATCAATATTATCATTTTAATTCCTAAATTGGAAGGAAGGTAAACTGGCATTGGAAGTTCCAACATAGAAAACATTCTTTGAAATTAAAATCCTGTATTTACAGGGTGATCTGAATACATCAAATAAAGTTGGATCAAGCTGAAACATTTATGGCTACATGGAATGGGGGTGATGCTGGGATATTTTAATTTTTTTTTTTAAGATAAAACAGACCCAGACAACCCAGCATTCCCTGGACTAAGGGGGATTTCTATGTTGTGGAGATTTCAATGCTAAGTCTGGGAAACCAGTCCCTGACACTTCAGGATGCTTACTCACCTAGATTCCAGTCCCCCAGCAGAGACTATTCAGTTCCAGCACAGTGTCCTTGGATTACTGGTACCACACTGAAACTGACAGCCAGCCCGCAAAACGTAGGGGATTTGGAGGCAAATGATTACCCCCTCAAAAGCAGAAAAAGCATCAAGTTAATTCACTACTACTTGGTCAGAGCAAAAAAGCAAAACAAAAGAAAACAATTTAAAACAAAACAAGGTAGACAGTGACTTCCACTATGTAAGAGCAAGATAAAATGAGGACAATCGTAAAAACATACTCAAAGAAAGAAGAAATAGAAAAAAAAAAATCTAGCAGGAAAAAAAAAATGTAGAACTACAACCAGAAGGAACATTCTCCTAGAAACAGAATAGGACTTTGGGGAAATGTGTCACATCTATTAATCTTCATAAGGCTGTGCTTTTCTATAAAAGATGGAATTCCAACTGGATGATGGAACAAAAGATCAGTGTGAAAAGGGGAATGTAGAAATCAGAAAATGCACAGAAAATACAATAAGAGTATTATGCAGTTAGTAAACAAATTGGAACTAGCTTGGGGTAGAGGAGATGAAAATCTAATTAATGCCATCCAGTAGAGAATAGAGATAATCATACTGGCTAAAGCAGGAAAAGACAATTATATGAAGGAGAGATAAGTTGATCCAGGAAGAAATCAAGATACACAAATGTTGAATGTTTGTTGTTGTTGAACCAATATGTGCCTGCCCACACATACAGACATACCTGGGAAAAAGAAAAGAAGAAAAGTGCTGATATTAAAATTAAACGGTTAAACCGGGCATGGTTGCGCATGCTTGTAATCCCAGCATTCAGGAGGCCGAGACCAGAGGATCACCGTTCACTGGCAGCCTCAACTACTTAGTGAGGTCGTTCGCAACTTAGTGAAACCCTGTTTCAAAATAAAGAATAAAAAATAGGGCAGGGGTTTCAGCTCGAAGGTCAAATGCCTCTGGGTTCCATCCCAGACCCCCCCCCCACCGCACATACACAAAATTAAATTAAATTAAACAGTTATTCCTGAAAATTGTTAACCCTCATTTGAAAATCTCCCCAAAATAAAGGAAGAACTGAATCTGTAGATCAAAAAGACAATTCTTATGCCTGGGAAAATACATACATGATAAAAAAAAAGAAATAAAGCTATAGTTCGAAAAAGTGATTGGACATAAAAATTTTAAAAAGTCTTCAAACATTGAGCATTAAAAGCAAGTCATGTGCTAGATGAAGAAAGACAAACAGGCCGACTAGAGATATCTTCACAATGCTCTCTCTTCCCTGCCAGAAGACTGTGGGGCCATGTCTTTAAAAATGGAAATGAGTGAGACCCAAGAATATTAAACACAGAAAAATTGCAGTTCAAGTATAAAAGCTTAAGGCAAGCATTTGCAAATGTTTAAAAACTCAGGAAACACAGAATCCACGAGTATTCCCTGAGAATAAATAAACACATAGAAGTACT
This sequence comes from Muscardinus avellanarius, assembly GCF_963383645.1. Taxonomy (NCBI): domain Eukaryota; kingdom Metazoa; phylum Chordata; class Mammalia; order Rodentia; family Gliridae; genus Muscardinus; species Muscardinus avellanarius. The sequence goes on along the minus strand of NC_137795.1, from coordinate 39,273,856 downwards.
TTACAAAAACATCTGCATGTGTAAAAAGATAAATCAAAACAAAGAACTCAGACATGGAAAAGCTGTAGCAAAAGGATCCATGGTGAGCACAGAACCTATTCAAATATAGAACTAAGACTAATCAACTGTGGGATTATGATTGCAGATAAGAGAAAGAATGTTGTAAGCCCCCCCAAAAAAAATTATAAAAAAACCCACAAGCAACAGAAGGGAAGGTGGAGAAAAGCACAAATGTGTTGATCTCCTCCTGTTCCATAACAAGGAAATAAAATAAAACATCCAAATGTTGTCTTAAAAGTTTTACATTGAGATATAGTTACATATAATAAAGTGCTTAGAGAGATTTTAAGTGTACACAGCTTAATGGTTTCTGAAATATACAGACACACTCACTTACCCAACACCAAAAATAAGATCTACATTGCTATGAGTGCCCCCCAGAAAGCCTTCTTTTTCCTCCTTTCAGTCAGTCTTCCTCCCAGTCATCTCACAGGCAACCACTATTCTGATTTCTATTGCCACAGATAAGTTTTGCCTATTCTTGTGCATCATGTAAATGGTCTCATATAATACATCCAGCTGTCTTTTTGGCATCTGTGATAGACTGGTATGAGCACAAGCTCAGATACCAAAATCTGAGAATTCTCAATTTTCTTATATAAAATGGCACAGTACTTACATGTAAATTAGGCATATCTTCCAGTAGACTTTAATTAATCTCTGAATTACATGTAATATACAACGTAAATGCTAGTTATACTATATTACTTAAGGAATAATGGCGAGCAGAAAGTCTATATGTTCACTATAGCAGCAACTTTTTTCTTTGTTTAGTATTTTCCATCCATGATTGGTGGAATCTGCACATAAAGAGGTGGAGACACAAAAAGCCAACTGTACTCTTTTATGTCTTCCTTTGTTTGCTTAATATAAAGATAGAAAATGTATTTATGTCACTGTATATACCAATAGTCTCCTTTGTATTACTCAATAATATTCCATTGTGTGTGAACAAATTTGTTTATGAAAATCATAAATTGCCAATTTTTTTGGCTTATTGGCCCTTTTTTGCCTTTCCATTTTTTTTTAGACTTAAGTTTGTATTGGTGCATTGTATTTATACATCATAATGGGGTAAAAAACTTGTGTAGGCATAAATGCACACATCACCCAGCCAGCCCCCACCCAGTCCCCACCTCACTCCCTCCTCATCCCTCCCTCCCATGCTTGGTTTAGTGGTTGACTTCAATATAAATAAGTACATCATGCGCTTTAAAGCGTTTCCCTCTCCCCACCTCCCATCCCCACAGTTAGGTTGCCTTATTTGCTCCTCTGTAGGATCTCTTTTTTCACCTGTAGTTCCTCCTATGACCCCATTCCTATTAGGGAAAGCATCCGATTCCTTACTTATTGGCCCTTTTTCAGGAAAAAAAAAATTCAGCATCCCCTTCTACAACCTGACTTGTATTTGATGCTCCCAATTTCACCTGAGGCTACTAATGCCCCCTGGATTGATCCAGTGGCACCCTTGAAAGGATAGTGACATTGACTCTGGGAATCTGAATAAGTTGTTACTAAGTGTTTATGACTAAAATAAATCTGAAGTAAACATCCTTGCATACATCTTTTTGTGGGCATAGGTTTCTGTTTCTTCAGGTAAATGGCAGCTGACTTACTAGATCGTGAGATAAGGATGCACTAAATTTTATAAAAAAAAATTTTCCCATGTAATCCCTATCATTTTAACAAAGGGGAAAGCTCCTGTTGTTTCACATTCTATCAACTATATATTTTAAGTATTTTTCATTTCAATCATTTGAATGTATGTATGGTGGCAATTCTATAATGACTCCAGTCGCTCTAAATTCCTTTCCTTTCCTTTGAGACATAATTTTAGAAACTAGTGGTTTTATGATGAAAATTTATCACAAGTTCAAAAGTTCCTTCATTTCCTGTAGTATATGTAATGCTTTACATTTAAAAATAGTATGTATACCAGACCCGTGTTTTTATACAAGTATTCATGCTGGTCTACCTATCCATTCACTTATCCTTCTACCTTTATAGTCAATTATATTTTTACATAATAACATTTTATTTCTGGCAGATAAGATCTGGAGGTGATGTAAAACTGTCTTCTTTGTATTATTCTATATTCTTTGGATTTTATTTTTTAAAAAGCATGTCTCATATTTTAGAAAATGTGTAAAGCTATTTGTTGTTTAGAGAGGGTAGGAAGCCAAAAAGCCATATGAACGCACACAGATAAAAAAATATGGAGATGAGACCAAAGTTCTTTAGAAAAATTAATCGGCAGGCATACTGATAGGTCATTTCTGAGGATGACTTTGACTCCTCAACAACTTTGTGGGAAGGAGTAATGGGAGAGGCTGAGGGGCGACAGTCTTGCCATATAATTGGATTAGAACCATAAATAAGTAAAAAAATATGCAAATCATATCAAAAACATACAGTTTGGAGGGGCAGTAATGTCAGTCCACTGCCACCTCTGGCTGTAGAACTGCAACCACACTCAGGACAGGCTGCACCCCATACTGACATTGAATCATCATAAAAAAAAAAAAAACTGACATCAGTGGAACATGTTTCTCCTCCAAAGCAACAAAATCATAAACTCTAAAGCAAAGCCAGATAATCCTCAGCAAAGTCAAACTCTGTTTCAATCTAAGAAAAGAATATAGACTTTGGAGCAAGCTAGAGCTGATTTAAAGCCTGCTCCTTAGTCACCAACTCTAATGTGGTTGTGCTCAGAATGATGTCTACTTCAACTCAGTGTGATGGTGTTTTGTTTTGTTGAAAGTATTAGGAATTGAACCCAGCAGTATTCTACCCCTGATCTATACTCTGGCTTCATTTTATTTTTGTTTTTTATTTTGAAACAGGGTCTAAGTTGCTGAGGGCCTTGTTAATCTGCTGAGGCCCTTGTTAAGCTGCTGAGGCTGGCCTTGAACCTGTGATCCTCCTGTCTCAGCATCCTAAGTACTGGAATTACAGGTGTGTGCCACCACACCCAGCTTCAGTATAACTTTTTTTTTTTTTAAAGTAGCCTATCAGAGCAAGCTTTGGGGTCTAAGAAATAGTGTATACTAGCAAGCTCACTCACAGGGAGGGAACCATATTTGCCTTGGCTGCTCCTTTGCTTCCAAGAGGTAGTCTAATCCCTTCAGAGTACAAAGTGAGTAACAGAAAAGGGACTTCCAAGAGGGAGGTAAAACAGAGAAGCTGTGAGTGCTAACTTTCCTATGCCATTGTACTGTCTAAGGCTAAGTGATTTTCCATAGTTCCCCAGAATCATCATCTGTATTTCAATATATACATCAAATGCATTCCATGTTTAAGATATAAGTGGTATCAAAATTCTCTAAGGCATGCATTATTATTTCAATGGAAAATTTTGTATTGAGTAACTACCATGGAAGAAACAGGAGAAGAAAAGAGAAAACACACACACACACACACACACACACACACACACACACACACGCATGCATGCACACACAGTCTCCAATTATCCCTATTACTTACACTCAGTTCTGTTTGGCCCTAATTAGCATATGACCTTTCATCCCCTACCATATATCATGTATACTCTACTATAATCACCTTTTTCATGCTGCTGTTTTCATTAATAAAATATGAGTGAATTGGGGCATAGACTTTTGACTTATCTTGCATGGAGCCCACTACCTAGGAAAATAGACTCACTATAAATGAATGTGGACCCAATTTTAAGTGAGGTCACAATGTTTTACCAAGAAAATTTAATAAAACCAATATTAAATAACAAAAAGTGATTGAGCAGAAAATCCCCAACAGGATTCTCAAGGGATAGAGATTAAATTTTCCATTTCTATACTATCAGATCTTTTCTACTAATGATTAGAATTCTAGGTAGAAAGATATTCATATTTAACTGATACACATGGGGAAAATTACACAACATCTGCATGTTGTGTAATTTGCTTTAAAATGTCCAATAGTAAGGGTTTAAATAAATCACTATCTTCATAAAGAGGAAATACTAGGCAACATTAAAAAGAATGTCGTAGAAGAAAATGTAATACCATGAAAAATTGACCGAAGAGTATCATTAAGGGAAATAAGCAGATTCTAAAATAATACATGCAGTATTGCTCCTCTAGAAATATGGATATAGCTGGGTGTGATGGTGTGCACTTGTAATCCCAGCATTTAGGAGGCTGAGACAGGAAGACTGAGGTTTACAGACAGCCTCAGCTACTTATTGAGGCCCTTTGCAACTCAGTGAGACCCTGTTTCAAAATAAAGAATAAAAAAATATAGCTGGAGGTGTAGCTCGAAGGTAAAATGCCCCTGGATTCCATCTTCAATATCAAAAAGAAAAATGGATATAATCACACATGTATGTATTGAATATGTACTTATGCATATATTACAGTCTATAAACATGCATTTTAAAAGACAAAGTACATATGCTTATGCACAGTTAAATCTACATATGCATATGTTACATTTAAAAAGAGAAAGTACATACAAGTGTCTAAAGTGGTTATCTCTGTGTGGTGGACTTAGAAAGAGTTATTATTTTTCATTTCTTTTTACATTTTTAACAAATGGTCAAATATAATTTTTGATGGGAAATGATAACATATCAGCTCAGTTTTGAGATGCAGCCTCAAGATGAAATCATTAGTTGAGACATCTTATTAACTATTTTGCTTGAGTTTAACAGGAATACTGAAGAACACTGCTGATAAAAACCCTTCCAGAGTCTCAAGTAGCCATCTATTGTGACAGGAAGGTCACAGAAGGCCCAATTATCATAATTCTTTTCAGGAGAGGTGAGACCCTGAGGTGTAGCTGTCACAGTAGATAAGAATACACAATTATAGGAGGCAAAAAATATATTTCCTCTGACCTCAAGAAAACAGGGGAGAGAGGAAAATAAAGTCATAGTAGATTTTCATATGCATGGATACCTTCCATCAAATTATAACTTGAGCAGGTATTAAGTATTAAAACATGCTAGAATATACATGAAAATTTCTAAATGAACGTGAGGTGGTCTTTGGCAAATTCACCAATCCATGGATAAAGAAAAATTCAATAAGCTGAGTGTGATGGTGCAAGCCTATAATCCCAGTACTTGAGTCTAAGGTTCATGACCAGCCTCAGCAAGGTAGCAAGACTCTAGTGAGCAATCCAGTGAGACCCTGTTTCAAAACAAAAAATAAAATGTACTAAGGATGTAGCTAGGAGGTAGGATGCCATTGGGTTCAATTTCCACACACAGATATACACACAAATAAAAAATTGATGAAGCTTAATTCTAAATCATGCAACTACTAAATAACAATAAATGTGGGATAAAAACACACATCTGTAAACTAAAGGCAATTTCTACCCTATCACTTTGCTTCTTGTTCCATTTCAGCATAAGATTAACAAAACATTTTAGTTATGGTTCCTGTTCTGCTATTAACTTTCAATTCAACAGAGACACTTCCCATTTATGAGTTTCCTTTCCAATAATATGAAGGACCAACCTACATGATAACAGTCTATGATTTAAGGCCCACAGAATCTAATGTGTGGCAATTATTAAAAACAGAAACAACAACAAATGCTAGTGAGGATGTAGAAAACATTGTTGGTGGAATTGCAAATTAGTGCAACCACTTTGGAAAACAGTATGGAGGATCCTCAGAAGAATGGGAACAAACTTACCATATGACTCAGCAATACCACTTCTGGGTGTCTACCCAAAAGAATCGAAACCAAACTACAAGACAAATGCATGCCAATCTATGTTCATAGCTGCACAATTCACAATTGCCAAATTATGGAACCAGCCAAGATGCCCATCAACAGATGAATGGATTACAAAACTATGGGATTTGTACACAATGGAATTTTACTTAGCCATAAAAAAGAACAAAATTATGTCATTTAAAGGGAAATTAATGGAACTGGAGAATATTATGCTAAGTGAAATTAGTCATTCACAGAAAGTAAGAAATCAGATGCTGTGCCTAATATGCAGAAACTAGGGAGAAAAAGAGTCATAGGAGGAACACTAGACAAAGGAGAAACCATAGATGAACAAATCATGTGACCTAACTAAGGGGATGGGATGGAGGAAGAGAAAAATTCCATAATGTACATGATACACATTCAAAAACATATCCAAGCCAATCACTAAGCCAAACATGAGAAGAAAGGAGGAGGGAGGGAGTGAGGTGGGAATTGGAGAAGGGCCAAAAGAGTGATGTGTGCATGTATGCCTCTACCATCTTGTTCTCCATTAAGATGTGTGACTATAATGCACCAATAAAAAAGTTTAAAAAAAGAAAACAACAGGTACAAAGTGATAATAAATAATTATCTCTGAGGGCATTTATTCATCGCTCTAGTTGATTCCACTCCACTTTCTGAATCAGGTATCATTGTGCTCCAGAGAAATTAATGACCAGAAAATGAAGGCACTATCCTCCAACCCCATGTCTTATTTTCCTTAGCACTAGGAGATTAAGTCAAAGGTGGGAAAGAGGATATTGGACCACAGGAAATAAACCAGGGCCAAGATTTCCCAAAAATATTGGCTAAGTCTTACATCAAAGACAGTAAAGGTAAATAAAACTTGAAGCTATATGGTCAAAAAACTAAAGAAAAATATATGCTAAGTGGAAACCCCATAACATCACATGACAAAAATCACAGCAAATATAGCAGAGGAAAAATGACACATACTTGATAATGTATAATCCATACAAAATTAAATCTTTACTGTCCAACTGCATACTACGGGTTTTGTTGTTGTTGTTGTTGTTTGTTTGTTTGTTTGTTTGTTGTTGTTGTTGTTTGTTTTTTTGGTGGTGGTGCTTGGGTTCCTGGAAGCTCTTCTACCTCTGGGCTACACTCCCAGACCTATTTTATATTTTTTTATTTGGAAACAGGGTCTCTTAAGCCAGGTGAGGCTGGCTTCAAACCTCGTGATCCTCCTGTTTCCGCCTCCCAAGCGCGGGGATTACAAGCGTGCGCCACCATGCCTGGCTGCTTACTATGTTTTTGACTAATCACTGTTTGATAATAATGCCTCTATACCTCAGAGTTGACAGCATATTAGGTACGTTGTTACCCAATTGTGAAATAAAGAGACTTTCACGTGTCTTGACTGAATTTGTGTCATTAAATGCTCCTTATATTAAAAATAACTTAATAAATCTTTATTCCCTCTGAAAAATTTACCAACTTCATTTATAAATAATGATATTCAAGCCAGGAATGGTGGTATACTCCTGTAATACAAGTAACTTGCAAGGATGAAAGATTAAGATCATAGGTTTGAAGCTAGCCTCAGCAATTAAGAGAGACTCTGATTCAAAATAAAAATTAAAAGAGGTCTGGTAGAATGCCCCTGGGCTCAATCCCCAGTATCAATCAATCGATAGATAAATAAATAAATAAATAAATAAATAAATAAATAAAATGATTCAATACTTCTACCCTCAAGAAACTGCCACAAATAAACTCTTAGCCACAAAGAATAGTCTCAAGAAGAGGAACTCACTTATTTTAATTAGTACACACCAATGAGATGTTACAATATAGATAACCAAGACATTGCTCAAAATGTTAAAGGCAAGATTAACATCTCTATTAAAAAGGCATTCATGAAGCTCTTAGGGAAGAGATTGAGGTGTCATGGAATCATGAATGTTTAATGAATAAGCAGATAAGCCATTCTCAGAGATCAGTCAGTTTAAAAAAGAAAATAATCAAAAGAGCTGAGCTTGTTACCAACCAATTACAGGTTTTAGTAGATGCAACTGTCAGGAAGAAAAAAAGCAAACCTGGATAGCTGGGATTTGGGGATATCTGACCTCAGTTGGGCTTACCCACAGTCTCTGAATACACCCACATATCAAGGCAATCCTGAGTTCCCAGAAGTAGCAATGAAATTTCTTAGCTTCTATTCTCAAGTAGAAATCTCAGGAAACACTAAGCAGGCTACATTATTTTGCATCTGAATCATGGATACTCAGATTTAAAGAAAGGAAGAAAGAAGAAGAGACTTTCTGCAGATTTCTCAACAAGTTAACTAGAATTTTAAAAACTATTAAGAATAATAATCATGAGCTGCTGCTTCACGTGGATAGCACAAGTACTGTGTTAAATGCTTGGCATATGTCCTGTCAATTAATCTTCCCAATTACTCTGTGAGTACTATTGCCCATCTCATTTTAAGAGAGGGACAAATGAAGCACAAAGAAGCTAGGTCATTAAACCAAGATCACATGTTAGGTAAGCAGGAGAATCAGGACAGAAACTTAGAAAGGCTGCTTCATAGTTCATAAAATACTGCCTTGTATCATAGATTCCCAAACTTTCTGGCTCATCACACTATTTTCAGGGGAAAAAAAAAAAAAGATTACTCAGCAACCCCCAGGAGCTTCCACTGCCCCCTCAGTTTTATTTTATGCTCCCAATTGCACTAAAATTTGTGACCATTTGTGACCATACCCTAGATATTCCCAGAGCCCCTCCCTGGGAGGAGGGGTTATCACCAACTTTGGGAATCTATGCCATATATATATTTTTTTTCTTTTTTTTTTTTTTTTTGGTGGTACTGGGGTTCCTGGAAGCCCTTCTTTCTACCTCTGAGCTACACTCCCAGACCTATATTTACATTTTTATATGGAAACAGGGTCTCCTAAGCCAGCGCGCACAGCTGGCTTCGAACCCGCGCAATCCTCCTGTCTCTGCCTCCCAAGCGCGGGGATTACAAGCGTGCGCCACCACACCCGGCTTATGCCTTATATTTTTATTTCCCATCCTTGACTTTGTGTTAGTGAGGTCCCCTCCCCCAATTGCTCTTATTATAGCAGGATGGACAGAGGCTGCGTGCTAGGCCCAAGACAGTACCACACAGAGTAAAATTATTCACCCCAAATTAGCATGTCCTTAGGCACACCCTTCTACTAACCTGGCTTTAGGAAAATCAATCTGCATAGAGTAGTCTGCATTTAATGATCTTAAATATTTTTACCTAGTGCTCATCAAGATACATGAGTTTGCTTTTCTGCTTAAATTACATGATAATAAAATTTATGTCTAGCCCAAGCTTATCCACTCACTATAAACTCATAGATCCAATGTGTACTTGACATCTCCAAATGGCACATAACACATACCTCAAACATACCAGGTCTGAAGTGAAATTTTCCCTTCCTAATCCCTACCTGAATCCCTTGACTTCCCCATTGTTGTATCCACCCCACTAAATAGAACTCTCTTCTACCAGGTCAAAAACCATGATCTAACTTCTTTGATCATGCCCTCCATCAGCATCTATCTTCATACTACCACAACTACCCAGTCCAAGGACTCCAACCACTCTCACTAAGCTCTTTTTCATCTCTCACTGAGACCAATGCAAAAGTGTCAAACTGCTCTGAACCCTCAACCCAGGGCTTCTCCTTCCTTTGAGGGCAATAGTGAGAAGGATCCTTGTAACATAAAAAAGACTCTCCAGTCTCTCGACTTAGGATCGTACTCAGAATGGATAAAGGGCAGGCTGGTTTCCAGCTCCACTCACTCAAGCTGGTTCCCAATGCCACTCACTGCTGAGCTCATCTTTAACTGAGGCAGGACAGAAGAAATACAATAGACAGAAAGAAGACAGATGGAAAACAAGAAAATATAACTTTAATATGGAAGCCTGTGACAGGCCTATTACACCCCACTTTCCTGAGGAATTTCCTAGTGATCACAGCACTATTGACTATCCTCAGGGAGTCATCCCTGAATCAACAGAGATCAAGCAGAAGAGGAGTACCCTTGAGCACTTCCCAACAGAGCAATTAGGTCAGGCAGGATGGCTCTCCTTGAACAGTTCAACCAAATTAGATACCGACTGATAAGACCAAGAAGACAGGACCTGGAAGATGATCTACACACACCCCAAACCATGTGACTGCTAGACTGAAGTCATCTTTCCATCCCTCCTTCAGGTCAGTTCTCAGAGAAGTCCCTAAAAATAAGAGCCCTGCACTCCCAAAAGGGCTTCTCTCACTTTTAGGGTGGCCCACACTCTCTCTTGAATGCGTATTTTTCACTTTCCTAAATAAACCTCTGTCTATGTCCCTGATTGGTGCGTGCTAAAATTCTGTTTCATCGTGTAATCCAAGGACCCTATTGATCCTGACTTGAGGAATCAACTTGTTCCCGTGACACAATCACTTTTTCCCTGATCATTTTACTGGCCATTTTGGCCTTTGTAGTTTTTCTATCAAAGCAAGCACACTGTTTCTTTCTACTTTTTAATTCTTGTCTCTGTTCAGCACACTTTTACAGACATATGAATGATTTGTCCTTGCAACTTCTTAACAGTCATGGCCGAATGTCGCGCTACAACTACAACTGACCACTGTGCTACCATCCCACAACATCATTCTTTCATTAAAATGTGAGCTCTAGCAGAACTTGGTAGTACATGCTTGTAATTCTAGTACTTAGGAGGTTGAGACAGGAGGATCTCAGGATAGAGGACAGCCTCAGCAATATAGTGAGACTCTTATTAACCTAGTGATACCCTGTTTGAACAAAAAGAACATAAAAATGACTAAGGGTATAACTGGGTTCAAGTTCTAGTACCACTACCACCGCACACACACAAAAAGATGTGAGCTTCAAACTTCACTGCTGTGAACTTGCAGCATGTAAGAGTTCCTGGCATACAGGAAATTTTTAAAAAGTTATTAAACACATAAATAAACCAGCAAATAATTACAACGATTTGTTACTGAAATAATCATTTGCCACTAAATGCAACTTGACTGAGGACAAGTATCAAGTATTTTCATCCATGCATGGTTAAAACTTAACACTTAGCTTAAAAGATAATGATTGCTCAGTTATATTTATCAAACAAATGAGGACTTTGTCCCCCACCCCAAAATAAATTAACTCCTTTCTATAGCATGTTAAGAACTAGAAAGTTCAAATGTCACACATCAGATGTATGGTAGGCTGGTGAAAGCGCATCATTTTGTTCAAGGGTGAACCAGTGACTGAAAAAGCCCTAACAGACATCAAAGGCAAAGCCACGGCAAATGCTACCATTTAAAAGATAAGGAAATATATATCAATTGCCATTTGCTGAAAACCAAAAAGTATGTTAAAACTCATGCCTCATAATGTGAATTTTAAAAATAACAGAACTTTGTCTGTGGTGTAGAAAGAAAGCAATTTCCCTGTAGCTATCCTGTATAAGTTCCATATGCCATGGAGCTACTGCTTAGAGAAATCATTGTTCTTCTCCCTGTCCCTTGAATAACAACTGTGCTACAACAGAAAAACCTGTCACCTCAAAACCTACTTACCATTTGTGCTTATTTCTTTTTGGAAACGCTTGGCATACCCTGGATTCTGGATGAATTAATCCATCCAGAAACCTAGTACTGATAAATAAATGCAACCATAGTCTACTCTACCTTATAATCTGAACAAGACAACACAAAGGCAATAATCAACTAAGGTCCTGCCAGTAAAACCATCATCTTTAAAAACCAAACAAAACAAAGGTCTTTTGTGAGCTCTGAGTATGGTTAGCCTTTGTCCATGACAGCAGCTAGGATCAAGAACTGAAGGTGTGTCTTATTTGTTTCACTTTAAGAGAATTCAGGGAGCTAAATAACTGATGTAGGAAAACTGTATTCCTATGATAAAATATGAAGGTCAGTGTTACAGTTTGAAAGCTAAACATCCCTTGGACCTCAAACTCTAGATGCACCATGCTTGGAAGTGGTCCCTGGGGTTTGCTCTTAGGGATTATATACATCCCCAGCCCCCTCCACTTGCTGTCTCTGCTCCCCAGTATCATGCCTTGAGGACCTGCAGCCTGGTCTCCTGCTTTGCAGCAGTGCAAATGGACTATAAATATCAGCTGAAATCGCCAGATCCATAAGCAAATAAACCTTTTTTTCTAGGTGTAGTGTGTCAGGTGTTTACATCACAGTGGTAAGAATGCTGTCAGAAACAGTCAGTACTAAAAACTCTTTAAAAGTAAAAGCCAAGACATAAGGGTATTGGAGAGATAAAGATTTTCCCTCAGTTGTGAGACAAAAGTAGCCCTAGACTGAATGCTACTCCATCCTAACAAATCTTAAAAGCAAACCTCAAGAGGATTAAATTCATTTCACTGCCTCCCAGAAAGAAGATTAGAAATATTTAGAGGAAATCAAAATAGTTATCATCCAAAAAGGTCAAATCCACTGACATGCAATAAAAACGTTCAGAAATGCAAATAGGCTGGAATATATGATCCATCATATGAATGAAAAATCAACTAATCCAAAATGACACCAAACTAATAGAGATATTAGAATTGGCAAAGATCTTAGAATAGCATTATGACTATTCCATCCATTTAAAAAGTTAAATAGAAACATTGCAAAAAAGGTATTAGACCCAAATCAAATTTCTAGTGATAAAAAATAGTCAAATGGTGGTTTTAAGCAAAATCACTAATAGGATTAACATTGTTAAATGAAAGATTAGTGAATTTGAAGCTATAAAAATAGCAACTGTCACCAAGTGCAGAGGCACACATCTGTAATCCCAGTACTTAGGAAGCTGAGACAGGAGGATCACAGGTTCACGGCCAGCCTCAGTAACTTAGCGAAGCCCTCCACAACTTAGTGAGACCCTGTTTCCAAATAAAATACAAAATAGTGCTGGGGTTGTGGCTCAGAGTTAGAATGTCCTGGATTCCATTCCCATCACTGCGTGCATAACACACACACACACACACACACACACACACACACACACACACCTATCCAAAAAAGAAGCACAGAGGGGGGGGGAACCCCTTAAAAAATCAGTAATCTATAAGCCAACACTACTTGACCTACTGTGTTTGTAACTGGTGTCTCAAGAGGGGAAGGGACAAAGAATTATTTCACTAAATAATGACTAAAATGTTCTCAAATTGAATGAGAACATAAGCCCATAGATCTAAGAAGTATAATGAAGCTCAAGCACAAGTAACATCAAGAAACTGCACCATTTACATCAGAAACTATTTAAAACCAGTGACAAAGAAAAGAATTTTAATAGAATAAACATAGAGTAAATATAGAGAAAGAAAGATAAAAATGATAGCAGATTTTTGTCAGAAACAGTGTAGTCAAGAATCTGAGTGGCTGAGACACCCTGGCAACACAAGGAGACCCTGTCTTAAATAGTGAAAACATCTGGGTTTAGCTTAGTGGTAGAGTATCCCTGGGTTCAATCCTCAGTACCAGAAAAGAAGAAAAAATAAATAAACAAATCCGTCTCTATAAGACAATTAAAATTTGTTAAGCTGGGCGTGGTGGTACAGGCTTGTAACCCCAGTACTTGAGAGGCTGAGACAGAAGGATCACAGGTTCGCAGGCAACCTCAGCTACTTAGTGAGGCCCTCCACAACTTAGTGAGATTCTGTCTCAAAAATAAAGAATAAAAAAATAGGGCTGTGGGTGTAGTTTGGAGGCAGAATGCCCCTGGGTTTAATTGCCAGTACTGAAACAAAAAAATTAAGCACTGAAAGAAAATTTTTAAAAAATCAACCTAAAATTCTATATTCAAAACACAAGTTAAGGGGTCACTTTCCCACTCGGGACCCCCTCCCCTTTTGGGGAGCTGTTCTCTCTCTCGCAGGTCGTGTTGGCCCTGAGAGAAGGCAGAGTGTATCTGAGGGCACGTGGCTCGGGTGACTCTCGAGTAGTGACCTGAAGGCCTTTGCTGGACATCATGGCTGACCAGGCCCCTAGGGGTGACCTGTACCTCTTTTCTGGCAGATCGCGTGGACTCTGGGAGAAAGTAGTTTGCAACTGATGGGCACTTGGCTCGGGCGACACTTGGGTAGTGACCCTGAAGGCAGCTACTGGACCCCGGAGTTCCGACCGCCCCTATGGGGTGTTCGGCCACTTTTCTCTATTCCCTTCTGGCAGATCGTGCGGACTCCGGAAGAAAGCAGCCTGTACCTGAAGGCAATTGGCTTGGGCTACTCTCGAGTATTGTCCTGAAGGCAGCTGCTGGACCCAGAGTTCCAGACCCTTTGGGGGTGTTCAGCCACCCTTGCCCCATTCCCTGCTGCTTCCAATAAACCTTTTACTCCCCTTCAAAAAAAAAAAAAACACAAGTTAAATTTGGGGGATATAAAGAAGTTGAGGCTAGCTACAAGAAACATTAAAAAAGTCCTTTAGGCAGAGCAAAATAAAGATCGTATATAGAAAGAAATAAAGAGCACCAAAAGTGGTAATTAAATGAGTATTTTTAATTTGATATTACATAAACCATTTTAAAAGTCAGCTGACTTTTAAATATATTCTGTTAATATATTCTGATGTTTATAATATATGTGTAAATAAAATGTATGATAGTAGCATAAAGGCTTGGGGGGAAATGGAAGTGTCCTATGGTAAAGTTGTTATACCACTTGTCAAATGGTATAATATCACCTGAAGGTAGACTAGGAAGTGTTAAAAAAAATGCAAAAACTATAAACTACAATTAAATAACCAAAATAAAGAGTTATAATTGATAAATCAATAAAAGAGATAAAATATAATCTCTAAAAAATACTATAATAAGGAAGACAGAAAAAATCAAAAGGACAATAAATGGAGCCAACAGGATATATGTGGCTATATGATAGACTAAGATGTAATTATATCAATGGTCACAACAAATGCAAATGGGCCTAAACAGCATAATCAAAAGGAAGAGATTAACATACTGGATTAAAAGAACGTGATCCAACCATACTGTTCATAAGGAAAGCCCACCAAATACAATGGCAAAGGTAACTTTAGCACACTAACACCAAAAAGAAAGAGAGCGCAGCTGTATTAGTAAGAGACAAAGTAGATTCCAGAGAACAGACTACTAGGACAGACAAAGAGGACATTTACATAATGGAATAAGTCAATTAATCAAGAGAACCCAACAATCTGAAACATATATACCTAATAGCAGAGCTTTAAAACACATTTAATTACAGCTCTATCAAGTCAGATATGCTGAAAAGAATATGGTGTTTGAACGCCTAAAAACTTTAATCTAAAGATTAGTGGGCTGGGGGTAGAGCTTGGTGTTACAGCACGTGTGCTTAACATGAGCAAAGCCCTAGGTTCAATTCCTAGCACAAAATCAAGAAGAAAAGAAAATAGCAATTATCCACATCATAAGTAATTTTGTGACCATGGCAAGTGATATAACCCTTCCGTACTTCATTTCTTTGTCCATATGATACGTGCAATCAAATTAGCCCTTTTAAAGATTTATAGAGTCTGTCCCAATAACCTAGCATAATGGTATCCGCTACAAAGCAGATGCTCAAAACTGGTCATTTCCTTCTCCTTGTACTTGTCACCATATTTATTTTAGTTTTCCTTCTCAAACAAGGGATTCAACATCACAAATAATATCTAGCACTTTCCCCCAGAATTTAGAGAGGCCTTTCATAAAATACAGTAAAATACTGGTCTTCTCTCTGCCAGCCTTGTTTTGTTTAAATTTTAAGAGAGCCTTCTCACTGTGATAAAGTGGTTCTATGGGCTGTGGTGGAGGTAGGGGGCCACCCAGTTCTAAGGTATCCAGGCTCCTTCTCTGGTTTTGAATGGAATGCTGACAGATAAAGGTGTTATTTTTAAAGCTTAGGAAGCAAGGGCAAATAGAATGCAAAATCAGGGTGGGTAGAAATTGTCAAGAAAAGTTTCCTGAATGAATTAGGATTCATCTCAGCTTTGGGGGTGGAAGGTTAAAAACTCTCAGACAGGATGATATCTCACATTTCAAAAGCAGGATTCATTACTGTGGTGGAAGGTAGGTTAAGTGGCGCTGGATTATAAAGGGTCTAAAAGATTCTACATTTACGTCAGTTATCCTTTTTAGATGGAGAATTATCAATGACACTAAATTACAGATTCTTTTAAAAATGACTTCTTTTATTGAAAAGAAGAAAAGCAAAGAAGATTGAGGGAGTTCAAAGAAAAATATGTAGGTTTAACACTTTCAGATACTAATTTTTGAAATAAGATATCTAAAAATGATTGTAATAATTTTTAGAGAAGCTATTAATAGGTCAGAAAGAGATCAAAGAATGACATTTTCTATTAATAAAAATTTTAATTTTCTCTTGGCTGCAAACATTTTATTTTAACAAAAACTTGAAAACATAAGGAAAGAACCTTTGGAGCTGCTTAGATATTACTATATTATTATAAGAAATGAATATTCTGGCATTTGAAAACAGCAAAAATTAAGCCTCTAATCTTCCCAAGACTATGCCCATTAATTTTAGAAGACTTATTGTTAATTAAAACATAAAAAGTCTAGCTAAGTAGCTAGACAGTCATTTTTATAAATCTATAGCTATATACATATACATTATAGCTATAGATAGATAGATAGATAGATAGATAGATATCCTTTTAACACCTAAATCCCACATTCCTTTTGTGGAAAGCTCTATAAATACAAATAATGTATTTGGTAATTCTGACTTCTTTTTTTTTTTTTTTTTTTTTTTTTTTTTTGCGGGTCTGGGGTTGGAACCCAGGGGCATTAGACCTCTGAGCTACACCCCCTGCCCTATTTTTTATTCTTTATTTTGAAACCGGGTCTCACTGAGTTGCAGAGGGCCTCACTAAGTAGCTGAGACTGTCCGTGAAGCAGGATCCTCTGGGTCTCAGCCTCCGGAATGCTGGGATTGCAAGCATGCGCCACCATGCCCAGCTAATTCTGACTTCTATTCAACATTCCTTGCCTCATTTTGGAGGGCATAGTCTATATTTTCTGCTGGATTTCTTTGAAATTCATTATCAAATTATATTATTGAGTGAAGGTATTTTCTGCTGGATTTCTTTGAAATTCATTATCAAATTATATTATTGAGTGAAGGACCCCCCATCACCTTTGTTGGGTCAGACTGATTCTGACATATCCACTTACTGTCCGTATCGTTACAAGCCACTGTAGGCCCAGCCCTACACTACTATACATATAGCTTTGCTCCTTGCCCACCTGTAACAATGCTAAAAGCAGCTGCAATTGTATATCCACCTTCTTTGTCTCCTCCCTTTTATATGTCCCTGCATTTATTTCACATAATTCCCTCGTATCATTATTAAACTCTTAATTCTTCTTCACATTCTCATCTTACAGTTTTTCAAATGAAATCCCAAGGAAATGTGCATAATTCATATAAAACAAAAAGTTAGTTTGCTTTGAAATCAATTGACAGAACACCCATATGATTTCAATCGTTGGCTCTGCATTCCTCCTCCTCTTCCTCCTCCTCCTCCTCCTCCTCCTCCTCCTCCTCCTCCTCCTCCTCCTCCTTCTTCTTCTTCCTCTTCTTCTATCTCTGGGCTACACTCCCAGACCTATTTTATACTTTTTTTTTTTAAATTTGGAAACAGGGTCTCTTAAACCAGCGAGGCTGGCTTCTAACCTGTGCAATCCTCTTGTCTCTGCATCCCAAGAGCGGGGAATTACAAGTGTGAGCCATCACACCTGCCCAGCTTGGCTCTGCTTTCTAATTCACCAACCGCATAGGAGTTAAAAAAAAAAAAAGTGGAAAACTAGTTAAACCCTACATCTCTTCCTGCCTGGTGTTTATCCATTTCAATTATCTTTATTTCCAAGAGCTCATATACAATATGACTCAATCCTCTTAACCATTCAAAGTCTGGAGCTAATAAAAGCACTAATTCTTAGAGCCCTACCATCATTCAGGAAAGGTTATGACAGGCCATAAACCTTACTAATTATAGCACAATATTTGGCCACATGCAAGACCCTGGAGTGCTGTTTATATCCTCCTCTTCAGATCACAGTCAAGGGTTTGAAGTTCAAGGGAAGGGCAAGCAAGGTCTCACAAGCAGACTTCAATGCTGCAGACCATGACAAGACTAAATTCAGTGCAAGGAAAAACACTTTTGACATTGTGTGTGTGTGTGTGTGTGTGTGTGTGTGTGTGTGTGTGTGTGTGTGTGTTACTGGGGATTGAACCCAGGGATATTCTACATTCAAGCTATATTCCCAGCCCTATTTTTAATTCTTTACTTTGAAACAGGGTCTCATTAAGTTGTAGAGGGCCTCACTAAATAGCTAAGAATGGTGGTGAACCTGCGATCCTCCATTCTCAGCCTCCCACGTACTGGGAATACAAGTGTGCACTACCAATGCCTGCCATTTGACATCTCATTTCTATGACATAGTGTTTATGAATATCTCTAAAAAGACTTTTCTGTACAAAAAAATGTTCATTTCCTCTTCACTCTGATCTCTATTTCTCAAAAGTTCAAGAAGTAACGACCCCTCTCCAAAAGAAATTACCAAAAACTCTTCTAACCCCAAAGAGGCATGATCCAGCTTAATTACAAAGTGCTACAGAGTATAATGATGATAAGGTTTCTTTCCAAACGCCTGATAATATTCAACTTATAAAACATGAGGTTTTATTTGGATGGTTTATTTAAATGTGTGCTTGTTTTCCCACTTGATTGTATGTGTGGAATTACTACATCTTGCAAAACCAGTTCCTCCACCAGAAGCTGTGAAAGAAAAGTCCAAAGGAAGGGGATGGACAGAACAGTCACCATCCTCACACCAAGACCACTGTTTGGGCTGACACGCGATCCTATCCCAGGCTTAAGAAGTGCTCAAGTACAAGATGCCCGGGTGCAGAGGACAGGGCAGCAGTTGGAGGTGAGATGAATGATAAATGTCCGGGAGGCCACTCTGAGCTTCTCCAGCTCCACTGTGTAATCTCGTGGGGCGTTTTTCATACAGCACTGTTCTGAGGAAGGCAGAGACTAAGTAACAGGTTCAGGTATGCAGAATCATGAGGCACGGGAAACTACTTCAGAATTGGGTCACAAACAGTGACTTGCTCAGCTTTGCACTGGGACCACAAAACCATATATACCTTGGATAAAAGTTATCTAGTACTTTCCAACTTCAAAGTGATGATAGCTATTATTATGTATCTTTATGAATCTCCATGTAACCCTACCACAATGATCCCAATTTCTAGAGAAAAGAATCTCCCTTCTCCCTCTAGTCCCAGCATTAAAATTCTGAACATTTGCCTAAATTCATATGAAAATCATGTCTGTATTAACTGACTACCTACTTAAAATATGACAGTCTTAATGTTCTTTTTTTGTAAACTAGGGTCTGAACTAGATATTACTGCCCAAACATATTCTATCAAATAACGAAGTAAAACTATGTATGTTCTAGTTCTTACAGGGAAAAAAATGGTTTTCCATGTAACATTAAATTTATTAACATCTGGTTTCAAGTCCTTTTATTTTTTCATTTTTATGATTTTGCAGTACTGGGAGTTGAACCCAGGGGCAATTCTGCCTCTGAGGTACACCCCTAGCCCTATTTTTTATTCTTTATTTTGAAATAGGGTCTCACTAAGTTGCAGAGGGCCTAAGTAGCTGAGGCTGGCTGCAAACCTGGATCCTCCTCTCTCAGCCTCCCAAGTACTGGGATTACAAATATGTACCACCACACCCAACACAAAACCTTTTAATAAAGCTGAAGTTAATCACTAACTTACTTTCATGTTACATTTATTTAAATTTTTTCTTTAAATATCTTAAGGTTAATTTATGAACAATAAAGTATATTAAGCTCTACTTTCAAACCCCTCAGACTTATTTCAAATGGGATTAAAATAACTGTAGATACACTCAATTCAGGAAGTTAAAATAAATTTAGCTAGCTTAGGTTGAAAAGAAAACATAAATTCAAGAAATATGAAGCAACAGAAAATAAAGGCATGAAAATTAGATGAAGCCAGAAGAAGGCCTAG
The DNA here is from genome assembly GCF_963383645.1 of Muscardinus avellanarius. Lineage (NCBI taxonomy): Eukaryota > Metazoa > Chordata > Mammalia > Rodentia > Gliridae > Muscardinus > Muscardinus avellanarius. The sequence continues at coordinate 39,253,974 of NC_137795.1, read as the reverse complement.
AATCAAAAACACACTCTATGCCTTTCTATGTCCTGCAGAAGAGGACACAAAACTGGCTTTATTTTTTTCCTAAAGTAAAGGTAAAGAGGGAAATGGGAGCACTGACAATCTCAATGTTCATGGATGTAAACCATAGGCCTGTAAGGGAGAAAGGAGCACAAGGATACTGGATACCAAGAGCAGGGAGCAGTTTTCCTGCCTATTGTTAATCAAACTGACATCTGTAAGCTCTGGGTGGAAAGACAGGAGCCTGAGGATGGAAATGGGACAGATCAGGTGAGATAAGGTGAGAACGTGGTTCCTCAACCCCCTTTGCGAGGAGATCTCTACTTATTTTGACATAACTGGCCTATTTGTAAGATGTTATTTGGGGAAAAGGATTCTATGGAATTCATTCATTCATTCATTCATTCATTCATTCACGGAGTGCTGGAAATGGAACTCAGGGCTGTTTGCATGCTAAGTGCACCATCTACCACTGAGCTATATCTCAACTCTCTGTGGTTAGAATATAAACAAATTGACAACTGTTGATAGATTAGGTTCATAAGATAAGCCACTAAGGCACAGGAGAACATATTAGAATTCTTCTGTATAAAGAAGCATCTCAATATAAATATATGTATGTATATTTAAGTATGTTAAAAATAGATTACATATTGTACTATATAAATATTTAAAATATTAACATTAAGCATTATTAAAGTGAATTAAGTTCTTCTAATATTTATTAGATGATTTCTCACCTGTACATCACATGGTAATGGAATCATGAAGCATTTGAGAAGGGGAGATTTTACCCTGAGGGGACAGTTCAAATTCAGTTTTTCACTTTTAGCATATTGGAAAAGACTGCAGTACACCTGGGCCCAGCTAAGTAGATTTACAAACAAGATTATCTCAGTTTAACTAAACTCATTTGCACAATGGGTAAAAGGCTTAAAAAAAAATCCCTGCAAAGAAAATATGGGTTAAGGGTAGTACCAATAATGTAAGCCCTTGCAAACAAAAAACCCTGATATTTCCATGATTTTAATTTAATCAGCCATATGTCATTGGTAAGGGCTAAGGATCTAATCACATCTAAAAGAGGTGAAAAAACTAAATTGTATAGACAAATATTAGAATAATCAAGTAAATTATTTGAAATATCCATTATCATTAATAAAGAATTAAGTCCTAATTATATCTTGTATATCAGATATCAGCTATTAGACATCAAAATAAACTCTTTAGGTTAGTACTCATCAAACTGCATTCAAATGCCTGTAAATTATTATACATAAATCATAATAACAATGAAGCAAAAGATAATAAAGTACTTGCAAAACCTTCGAATCACTGTATCTCTAAGAATTAAGCTAAGGTTAAAAATAGTAAAACATATCTACTCATATTCTTAAAAATAGTAAAACATATTTATTCATACTTACTAAGAGTATATGATTAAAAGATTTTCATACTACTAATAAAAAGTTAAATGACAAAAAGTTTATTGTAGCTTTAACTTACCATATTAAAATATCTGTTTTCTCAGTACTTTATATGTGTTTAGTACAAATACATAATACATAAATATAAGTAGTAAATAAATATCATATATTGGGAGTACAGAATAAATTTTTTACAATGGAGATTCATAAATAGAAGATATTTTATTGTATAAAATAGAAATATATTTTAATAAATAATTGAAGCCTTTTATAAGAAATTGCAAGTATTGCCTCCTCCACTCCAAGAAGGTTCCAAAAGCACTATGAAACAAGGACATAATATAATATGCCTAAATTATTTTCCTAATATGAATTACCTTAGCATAATTCACATTAAATTTAATTTGTGACTTTTCATCTAAACCACCTTGCTTGATGAAAATCTTTGTATATCTTTTTAGCCCTTTCAAATGCTTACTCTCCTGAATACGGTTTCCACAGACTAAATTTGTCACCTGCTCCCTGCTTTATTAACTCAGTCATGAACATGATAAATATTGGGTCTCTTGAGCAAAGGCCACAGACAGCCAATTCTTAGAGCCTCCATCAGGCAAGAGCCCTAGTTATAGGTTTGTTTGCTGTCTTACAGGAGAGTAAAAAGACAAAAAAGTGAGCCGGCCAGCCAAATGGGAAAGAGAAAGGGGGAGGGAAGAAAGGAAGGAAGGAAGGAAGGAAGGAAGGAAGGAAGGAAGGAAGGAAGGAAGGAAGGAAGGAGGAAGAAGGAAGGAAAAAAGAAAGAAAAGCCAAGAGTGTGTCAACACTATTAAGATCAAAGCCTACTTCCTCTTCCCACATTTCCCAGGACCACAGTGGCCTGGAAAGGTATATTTTGAGAGCAAGGAAGAGAAGGGAGGGGGCTACAGTTCAGAAGAGAGAAAGGCTCCTGCCAAGTCATAGGTAAAACCAAGCTCTGAAGGAAAAACTAATTTGAATAAATGATTAATCTTCACTCTAAGGACATCTGGAGCTTCCTTGTTTGAGCTGGCCTAAATTTTAGAAGATTTCAGGAAAACAACCATGTTTCAACCATTCAGGACATCCAGAGGAAAATGAAACCACAAGAATATTTTGAAACACACTGTGTGTGTGTGTGTGTGTGTGTGTGTGTGTGTTGTGTGTGTGCGCGCACGCACGCGCACGCGCCTAGGAATAAAACCCAGGGACATTCTACGTTTGAGCTACACCCCCCAGGCCTTTTTCTATTTTTAAATTCTGAAACAGGTTATCACTAAGTTGTTGAGAGTGGCCTAGAACCTACCAATCATCCTGTCTCCAAGTACTGGTATGACAAGCATGCACCAACATGTGTTTCGTGCCCAGCTTGAAACACATCAAATAGTTTTACATCATAAATTACACTGAAGCATTTTGGAACTTTTTAAATGCAAGCAATATAAAATCATAATGGCAGAATTCAGAAACCTATTCTTTTTTACCTATCAAATAAAGGCATGCTGACAATAGTCATCCTGTATTTTTGTTAATTTTCATTTAATAGCAAAAGTGCCATAAAATATTTCACTAACCTATTATATGATATAATCAAAGCAAATTCTAGACAAATAGACTTTATTATCCAACCTTGTGTCTCCTCAAAAAAGTCTCTTTAGTAAACTTAACAGGAATAGTTGACTAAGCAATAGTCGTTTGTTGTTGTTGTCATTGTTTGGTAGTAGGGATAGAATCCAGGGGTATTCTGCCTCCCAGCTTGGCTACTGAGTCTTGCCACATTGGTGAGGCTCTCCTTAAATCCACAGTCTTCCTGTTTCAGCTTCCTAAGTATTGGGTTTTCAGGCATGCACCACCATGTCTCACTTGCAATAATCTTCTGATCAATATAAAAATTGATATAAGACTTTAGATAAATACATCAAAAGAAAAGACAAAAACCACGGGATGTAGAAATTGAAAAAGAGTACAGACAAACTTTCCAATAGCTTCTAAGACTTTGGGCCACTTCCTTTACCACGTGAGAATACTTCCTAAGCATTCTTCCTAAGTGGTTATATATAACCACTCACAACTGCTAGTCTCAAAGTGTATACCAACTCAGAACAAGAGGAAGACATTTAAAAGAAATATTTTAAGTAATATTTAAAGGAAAACTTAGAAAATGTCAGTGCAATGGAAAGGATTAAGATAGTATCTAAAGTTACTGTCTAAATGGACCACCACATTTAGTTCAAGAATTGCACAAGCTTGACACAAGTCCAGGAGACACACTGTACAATAAAGTAGAAAACAGCACACTCCACGGAGGGCTGCCAGCTTATAAGAATAGCGGGATTTTTTGTCCCCCAGCACCTTAAGAGAAAAAGAATGAATATGTTTTCATTCTTGATTTTTAGCCCTTTTTAAGATCAAAAGCAAAAACTAACAGGAATAATTGAGTTTATCAGTTTAGGGAAATGCAAATAGAAATTAAAATGAGACACCCTTTCATACCCATTAGGATGTCTACTATCAAGAAAATAGAAAATAAATGTTGGTAAGGACATGGAGAAATTGGAACCCTGGTGTACTATTGATGGGAATATAAAATGGTGTAAACCACTGTGGAAAAGAATATGATGGCTCCTCAAAAAAATTTAAAATAAAATTACCATGTAAGGTGAATGTGCTGTTTACACCTGTAATCCTAGTACTTGAGAGGATGAGAAAGTATTACTGAATCGATGCCAGCCTCAGCAGTTTGGCAAGGTCTTCCACAATGTGGTGAGACCCTGTTCCCAAATAAAAAATAATATAGGGCCAGGGGTGTAACTCAGAGGCAGAATGCCTCTAGGTTCAATTCCTAGTAACACAAACACACACACACACACACACACACACACACACACACACACACAACCATGTGATCCAGCAATTAGCAATTCTACTTCTAGGTATGGAGCCCCAGGTATGAAAAGCAGGGTCTCTGCTATAGTTTGCATTCACAATGTCTCCCAGACTTCATGGGTGAGAATCAACCATATTAGGAGGCTGGGTATGACTGGATGGAATGATTCCTTGGGCGTGCGTATGTGACCGGCCAGCCAGCTGCAGAGTGTCTCTGATCTCTTGCTCTCTCTGCTCCCCACCATGATGCCCAGGTGTTTTCCTGGCTCCTGCTTGGCAGCTGACACAATATGGAATAATCTATATATGAAATGAAATCTTCATAACTGTGAGCAAATAAGCTTCTTCCTTTAAGTTCTGTGTGTCAGGTGTTTAGGTCACAGTAGTGATATGCTGACTAAAATGTCTCAAATATCTATATATCCTGTTCACAGCAGTATTATTCATAATAACAAAAACATGAAAGCAACCAAGATGTCCACTAATGGATGAATGGAGAAATTAAATGTATGTGTATATACATAAAATATGTGTATAATATATGATAAAATATTTTTCAGCCTTAAAAAGCAAGAAAAACATATATAATATGAAGGAATCTTGAGAACATTCTCCTAAGTGAAATAAACCAGTTACAAAAAGACAAATACTATATAATTCCATATATATTAGGTTCTTAGCATCATCAAAATCTTCGACACAGAGATTAGAAGGGTGGTTATCAGGAAGTATACAGGTAGGGGGAATGGGAGCTGGTGTTTACTGAATATAGAGTTTCAGTTTTACAAGATGAAAGGAGATATGGTATGTATGGTAGCGGTTCTGTATTTAATACCTCTGAATGTACACTTAAAATTTGTCCAGGTAAGTCGGTCATGGTGGTGCACACTTGTAATCCCAGCATTTGAGAGGCTGAGACAGGAGGACCGCGGTTCGTGGACAGCCTCAGCTACTTAGTGAGGCCCTTTGCAACTTAGTGAGACCCTGTTTGAAAATAATTAAAATAGGGCTGAGGGTGTAGCTTGGAAACAGAATGCCCCTGGGTTCCATCCCCAGCACTGAAAAAAAAAATTGGTCCAGATACTCAATTTTATGTTATGTGTATTATACAAAAAAAAGAAAAAAGGATGTTTTGGGGATAAGAATCTCTAATGTTCTACTTTACCCTTTTTTACCCTTAACATTCCTTTATTTCACACAAATAAATACTTCCCAATGTAAAAAGGGAAAGCTGGAGTTAAAAACTACTATCCCTGCACCTCCCCATTTGTGGGCGTTGTTCCTGAAGATGATCACACATGTATAAATCAGCATTCCCAGTGATTACCACTTTGGATACAGAACCCAACACACAGAAGCGAGTTCTGCACTGTCTTTGGAAAACAGCTGCACCCCGCCTGGCTGGCCTGCCCACTGCAGGAGGACAACAGGAGTGGGCCACAGGACCAGGCGGACCTCATCGACCAAACCACAGCCATACAATCAGAAAGAGAAAGGCTTTTTCAGCCACACTGAAAAAGACAGTTCCAGGCTGCCAGGCTTTGGTTCTCAAGGTAGTTCGAGGCAAATGGCAAGAACAAGAAGCCACAGGACTTCCTTCACGGGGACTGAGCTCTGGGCTGCTACACAGCCTCTGTCACCTGCTTTCTACCATCCCATCCATCCAAAATTAATACACAGAATGAGGATCAGCAAATGCTTTATAGGTTGTCTCTGGGCACTTAAAAAATAGTCTCCAAATTTTTCCTTTAAAAAGAATTATAACTGTAACCGATTCATACCAGCTTTTCCTGAATTCTATTTTGTGGATCAATATTCTGGGAAGATGTTAATGATGTTCCATACCAAAAAGGTGTACATGATTTTTTTTAAATGTCAACAGCTTCCTTCCCTGGAAAAATTCCCAGTATTTTTGTTACATAAATCTTCACTGGGAATATCCCAGGGGGAATAAAGTAATGATGGTCCTGGTGTTAGAAATGTTTACTGAGTAATTTAAAACCAGGTCATTGTTATCTGATTATTTTAACAAATATTACCTTAATGCTTAAAACAGGCCTATGCAGTAAATACAGTTATACAGTATACAGTAGAAGAAATTGAGGGACAATGATAACACAGCTAGGTAAGAGCAGAACATGAACTTGAACAAAAATCTGGCTTCAAAGTACATAAATTCATCCATTCAGTGAGCTGTTAAATTGTTACTTTGCACAGTACACTCCTAGTAGATATGACATCCCAGTAATAACACTGGTGATTATAGCCTCCATTTTTAAAACTTGCAGACGTAGCCAATGGTGGCAGCACACACCTATAATCTCAACATGTTGGAAGGCTGAGACAGGAGGATCACAGGTTTGAAGATAGTCTCAGCAACATAGCAATATTGCAATATTCTCAGTAACTTAGTGAGCCCCTGTTGTTTTTTTTTAAGAATAAAAAGGGCTGGGAGTGTAGCTCACAGGTAGAATGTCTCTGGGTTCAATCTCCAGTACCACAAAAAAAAATAAAAAATAAAAATAAAAATAGCAGTTTCAGATCTACATGAGTTAAAAGCACAAAGAGCCGGGCATGGTGACCCAGGTCCATAATCTCAGCATTTGGGAGGCTGAAACAGGAGGATTGTAGGTTCCAAACCAGCATGGTAACTTAGTAAAATCACTTCAAAATTAAAAAATAATAACATAAAGAGCTGAGGATATAGCCCAGTGGCAGAATGCACCTGGTTTCAGCCCTCAGTACCCCCTACAAATACAGCATAATGACTATGTATCCTTGCCTGTGAAATTCATTTTGTATAAAGCAAAGCAGGTTTCAAAAGACTCTTCTTATAAAAAACATTCTAAACATTCTTAAGATAGTTTAAAAGGGCAGATTGAGCTTAAGTAAAAATAATGCTAATTTCTTAAATTGTATATGCCAAAGTGAAGGCAGTTGTCAGTATTAATATATTTAGCTAATATTTATACAGATCTCTTGGATGTATTATTGCAATGACCATCAAGATGTACCAATATATCTTTAGCTCTGCTGAATCTCCAGCACCAACACAGTGATACCATGAGTGACAAAACCGGCCTTTAAAAAATTCTATTTGCAAAAGCATGCACAAATAAAAGTAGATAGTCTATGACTTTTGTGGTGTCCTTTTTCATAGCACAATAGTTTTCCTTGCCTTTACATCATGCCAGCAGTGGGGACGCATCTCCAAACAGTTTCCCCTCAAAAGACAGATAAGTTACAAGGAGGAAACTTAAGACAAAGTTTACCTAAAAGGCACAAAGCACACAGGACCCCCATCTTGAAATAAACCATTGGGGAAAACACTTATAAAACCTTCCACTCTAACTAATTGAACCAGAAAGAGCTAGTCTGATATTGAAGCTACAGTTCAAAAGTAGACTGAAGACAGAAGCCCAGGAGACCTAGAAGGCTGAACTGCATTTGCTATAAGCTAGCCTTCCTTTCATGCTCTTCTTATCATTCTTCTGTCTTACATAATATAGTAATAAAATGAAGGATGTTTATTGATGGGATGCCTAGGATTTCTCAATACTTCATCTTCAGCTTTACATTTTTTGTGTCTTATTTGCACCTGCTGAAAGACATAGTAGACAATGTATACAGACACTACTCAGGTTATATAATTTTTCCAGGGCAGGCTTGAGAGATGTAAAATGTGAGCATATTTTAAAGAAGGGATGGTAGAAGGTCCTGGTGAGATGACATTTATGGGTCCCCCAAGTCTTTCTTAAGAGGCGGGGCTATCTCTGACAGCTCCCACATTGTAAATCCTTCCTTCCCAGCTCTACCTTGTGGCTATAGGGCAGCCTTGTGAGCCCAACTTCCATTCATCAAAGGCCACTACTGGGTGAAAAAATAAACTAATTGAAAAACTTGCTGGGCCCTGGGCATCTGTTTAGCTGACAGAGGTGATGGCAGAGATGTAGGCTTGGGATGCAGATGTGGCGGCAGCTCCGTGGCTCACAGCAAAGGCAATATGGCCCTGGGCTTGGCAGTTGCAGTAGCTCTCTTGTCAGACTAGCCCTTTGGGAGTGGTTCTAGGAAATGTTCATGGAAATTTAGCCTAGAGCATGTTTCTACATCCTTTGAAAGAGCCTATACACCATCTCATATTCCATAATAAATCCCACTTAAGCCAGCTATGTTGGAATCTATTGTCTGCATCAAAGAATCCTGGCAGATACAGGCCTCTCTAGAAAAGTTTTTAAATGCTAAAAATTCCAGCCAGTAGACCGAAAGTTTCCCAAGTCAGTACTCACTGTTCACCACCACTCCATATGAGAGTCTGCAGGGATACTAAAACAGTCTCTTTTTGGTTTAGGTCTATTTCAATCCAAAAAAGAAATATAGAATTTACTCCTGATCTTGGAAACTCTGGCTTTGTCTTGCTAGACTAGATCCTATGACAAATGGGAGATAGTTTGTCAGCTAGAAGAAGAAGCAAGACAGTTGTGAACTATACTGTGCCCCCTCAAACTCTGTTGATGACTTAACCTCTAGAACCTCAACCTATGAGCACACATAGAGGTGGGACCTTTCTACAAGTGATTAAGTTAGAATGAGACCATTAAGGTGAACTTTAACCCAACCTGACTGGTGTTAGTATAAAAAAAGTAAATCTGGACACATCAAGAGACACCAGGGGCACAGTAGAAGGAGGACCATGTGTAGACATGGAAAGAATGTAACCACCTGTAAAGCCATCACAGAGGCTAGAGAAGAAACCAAATGCTATCTTTATTTAGTTATTTATTCCATTTCTACTTTTTTAAAATTTTTTATTGGTGCATTCTTTAACTTGCACTTCCAACCTCTAGAACAATTAATTTCTGTGTGTGTAAGCCCCCAGTATGTGGTATTTTGTTATGGAGCCTGAGCATGCTGATACAGCTATATAGAAAGCCCCCACCAGACCCGTGACTGACAAAGCAGGTTCCAGACTTCTTTCTGCCAGTTACCAGCAGGGCACCTTGGGTAACTAATTAGGTCATCTTTGAACTGACCTGTGTAGTCATCCTTCTCAAGACATATTGCAGATACACTGCTAATCAACTGCTGAAACACAGCACGTTTTTCCTCACACCAAGGTGGGTCTACATGTGTCATCCTTCAGCCTGAACTATCTTTCCATGATCCCTCATATGGTTGGCTTTTGCTCAGCCTACAAGTCCTGAAACTCTGTGCCCCTCTCTCTGAAACTCTGAAGTTATTCCCTCTGTGTTTCTCATTCAAACTACCTACCACAATTTTAATTATTATTTTTGGTTACTTGATATTTCACTTTCTTACCTAGTAAAAATATTAACTTCATTAGAAAAGATATCATGTCATCTTTGGTCACTATTGTATTAACAAAATCTAGAATACTATCTGGCTTCTAATAAGCTCTCAATAAATAACAGATAATAAATCAGTGAACTGGCTCTCAACTTCTAGTCCACTGAATGGTACTTGGCCAACCACAGAAATGCTGTAGGGGGCTTATTACTTCCAGATTGCAGCCTTAAGATTATAATTTAATTGTCCTAGTACAACAGCAGTTTAACAAGTCCCCCAGATGTTCTTATATATGGCTGGATTTGTAACCATTGGATAGATGACTTCCAGGATCCATTTCGACACTAGTCTATCTCTATGACACTTTGATATCATGAGAGTTTCCTCCATCAAGTTGTCATACAGGCAATTCTAAGATAAAACACTGTTGGTGGAATTATTAAGACAGAGTTGCTGCTTTTATCACCAGGTGACATGTTAGTTGTGCACAATGAGGATTTGCCTGAGAAGCAAGGAAGAGCCATGGCATTACAGGTGACAGAATAGCAAGGGTCCAGAATGGAGCTTCTGTCCAAGGACTAGACAGACATACACGCTGACCCGCACACCTGACAAAAGCAAGTGTCCTAAAATGTTAGCTCTGATTATAAGGTTCATTTCAGATATTAACACGACTCATTTCTGGGACCCCCAGCTATCTGGTAAAGCATTATTTCAGCCTCATTTGTCTATGAGGCTGTTTCTGGAGGAGCCTAGCATTTGAACCAGTGGACTGAGTATGGACTTCCAGAACTGTGAGGTGTCACCCAGTGTGGGTGGCCACCATTCAACTGACAATTGTCTGTGGACCCAGATAGAACAAAAGCAGAGAGGAAAGTGGTTTTGCACATGTGCACACATGCACGTTCTATCTCCAAGCCTCCTACCCACTGAAGCTGGGACAATTCTCTTCTTCTCCTTCCCTTGAACATCAAAACTCGAGGTTTTCTGGTATTTGTATTGCTTGTACCAGTGTCCCTCCAGGTCCTTGGGCTTTGGTTGTAGAAAGAAAGTTACACTGGATCCCTCCTTCCGAGGCCTTTAGACATAAACTAAGCCACACTACTGACTTCCCTGATTCTTTCAGCCTCTGTAATTACATGAGTAACCCCCCCATAACACAACCCCCCTAATAAAACTCCTCGCAGAGAGAGAGATAGGCAGTGAATTCACAGATCTCATATTCCTTCTTTTCATCTTTTTAAAAACTGTTATACATTATAATATCTATCATTAGAGAAAAGAATCATGTTTACTTAGGGGGAAATAAAGTTTCTTATTCCCAGATTTGAACTAGATACTGCTTCGATACCAAAGAAATGCCACCCCCATCCACCAAATCCCACCACAACCTCCTACTGTCTAGGAGCTGGTAGTGCTTTTTCTTGAATGGTCACTATGGCAACTAAAGGCATCCTGAGGTAGGCAAGAGACAGGCACCTGGGTGTGAGTTGGCCATGGAGGTGTTCCCAGAGGAGGTACAACTTTAGCCAATTCTTAAGGGGTTACAAAATATATTGAGAAAGGAAATCAAGTCTTTTACATTCTCACTGGGTGATAACCAGAGGGCTAAAAAGAAAAAAAAATAGTGTAAATGACATGGTAAAGTACTGGGACTGCTGCCTGTTTTGAACAGCATTACTTGTCAGAAACAGGCAGGAATGAGTTTCCTGCCAGCTCCTCCAGAACTGATAGCTTTGACTTGCTTCCAGTACCTATGGGGACTGGAAAAACTCCCCAGAGCAGGACAAAACACGCCTTAAAGGCTCCCACTTAAGTCCCCAGGGAACTCTTATGCACTCACCATGCTACTGCTATGGGAAACTACAGCAGACAGCCATCAGCACGGACTCCGGCTGCTTGTTGCCACTAGCAATTTAATCTTTAGCATTTCTGGTGAAAGATATTGAACAACTCGAACTACAGCGCAACTACATCCAATCTTGGCCCGTTAATCATTTCACTCACAGTGTTCATCTCCAAGCAGGTAGACAATTATACGTAGAGCCAAGGAAATTAAGTATGCCCCACTCAATAAGGGAAGGAAAAATGAACATAAAAAAATACAGAAAGCTGTCTTTGTTCCTATTTCACCTGTTATTCACTCTTTATTTACTTGCGACTGGGGAGTTGCACAGCATTCACAAACATATCAGAGTCAGTTAGTAAGCCATTGAAAAGGAAGGTAGGGGAGGGAATGGGAGGGAACTGGGGAAGGGCTAATGAGTGATGTGATGTGTGCATGTGTGCCTCTACCATCTTGTACCCTGTTAAGATGTATGACTACAATGCTCCAATAAAAATTAAAAGAGGACTGCTCTGCTGTAGTTGCAAGCAGCATCACCAGTCAGTCTTAAGAGTGTGGCTCTGGTCTAGGCACAATCCTTCTGGGTCAATTTCTTTAATTGTAAAATGGGAATAGTGCTTATATCTCTAATTTGGTCTGTGAAAAAAAAACCCTCAAACAGTGTTTAGAGCACCTTGTCATGACCCCGACGGTCCCTCCTTAGATTGCTGTCAGTCAAATAGGAAGGCTTTACGGCAGGGTGATTCAAAGCACTCTGGCTTTGGACGAAAGTCCCAGCTCCAGCCCTTCCAGGTATGTGGAAGTAGACAAGTGTTTTAGCCTTTTTGTTTTCTCATTTGTAAAACACAGATACTAATATGTATTCCATCAGTCTTTTCTCAAAATTAAGCAAAAGAACCCACATGTGTTCTCTGTACAGTTCCTTATACACTATAAATGTTCAGAAATTATTATTATAATTATTACTTCTGCCTTGAACACTGAGCAGCCAATAAGGCCATTTAAAGAGCAGTCCACTCTGAGCTTCCCACTGTCTGTAGAGGGTTACCTTTCTAGAGACAGGAAGGGTGTCTCATCCATCCCTGTATCCCCTTCACAGTATCCTGCACTCAGTGGGTGTGCACACAGTGACTGAATTAACGGCCCTAAGATCTCTCCTGTGGATTTAAAGAGTCCTCGGATAGAAGCAGGGTCTCTGCCTCCCTTGACTGTCCCCAAGTAATTCACCGAAAAAATCACTCTTTAATGAGTTAACATCAAAGTGCCCAGCTGAAACATTTAAAAACCCCCAAAAAGAGAAATATTAATGATATCACTAGGATCATTTCCCAACTTCTATCTCTAATTCTTCACTCCTCCACAAAATGTGTCTCCCCCAGATTAGTGAGTGTGCCTGACATTTAAAATGCACTCTCATGTACCTTCAATATCACTGACTGGCTATTCTCAGCGCCCACGAGTATCTGTTGCCTGACATTAGCACTGCCATACGATGAATAAAGCAGACAAACTTATGAGATCAGGTGGATGACAGCTCAATACTTTTTGTTCTAAGAATGCGTTATCCTTGGCTACGTAGGCCTGATATGTTTATAACATTCATACCTTTGTTTAGATTCATACCTTGGTTTAGATTCGAGCACTTACTCAACCATCTATTAATTAAAGATGCAATTCTTGCCTTCACGGGGCTCTCGGCCTAGTGGGGAAAGCAGCATAGTGTTTTTATTAAATGGTACGGCTCTGCAGTGAGAATAACGTGATAGAACCTCAATTCTGCTTCTCCTTGAAAGATTTAGGAAAAGTTGTCCTGACCTATGAAATGGGTAACAGCATCTCCCTGCCCCACAGGGTGGCTGTAATGAATGAATGGATGATATGCAATACGGTACAAAATACTTTGAAAAGAGTTTTTAAGGTGGAAGCCCTTCTTGTTGATGATATTGTTGTTAGTGGTGGTTCTGTTGGATGTACAAAGGCAGAAGCCTGTCTAGGCAGAAGTCAGAGCAGTAATGAAGAGCAGCCAATCCAGAGGAAGACAACAAAACACTTCCTGGAATGGGAGATAACCAACCCAGAAACTGTCAGACAGGCACAGAAGAGGAGACAGGAAAGGGAGGTAATAAAGATGATGTGGCACGCAGAGTCACAGGCAAACAGTTACCTGGTGCAAAGTGAGGGCTGGGGTACAGAACGCTGGACACCAAAGGGGACATTTTTTGACAAGAATTTTGATCGTAGCTGAAAGCAATTGGTAAACTCCTAAAGAATTTGAAGCTTTTGAGGATGAGAATCCCAATTTAACAAATTCAGTTTAATGGCAACTTGGAAGATGGGTTAGAAGAGGCAAGAAAGACAGTAGGAATAGGCAAGAAAAAAAAAAACTATGGTAAACGGCAAGAAATTTCTAAGTCAAACTAAGATAATGACAGGAAAGTTAAAGAAAACTATGAAAGTTATTTCAGAAGTAGAATTAAAAATACATGGGAATCCTTTAGACACCAGGTCAAGTGAAGAAAAGAAGTAGCAGGATGCTGTCGTGGTTTGGGCTTACGATGTCCCCCAAAGGCTCTTGTGTTGAAAATATGGTCCACCATGAAGAAAGAGTCAGGGTTGGGACACTGCTGGAGGAAGTGGGTCACTAGGAGTATGGTTTTGGGGGCTATGCATGTCCCTGGATGCTTCCTCTGTTTCTCTGTTTCCAGCCTCCATGAAGTGAGAGTAGTATCCCTCCACCATGCCTTGCCACTGTGGAGTAAGACAACTATAGACTAAATCTCTGAAACTGTGAGCCCGAATAAAGTCTTTCTCCTCACTCTTTCTCCTCTAAGTTGTTATTGTCGGGTATTTTGGTCATCACAATGAGAAAAGCTGCCGAAAGTAGATGTTTTCTCAGGCATAAACAAGTACATCAACAATGATGTCATTAACTGTCAGTAATTATGGGAAGAGATAAACATCTGTAGGAAAAGCCTTTTTTGGGGGGGCAGTACTGGGGATGGAATCCAGGAGCATTCTACCTCTGAGCTACACCCCCAGCCCTATTTTTTCTTCTTTATTTTGAAACAGCACCTCACTGAGTTGCAAAAGACCTCACTAAGTAGCTGAGACTGGTCGCAAACTGTGATCCCCCTGTCTTAGCCTCCCGAATGCTGGGATTATAGGCATGCACCACCATGCCTGGCTCAGAAGTTTTTGTTTTGTTTTGTTTTTTTTGCTTTGGTGGTATTGGGATTCCTGGAAGCCCTTCTACCTCCAGGTTACACTCCCAGACCTATTTTTATATTTTTATTTGGAAACAGGGTCTCTTAAGCCAGCGCGGCTGGCTTCGAACCAGCGCGATCCTCCTGTCTCCACCTCCCAAGCGCGGGGATTACAAGCGTGCGCCACCACGCCTGGCATAGGAGTTAAGTTTTAATCGTGTCAAATTTTAGATCCAGCTGGGCATGGAGCGCACGCTTGTAATCCCTGCGCTTGGGAAGCAGAGACAGGAGGATCACGCAGGTTCGAAGCCAGCCTCACTGGCTTAAGAGACCCTATTTCCAAATAAAACTATAAAAAAAATTAAGTCTGGGAGTGTAGCCGGGAGGTAGAAGGGTTTCCAGGAACCCTTGTACCACCCCCCAAAAAAATTTTTTTTAGATCCAACAGGATAAGAAGTTGAGAGTATTCAAGGAATAGTTGAATATTTGAGTTCTTGAAAACTGACTGAAATTGCGGGTTGCTTTAGTAGCCTAGTTTTATTAAAATGAACAACTAAAATAACAATAAAATTAAAAATAAAATAAATTGAGGTCATGAGGCATGATTCATAGTAGGAAGTAAACAAGAAGAAGTCTTCTAAACATTGGAGGAAAGGGGAAGTCTTGGGCACACAGGCTCAACCCATCCCTTCCTCCTACAATTCCCTGGAGCTTTATGAGTTTGTTGTGACAATTTAAGAATTGGATGGTACTGGGTAGATGATTGGATTGAAGGATAATGCGTTGAGCTGTGACTACTACCTAACAAGGAGGTCAAAAGTGTGGGCCACCCAGGTGCAATCTTCTCCTACCTTAAAAAAAATGCTTAAAGAAACTGGTAGGAGAAAGATGGCTGCTGTATTGAATTTCTTGCAACCAGATCAACACAATTTTGGGTTAGATGACAGAAAGAAAAACAATTTGCTCTACAAAATAATTTTGTTTTAAAAATGATAGTAATAGTTATAATACCCTTACCATAGTCTACAATAGAGTTCTCCAAAGACAGCTGGTCCTTTTGTTAATATCTGGTACTGCCAATGAATATGACAACAATTTTGCTGCTTCTTTCTGCAAATCCTAACAATTATTACTTAGTGCTCCCTCATTTTTATTTTCTTCCTGATTAGTAGTTTTAAGCACTTCTGGGTCAGGGACTTCTCCACTTATATCTGTCACAGCACCTGCAGAATGTATTAAACATATCAGAAGACTCAACAATGGGTGATTGAAGGGAAAAAATAGAATTGCTTGCTATTGTTATTAAGGTTAGAAGTTTGGAATTTAACTGACTGTGATTTAACCTGCAAATCCTTATCATTACACCACTTAAAAATTAACATAAATAGCCGGGTGTGGTGGCACACGCTTGTAATCCCCACGCTTGGGAGGCGGAGACAGGAGGATCGCGCTGGTTCGGAGCCAGCCTTGCTGGCTTAAGAGACCCTGTTTCCAAATAAAAAAATATAAAAAAATAGGTCTGGGAGTGTAGCCCGGAGGTAGAAGGGCTTCCAGGAACCCCAGTACCACCACCACACAAAAAATTAACATAAATAATTATGTTTAAAATTTCTTTATTTCTATAACTGAAATGATTCTATTTCTATAGGAATGTCATGCATACTATAAAAGTATTACATACTCAGAGCAGCGTTCAATCTTCTCAAAGGAATGTAAGTGTAATCCTCTTAAATATTTTCTAACCTTTGAATTTATTTTTATCCACAATTACCTGCCAAATTCTTATCTTCTTGCTTGCATGTTGTTGCCTTTAGCAGAAAAAAAGCTAAAATTACAGTAGCTTTAGAAAAATGTACCAAAAGTAATATGTAATACTGACAGATATAAAGCTATTAGGAAGTTAGCATCTGACCCTTGTCAAAAGAAGGGTAGAGCCTTACCTCACATTCCTGGTTTAAAAGATTAGACTGATGAAAGCCCAGATTACTCCTCTTTCAATATGTTTACAATTTTAGAGGAATGTCTTGACTATAACAGGGTGACATGAAATACATATCTCTTTACCCTTGTTGAACTTGTTTTACTGCAAACCAACATTAAAATTAATTCCTGAATCATAACTTGTTCCAACATCACAGCTACTGGGAATCCAAAACATCTTGTTTTCTTTCCCAGATGTGAAACAAAAGAGTAATCCACTTTCTTTTCTAAAGCTTTAATAAACCATGATATTTCCATGTATTCAGAAACTACAAAAAGTTCAGAAAGTTATCACCTCCTTAGAAATTCTCATGTGTAATAAAAACTATTCATAACTAGAATATTGGT
Organism: Muscardinus avellanarius; assembly: GCF_963383645.1. Lineage (NCBI taxonomy): Eukaryota > Metazoa > Chordata > Mammalia > Rodentia > Gliridae > Muscardinus > Muscardinus avellanarius. The sequence goes on along the minus strand of NC_137795.1, from coordinate 39,236,962 downwards.
TCATAAAAAAAACTGTGATAATTGCAAGGTAGTCAACAACCTATTTCCATTTCATGGAATCTTTACTAAACAATCACACAAGACATTATGCTAGGCCCTTGGGATCTATGATCCCTGATCTGATACCCCCCCCCCCAGTCAGATACGTTGAAGTAGTTTGAGGCAAATGTGATGTATCCCTAAGGTGCCCAGGCAGATGCAGGTCACTATCCAGGCAGGGCTGATATTTTTGTATTATCATGTATGAATATTACATCTATTGGATAGATTAGGCTTTACTATCAAAAGAGCTATAGAAAAATATAGATTTTAGGTATCAGGGAATTTGGGGATGGCAATTAATAAGATATAACTTCTACATCAAGGAACTCAAAGCCAGACAAGAGGAAGACATTTACCCCTCTGTGTCAGTTATTATACCATTATCTGTCAGTTGTGATGCTGGGCTGACACTCTGCAAACCCCACTGCAGCTTTGCAATTGCTGTCCTGAATATGCCATAGGGGTTGTTGGCAGGAGAGAGAAAGAACACACTTCTTTCTTGTCTATGGATGTTCTCATTTTGTGCCCTGTCTGGGGGTTCCTGTGTTAGCCAGGTATATTGGTTAGTTTTTTCCTTACTGTTACCAAAAAATCTAGCAAGAACAACTTAGAAGAAAGATTTATTTGACTTAGATTTTCAGAGATCAGTCCATGGTTGCCTGCCTGGCTCTAAAGCAGAAAGAGAGGTGGGGGAAGGAAGGGGGAGAGAGAGAGAGAGAAACAGAGAGACAGAGACAGACAGACAGACACCAGGGATATAATTCCAAGGCCATGCCCCCAGTGAGCTACCTTCTCCAGTCACACTCTACCTATCTATAGTTAAAACCCAGTAAGTCCACCCACATTATTTATCCTTCAATAGACTTATCTACTGGTAAGGTTGGAGCCCTGGTTCAACTATTTCACCTCTGAACACTCCTATTTTGCCAACACATGAGATGTTCTGAGAGATCTTCCACGTCCACACCATAATACCAGGAAATACTTCTTCACCTGTGCAGCAGCAGCTTCCTCTAGAATTTGAATCTAGTTGGCCAGTTTTCCTGCATGTGCAGAACTCCTCACTGCGCCCACAATTACATCCTAAGGTCTCAGCACTTTGGGGCTGCTCCCTCCTCCTTAAAATCATGAATCCCAAACACATAGGGAGCTTCTGAATTCAGCTACACCGCCACCAGTACAGCAGCACTCCTCCTGAGAGGTCTGTTTCAGTTCTAGCGAGTTCTTTCTAAGTCTCTAAGTTTTAATGACCCAACCTCTTCCCTGTAGTTGCAGGACCTGTGACACCTCGGGGCTCTTTGCTGCTTGGTCAGTTTCCTAGGTATCACCTTTCTACCTAGTGAACCGTTCCTTATATGGAATGTATTTATGTTCAAATAACTGGTATAGTCCTTGTCTCTGATTGGAATCTGCATGATATGCTATAGTAAATATGAGAACACAGACTATGGAATAAAATATTCTAACAATGGGGCCAGGGCAAGGTACCGAAGAGCTAATGAGAGTAGAAGCAGAACCTTACAAGCTAAGAAAAAATTCACACAGTAGAAAGTGGAAGAAAGGGACATTTGGTAAAAAAAAAAAAAAAATCCCAACCACACAGAAAATGCAAAACCCGCTCGTGAAAGGGATTTTTGTGAAGGAAGGGAGGCAAGGCTGGAAGAGGAACTCTTTGCTAGTGCTAAGAAAGCTATTGGAAGACTATGCAATTCCCTGCTCCAGGCAGCAAAAGGCTGAGGACATTTAGAAGATGGTTTGTAGGGTAAATGCAACATAGAAGAAAGAGTTAGAGAACAAGTACAAAGATTAATACTAAGACAAAGTCTTTTCTCCGAAAATTCATATAATTTATTAGGAAATCTGAAATAATTCACTAAACACCATATAATTAAATACAAACAAAATCCCAAATTTGGGGTCATATTTGATGATAAACAATAGAATTTTAGCCCACCCCCAAAAAGCAGTATGACAGCTTTAATTTCGGAGTCACAAGTTTTCATTGAAAAAGTATTTCCACCTAGATTTAACCACTTTCCCCCATATATTCACATACAAAGAAACTTATGATATTACTTAACACAGGGTTAAATTTTATCCTAATTTTGTTAAAAGGTTAAAAAAATAAAAGTTTCCTGGAGAAATGAACAGCACAACAGGCGTAAACTCTTCCAACTCAAGAGAAGTATCAAAATAATCTCACTACTGATGTCTTATCTCTCTTTGCCGTGGACTTGTACAACACTTAAAATTTAAATACAATTATCACTTACTTATGGCCTTGTACTATTACTTATCATCTCTCATAAGCTGGATCATAAAGAATGACCTTTCTGATATTATTCTAGAATCTAGTACAGTGAATAAAAACTTCTAAAATATGTATTGATTACTATGCTAAAAAAGGTATTTTTAGCTATTCATTTAAGGAACTCTATATAAATACTAAACTACAGCATTTTGTTAAAACTGTTACTGATAGTTTGAAGGTGAACAGACTGATTTTACTCTGGAAATGAGTATAACACTTTGTTTACACTAGATGCAATGAATATTTGCTGATTTGACGAAGAAAAATATCGAGAGCCTTTAGAACTATCTTGAAATACTATTCATTAATTTGGGGTCTGGTCAATCAGAGTTAATAAAGACAACCTGGATTTGGAATAAATATTTAAATGTTTTAGAATCCATTTTCATATTAAATGGTTTATTTAAAAAAACAACTGAAGAAAGCTGAAGACACCTTGGCACATATCCGCAGATTATTTAATGATCGAAGACATCTGGATTTTTTGATTATTTACAGGATTCCACCCGAAGGCTTACTTGATATTTTCAAAATGTTTTGTAATATTTGGGCATTCTCCAGGTGGCTGGTTTAATTCGCATTTCCCCGCTCACTCAGCTTACTGGGGAGTTTAACATTCCATTATGGTAACAAATGAGTACTAACTTCTATGTAAAGAATGCTGAGGGTTTTATGCAACAAAATGAGACCTTGAAATTATTTCTCATTTAAAATTAAAGCTAAGCTTGGGTCCACTTGCTTTGTCATGTCTCATTTTCTGAATGCATTATAAGCAAGAACTAAACATTGTGTATAGGTTCTTCAAGGCTGACAACTATGGGTCTTAATTCCAATGTCTTAAAATAAAAATAGTATAGTTTGGAGATTCTTTTCTCCAAGAGATGTGTTAAACAATTAATTGCAGGGTGTGTATGGTAAGTAGGGTACAGATTTTATTTTATTCAATGAGTAGCTAGAATGGGAAAGAAGGGGGAAAAAAGTCAAATAGGCAAAAAGCAACAGGAAGCCAACCAATATTCCACAAATAAGGTTATTGTTTGCCAGTACTAGAAGTTCAAATCCTTAAGGCAGCATACTTTTGCCATAAAGGTAACGTTTGGGAATAGATCCTTTCCCCCACTGTTTTAAGGATATTCACATAAATCTGTAAATTGAGTTATCAAAAAAATGTTATGGCCTGGCATAGTGGTGCATGCTTGTAATCCCAGTATTTGGGAGTCTGAAACAGGAGGATCATGATTCACAGACAGCCTCAGCTACTTAGTGAGGCCCTTTGCAATTCAGTGAGACCCTGTTTCAAAATAGGGCTGGGGGTGTAACTCAGAGGTAGAATGCCCCAGGGCTCAATCCCCAGTACCACAAAAACAATGTTATGAAAGTTATCTAAATAATCATACCAGCAAAAAATGCAACAAATTCAGACTCATTCTGAATATTGAAGAAAAATATGGAATAACATTTACATCAACCTGATAGGACAGATGCATCATATAAAAGAAAATCAAATTAGGACATTTTTCATTTTATAATTCTTATACTATAAAATTGTTTTAAATATTTATAGAAAGTAGCATGTATTTTTAAATGTACTGTTTATAAACCAGAAAGTTATGAATTGGTTCTATTCTGTGCTTAAGAGTAATGAAGTAAGTATTAAGAAAAAGTCATACTAATAAATCATTCATGAGTACTCCGTAATGAGTTATAGTACCATGCATTGTAAAACCATGTTTTAGACCATGGTGTGGACTTACTATACCTTCAAGGAGTACCTATCATTTATTTATCTCTGTGTGTGTATTTTTTTAACACACCAGTTATTTATCTGCAGTATCACAGTGACATGCTAGATTAATTTTTATACTAAAGAGCACTCAATAATACTTGTAATTTTCTAAACAATGCTCTCAAATTTTTGTAAAATGTTATTCATTTAAAGGTATTTGGAAATAAAAATTATAATGAGCAAATTTGATGCATAAAAGGTAGCTAAGAAATGTCAAAGCAATCCCAGAGAACAAAAATACACACTGATCACGTCGTGGTAATTATTTATTAAAATCTAAGCCTAATTGAATTAAATTCTATTATATTTATTAAACATCTCTCATACAAATTATACTAATTACTGAAAATGATGATAAATATGGCAAATTATTCTCTACTAAATCAAATATCAATAGATGGATTGACTCAAGACACACAAGTTTATCAATTTTTTAAATTTTAGGATTATCAGGTATATGAATATGGTTTTATATCTCACATTTTGAGAGATGTTAGAAGATGATTAGTTAGTTGGTAACCAAATCTGAGCTTTTCTTTAAAGAAAACACAAAGAAGTCACCATTGCTTCTACATTCTGCCACATATCTCTTAATATATTCAGTCTTTATATAAATCCAGTATTACAAGAGATGCCATACGTTCTTTACATGAAACACAAATAGTTTATAAATCCCCAGATTAATAATTTTTCCTGTTATTCTTTCTTACTTTGGTATACTAAATACTAAGACCAAAGTATTATAAGTTAACATCCATTATTTTGGGTCAAACTTTACCAAAGCTCCAGCCACAAGCAGGGCATATAGAGAGATGACTGGGGAATAATAAATAGGACTAGGAAGGATCACTATGCATTATCAAAGGAAGGTGATTTAAGAGTGCACAGGCAAGATGGTCAAACCCTGTACATGTACTGACACTACTCCACCAATGTCTACCGTCAGCCAACTGGGAATAAACATTGAAAATGTCCAGAAAAAAATCAGGAAAGAGCTCTTGCATGCGTACCTATACCTGCCAACTGAGTCTATGTCTCTGCTTTGAATACAAATTATTACTATCATGATATTACAAGCATTGGATAATATAATAGCAAGCAGAAATAGAGTTGCAACACAATTCCTAAAAGTCATAGAAATAAAAGTGAACTCAGCCAGGCATGGTGGTGCACCCTTGTAATCCCAGCATTTGGGAGGCTGAGACAGGAGGATCATGGTTTGTGGACAGCCTAAACTACTTATTGAGGCTGTTTGTAACTCATTGAGACCTTGTATCAAAGCAGGGCATGGTGGGGCAAGCTTGTAATCCCAGCATTCAGGAGGCTGAGACGGAGGATTGTGTTTCGCAGACAGCCTCAGCTACTTAGTGAGGCCCTCTGCAACTCAGTGAGACCCAGTTTCAAAATAAAGAATAAAAAATAGGGCAGGGGCTGTAGCTCGGAGATCAAATGCCCCTGGGTTCCATCCCCAGTCCCGGAAAAAAAAAAGAGAATCAAAACTAGGTCTGGGGGTGTTGCTCACAGGTAGAATACCTCTGGGTTCCATCTTCAGTACCACAAAAAGAGAGAGAGAGAGAGAGAGAGAGAGAGAGAGAGAGAGAGAGAGAGAGAGGAACTCCTGGACATCCATTAAAACACACACACACACAAATAAATTGCATGTGTAGAAGCTTAAAAAGACTTAACTTGCACTTGTGTAAATAAGAATGAAGAAGTTCACCAGGTGTGATGGCACACACTTGTAATCCCAGCGCTTGGGAGGCTGAAACAGGAGGATCAAACAGGTTCGAAGCCAGCCTCAGCTACTTAGTGAGGCTCTCAGCAACTTAGTGAGACCCTGTTTCTAAATAAAGTATAAAATAGGTCTGGGAGTGTAACGCAGAGGTAGAAAAGCCCCTGGGTTCCACCCCTAGTACCACACACAGAGAGAAAAGAATGTAGAGGTTCAAATAATTCAATTATTGGCAAAAATAGGCAAATGACCTGAACAGATATATTTCCAAAGAAGATATACCAATGGCTACCACATATACGACAAAATGCTAAACATCAGGGAGCTGCAAATCAAACCCAGTTAGATACCATATCGCCACTATTAGAACAACTATAATAAAATATCAAAAGGAAAAAAATGTTGGCGAGGATTCTGAGAAAGGAGAACTCTCAAAAACTCTTGGTAAGAATATAAGTTAGTAAAGCACTATGTAAAACAGTACGGAGATTCTTCAAAAATGAGAAATAGACAATGGGTGCATATGCCTATACTCCCAGTACTTGGGAAGCTGAGGCAGAAGGATTGCAGGTTTGAGGTCAGACTCAGCAACCCAGTAGGACCTCATTTCAAAAGACAGGAAATTCATCTGTCAAAGAGACATATGCACCGACAGGTTACTACAGCACTATCCAAAATAATCAAGATATAATGGAGTCAACATAGGTGCCCACCAACAGATGAATAAGAAAGGAAATGTGGTGCATACACACAATGGGATATGATCATAAAGAAGAATGGCATTCTGTCATTTGCTGCAACATGGATAGAGTTAAAGGGCACCGCGTTAAGCGAAACAAGTCAGGCACATGACAAAGCCACACATTTCTCACTTATTTATGGAAGCTAGGGTAGGTGACCCTTCCTGGGCACAGATAGGGCAAGGATGGCTAATGGGTCTAGAGTTAAAGAGAGAAAGAAAGAATAACTTCTAATGTTCTATGGCATATTACAATAGCTAGAGTTGATGACAATTCATTGGATATTTCAAAATACCTAATAGGGAAGATATTGAATGTTCTCAATACAAAGAAATGACAATTGCTAGAGTGGCAGATATGTTAATTATCCTGGTCTGATAATCATGCATTGTATATTTGTGTTGAAATGTCATGCTGTATTCCACAATTACAGAGAATTACTATGCATCAAGGTTTTATTTATTTATTTATTTTTGTGGTACTAGGGATAGAACCCAGGGCCTTCTACCTTTGGGCTATACTCCCAGACCTATTTTATATTTTATTTGAAAACAGGGTCTCACAAAGTTGCTGAGAGCCTCACTAAGTAGCTGAGGCTGGCTTCGAACCTGTGCGATCTTCCTGTCTCAGCCTCCCAAGGGCAGGGATTACAAGCATATGCCACCACGCCCAGCTGCATCAAAGTTTTAATATACTAATGAAATAAAAATTCAATGGATGCCAAATGCATTAAGTGAAAGTATATTTCCTATCCCAAAATGCATTAACAAAACCCTCATGTAATCCTTGGGCCACTATTAGAAACATTATAGTACGTGCATCAAAGGGCATTAAAAATCCTGCTGTGTCCTGCTTATAAATTATAATTTTGTCTGTGGAAAGAGGTACTGGGGATTGGACCCAAGGGCATTCTATATCAAAGATATACACCCCCGGCTCAAGTTTATTTATTTTGTTGAAACAGGGTCTCACTAACTTGCAGAGGGCCTTGAACCTGTTAAACCTTCTGTCTCAACCTCTCAAGTACTGATACTATAGGCATGTACCACCATTCCCAACTCCTACTTATAATCTCTATTACATGTGAAACATGCATTTAAATTTTGGCCAAAATATAGATGACAAACCAGGCCAGTTTAAAAAAGAAGAGGGCAGAAAGAAAAAGCAGAGTGCGGTGAAGAAGGAAATCAACAAGTGCTATGTGCACGTGTGTTTGTATCACTTTGAAGCTCACTACGATATATAAAATATATGCAAAAAAATAAAAGAAAATTCAGAAAGAGACTAGTAATGGTAAGACTATAAAAGAGAAAATACTTCAAGAGTTGACAAAGTGACGTGGCCTTGGGATAACTGATCAACTTTCCTGTGCACTTTAGTTTCTTCACTTGTAAAACACATTATAAAAGCACTAACCTAATAAGGCTACTGTGAGTTTTAAATAAATTAGAACTGCAGAACCATGCATATGATCTCAGCAAGGGCTGGCTGTTATCAATAATATCATCTTTATTATTTTTCTATAACTTCCAGAGGGCAGAGGGCAGACTTCAAAAAGATTGATTGGGGCTAAATATTAGCTATAAATCCCAATTTCCCATTTCTGATATCCCTTATTTGAACCTAACTTTTCATTTAATATACCCACAGTGATTTACGATTGGCTGGCCTTTAAATTCTTATCTTTCTTTAGTTATCTAAATTAGTTTTTGTTAGAGAAATTAAGGTTAGAATGATTTTGTTTATTTTTTTTTTTGTTCTGGAGTTTTTAGTGAGGTATTTGCAATTGAACCCAAGGATATTCTACCTTCAAGCTATACTCCCAGCCTTTAAAATTTTTTGTTTTCTTTTATTTTGTTTTAAAAGAGTCTTGTGATGTTGCTGAAAGTCTCACTAAATTGCTAAGTCTGACCTCGAACATGCAATCTTCCTGTCTCAGCCTCCCCAGATACTGGGATTACAGGAGTGCTCCACCACACCAGGCTAGAACAGTTGATTTTTAAAACTTTTCTTTTCTTCTTTCATTTTTTTGGTATCAGAAATTGAGCCTAGGGGCATTCTACCTCCAAGCTTTACCCCCAGCCCTCCAACCCAATTATTAGACTGTATTTTATCGTACAAAGAATTAAATCCAGGGCTCCATGCATGCTAGGCAAAAACTCTACCATTCAGTTATATCCCCAGCCTTTAGACTTTCTTAAAAGCAAAGTTTCTAGATAAGTTTGAGGATGTCAAACTAAATATGATTTTCAACTAAACAAACAATGAGTTTTAGTACAAGTAAGTCCTCAGTATTCTTTTTTCTTTTTTTGTGTGTGGTACTGAAGATAGACCCGAGGGGCATTCTACCTCCAAACTACATCCCCAATCCCTTTTATTTGAAACATAATCTCACTAGTTTGCTGAGAGTCTTGTTAAATTGCTGAGGCTGGTCAAAATCTGTGATCCTCCTGTCTCAGCCTCCCAAGTACTGGAATTATAGGTATGTGTCATCATGCCTAACTAAAATTAAAATTTATATAGGTGTCCTATACTTTTATTTTCAATATCTAGCAACCCAACCTAACAGGGTAAACATCAACAAAACACAACATAATGAAAACCTGTTTTTATATTAAATAAACAAATTTTTGAGCTTCTTGTTTCATTTAGAATATTTTCCTCGGTCAACAAAAAATGTAATGCATCTGCCAATTTTGTTTCAACATTTTAGTAATTTTTCCTCTCTGACACATCATTTAGTCATTTCTCAGATTTCCTGTGCCAGCTTTAGTTGCTAAAGAAGAGGTTATGATCAGCCCTGTTCTGTGGCAATGTGTAGGAACATTACTTCCTACTTGGCTAAAGACAAGACAGACCTTATGGTAGACTTTGGTTTTTACCTCTGTGAGGAATGGAAGACACAGTTCCTCTGCTCCAGAGAATAGTTATAGGATCAATATATTCAACTACCTAGAGGACCACTGTCAAGGAAGACAGCTCTCGTCCTTTTCCTCAGGCTCTACAAATACCATCAGCGCCCCTGAATGCCAGCGACTGGACAGAGGTAGCAGGATAGTCGAATGTTTCTAGAATATTTATATTTATGTCATTTTAGAATTGTGCTGTGTGATGTGTTCAGGGTGAAGAATAAAAAAGAATTGCTCCAGCTGCTCAATAGCACTAGAGAAATTTCCAAACATAGCTGGAGGATCTGACCAGTGACCAAAGGCCATTGATACGAGGCTGAGATCTGAGGAGAAAAGCCTGTGACACAAATACTGAGACAAGAAGGGGGGTGAGGGTGAAAAAAGCCCACAAAAGAAGAACTGAAACAGGAAGAAGGAACCCCAGGCAGAGAGGAGTCTGAGTCCCGTAGACATTCAAGGAAGTAGTGAGGTTTGGAGGCACCACACAGAATTTAGGCAAGCTGCTATATAGGACTCCTCTGCCATGTGACAGCTTCTTCTAAAGATCATATGATGACATCTCACAGGGAAACAATGTCTCCCAGTTCCACATGGGACTATCATAAATACTAGAAAAGTATTAGGAGATGCTGGTTATCATGGTCATGATTTAGAGAGGCTTGAATCCAGGTCTCAGGGTAAGGGCAGAGTCGTCCAAGGACATCTGAAATGGAAAGTGAAGGTGGACATATTTTGTCTAGCAGAGCAGACCATATCAGCCGGGTGTGGTGGCGGCGCACGCTTGTAATCCCTATGCTTGTAATCCCTACGCTTGTAATCCCTGCGCTTGGGAGGCGGAGACAGGAGGATCGCGCAGGTTCAGAGCCAGCCTCGCTGGTTTAAGAGACCCTGTTTCCAAATTTAAAAAAAAAAAAAAATATATATATATATATATAATAGGTCTGGGAGTGTAGCAGGGAGGTAGATGGGTTTCCAGGAATCTCAGTACCACCAATGAAAGAAGAAAGAAAGAAAGAGAAAGAAACCATATCAAAAAGCCAAGAACACAGAAGAACCTGCTTCAAGTGGGACTTTTATAGAGAACCCCATTCAAGAAAGTCACTGTATCTTGACAGTCCCTGCGAACTATTTTTATCCTTTTCGTAGTCCGTGGATCGCTCTCTCTGGCGCGCACGCGCGCTCTCTTGCTGTCACTCTCTCCTTTTTTTGTTTGTTTCACTTTGGGGTGCTAGCGATTAAACGCAGGGGCATTCTACCACCTAGCTTAACCCTAGTCCCCCTTTTAAAATTCTGTATTTTGAAACAGGTCTCACTAAGTTGCTGTGGCTGGTCTCAAGCCTGTGATCCTCCTATCTCAACCTCCCCAGTACTGGTATTACAGACACATACCATCACACCTGACACTTATTTTATGTATTTTTTTCAGCTACTTAAAATTTCTTTTAGATGGTTATAAAAATAAACAAATATTTTACAGCTACAGTCCTTAACCCAATACTCCATATACAGCTTTATATTTAATAATTGTTGATTATATTAAATAATTATTTCTGTTCTCTATTTATGAGTGTAGTACTGGAGATTGAGCCCAGGGGCATTCTATCTCTGAGCTACATCCCTGGCTTTATTTTATTTATTTATTTATTTATTTATTTATTTATTTATTTATTTTTGCAATACTGCGGATGGAATCAAGAAGCATTCTACCTCCAAGCTACATCCTCAGCCCTATTTTTTTATTCTTTATTTTGAAAAAGGGTCTCACTGAGTTGCAAAGGGCCTCACTAAGTAGCTGAGGCTGGCTGCGAATCTGGATTCTCCTGCCTCTTACTAAGTTGCAGAGGGCCTCACTATGTAGCTGAGGCTAGCTGTGAACCTGCCATCCTCCTGTCTCAGTCTTCCTAGTACTGGGATTACAAGCATGCACCAACACACCCCAGCTACAGCTGTTCTCTTTAGGAGACTCAAAGTAAAGAGGGAAATTAAACTTGGGGCTTGAGAATGAACAAGGAAAAAAACCAAGGCAGAATCAGACACAATGTCAAGACCATAGCGGAGGGCCAGTGAGTAACTGGAAGAGGCATCTCCAAGAGGTCTCCATTAGGTCTATCAGGAGACAGAAGAGGTGTGGAGCCCCGCTCTGCAGCTTCCCAGCTATGTGGCAAATTGGGTGACCTGATGAAACTCTCCAGGCCTAAAAATCCTCATGAGACAAATAGATGTCGCAAAAGCATTTACTACCGACAGTCCTGGGAATTGCAGAGGATTACACACAGAACTCTTAACATGGTGCCTGGTGTGAGATAAACACTCAATCAAAGGTGGTAAAGAGTAGTAATAAAAGGAAGAATAGCAATGAGAAACTGAAATGTTAAAAACATAATTAACAGAATCTGCACCATGACTGGGGCGAGAGGAAATCTATGCTATGGCACCATGCTTAGGGAGATCTCAGTTACGTAGTGACTTACCCCGAAATACTCACACACTGTTGTAATAATGCCAGTAGAGACAATACCAGCCAGCCCTTTGCCCCCATTTGTGGGTCAGAATGATTGCTAGTGGGCTAGGTAGGGAGTGGGGAATTCTACGGGAAAGCAGGGAAAAATGAAGAATGGCTAGAGGTATTTCTGTGGTGGTTTCTGTGGTACAAGCTGATCTCTTTCTTCTCCTGGGGGATAATAGGATTGGAAAGCCCTTGGCAGACTGGGAGTTCCCATCGAATCCAACGACATAATTGTTTGTTACATAATTCTTTTCTCTTCCTGTAAAGAAACTAAGAGAACGTATTATTAAATTAAACCCTTGGCTAATGGAGATAAGGAGGCATTATGGATAGTGATGATCTCACTTTCTCTTCTCACATTGCATTTACTCCATTTAAGTCTTATAATTTCCTACCTATAAAAAGAGGAGAGAAACACACTAAACACTACAGTGCTTACTGAGACATTTTATATCAAAGGCATCTATCTGGGATTGGTAGTGGTGCTTTAAGCGTCTGAAAAAATATGTATGTGATTTTATAAATATAGGACAATCCAGTTCATGTGATTTAGTTAGAAACACATTTTGAATTAATAAAATATCATTGATTATGGAATATATCAAGATAAATGTCCTTTTATTACTTTTAATTTACTGTAGAAATGGTCAATTTAAGTCCCACTGGGCCTGTGTTGTGAATAGATTAAGCACACTTAAAATTAGCACTAATCATAATTAGCATTAATTACACCCTTCAAATAAGTGTTCTGAAAAAAATGTGCTTTTATTTCAGCAGGTTCTTAACACTAATATTATTAAGAAGCCCTTTGTCTACCAATCACACTAAAGTAAAGTAAATTTCAATGCAGCTTACACAGAATGATTAGGAATCAGGAAATAATAGAATTTTATATTAATATGACTTTAACGTAGCTGAAAATAATTTTATTCTGTACGTGAATACCGCCACCATTGCCCCAGGCTCTCACATCTATCATCTCCATTTGTTTTATTTACAAGTACCCAAAGATAAAGTGATTTTCCCCTGGCTTTTCTGTGAGTTGATTATAATCAGAAAGGTTAAAATAAAAAATCTAAAACTACTAGTATATTGCATGACTCAGTTACTATAACTAAAAGATTTAACCTCTATTTCCTAAAATTTTACCTTTACATATTAAGTTAGTCTCTTACTCCCAGCAAATTTCAGGAATATTACCAATTCTGTCTAAATAAATATAAAGGGAAAGGCTACTAAGCTTTATATAGCTATGAAAAAGAAAAGGGTGGAAAAAAACTTCCCTCACCAGGAGAGGTACATAAGTCCTACATAGAACATAAACCTAAACATAGGTATTAAAACAACATTTGGCTATCTGTAGTATAAAATGAACAAGATAAAAAGCCAGACTGATGGCAGAGATATTAACAGTAGGAATAATAACTGTTTATAATATATGACCTGGTTAGATAATCATTACCAGTGACATTCCATGAATGTTCTATAGATGTTAGACTGGTGAATGACTCACTTTGACCAAAGAAATGGGATCAGACGTGACTCAAGCTGAAACTTGAAATGTGCTTATAAAGTTGAGTGAGCACTTTTGTACCTCTGCCATCACCATAAGAGAACCTTCCAGGTTTTCTGACCCTTCAGACTGGACAACAAAATAAACTGAACATGAAACAGTCATGTGCCCAAGACCAGCACAGAACCCCGACAGCCAATCTGAAGCTTGGAGAATGATAGGGAACCAAAATTACTTTAAGCCACTTAACTATGGAGTTTTTTGTTGACATACAATAGTTGACTGATACAATCATAAGGAAAAGGTGGAAAGATGCTTTTAATAAGATTTCTATTAGCTTTTAAAATATTTTAAACTTTAGCTCTTTAGCGAGTAAGTTTTAACCAGCTATAAAATGTAATATAGAAAGCATCCCAAAGCCACCACTTAAGAGCATGATACATTGCTCTCATGAGTTGGGTGTCCAGCAAGAGAGAATGAGCAAGTGCCTTCTTTAAATAAAGTCTGCTTTGCTTTGCTGAACAACTGTAACAGACTTCAAGTTACTACACTTTCATTTGTGGTTTTCACACTGTTGACTAGCAATAAGTAAGAGTCACATGGTGCTGGGCAATGACAAAATTTTTACTTCATTTCCCACAAATCAACGCATGCAAGGAATTTCAAGATCTGTGTAAAGAAAATGAAAGAAAAATCTTTGTTTTCTTAGAAAACCTTTCTTTACGTAACAGACATTAAGTGAAGTAACAGACATTAAGATTTAATGTCAAATCACAATGACAGCACTTGCGAACTTACTATCACTTGCTAACTTACTATGCTATCATTTATTAAGCATTGCCCTTGTGGTTGGCTTTGTGCTGGGTATTTTGCTACTTAAAGTCACAAAACAGCCTGAGAGATAAGTATTACCACCATCTTGAAAAGAGTATAAGTAACATGATCAAGCTGCATAGCTTAAAAGTGATCAAGTAGGGATTTAGAGCCAGAACTTCAGACTAGTACTCTTATCCATATCGTATAATATAATACTCATTTTGACATCAGAAACTATCACATAGAACTATCACAAAGTTTTCTCTAATCTAACCTGGTAACATTTGGAGAAAAATTGCATGGGTTTCCGTTTGCCCCCAGACACTTCCCGGTATCAGGCTATTAGGATGTTCAGAGAGCAATTTTAAATACTCTTCAGAAATGAGTAAACAAGATTTGAGATTTGAAATCCATAGCTGAAGCTGGGTGTGGTGGTACACACCTGTAATCCGAGTACCGTAGGTTCAAAGTCAGCGTTAGCAACTTAGGGAGATCCACAGTAAATTAGTGAGATCCTGTTTAAAAATCTAAAAATTATTTTTTAAAAAAAGGAGCTGAAGATGTAGCTTGGAGATAGAATGTCTCTGGGTTCAATACCCTATATCAAAAAGAAAAAGAAAAAGAAAAAGAAAAATCCATACTGATTAAAAATTGATAAAACTATGTCAAAAAGATAAAAGGATTAAGATGGTGTAGAATAGGACAATTGGAATAAAAAATGTAATAGGTTAAGTCACCCAATATATAAAAATTCATGAGTTCATAATGATACTTGTGGGAAAATTTTAATTATTCCTTATTAGAGGTTGCTAGGGTACAGATTTATTACTCCCATAAGTTATAAATAAGGAGAAAGAGTAGAGCTTTTATCCTTTCTTGCCTGCAAAAACTGTATTTCAGGTAACCAAACAGTAGATGAGATCTTCTTTAGAGAATTCCAGCCAATAAATGTAGAAGAAATGACCAAGAGAAAAATCACAATTTCCTAAATCTTAAGAGAAATAATGATTCTTTCAGTTGATAATCTGTGGATGCTAAATCCATCAGGGAAAAAGGTTGGTGGAAAACATTACAATGGGATCAGGCTAAGAGCATTTGAACCTGTTGGTCCAGGTATCCTCAGTAGTGTCCCAGGAAGAGGGAAAGCCAGAGGTCATGTCCTCACAGAAGAGAGGTCAAAGTACACAAGACTGCCTACTGCACTGGAAGAAAAAT
The DNA here is from genome assembly GCF_963383645.1 of Muscardinus avellanarius. Lineage (NCBI taxonomy): Eukaryota > Metazoa > Chordata > Mammalia > Rodentia > Gliridae > Muscardinus > Muscardinus avellanarius. Next base: position 39,221,392 of record NC_137795.1, on the reverse strand, counting down.
AAAACAAGCTGGGATCTAATCGAGTCTCTAATCTAATATCCAAATTATAAGAAAGCCAGAAGCATAAAGGACCAAGTTAAAGTGGAACATACACCACAAGGAAGTGACCCGCTAAATTCACAGTATGGCCCATTTGATGCTATGCAGGAGCCATTTCCTTAACTGATCAATGGCAGGAAGGGGGGAAAGACATGAGAAGCAGGGAGGGAAGGATAGTAATAGAATAAAAGATTTAAGAGACCAAATAGCCAATGCGAAGTGTTCCTCTGATTACAGCCTTAATTGAGGGAGAGGGAACAATTATGAAAGGGCATCCTAAAAACCACTGGAAACATTCTAACATGGACTGACAGTTATACATTATTAATTCCTGCAATCGTTCATATGAGGTGTGGTAGTTGGATGGCCACTGGGTTAAAAAACAATTCTTCTCAGTTAGAAAAGCATACTGAACCATTCTGAGATAAAAATAAAATACTTAGGATTTTATTTTTGACAAAAAGTATTCCACAAAAAGAAAATAAAAAGGTAAGGCATGCAAGCATTGGATAAATAAATTGGCATATTGTGGATAATTCTTAAAGTTCAAAAAATACCCAGAGATGTAAGCCGGGCATGGAGGCGCACACTTGTAATGCCAGCATTCGGGAGGCTGAGACCAGAGGATCACAGTTTGCAGACAGCTTCAGCTACTTAGAGATGCTCTTTGCAACTGAGTGAGACCCTGTTTCAAACTAAAGAATATAATATAGGACTGAGGGTGTAGCTCAGGGGTATAATGCCTCTGGGTTCCATCCTCAGTACTGCATAAAATAGAAAATACCCAGAGATACATTATAATACTTCTGTGTGTACCTTTATGGGCAAATGGTAAGGTAAAACTGAGATTTAGAAAACTAACCCACCATAGGTAATTCTCCTTTAAGTATAGAAATCATTAGTAATGCTTCATTTAGTGTCTGGCTGCCTCTTTCCTCCTCCTCGTCTTTTTTCTTTTTTCTTTTTTTTTTTTTTTTTTTGTGTGTGTGTGTGTGTGTGTGTGTGTGTGTGTGGTACTGGGATTGAACACAGGGGCATTCTACCTCTGAGCTGCACCCCCAACTCTATTTTATTTTTTTTTATTTTGAAATAGGGTCTTACTATGTTGCAAAGTCAGTCTCTCTCTTTTTCTTTTTGTCTTTTTTAAAATTAGAGCTTAGCCAGGCGTGGTGGCGCACACTTGTAATCCCCGCGCTTGGGAGGCAGAGACCGGATGATCGTGCAGGTTCGAAGCCAGCCGCGCTGGCTTAAGAGACCCTGTTTCCAAATAAGAATGTTAAAAAATAGGTCTTGGAGTGTAGCTCGGAGGTAGAAGGGTTTCCAGAAACCCCAGTATCACAAAAAATTTTTTAAAAATTAAATTAGAACTTATATTAAACAATTAAATTTGGGAGAGATTTTACTATCTATAAAATAAGAATTAATAAAAGAGAACATTAAAAATATCAGAAGTGAGAGTGCCAAATTTTATTTTCTTTTTCAATAGATATTTACTGAGCCCTACCGTCTCCTTCCCTTGGTGGATATGGCACTTTTTAAGAGAGTGGCTGCTAAGAATCTGGCAAATGTCAGCTTCCCATCAGGGACAGAAATAAGGATGTGGTAACAGAGGCAATTTTCCAAATCAACTCTGGCATGCAAAATGTCAATAAAACTCAAGTGTGAAGTCACATCTAATTGATCCTGACAGGGTTTCACTTGAGCCAAGGCTATCTTGCCCAAGCCCACTAAATGTGAACTGTGAGGCACGTGCAAGGGGTTTACAGTCACCAAAGTTTAGAGAGGGGTTGTCACAGTTCCCAAGATCAGTGGCCTTTGGGACAGAAAAGTAAAAGCACCCTGCAAGAATCAATATGCATTTCACCAGTAACAAACAATACCCCTGATGACCACCCCAGGAGAGAAAAAAAGATACCAGCAACAAACTTAGGACTTTAGAACACTCTGTACAAGCTGGGTGTGGTGGTTCACAATTGTAATCCCAGCATTTGGGAGGCTGAGACAGGAGAATTGTGGTTCAAAGACAGCCTCAGCTACTTAGTGAGGCCCTCTGCAACTCAGTGAGACCCTGTTTCAAAATAAAAATAAAAATTAGGGCTGGGGGGTGTAGCTCGGAATTAGAATGCCCCTGGGTTCCATTGTGTGTGTGTGTGTGTGTGTGTGTGTGTGTGTGTGTGTGTGTGTGTGGTACCGGGGATGGAACCCAGAGGCATTCTACTTCCAAGCTACACCACCAGCCCTTTATTTAGTCAGGTTGGAGATGTAGTTTAAAAGTAAAATGTCTCTGTCTTCAACCCCCAGTACCACGAAATAAATAAATAGATAGATAAATAAATATATTTTAAATATGATTTTTGGCTATTAATATAGTCCTTTACTATTCTTTGAAAGGATAGATGTTTATAATGAGAAAATATATCTCCTAAATATTTAATGGATTTTTTCATCAGCTTTTTCTAAAAAACATATGACAATGCTTATTTGTACACATATACATATATCAATGGAAATATTCACACTTTCTGGGGAAGGGTTACTGCAGATTGAACCCAGAGGCATTCTACCTCCAAGATACACTCCCAGCCCTATTTTAATTTTTATACTCAAACAGGGTCTCACTACGCTGCCGAGTGCCTTGCAAAACTGCTATAGTAGATTGCAACCCTGCAATCCTCCTGTCTTGGCCTCCTAAGTACTGGGATTATAAGCATGCACCACCATGCCTGGTTCCACACTCAATTAAAAACTCCTATTTACATGTTATATTCATTCATTTTCTGTTATTATATTGACATATCTGAGGCTGGATACTTTATAAAGAAGAGAAGTTCTTTTAGCTCCTAGTTCTAGATGCCCTTGATGGCATCACAATGGTGAGAGTACATGTAAGGGGGAGATCTCATGGCATGACAGGCAGCCAGACAGACACTGGGGTCCCCCTAGAGCTAAGTTAACCCTGTCCAAGGTACCACTCCCAAAGACCTAACAACCTTCCACGAAGCTCCCACTTCCTTAAGACCCCACCACCTCTTAAGGTCACCCAACTTTGCGATCACCCAACTTCCTTAGGGGACACTGCCAAGGCCTGAACAAACCACAGCATGTAAACAGACTCCGTGTCCAGTAGTGGCAGTGTCAGGATTAGAGCAGTCAGCATTTGCTCTCTTGTGTTCACACCGTGGGAAAGAGCATGGGATTTAAATCCGTGCCCATCACTTAGTTTTCAGTCCTCTGGCAAGTTTCTCGTGACTCAGTTTCCTGTCTCACGGGATTGTGTTAACTGAGGCAGGACAGCCGGCTGGTTAACTTGGACATGCTATGGCTGCATTGCCTCCTGGCTCTGCCACTTACTTTGCCACTGAGGGATGTTCCTTAATCTCTCACTGTCTCAGTTTCTTTGACTGTAAAATGGGAATAGAAGTAGTATCTACCGCAGAGAGCGACTGAAAAGAGTAAGTATTACACTTAAAGAGCCTGCAGACAATTAGTAAGCAGTCAAAATGTGCTTCCTATTATATGATTTCAATGGAAAAGTCACACTGGGTTTCGAAGACTTGATACACCCAAAGATATTTAAAACATCTCATTAGTTATTTTTATGTTGATTATCTGTCAAAATGACAATATTTTGGGTATACCTAAAAACTGGTTTTAGTTTTAACTGTTCACTTTTAGAAAATAAAAAGTTATACATGTAACTCACATTTTGCTTCTATCAGACAGGGTAGCTCTTCACCTTGACATCCATTACCTCTCCTCCTTTCCAGGGCTATCAATTAGCTGCTCTCAAATTAAGGAATACCAGTGCTCCTGATCAATATGTAACCATTGCCCATCTATTGTGCCTTGCCTGCTGACACCAACCTTCCATTCCCTATCACACAAAAAATGAACAACCGTATCATAAACAAAACCTATCAGTTTTTTTTATTTTTATGAATATTCCAGTAACAGTGTTTCACTAAATAAACTTTGAAGAGTATGAAGTTTAAAACACTGACTTTAACTTTTCTCCATAAATCCTTCCAAGGGAGGTAAGAATCAGTGTCAAGTGATGGTGCAGGGTTAAATGCATTGCAATACTACAGATCTTTAAAAACTGAAATCAGTTTTGCCACCGGAGATTCTCAGGTCAGGATTTATGAAGTCAAGAGAAGGACTAAAAGGATTCTTAAGACCCTCCTTCTTAAGGATTTTGATTGAGTTTATTTCAAGGATGGATCCCTGGAACCTATATTTTAGCTTCCAGTCTCAAGATGGAGACAGAATGAACTGTCATACAACAAAAGCCTAATTATCATGGATAATACCTGCTACAAAAGAAACTACATCTTATCATTAGAGTTACCTAACAAGATAAAAATCTAAAATATAAGATATAAAATCTGAATTCTGCTGCCTTAGTTGATCTTAATTCTATTTCAAGATGTTTGGAGGACAGAAATCATGCACGTTAGGGATTAGAGTATAACTCAGGGATAGAGTGCCTATTACGTGCCAAGTCTCAGGTTCAATTCCCAGCATGGCAGAAAGCAAAAAAAAAAAAAAAAAAAATATATATATATATATATATATATATGTATATATATACATGTATTTTAAACATTACATTGTACATAAAATCATGAATTATTTTGGTCTTATAATAGCTTCATTATATAAACATTTCCATAAAAGTTACATGAAAGCTAAATTAAAAAGCCAATTCATTTCTAACATGCCCAAAATATCTGTTTAGAACCGAAACGATTCAGCCACTTGAATATGTAGCCATATTTTGTAATCTGGAAAAATAAAAGACTCTCTGATTGCTTTAAACTTGAAAACAGTTGTCTAAATTGGATTAAAGGCAAACTGGTTAGGTTTTGAAAAGAAGGGTAAATATGCAAGCTCTTCTAAAAGATTAGACAATTTTTCAAGAAGAAAAGTGAACAACAATTTAAATCTATAAACCATATTCTGGGTAAGCTATAAACATAGTGTCTGAAGCAAAGAATCACAGTAACCTACATTGAATGGATGGGAAAAATTTGACAAGCGAGAAAGAAGAAATTCCAGAACTAGCGATCTTTTAAGTCATTACTTCATCGATTCCAGCCTCTCCTCTTAAACAGAAAATAAGGAAAAGTGGGAATTAAATTATATACATACCTGAGCCAGGTGTGGTGGCGCATGCTTGTAATCCCAGTGCTTGGGAGGCTGAGACAGAAGGATTGCACAGGTTCGAAGCCAGCCTCAGCTTCTTAGTGATACCCTGTTTCCAAATAAAGTATAAAAATAGGTCTGGGAGTATAGCCCAGAGGTAGAAAAGCCCCTGGTACCCCCAGTACCACACACAAAAAATAGGGCTGGAGTTGTCACTCACAGGTAGAATGCCCTTGGGTTCCATATCCAGTGCTGCCAAAAAGATAGATAGATGATAGATAGATAGATCGATAGATAGGCAGATAGGCAGATAGGTAGATAGATAGATACCTGGTAATTGAGCACAAAACCCAAGCAGTAGCAGCTTAGTTTGGGAGGCAGGTCAGAAAGGAAGGAGAAGAGATTATCTGGCTATACCAAGGCCTTTTTGCTCTCTGGGAGACTGGTGCATCAGCCCTACCTGAATTCTAGAAACAGGTACAATACACAGGTATCTATTCCTGATCTGAGAACAAGCTTCTAAAATACTCAAGGCTTCATCTTAGAATAGATGCTCTTGCCACCTTGGTCTTGCCAAGAGAGTCTGACTCATTCTGATGAATGGTTACAACTTCCCACACACTCAGCACTGTACCTCCATGCTGAAACAGCAAGCAAGGCTCAATCTGAAAAGAATTCAAACACCTAGCAATCCCACAACCTTGAGAGGGTAGAGGAGATGCCCAGGACACTCTCAGGCCTTCCTTCACCTGGAGAAGGTTCTACCCATCAATGCCCCCAGTTAACAACATATGAACTCAGGCGTGTTGATGCACGCCTGTAATCCAAGTAGTTATAAGGCTGAGATAGGATGATCATAGGTGTGAGGCCAGCCCTAGCATCTTATAACAAGATCCTCCACAATTTAATGAAACCCTGTTTCAAAATAAAAAATAAAATAAAGCTGGGGGAGGGGACAGCTCAGAAGTAGGATGCCCCTGGGTTCCATTCCCAGTAACACACACACACACACACACACACACACACACACACCCTACTCCTGAGATGTAAAATAAATGGCAGGCCTCAACTTACAGCCAGAATCTTTACTACATCTTCCGAAGGCATCAAGAATTGAAAAGCAGCCACCCATTAAGCTTGTTCTAAAATTTTGGTATTTTGAAATACATGAAACTAACCTACTCAGCCTCATTCTCACCTTCTTTTGCCCATGTTAGTAACTGTGCTGGTTGGGAAACAACTAGATGTAATGCTCTGTCTCACAAAGCACCTAATGTGTACAAATGAACGCTCTGCAAGCAGCTCACAGAGGCTTTTGTGTTTAGTGAGACCCCAGTACTAACAGAACTGGAACCACTCACATCCTTGTTCTCATTATCCCACAGGCTGGTTCTCTTGACTTTAATAGATGAAGATGTAAGAAACTGTCACGAAACATTTTTTGACCTGGTGTCACACTGCAAATACCCACAACCTTCCTATCATTCATCCACCATGAAGGACATTTGCCACAATGGCTTTGCATTGGCAAAGAAATATATGAACATTTATGGAGTTCATACCAACTATTAAGCACTATCTTAGGGGTGTTCACATTTAATTTTTAATCCCCTCAACAACCCTGTGAGATAATTTTACCAATGTTTTCTAACATATGAAGATATTACAGTCTTTTATATGCCCATACCACAGCTGACCTGTACACACTTTTGATGTCAAATATTAGAAAACTCTTGCTAACAAAGTGACAGTTTCTCTCTACCTGAATGGAAAGAGCCTCAGTTTGTGCTCGTCCTTGGACCTGCACAAGCACTTTGGGCCTGCAGCATCAAGTCTCTTCAAAGCAATGTCTAAAAGAACTCAAGTGAAAAACAGTTTCTCCAAAGGCGGCTGCAGTGTGAAACAGCTAAAGAGATGGCCCTGCCTCAAAGAGATCGTGATTTGCATTAAACCTCTCTTTCTTTTCTCCTTGAGCATGCCCAACAGGCAGCAGCCGACCAGAAAGCCATAATCACTATTCCAGTTTTGAAATTGCACTGCCCTCCTTCCCCAGGAAGATGGAATGAAGCACACAGGCAGCAGGCTCTGGGCGCCAGTAAATTACACCCCCACATACCTCAGGATGTCAGGGAGCTTTCGTTTTGCTCTCAGTGGGCATTTGGGAGAAGTGGGAGCGGAATACTGAAGTCTCTACATGCCTAGAAACTGGGTGTTGTGGGCAAGCAACCTGCATTTTATCTGTAGGGGAATTGTCTTTTTTTTTTTTTTGTCTCTCATTTATGAGCATCATCGTGAAAGATTTGGGGACATGCAGAGATAATTATATCAGAAAACAGAAGAGAAAAGGAGCAAAACTTGGTTGAGATGTGTTGCTGCATTCTTAAATAGGCATGTGTCAGACTGTCACTTGAAAGGATGCAAGTGGGCACAATGTTATCCAGAGATTGTGCCATGGTCACTTAATCACAAGTAATCATTAGGAGGCTCCTGTCTCTCTTGCTTTCTACTCGTGCCCCCTCTACCTCCATTCCCCACAAATCACCATTCCTGTTAACACTGTCATTAATTCTCTCTGGGCAATTACTCTCTTAAAAAGTATCATCTAAGAGGGTCGACAAGTCATCATTAATATGCTCCCACCTAATACTGCAGATTAAATCTAAAGTCATCACCGGATTGAAGAGGAAAAAGACAGTTCTATTGATACTCCCTTGGCATCCAGTGGTTGCTTCATGTGGACCAACAATTCTGAGAAGCAGAATTTAAACAGGAATGTTTGAGGACATTCCTGCAGTAGAGCTGGCAGTCAGCAGAGATATTGTTTCTTTTAAAAAAGAACTGCTGTCTAAGCAAAACTATCTTTCCGTAAGGAAACACTTATTACTGTAATATATCACTTCAAAGACCAGTGCAGAAAAAAACAAAATCCAGCAATTTTATCCCAATTCTTAAGGAATATAATGTCCTAGGCCCATCTAATATAAACTTCATTTTATAAGGCTTGCCTTAGAAAATTCTATTGAAATTTTGAGATTAAAAAAATTCAATCCACCAAGGCTTTAAAGCCTAATAGAAAAAAATAGTGGTCTGACACACTAGAAAAAATACTTATTTTGGAAATTTAAAAAGAGGAAATTTAGTTCTCATGTTAGAAAAACATAATGGATTTAGATATTCTGAAACCATTTGGTTTACCTATAATAAGTAGAAAATTTACTAAAGTAACAGCAACTGAGTGGCAAATATTCATATTAAATATATGTCAACAGGTTCTTTTAATGTGTGTGTGTGTGTGTGTGTGTGTGTGTGTGTGTGTGTGTGTGTGTGTGTATGGTACTGGGGGTGGAACCCAGGGGCTTTTCTGCCTCATGGATACACCCCCAGACCTATTTTGTTATACTTTATTTGGAAACAGGGTCTCACTAAGTTGCTGAGAGCCTCCTCACTAAGTAGCTGAGGCTGGCCTCAAACTTGTGCGATCCTCCTGTCTCAGCCTCTGAAGCACGGGGATTATAAGCGTGAGCTACCACTCCCAGCAACAGGTTCTTTAAAAAAAAAAAACATTCTTCATGCTATATTTATCTTAAAGACAAATTTATCATTCATTTAGTCTCCATAAAAGAAAATACCTTACTTTAATAATATTGCTCTGTCATAGGTTAAATTAATAGCCATCACACAAAAACAATACATTCACAAGCAGGTCAGGGCTCAGGGCTGAACTGCAATGAATTTTCATTTATCCACTGACAAGCTCTGCAGTGTAGATCAAAAGGGACGTTGAGAAACAGCTGAATTTCTGCAAATTTCTTCCCTTCCAAATGATGGTTTTATTGGAGGGAGATAGGTCAAAATATCTTCCAAAGATTTTGAGTTTATACCTGGGGAATCTCCAGTCCTTATCACTATTGCAAGTTAGAAAAAAACTTTTTAAAATCACACTACCTTGGCCTATAGCTAACATGAAAGAAATATGATAACTGTCTATTAAAATTAGATGACACCTAATGATTAAAAATATTATCCTATATGGTCAAAAAAAGGAACCAGCACAAAGAACACTCTAAACCTAATCAAAGCTTTTAACAAATGTGTTTTAATTATATAATAGTGAATTTTTATAGAGCAAAAGAATAATTTATAATCATAAAAAATTCTACTTTACTTCCCATTAACCAGTCTTTCAATGGTATAGGACTGGCATTAGGTATCTTTATTTTATATGGTATGGACAGTTGAGCGTCAGCAAAAGGCAGTACACCAGAGCTGAAAGGGGAATACTGAAGTATTTGCAGTTACTTAAAAATAAGAGGCTTATGAGTGTAGAGGTGGAACGAGGTAAAAGATTGCAATGACTATAATATATAGTTTAGATTTATTTTAAAATAAAAAGAGAGAGGGTGAAGAGGAGAAAAAAAGAGAGAAAAACCTTAAAAGTTCAATTTATTAAGTGACAGAATACGTAACTAAGTGGCCTGTGACATTTCTTGGAGCACTTTGTTTTTATGAATCCCGTGGATAGAGACATGAACAAACACCTTATGGTTTTCTTTTTCCTAATGGAAACAGTAATAACTTCATCAACAAATGGCCCCGTTTTCTCTAATCAATACATGCTTGTTTCAAACACTTCTGTTAAAGTCTTTGTACAGTGGGACAAAATAAAAGCAAAAATTTATTTTAAGACAAACCAGAAAGTAAAAACATTTCACCAAATTCCAGTAAGAACACTGAATAAACAAGTTTAATATATTTAAGTGTACCAAATAATTTAAAAATATATATATTTTTTGAAATATACACATTCTCTGAAGTTCTTCAGTTATATAGTTATGTAAGGATTTATATTTTTAGACCATTCTTTAACCCACTGTGTATTTTATTTTGTTCTCTTAAAACTATGTGGCACTAGAAGTCAGGATCAAGTTTAACTCGTCTTTTTGTCACAATGGCTGGTGTTCAGTAAGTGCCTATTCAGCCAAGAAGAATTCTAATGCCTCTAAATTCTACCCACTCGCCCTAACAGTCTTAACAAGGTACTCCAGAATGGATGAGATTTGGTGCAGGCCAGACCCAAGGACAAAAACAGAGCTGATTACTAAGGTCTTGGTGAGATTATAAGGGAAGTGACAAACCAAAACAGCACAGACAGGGGCAACTGGACATTCTAACCACGGACCACAGGGCACAGCACTGGGGAACACAGGAACAGAAAGTCATCTTGTAGCAGAGAAGTAGGTATCCTGCATGAGAGAGAAGGGGAGGCAGGGCTCAGAGGCAGAACTTCAGAGCCAGGCACTCTCCCTAGAAAGCAGGGTTCTAATGCTTCTCATGGAGTATCTAACAGAACAGGACAAACCAGGGCAGGGGAATGGCATGGGAGACCTGGTACCCATCATAAAGCCCCACTCTTGGTCCAAAGGAAGAAAGGAGATGAGTCGAAGGACCTGTGTAAGTAGAGGAGGACAAGAGATGGAAGTGCACTGGACTAGGAACTGACCCTCAAGCCATCAAATTAAAGATTCTCAACTTTCCTTTGACAGGAAGGGATTCCATTCAGATGCCAGAGAAAGTCCAAACACAGAGAAGAGCTTAAAAGGTCTCCATACAAAGATGAAAAGGATTCGGGTGGCTCTGTGGGCCTCTGACACTGACCTTCTGCAGGCTAAACACATGTTCTGAGTAATAGTTCATATTCTGATCAGTACAGTTTACAATGACCATACATACGGACAGATGGACAAAACTTTCCAAAAGCCATTTCTGGGCCTATGAGAAGAGGACACTAACAAGGTCCCTGTCATTTGGCAAAGATGTGGGAAGTAATGCTGAATGTCAGAATATCAGAACTATTCCCAGTCCTAATAGCAGTTAGCATGCCAGAGGTTTGGCCATTCCTTGGTAGAATTCAAGGGTTCTGCTGTACATTTCAGAATTGATAACCAGGGCTTTAAATGCTATATGCAACTGGGCATGGTGTCTCATGTGTGTAATCCCAGTAATTGGGAGGATCAGAAAAGAGAATCAAAGGTCAGCCACAGCAGCTTAGGAAGACTCTCAGCAACCTAGGGAGACTCTGTTTCAAAAATTAGAGGGGATCGCTGGGCGTGGTGGTGCACGCTTGTAATCCCCACGCTTGGGAGGTGGAGACAGGAGGATCGAGCAGGTTTGAAGCCAGCTGCGCTGGCTTAAGAGACCCTGTTTCCAAATAAAAAGTATAAAATAGGTCTGGGAGTGTATCCTGGAGGTAGAAGGGTTTCCAGGAACCCCAGTACCACAAAAAAAAAAAAAAAAAAAAAATAGAGGGGTTAAAAAAAGGTAGGGTAGGCTGAGGTATAGCTCAGAGGTAGAATGTCCCTGGGTTCATCCCCAATACCAAAAAATAAAAAATAACATACTCTTCCAGGAAGCGTTCTCTTTCTCTTTTACTTGGTATCTCAAACATTGTTATACCTCACATGTATTAGAGATAGTGTAAGTGTGAATAAGCACTAAAACAAAAAGTTATAAGTACTAAAGAGTATAACATTAGAACAATCCACATCTCTCCATATTAATAATTAACTAAATTTATTTCTTTTATAATATATACATAAAAATTAAATTATATATAAAGTTTATTTTACTAGTGAATAGTTCCTCAGTATATGTATATAGTACAGCACATTTTGAGATAAAATGCTAGACTCAAATTGACACGTACTAACTTTTAAATAATCCAAGAAATACATTTAAAACACTGAAAAAGCCGGGTGTGGTGGCGCACGCTTGTAATCCCAGCATTCAGGAGGCTGAGACCTGGAGGATCGCGGTTCGTGGACAGCCTCAGCTACTTAGTGAGGCCCTCTGCAACTCAGTGAGACCCGGTTTCAAAATAAAGAATAAAAAAAAGGGCAGGGGGTGTAGCTCAGAGGTCAAATGCCCCTGTGTTCCATCCCAGACCCGCAAAAATAAATAAATAAATAAATAAATAAATAAAACGCTGAAAAAACATTAAAAAATTAAATTAGTAAAATATATTACCTCAATGTACAGACCAAAAGGCAAATCAATAAGAATCCAAGAAATGTTAAAAGAAGCCAGCCTGACCACCATATCCACAGTAGAACTCACCACAAGCTTCTCTCCTTAATAGTAGCCACTTATTTTCTTTGACAAGAAAAAAAAAAGGTTTATTGTCTTCTATAATACAACTGAGAATCATCAATGTACTTGTTTCTTTGCTTACTCAGTGCTTGTCCCAACACTTCACTATCAGTCCCAGGGGGTCAGGGAGGGTAGCAATTCTGTTGACCAATCAGCAACATAGCACATGGTAGTCATTTGTTAAGCTGACAGGCTGGTAGACTAAATAACCAGTAAACAACGTTTCCTTTCAGTTTCCCAGACCTATACACACATCATTTATAAAAATGTGTGTGTGTGTGTGTGTGTGTGTGTGTGTGTGTGTGTTTGTGTTTTGTTGTGGTACTAAGAACTGAACCGAACCCAGGGGTGTGCTACCTCTGAGCCCTATTTAATTTTTCATTTGTAACAGGATCTTGCTAGGTGAATGAGAATCTCACTCAGTTGCTAAGGCTGTCCTCCAATCCCCAGTTGGAGGATGTGCTATGAACCCTCAGTTCAAGAAACATACTATGTTTCAGTCTCCATAGTACTAGGATTAGAAGCATGCATCACCACATCCAGCTAAAAATTTGCCTTTTAATTAACCAAATATACCAAAAGAAAATAGGAAAACACACACACACACACACATACACACACAAAAGAAAGAATAAAAACCAAATAAGACAAAAACCAAACAAAAATACCAATCAATCAAGTATGAAGTTTAGCCAGAAAGCCCACAATATACGTGAATAAGGAAAGAAAACTAGTAGGTGCAATTAAATAAAAAGGTAGGTGGACACAATAGAAGATAAAACTATCGTCTCTTTTTTCTTTTTTTTTTTTTTTTTTTTTTTTTTTTTTTTTAGTGGTGCTGGAGATCAAACCCAGGGGTATTCTACTGCCAAGCTACGCCCTCAGCTCTATTTCATTTTTTCTTTGGAAACAGGGTCTAAGTTGCTGAGATTCTAAGTTTCTGAGGCTGCCTTAAAACCTGTGATGTTCCTGTCTCAGTCTCCCAAGTAGGGGGATTACAGGCATATCTCACCACACCTGGCTCATATTTATAAATATATTTGGTGGCATTTGAACCCATTAACATATTAATACTTACATAAATGCAGTTAGACAATAATAAATTAAAAGTTAATGAAAAATAATGAACAGGCTTTATTTATACAGACCGCACAAATTAAACCGATACATATTTGCAAACAAAAACTCAGAAATAGTATTTTTATTCTCTTAATGCTTGAGGTTACTATAATTTTACAATCATATCTTTAATTTTAGATTCCATGCAGTATTTTAACAAAAATAAATCCTGGCAATAAAAATGAGCCGTATTTTAAACCTACATATGCCAACTATCATACCTCCTTCCAACCGCACACAAGGGATATTATGCGTGAAGCTATCATGCAGTTTTGATATAGTTACAATTTGGGTATTAGAACTATGTAAAGCAAAACTATGTAGCTGAAATTAGATAACTCCAAGAAACAACTACACATAATTCTACTCAAAGATGAGTTAGTGAGGGATTGCTCTTTTGAGATCTTAGCACTTCCATGAGATTCAGTGGGGGAATAGATATGCATTTGGCTTCTGAGTTGATAGTTGATCAGCCTGTCTATTCCCTATGGGAAGAAGACATTACATGGAAAGACAATTAGTTCTCCAGCAGAAGGAAGGGGCCTGGATGTTCCTATTTTTTTTCCAAAGTAGGAGAAGAACTCCTCTCTTTGCTACCATGCCTGACAGAGAATTGCTTTTTTTTTTTTCCTTAAAACTCAACCTAAGAGCCATCCCTTGGGGAAGCCTCTCCCTACTTTCCACAAAAAAGAGATCACTACAGAACAGATGCACTTCTCTTGGCTCCTACCAGACATCAGGATTGCATAAATCAATGTGTACTGCATTGATCTTCTCCTTTCAACTCAGAGCTCAGTGGACTCAGGAACCACACCAGATTCACTCCCATTACCCAGGTATGTTATTATAACCAAAGGCAAAGAGGAGGTCAGAAACTGTGAGCAATAAGGGCTGTGCATCCAGTTTGTAATAGCCAAAATATGGAACCAACCTAGATCTCCATCAACAGATGAGTGGATTGAAAAATTATGGGAAATACACACAATGGAATTCTATTCAGCTATAAAGAAGAATAAAATAATAGCATTTGCAAGAAGATGGAAGGAACTGGAGAACATTATGTTAAGTGAGATTAGTCAAGCACAGAAAGAGAAGGGACATATGTTTTCTCTAATATGCCCAAGCTAGGGAGTAGTGGTAATACCAGAGGGACTTCAGATGATGGAGGGGAAATCTCAGCAAAGCTTGAATGGAAGGATAGGAGAGGAAGAAAGCTGAGGTTGTTCAGTGGAGGAGCTACATACGAATATGTGTAATATTGCAAATATAACATGGCTAACCTGGACACTCTCTATTGGGAGGAAGGGAAGGGAAATGGAGGGGAGGGCATGAAGCACAATCTAAATGTACACCATTTTCAATATGTTCCACTTATAAAAAATAAATAAATAAATAAAAATTGTTCATCAAACAAAAAAAAATAAATAAAGGCTGTGCATCTCCTTACATAAGGCTCCGCATCTAGAGTGACTGACTGAGATAGATAGATGATGGATGGAGAGACAGATTTAGAGAGATCCTCCAGTAGTCACATGGGATACAGAAAACATTAAAATAAATCCTTCAGTTAAGAATGGTTTATATCCCAAACTCTGAGCTCTAAATTCAGACTCTAAAACCCACACTGAGAAGTTTCTAGGGAAGAGGCGGTCATCTCCGGCGAGAGCCTCCTAGGAATTGAATCTGGGGGTGTTCTGTAGAAGGATGTGGGAGAGAGGCACATAGAGTGAGAAGATTTCCACTTTTGGTACCACTTCTAAAGATGAAGATTATTATGGTCAACTGGTCAACAACAACACACACACACACACACACACACACACACACACACAATCACAATCACCTCCCCAGAATTAACTAGCTATTTTATCACAGACAGACAGACCATCAGTATATATTCTGCTCCATTACCCCAGTGTAAGGTCACGATGATTTACTACATTTTACACGCTATTTAAGAAACTCATCCCTATTATATCACTCAAAATGTTTTCTGAATTGAAACGATGGTGACCCTGCCCATGCCACAGTAAAGGTCCCCAGGGGGGATGAAATATATCCTATAAAGAAGAAAGACTTGATTTTTATAAGGGTTGCTTAGCATCAAGTACTTCAATGTCAAAAGACAAATGAAACCAATAAAAAAGCTTATTACAAAGCCTACCAATCAGACCTAGACCAGTCATGACCCCAGTGCCAACTACCCGAAGCAATTCTCTCAGTTTAATTTGATACTTATTGTTGTTATGATTTTTCACACAATGAAATCCCTCAGAACCCTCCCTCTTGGTATTTTTAAACTCTAATACTTCACTTTCCAACCATAACTGTTTTGCTTTTTTTTCACATTGGCAAATAAACTCATTTTTCCTTTTGCCCTCAAATAGATCTATAGCTTATTCCCTAACCTCCTACTTTTTATATCTGCTGACCGACACTCCAAACTGTCCATATGTTTTGTTTTGTTTTTTCTCAACCTTCAACCTACCCACCTTCCTCTTAACAATAATGCCCCAAGGCCTTTCCTGAGATTCACTGGCCCCTTTGGTAAAATGGCTCTCCTCTTTCCCTGGTCTTCCCATTTTGGTATACACTGCTCTGTAGCATGCTCCTGGGATTGTTTTTTTATTTGTTTATTTGGTGCTGGAGATTGAACTAGGGTATTTTACCTCCAAGCTATACCCTATCCCTATTTTATTTTATTTCATTTTTATCCTGAAAAAGGGTCTTGCTAAGTTGCTGAGGCTAGCCTTAAACCTGTGATCCTCCTGTCTCAGCCTCCCAAGTACTGAGATTACAGGTATGCACCACCACGCCTGGCTCCTGGGGTTGGCTATGTGTGTGTCTCCTACAGCCAGAATGAGGTTTTTGAGGACAGGAAACAGAGCCCAATCCAAATTAATAATAGGTCTCAAGAAATGTTACCATCAGTGAGCAAGTGACTCTCATGAGAAGCTGATAACTGAGTGAAGAAGAAAAAGAAAATCAGAAACACTGAACTTTCAAAGTAGTCACAGCATATTGATGCAGAGGGAGGCTGGGATGATCAAATGTAACATCAGAGCAAACTGCCAGGGATCAGATCCCAGTCCTGCCATTTTCTAATTGTGTGGCCTCCAGAAAGGGACAGCAAGACACTGAATGTGTTTGTCCTCTCAAAATAGCTATGTCAAAATCCAAATCCCAAATGCAACAGCACTTGGCAGGATCTTTGGAAGGTGACTGGTTCAGGAAAGTGCAGTCCTCAGGGATGGGGTCAGTGCCCTTTTAAAAGGGACCCTCATCTTCCGGGAAGATGGCGACCGAGAAAAGCGGGGCTTAAGAGCCCCGCTAATAACCAATCTCCATTACCACAAAATCAGCGCCTTTCATAGCCAGAAAACACCATCACCAGAGGAAAAAAAAAAATCACGAGGCACCAGAGAGAAAACGGACTGAGACAGAGCTCAGAGCCATAGAGGAGATACACGGGCCTCACGCCCAAGGACGCGGCAGCAGCGCCATACTGCCGGCAGCAGCGGCGACTTCACCAGACGGCTACAGCAAGCCGAGGTGAGCCCCTGCGGAACAGCCAGGCGGGATTTCTCGCCGCAGGTAAAATCTAAAGCTCCCAGTGGCTGAGCTCAGCACACGCTGCAGGGATTCAGAGTGGAAATCAAAACCAAGAAGAAATACGCCAGCCTCATGGCCGAGGGCGTAGCAGCGGCGCCATATTGTCACCGGCGGCAGCAGCAGCGAATTCACCAACTACAGTACAGCTACATCTGCGTACTCAAGAACAGTGAGTCAAATTGCGGGCCACAGAGGAGAAATCCCAGTACTGCCCTGGGACTTGACCCAGTGGGGGAGGGGTGACGGCAGAGATATCACACCATAGGAGAACATGAAACCTGGCACCCCCCACAGTCTAAAGCAGCCTCTATCGACTCTCTGGGTCGGAGACTCTGTGATAAAACCCAGTAAAGGAGTAGTGGGGTCTGAGATACTACAGACTAGAGATCCAGAACACCTTAAGTGAAGTCATAGTGACCCAAGGGAAGAAACCAGAGAAGGCACAAACTTCCGAAATCATGGGAAAGAGGAATAACACTGGAGCAATGAATGCCCACAACCCCACAACATCAGAACCCGATAAAACAGAAAATCAGAGATTTCTAGAAGATCAAATCAGGAAAATAACTGTAGAAATAATAGAGGTGCTTCAAAAAGAACTCAGAGAGAGCCAAAAAGAGATAAAGGATGCAATTAATGAAGTAAAGGCCTCAATTCAAAGCACAAACAACCGATTAGAACACATGGAGAACAGAATCTCGCTCGTAGAAGATGATCATTCCAAAAATGAACGCATAGTTTCTAATCTAGGAAAAAATATCCGACAGCAAGAATGTGATATTGAAGAAATATGGGCCCATTTTAAGAGAGCTAACCTAAAAATAATTGGAATAGAGGAGGGAAAAGAAAGTGAAACCAAAGGGATCAACAATCTCTTCAAGGAAGTAATAGCAGAAAATTTTCCAAACATAGAGCAAGAGGTTGATACACAGGTCCAGGAAACTTATAGAACTCCCTTTAGACAGGATCGGAGAAGAGGATCCCCACGCCACATAATTGTCAAAATGACCAATGTGGAAGCCAAGCAGAGAATCTTAAAGGCAACAAAAACAAAGGGCCAAGTGACATTCAGAGGCAAACCAATTAGAATCACTCCAGACTTCCCAAACCAAGTCATGAGAGCCAGAAGGGCTTGGAGTAACATATTCCAAACTCTGAAAGAAAACAACTTCCAGCCAAAAATTTCCTACCCAGCAAAACTTTCTATCAAATTAGATGGAAAAATAAGAAGCTTCCATGACAAACAGAAACTGAAGGAATTTATTGTCTTCAAAACCAGCACTAGAGAAAATACTCAAAGAGATTAACTACAAAGAAGAAATAGGTAACACACACCAGAACCAGAGAAACAAGAGTTTCCATCCAACAGACAATTAAGATTGGTTATCTGTGGAGATTCATTACTTATGTTAGTCTTTTACTTATCTCTAAATGGTATTGTTTGCCTTTATTGTTAATTTTTAGGATGTCTAGTTGGAATATTAATATACCTTCAGATATAGCATTTGGAAATATTTTATCCCATTCTATTAGTAACTGTTAACTCTGTTTACATTGTCTTTGGATATACAATATCTTTTTATTTTTTAGGGAGTTTGTATACTCTTCTGTTGCCTGTGCCATTGAAATCATATCCAAGAAATCACTGCCAATTTCAGTGTTGTGAGGTTTTATGACCCAGATTTTCTCCTAAAAGTTTATAGTCTTAAGATTTATATTTAGGTCTTTTATCTATTTTGAGTTAATATTTGTATATGGGATTAGGTAAGGGTCCAACTTTATTCTTCTCCATGTAATTATTATGTCTCAACAATATTTAGTTAAAAGATTATTATTTCCACCACCAAATGTTCGTGGAAACCTTGTCAAAAATAACTTGACAATATAGGGAAGAATTTAGCTCTAGGCTTTTATTTAACTCCAATGGTTTATATATCTGCCTTTAGAATAGTACTACACTGTTTCAATTATTGTAGCTTTATATGGTTTGAAATCAGAAAATATATATCTTCTAGCTTTGTTCTTTTTCAAGATCGTTTTGAGTATCTAAAGTCCATATTCCATAATAGGATAGATTTTTTTTCTGAAAAATAAATATATAAATATATGATAGTTTCACCTAAAAAATTGAAAAAAAATATTCTCTGGTAAGAAAGAAAGCAAAAAGAAATATTGAAATGTTATCTTTAAGTCATCAAAAGCTTGGTATCAGACAAATGAAACTATTATGTGAGATTATCATTTTTAATTTTGGATAAATTGCTATAATACTAGATGTCAACCACTAAGCCAAGCATGGGAGGGAGGGATGGGGAGAGAATGGGGTGGGGATCGGGTGGGGGCTGACTGGGCGATGTGTGCATGTATGTCTACAAAAGTTTGTATCCCACTATGATGTATGAATACAGTGCACCAATAAAAAATTAAAAAAAATAAAAATAAATAAAAGGGACCCTCATGATGGGAGGGCACAGAGAGTAGGTACCATCTTTGAGCCAGGAAATGGCCCTGGGGAGACAGAGTCTGCCCAGGCTTACATTTGGTCATCCCAGCCTCCAGAACTGTTTGTTGTTTAAGGCACATAGTTTGGTATTTTTGTTATAGCAACCTGTATGGACTAGGCTGGATGGCTATCTTATTGCGTGTCATGAAGAAGACAGAGTTGATATATACCAAACACTTAGAAAAGTCCCTTAAGCCTTCTAAACACTCATTTACACAATGGATTAATGCTTTAAAAACCCTATGTATACTCATAAAGCCAGGCGTGGTGGTGCACACTTGTAATCCCAGGCGGAGACAGGAGGACCGCGCTGGTTCGAAGCCAGCCACTCTGGCTTAAGAGACCCTGTTTCCAAATAAAAAATATATAAAAATTGGTCTGGGAGTGTAACCTGGAGGTAGAAGGGTTTCCAGGAATCCCAGAACCACCAAAAAAAAAAAAAATTAAAAGTTTAAAATGGGGAGATTAAATACAAGGGCATTTTACTTGCAAGGTATACCTCTGGCCCTTTTTATTTTTATTTTGAGATAGAGTCTCATTAAGTTCTTGAGGGCCTTACTAAGTTGCTAAGGCTGGCCTTAAACCTGCAATCCTCTATCTTAGCCTCCAAAGTACTGGGATAATAGGTAGAGGTATGTGCCACCATGCCTGGCTTACAAATATTTTTAAAGAAAGAAAAGCAAACCCATATATGCCTAGGCACCTGTCTCTGGTTATGCTAGTTTGTGTACATGTCTGAGTTTATCTCTTACTATAGAGAATCATTTAAAAGATCTACAAAGTTAACTTAAGTTACAGAATATGAAGCCTATGATTTTAAGCTATAAATTATACTTTATCTTCCCTTCAAATTATAGAAAAATAGCACATTCATTGCTTGGGGCTTTTTGTTTTTGATTAGGTTTGAATTCTTAAATCAAAATCTCCAAAGTTGGGCAACAAATAGAAAGTCTGGACAAACCTTTTTTTTTTTTTTTTTTTTAACAAGAGGTGCTGCAAGAGGAATGGGAACCTGGGCTCAGAGGAGAAGTGGTGACCACAAGTCCAGAGCAGCCTCCTCTTCCCTCTCAATCCCAGCCCCAGGCTCCTGAGAGCCAGTGGGAAACCACAAAGGCTGGGTTCCTAGGCCTGGGCAAGATGTCTTATTTACTCAGGGTAATTGAAGCTGCATATATGTGATACTGGCTCATAAAATCAAAGGTTCCATCTTGAGGTATGGTAGACTGGTGAAAGATAATCTACATAGGATTTTTAAAAATTATAAACCAATGCATGCTTCTTTGTTTTTGTTTTGTGGTACAGGGAAGTGGACCTAGGGGCCTTCTACCTCTGAGCTACACTCTCAGCCCTTTTTATGTTTTGGTTGTGAAACAAGGTCTCACCAGATTGCTGAGAATCTTGTTATATTGTTGAGGCTGTCCTGGAGCACACAATCCTTCTGTCTCAGCTTCAAAAGTACTGGGATTACAGGCATGTACCACTATGCCCAGCTGCATTGACTGTTCTTTAAGAGCATTCCTAAACAATATTTCTTCTTCCATAAGAACTAGACCCTGTCCCATCCATTTTTTCAGGACCAAACACAGGGCCATCTTCTGGGATACCACCCCCAACCAGAACTTCATCCCCAAAGGAACAGTAATTTCAAGGTCCTCAATTTCATTCTGAGCTCCTCTCCTTGCTAAGAACCAATGTCTAACCCAGCCACGCAGGCTTTGCAGAAAAATTAGTTCTGATTTTTTTCCCTAGAATAGCAGTCATTAGTGAAGAGAGGTTAGGTAGGTTAATGTTTCTCCATCTTACAGCAGTACTTTCACAACAGATGTGTTATTGCTACTATGTGTTCTGGAATATGAATCATAACACGTGGCAATTATTACTGATTTACTCTTAAGTACTCCACTGAAATAGAATGTCTAATTAACCAGCCGTGCTCTCTCCATTAGTAAACTAATCATTAGGGTAGGGCCCTCTAAGGGGAAAGGGGGGAAAACACCAACTCACAACCTTTATTGCCTCTTTGAGTATAACTGCAGGCCACAGCTCATGAAACGTGGCTCTCTGATTGCAAAGGAAGTGCCCAAACTCAAAATTAACCAAGTTCTGCTCCCCCCCCCACTCCCACTCTTCTGCAGTGAACAAATAGCAGAATTGCAAGTATGACATGCCACTTTTTAGAAGAAAAATATCCTAGTGACCTACTGTGTTTTCGGTTTGGGCTAAGGAATATAGAAAAAATGTAAAAAAAGTATACAGCAGAAGTTTTAAAATGTTTATAATTTGGATAGGAAGAGGAGACTTTAAAATAGGTAGAAAAAGCCAGGTGCAGTGGCGCACATCTGGAATTTCAGTACTTGAGAGGCTGAGGCAAAAGGATCGCAGGTTCAAAGTCAGCCTAGCAACTTAGACTCTCCGAATGTAGCCGTACCTAGTTTCAAAATGAAAAATAAAATAGGGTTGGGGGTATATCTCAGAGGTAGGATATCCCTGGGTTCAATCCCTAGACCAAAAAAAAAAAAAAGGTAGGAAAGTGTGTAGTATGTAATTAACCTACCGCTAAATGGTGAGATATCGATTATAAGTAGTAAACGGTCTCAAAGAAAGATGAGATCAGTAATGATAGGTATGGGATGCGAGGTTCAAGAATAACCATGCTGACTCAAGAAAAGGATGGAAGCAACATTTTATATTATACCCTGAAGACTATTAGCATAATATGGAGCTAGGACCATAAAAAACAGGGAAATATTAGCCATTATCAGAAACATGTCAGAATCATATTGAAAGCATTATTCTGCTCTGACAGCTAAGAAGCAAAATCTGTTGTCACCATCACCTTGGAAGGTGACCTGAAACATGTTTAGGTTAACTCACAGGCAACAAGATGCTAAGTTATGTTTGTTAATCACCTTTCATTTATTTTCCACCTTTCTCTAAATAAGTTATGAAAGACTGCCATGAAGAACATAGGAATACATTCAGGAAAAAACGTTTCCAGAACAATGTGAAGATGCAAAATTCTTTTAAAATAAAAAGTACATTTTTTTACAAGGTAAGTACCATAAGAGGAAGCTGGTTAATGGAACCTCCATGTACTATTTTTTTATAACTTCTTAGTAGCTTATGATAAATATAATAATTTTATTTTTTCTGGTACTGACGGTGGAACCCAGGGGCTTTTCTACCTCCAGGTTATACTCCCAGACCTATTTTTTATGCTTTATTTGGAAACAGAGTTTCACTAAGTTGCTGAGAGCCTCACTAAGTAGCTGAGGCTGGCTTTGAACCTGTGCGATCCTCCTGTCTCAGTCTCCAAAGCGCTGGGATTAAAAGCGTGCACTACCACGCCCAGCTTAAATATAATAATTTTAAAATAAATATAATCATGAGCTTCTGATAAAAGCCAGTTGTTGCTTTTATCAGAAAAATTGAAGGTATATTCCCATCCTCTTCCAGCAACTGGTGTTCTAAACTGCTGATGTATTCTAAACTTCTTTTGTGTGTGTGGGTGTGTTACTGGGGATGGAACCTAGGAGCCTTCTACCTCCAGGCTACATTCCCGGATCTATTTTTATATTGTATTTGGAAACAGGGTCTCACTAAGTTGCTGAGAGCCTCACTAAGTAGCTCAGGCTGGCTTCCAACCTGTGTGATCCTTCTGTCTCAGCCTCCCAAATACTGGGATTACAAGCATATGCCACCACGCCTGGCTGTTCTGAACAAGCATGCACAGAGAGGTGATATGCCCAGGTAGGACACACGGGCTTTTGTTTGTTTGTTTTTAGTGATGTTGGGGTTTAAATCCAATGCCAGGCAAGAGCTCTGCCACTGAGCTACAACCCCAACCTGCAAGGTATTCTCTTTAGCATGCAGCAAAGATTCTGCTCTGCCATTCAGCCATGTATTTGATAAAGCATCTAGACATCTACATCATAAAGAATGGCAGGAATACTTTGGAACTCTCTAAGTTTTTAAAATGGGAGTTAGTGCTTTTCTAACCTGGCCAGTGTAAACTTCATCAGTATTCCCCAGGGACAGCCAATTCTGAACAGTATGGCTTCCTGATAGAGCCTTTGATGTCACTACCCTGAAGAGTTAAGTGACTTGGCGGTTCCATGCGGGCATTATTTAAAACATCTGCCAACTGAATACAGAGGATAACTAGCAACGTCAGTGGAGTTTCATGCATAGGTTTATTTGTTTGTTTATTTATTTGTTTATTTATTTTTCATGCATAGGTTTATTTGTTTGTTTATTTGTTTATTTATTTATTTATTTATTTTTGTGGTCCTGGGGATGGAAGCCAGGGGCTTTCTACCTCCGGGCTACACTCCGAGACCTATTTTATATTTTATTTGGAAACGGGGTCTCACTAAGCTGCTGAGAGCCTAAGTAGCTGAGGCTGGCTTCGAACCTGTGGAATCCTCCTGTCTCAGCCTCCCAAGTACTGGGATTACAAGCGTGCGCCACCAAGCCTGGTCATGTGTAGGTTTAAATGGTAAGCATGTTAAGTTCTGCCTTGGCTTATTTTTTTCACCTTGAGTTTATAAGAATGAGAGAGGATATGTATGCAAAAGCACGATGAACATTATTTAAGTTGAAAGAAAAAAGATGGATAAAAGAGTAATTTATTATTCTGGCAGAGTTTTGTTTAATAAATTACTTGGCAGCATTTGGCCAAATCCATAAAGTAATTTTAAGTACCATGTTTGGCCATAGATCATTTCTATAAAAATCTAATAACTACATTAAATTTTTGAAAGATTGATTTAATTAAAATTATATTAAACAAATATTTAGTACTATTTATTATGTATGAAGCATTATACTAAGGCCTACTAAGTCCATTTGTATAAGGTCCTGCCTCTAAATACCCAATCTAATGGGAAAAAAGAAAAAGAAGCCATGTACTATATGCACACAGCCACTGTTTGGGACTGAATTGATAGCCAAAATTCTTTTTTTTTCTTATTCTTTATTAAAAAATATTTTTTATTGGTGCATTTTAGTCATACATCTTAATGTGATAAAAAATAGTGGAGACATACATGCACACATCACTCAATTAGCCCTTACCCAATCCCCACTCCATTCTCTCCCCATCCCTCTTTAAAAGAAATTATTATAGTGAAGTCCTAAGTACTAACCCCTGGTATTTTAGAATATGACTGTTTAGAGATAGAATTTTTTTTTTCTTTTTTGGTGGTACTGGGGTTCCTGGAAGCCTTTCTACCTCCGGGCTACACTTCCAGAACAATTTAATACTTTTTTATTTGGAAACAAGGTCTCTTAAGCGATCCTCCTGTCTCCACCTCCCAAGCACAGGGATTACAAGCATGCCCCACCACACCCGCCTAGAGATAGGATCTTAAAGAGGTAATTAAGGTTAAATGAGATCATATGAGTAGGCCCTAATCTTGTCTGACTGGTGTCCTTCTAAGAGGAGAAAGAGTCACCAGGAAGGCATGGAGAGTGAGGGGGGAGGGGGAGGGGGAGAGGGAGAGGGAGAGGGAGAGGGAGAGGGAGAGGGAGGAGAGGGGAGAGGGGAAGAGAGAGAGAAGGTTACCTGAGGATACAGAGATGGTGGCATCTACAAATCAAAGCAAGAGATCTCAGGAGAAACCAAATTTGTGGACACCATGATCTTGGACTTCCAGACTCCAGAACTGGGAGAAGTAGATTCTGTCATTTAAACCACCTAACCTGTGGTGTTTTGTCATAGCGACCCTAGCAAGAGTAATAAAGGCACTCTAAGCAGGTGTGATGGCTCACACCTAGAATCCCAGTACTGCAGAGGCTGAGACAGGAGGAGCAAGGGTTCAAGGACAGCCTTAGCAACAAAACAAGACACTCAACAACTTAAGGAGATCCTGTTTCAAAACAAAATATAAAAAGGGCTTGAGGTGTAGCTCGAAGGTAGAATTCCCCTGGGTTCAATCCTTAGTACTGGGGGAGGG
The DNA here is from genome assembly GCF_963383645.1 of Muscardinus avellanarius. NCBI lineage: Eukaryota > Metazoa > Chordata > Mammalia > Rodentia > Gliridae > Muscardinus > Muscardinus avellanarius. Next base: position 39,195,871 of record NC_137795.1, on the reverse strand, counting down.
AGGGCAATAAAAACAAAAAAAGCCACTCTGAAAAATAATGATCTGGACCAAAAGAGAAAAGTATTTCTGGCATGGATTCTGAAAAATAAAGATGAGAGAGAGCCAGAAAAAAAAATATTCCAGGCATGAACCAAGATCCCAGAGTAGCAAGGGGATAACACATCTGAAAAGTGGCAAGTTGCCCAGTTTTGGGTGATATTCTGATTTTCTGTGAGCAAGGAAGGTGAATTCCTATTAGCCATACAACCGAAGGCTCTGAATGTCAACATGAGGAACTAATCCTGAATCCTGAACTTGGTAGGGACAAGAGTATACATACAAAAGAAATAATAAATCTTCCACACAGGAGGAACAACAGAATAACTATTTCAGAATATGGAAATGTGTGCCTTGCAGAGGGTAAAGAAGTGACTACAGTTTCTTAGCTTTTCTTTAAAAAAAAAAAAGAAACACAGAGACAGAAGCAGAAATGTTCTAAATATAAATTTATTATGTTAAGATTAGTGTATCATAAACATGTCTGAGACTACATACTCAGATATAAATTAAAAGATATTTCACAGCAAGCTAGCCTGAATTCCAAAGCTTGCAAAAATAAATGCCACTCTCCAAAAAAGGATACCAACCCCAATTCTAAATTCATATTCCTTATATAATGTTAGGTGTCACACACAACTCTGGAGTGATACAATACTTCTAGGATTGTACTGAGTAAAATGTGACTGATCAAAATGAAACCCTCTTTTAGCCTGTTATTCCTTAAACTTGATGGTACAAATCAAGAAGAAACTCTGCCTCTGAACAGAAATTTCCACCCTAATTAATGAACAAGGCAGTGTAATATATTATACCACTAATTATACCATTTATTATTAGACCACTGAGGACACTGTTAGATCACCCTCCTGGTAAACAGACATTTACTTAGATTACCTTAATTTGCAGACCTCAGTGAAATGTGGATAATTAAAAAGGTATTTAAAGCTTACATCATTAAAAGAATATTGACACAACAGAGTAAGTTTCTACAGACATCAAAATAAACTAGAAACCCATTTCAGAATCTGAACTTTAATTACATGCCTTCTATGGAAGACAAATGTCAAAATACCCACAAGAGTGCATCTCAGTGCCAACGAAAACCCAACGATTGTGACTGACACCATGGAAATGGGCGTTGTAATCCAGCTCTTCTGGGATATCATCTAGTAGGATGTAGGAGATTTTAATTTGCAATAAATCAAGTCAAAACTCTTTCTTGTAAACATGGCTAGGGACCAGGGATAAGAAAGCGACCAATTACTTAAAGTGTCTGGTCAAATTTTATTTGTTTAGAGTAGACAGGGAGAAAAGAAAAGGATATCCTAATTTCAAACAATTGGTGGAAAAAATAAATTCCTTCTTGTGCTGGGAGTCAAATACAGGGGCATTCTACCTCTAAGATACACCCCCAGCCCTTTTTTGAAATGGGATCTCACTAAGCTGCTGCAGGTCTCTCTACGTTGCAGAAGCTAGCCTCAAACAATCCTCCTCTCTCAGCCTTCCAAGCACTGAGATTATAGGTGTGCACCATGGCACCTCTCTTACATATTTCTCTCAAGAGACACTTTTCTTCCCTTAAGAGAAGGAGGCTAATACCCTGGCCACATGAAGTGACATGGCCAAGAGGTCAGGAGGCCCAAGTGCTGCAGAAGTACCATGCCAGCTAAACAGGAGCACACAGCTGCGGCTCACACCAACCCTCCTCCCAGCGCACATACCCAAGCAACAACAACAAAAAAGAGAATAAAACAGAGGACCCTTTTTCCAAGTGCCACCTAAGACGAGATGAAAGCCCTTTGCTGAGCTGGATGTGGTGGCACACCTTGTAATCTCAGGTTTAAGACTAGCCACAGCAATTTAGGGAGACTGTTTAAAAAATAAAAGACGGGGAGTCGGGGATGTAGCTCAGAAGCAGAATGTCTATGAGTTCAATCTCTCTCTCTCTCTCTCTCTCTCTCTCTCTCTCTCTCTCTCTTTCACACACACACACACACACACACACACACACACACACACACACACACGAAGGCCTTTGATGGCTTCACTTCTTCTCCCCAATAAAGATTTCAAAAGAGGCATGCTGAGAGGCAGGCCAAACACCAGCCAACTCAGTTCCTCTGCACACCCCAAATAAGATGCAGAGCAGAAAAAAACGTATATCCGAGAAGCTTAAAGTATAAAAAGCAAGATTGGTCTTTTGAAGAAATGCTACATAAAGTCAGGCAATCCACCTGTCACATAAACACAACTAGCTTTCATGATAGAGTCTCAGGCCACCTGCTCTCTCAAGGTAAAACCAACGAACTAAAAATGAGAATGTATTGATTTTCTAAAACTATTGTGCCTCCACAGAAAAGCAAGGGCCTCAGATTTGAAGAAAGTTTGGAGGAAAAGTGGTTATTGGACAAATGGCAGATATTTGTGAGTGACTAGACTGCATTTCTATACACAGCACTACTTTTTGTTGTGGTTAAGCTACTGTGAAATCATCTTTGAACACCATATTGTATACAAAACCAAAGGGTGTCCTCCCAGAGAAGCTAAAAAAAAACTTACAAACATGAACAGGAGCCTTTAAGAATCCTAATAATGTTTCCTTTCTTTAAGACGTATTATATTACCTAGGTATGGTGATACACACCTATAATCTCAGTATTTGGGAGGCTGAGACAGTAGGATCTCAGGTTCAAGACCAGCCTTGGCAACTTAGCAAGACTTTCAGTAACCTAGTGAGACCCTGTTTCAAAATGAAAAATAAAGTTGGGTGTGGTAATGCACACTTGTAATCCCAGTATTTGGGAGGCTGAGACAGGAGGATCAGGAGGATCACAGGTTTGAGGGCATCCTCAGCTACTTAGTGAGGCCCTTCGTAACTTAGTGAGACCCTGTTTCAAAATAAAGAATAAAAAACGGGGTTGGAGGTATATTTTGCAGGTGGAATGCCCTTGGATTCAATCCTCAGTATAAGAAATATTTCCACAAGAAATAAATAAACAAACAAATAAGAAGAAAGAAGGAGTGTGGTTCAGAGGTAGAAAAACCCTGGGTTCAATCTCTGGTATAAAAAAAATGGGATATTAACAGATAACTTTCCAACAAAGGCAAAATTTTTTCAGTACTAGAAAATATGCTTTGCCGGGCGTGGTGGTCCACGCTTGTTATCCCTGCGCTTGGGAGGCAGAGACAGGAGGATGACACAGGTTCAAAGTCAGCCACGCTGGCTTAAGATATCCTGTTTCCAAATAAAAAGTATAAAATAGATCTGGGAGTGTAGCCCGGAGTTAGAAGGGTTTCCAGGAACCCCAGTATCACTCACACACACACACACACACACACACACACACACACACACTATATATATATATATATATATATATATATATGCTTTATATATATTTAAATATATATATATTTTATATATATTTAAATATATATTTAAAGCATATATATATATATATGCTTTTATTATTTATTATTTATTTATTTATGGTGGTACTAGGGGGGAACCCAGAGGCTTTCTACCTCCAGGCTATACTCCCAGACCTATTCTATATTTTCATTTGGAAACAGGGTTCCACTAAGTTGCTGAGAGCTTCCCTAAGTAGCTGAAGCTGGCCTCGAACCTGTGTGATCCTCCTGTCTCAGCCTCCCAAGTGCGGGGATTACAAGCATGTGCCACCACGCCTGGCTGAAAATATGCTTTTAAAACACTGTCAACAGTTTCAGGATTCAAATATAATTAAACCAAAATCCAAGGAAATGAGTACTTCATAAATACATGTGAAATGGTATGCATATAAGCAATGACCTTCATCATTTGATGGGTTGAATTCAGCCCAGCATGTTAAAAGACCTTGAACCTGCAATCTTCCTTTCTCAGCCTCTCAAGCACTAGGATTATAGTGCCACCATGCCTGGCCTCATGATAAGTTTATAGGTTTATTACCTGTCTATACAAACACATCCTTAATTTTCAAAGACATGGCTACATTTTCCAAGAAACTAAATTTATTTGGCTAAAACATACATATGTATTATTACCCCTGCATTGGTGCCTGAACAGGAAGGAAGGACATGCAGATGGGGTCTTGAGGCCACTTTCATCAGCTGAATGAGACAGGAACAAGGCCAGATCTAGCAAATATCATACACAGTTTGGACATCCAGGAATCATTAGGCTAAGGGGATGTTAGCCCTGTTTTCAGGGGATACCTCATCTCTGCTTAGAGTGACTTCCTGCCTGTAGGACTCCCCATCCCCATCATGGGCTATCCTGAGAAAACCCTTTCAGATGCTCCTGCTACAGACCCACTGCCCACTGCTCAGACCAGCAAGCTGGAGGGTGGTTTGCATGCTGAGAAGGAGCCTGGCCCGCAGGAGCTGTGCAGCTGACCTCCCCACTGTGAACCTGTACTCCAGGAAGGAGGATTCACAAATCTTTTTAATCTCCAATTACTTACTAGTCTGTCCTCCCTTTTCCTTCCCATAAGAGACCTCAGAATTTTACTGGATTTGGTTCCCTAAAGGAACCTTTTACCTCTCAATCTCCCCTCTTTCTCTATATAGAAACATTACATTCTATCCCAGTTTCCACCTTGAGTCTTAGGCCCCTCACCTGGCACCTAACACTATGTGATGTGTTATCATTTTGGATATGATGAGTTATCATTTTGAGAATGCCTACTTAGTACTCAACAAAACTGCTTTTTCCCAGCTAGGATCCTTAGAAGGTAGGGTAGATTCTTAATAGAAAGAAAAGCAACAACAACACAATTACACTGCATATTCAGTAAAAAGGAACATACAAATAAAAACAACAAATTAGGTCAGAGGCAATGGTGAAAGGAGCCATTATTAGGGAATTCCCAAGACAAAGTGGGGTGTCCTAGCAGATTAAAAGCCAAAAGACATGGATCTCTTAATGAGTTCGCAAATACAAAGACCAGTATCAAAGACCACGGAGGAAAATCTGTCATGTGGAAGAGCAATGGCAGAACCTAGACCCCGGGTAGACAGTTGTGATGGCACAGAGAAGGCAGCTGTACGCACATTCTGGGCTTCTGACGATCAGGTTAGTGGTCCCGAGCAGGCTAATTTTTAGGACCACAAAAGATAAAAGGGAAATTATAATTATTCAAGCAAGTCAGGAAAGGATCAAACATCATCTTAAAAAACTGATTTTTCTCTATCTTCCTCCCTAACAGGCAAGTTCCAACAAGATTAGCTTCTATTCACAATGACTTTTTATAAGGATTTAAAAATTCCTATCAGGGCCAAGACAAAAGCAAAGTATGGCTTTCCTTGACCCCTACCCCACAACCAGCTCTCTCTCAGTTGAGTTCCTTGTTTCCTAGTACTGCTGATTTCAGAATCCATCAGGTTCAAAACTCTGTGTTCTGTAGTTTTTCATACTATCATCCCCCATACAGAGGCCAAATCCTGAAAACTCAACCTACTTTATTATTTTAAAAAAATCTATTTTACTGTAAAAAGTTATTGTTTCCTTAATAAAAATGTGAACAAATAAGTCATCCGCCTCCTTGAGCTGTCTACATCCCAGTCAAGCCCTCACCACAATCACTGCCAATGACAAATACTCAAAAAACGTGGCCTGGCTAGTAATGCAGATGTATGTGTATGTGCGTGCGTGTGTGTGTGTGCGTGTGTGTGTGTGTGTGTGTGTGTGTGCACGCGGTACTGGGGACTGAACTCAGAGGCATTCTACAACTGAACCACACCCCCAGACCTTTTAATTTGTACTTTTGCTTTTGAGATAGGGTCATAGTAAATTGCCCAGGTTGGCTTCAACTTGGATTACAGGTGTGTGCCACCATGCCTGGCTGTAATGTGGATCTTCTAAATACTGATTATGCTAAACTGACACATTATAAAAAATCATAAAACCTCATCCGAAAAGCTTTAAATTATTGGCATAGTGTTATATTTGCAACGGCAGATACAAGTTTTCCAGAATTCACATTTTCCTTTAAGACAAATGTAAGCAGGGCATGGTGGAACATGCCTGTAATACCAATACTTTGGAGGCTGAGAAAGTAGGATCGCAGGTTTGAGGACAGCCTTAGCAAACAGTAAGACTCTCAGCAACTTAGAGAGACCTGTTTCAAAAGAAAAAAATAAAACTGGGCTGGGGTTGTAGCTCAGAAGTAGAATGGCCCTGAGTTCAATCCTCAGAAACACACACACACACACACACACACACACACACACACACACACACTTCACATTTTAACACTGGCAGTAAATGTTGCAGGTTATTTACTGCAAAGTGACAGGCTCATTTCCAAGAAAATGTCTACCAGATACCAAGCCTAAATAACCGGAGTGTGGTGGTCATTTTTTCCAAGTAGAATGATACCCCATTAAAAAAAAAGTAGCTAGTTCCCTTTTTTCACTCTAACACTTATGGAAGTGCCCTGCCCTGAAACAACCAACACTCTCTAGCACATGGCATGAGTGCTTCCCATTTTATCACACAGACTATTAAAAAGATGTGAAACTAAGAGTTGAGAATTTCTCTGCTTCATCAATGACATCCTTAAGCAAAATTCAACGGTTTTCCCTGCAAATGAAAAATACTGTATTTTTCATTCATCAGAGTCATTATATTTTGCCATGGCAGGGTCATTGCCATGATCTTTTCTCATGTCAGGACACCATAAATTGCATCTGCACCATCAACACAAACATGAAACCCAGTGAAAATGTAAATAATTTTGTAACATGATTATGAACATAGTTCTGTTCTTGCTGATTCTTACAGGTCTCAGGGACCTCAAGACTCCATTCTGAGAACCCCTATTATATACCATTAAAACCCATTCCTAATAGGCTTCCTTGTCTCCAATCCATGCTGCAACTCTTATATCCAAATACAGCCAGATTCACCTACCTAAAGCACATGTTCAGATTTTTTACCCGTATGCTCTTTGCAAAATCCTTCTGGTCTTCCCCATTAACAATAAATCAACTGCACTTTCCAACTCTGACAGTCACACTGCGCCTGAGCAGTCCCACTTGGCTTCTCCATCTTTTTCACGATCCTACTGTCCAGTGAAACAGACTCTGGTTCTCCCAGATGGGCACTTTTCCATACAATCCCCTCTGCCCAGAGTGTATACCTAAAAATATTGGCTCGTTGCTTACTCCTGTGGTTCTCACCCTAACTGCATATGTGAACCACCTGAAAACCATGTTTTTGTTTGTTGTTGTTGTTGTTGTTGTTGTTGTTGTTGTTGTTGTTTCAGTGTCAGGAATCAAACCTGGAACCTTGAACATTCTAAGCATCACAAAACTACATCCCCAGCCCCTGAGAATGATTTTTAAAAATGTATCTATTCCTGAGTACAATGGTGCACACCCAGTAATCCTACTACTTGAGAGGCTGAGACAAGAGGATCTCAGGTTCGAAGCCAGTCTCAACAATTCCTCAGAAACTTAATGAGACCCTGTATCAAAATTAAAAAAATAAAGCTGGGTGTAGTGTAATCCTAGTAGTTTTGGAGGTTGAGACAGAGTAGCAAAGGCTGAAGACAGGTTCAGAAGGTAGTGAGACTCTCATCAACCTAGCAAGACCCTGTTTCAAAATAAAAATATAAAAAAGGGGTTAGGAGTGTAGCTCAGAGGCAGAATGCTCTTGGCTTCAATCCCCAGTACCACACACACACACACACACACACACACACACACACACACACACATAAAAATAAAAAAGGGCTTGAGTGTGTAGCTTCGAGGTAAAACTGCCCTGGGTTCAATCCTCAATACACGCATATATGATAATGATGATAGTTATACGACATTGCAAATGGCATGTGATACATATTTTATTTAAATTGAATGGGACCAGGAGAAGGCTGAGTAATTTTTCACAACTCCCAAGGCAACGCTCAGGTGAGACTTGAATCTATCACATGGGCTTCTTCCTTAAGGAAAGCCCTTGGGATCCCTCCAGAAGGACGGCTGCATTCCTTTGGAAACCTGCAGCCTACTACTGTCACCTTGTCTGTGGCACATTTCATTTCTGCCTTAGGGTCCAAAGTTCTGTTGATCTCTTCTTTGCAACTAAGCTACAAACTCCTTGAAGAGTAAGGCTTGGCCTTACTCTTCACAGAGTACACTGCAGTACTAAGCACGGGGCCCTAGTCAGGACACACAGATCCAACATAATCTCATTCTGTGAGTGTGTGTGTTTGTGTGTGTGTGTGTGTGTGTGTGTGTGTGTGTGTGTGTGTCTGTCTGTCTGTCTGTCTGTCTATCTCTGTCTCTCTGTCTCTCTCTCTCAGTATTAGTGATTGAATTCATGATCTTATACCTCTAATCAACACCCCCAGACATATATTTTTTTAACTCTGAAATAGGGTGTCACTAAGTTGTAAAGAGACTCACTAAACTGCTGAGGCTGGCTGTGGATCTGTGATCCTTCTATCTCAGCCTCTCAGGTACTAGAATCATAAGCATGTACTACTATGTCTGGTTCTTATACTCTTTTTATTTTTTATTTTTTTTAGGTACTGGGGAATGAACCCAGGGGTAGTCTACCTCTGAGCTACATCCCCAGCCCTATTTTTTATTTTTCATTTTGAAACAAGGTCTCACTAAGCAGCTGAGGCTGACCAAAAACCTGTGATCCTCCTGCCTCTGCCTCCCAAGAACTGAGATTACAAGCATGTACCACTATGCCCAGCTTGATTATTCTTTGTGAAAGAATATGCATCACATAAAATTTACAATGTTGTTTAACTATCACCACTATCAAAATCCAGAACTTTTTCATCACAAATTGAAACCACAGATTCATTCATTGGTAGACAGAGAATCTGCTTTCTGCTTCTACATATTTCCCTTCCTGGCTTCACATATATAATCATATAATGTGGCCTTTTGTGTCTTTTAGTAATGTTTTTACCATGTATTCAAGTTGTAGTATTATCTTAGTACTTCAGTCCTTTTTTATTTCCAAATACTATTTTACCATGTAAAAACATTGTTTTTTCATTTGTCCCTTGCTGAACATTTTAATACTTAATTTTACTCAAAATGCTCACATAACTAATCACTAAAGAAAAGCACCTGCCTACTCCACCCCTCTTAAAAAGAAAATGTGTCAGAAGCAGAAAAACAGAAGAGAAAACTGAGATTAGCAAGTGACTGCAAACATCACCTTGTACCTGACAGTGAGGATGAGCCCTGCACACAATCCTGTCTAAGACATTCTCACAACTAAGAAGACAAAGAGCTGACACTTCAGACAGACTAAAGGATTTCCACTTATTATTTCTAAAATGCCCAAGAGAACAAGTAAAATCAAAAGGATATACTTCTCACTCAGTTTTCTGTAATGCTTGTTTTGAAAACAAAAATGTGTTCCACTGAAATTGCTTATAAAAGTGAACCACTGAAGCCTAACACCAATTTCATGTGTGTTTAGCATAGTTACCTCTGAAAGAAACACTAGCTAAACACACTCAGCTGAGCCACTCCTTGTGGGAACACACAGAACACACACAGGCACACACTTTTTTTTTTCCCGGCACTGGGGATGGAACCCAGGGGCATTCTATCTCCGAGATATGGCCCTAGCACTAATTTTTCTATTCTTTATTTTGAAACAAGGTCTCACTGAATTGCAAAGGGCTTCACTAAGTAGCTGAGGCTGCCCATGAACCATGATCCTCCTGTCTCAGCCTCCCAAATGCTGGGATTACAAGTGTGCACCACCATGCCCGGATCAAGGCACACACTTTTAAACACTGGCCAATGAGGGGTGAGGCCAGCGCCAGGGCCAGTGAGCCTGGGATTGGAGCCTGCTGTGAGGCAAGGCCGGTGCTGGGGCTTCCGAGTCCAGGATTGGAGCCTGCGCGGGATTAGGCCGGCGCCGGGGCCAGCGAGGCCAGGATCAGAGCCTGCCATGAGGCAGGGCCAGTGCTGGGGCCTCCAAGGCTGGGATCGGAGCCTGCCGAGGGGTGAGACTGGTGCCGGGGCCAGTGAGGCTGGGATCGAAGCCCGCCGTGAGGCAAGGCTGGTGCTGGGGCCTCTGAGGCTAGGATTGGAGCCTGCTGAGGGGTTAGGTCGGTGCTGGGGCCAGTGAGGCCGGGATCAGAGTCTACCGGGTGGCCAGGCCAGTGCTGGGGCCATCAAGAATGGGATCAGAACTTGCAATGCGGCATACACAGAGAAATATCACAGAAAATGAAAAACCAGATGCTTTCCCTAATATGCAAAAACTAGGAAGAAATAGGTAATAGGAGGAGATCTAGTTGAAGAAAGGGCCCTATAGAGGAGCAATTAAGGTGACCAATCAGAGGGGATGGGATGGGGGAAGATGGAATCTCTTTAAAGCTCACGATGTACATAAAAAAATGTATCAAAGTTAATCACCAATCAAGCATGAGATCAAGGGAGGGGGAGGGAATGGGATGGGGAGTGGATGAGGGCTAATTGGATGATGTGTGCTTGGATATCCTCACAAGTCTTGTATTCCATTGTGATGTATGACTACAATGCACCAATAAAATATATATATATATATATATATATATATATATATATATATATTTAAAAAATAAACACACTGGCCAATTATCTCCACTTACGGCCTCTGTCTGAAGCAACATCCACTGGCATGGCACATGTGAACACAGTTAAGAATTTGCATATCTCTTTTCCTACTGTTTAAGAATAACTCACAAGCTGCAACCCTCTGAAACCTACCTTCAAATAGATAAAAAAAATCTCTAAATGAAAATGCCATATTTATCAGAGTAGTTATGTGTTTCTTAACCATTTCATATGTATAGAAACATGCAGACTTAAAAAAAAAAAAACTAGGTTCCTATCTTTTCTTTTTTCTTAATGTGTTGGTGCTTAAGTTTTTGAATGTCTGGTCCCTATCTCCATTTTTCTCATAAATACTGTGGTTTTCATTGTGTAATTTGTGTAGCATGGTGAATTTGAGAAATGCAGAAGTTGTCTTTCAGCAGAACTGAGTTATGGCTTTTACTTCCAAACAGAAGCTTAAGTCTAAGACCAGGCTTCATGGCCTTCCTTTTCCACTCTGGTCCTCCAGACAAAGGCATCACTGGGCTTCCTACAAGCCTTTCCCATCCAACTCCCTTTAAAACTTTTCTTCTCATATCGCTATGAGAAAAATGGCCTCTTCCTCCAGACTCAGAGAAATCCAGGGAATACAAAATCCAAGGGAAGGAACTTATAAGATAATTGCCCTTTTCCTCAAAAATCTGTGATGTGCTTGCAGATCTCTTATTTACTTAAGAATAATATTGGAACCACAGAAACAAGCCAGAAGGAATCATTTCTCTAAAAAAAAAAAATCACTGGAATTTACTTAGGCTATGTTCAATTTTCTTCTTCTTCCATTTTAGAGAATTTATAGAAATCATTAAATAATTTTTCATGCTTGCTGGGAATGACAGTGCATGCCTGCAATCCTAGCATTTGGAAGGCTGAGACAGGAGAATAACAAGGTCAAAGCCAGCCTCAGCCATAGCAAGACCCTGTTTCAAAATAAAAAATAAAAAGAGTTAGGGATGATTCTCAGAAATAGAATACCCCTAGGTTCAATTCCCAGTACCACACACACACACACACACACACACACACACACACAAATTTACTGTCACACTTATTAAGTCTTAATTGAAATGGTTCAAATGAAAATCAAAGAGAGAAAGTCAAGATGATGATTAGAGAAGGAAGGAAAGTTTCTGGTTAACTTAGGAAGAAAATAAACATTTTAGTCAAATCTCAAAAAAAGTTCATACTTCATTTAAAATATAGTAATAAGTTTTCAATGTTTCTACATTCTAGATGGAAGTCATCACAAAAACAAAACATTTCTTATGTGTCTCATTGTCAGGAGGCCACTAGGATTTCTTTCCTTATTGCAAATTCCCCTTCCTTCCTCCCTCCCCTCTATAATATGGACCAAAATGCTAAAACTACTTCCCTTCTAACCCCTAAAAACCCAGATTAGAGCTTGACCTCAACCCATGAATCAAACAAGCCTGCTTGATTAAAAAAAAAAAAAAGACAGTGGCAAAGAGAGGAGGAAGCAGGAGAAAGTGTCAGCCCTCCAGCCCACCTGCACCACTTCCCCAACTCTACTTCTGTGTGGATCGCTTGCTAGCACAGTTTCCTCAGTGACTACCCAGGACACAGAAAATCTCCATTTTCCCTACATGTAGATGTGTCTTTCCCTCGAAATCTGAATACTTGGTGGTCTACAAATAGTTGTTATGTATCTTCTTTTCCAAGGGAAACCTCATCTATATGGAAAAAATAAACAAGAGGCAGGGACTGGGTTGGAGCTTGTCACTTCGCTCCTTCTTTCCAGTCATTGTTGGTGGTAAAAGCACTCTTTGATGATGGACAAGTGGTTAAGTCATTTCATCAAGGACATGGAGCAGCAGAGGAGGTATGTTCTTAGAGGATGCAGAAAGAACCACCCAGCAGGATGAGAAGATGAAAACAACAGAAAAAGAAGGGAATAAAAAAGAGGACTATAGGTTGTATGGTAACATGTGCAGCAAATTCAAGCAACTGCATTCTAAACAAACTTTGTTGTTTTGTTTTAGGTTGAGTCTTGTTGCTGAAGGCTCAATCCAGCCCTATCTTATTTTTTATTTTGAAACAGGATCTCACCAAGGTACTGAAGCTGACCTGGAGCCTGTAATCCTCCTGTCTCAGCCTCCCAAGTACTAGGATTACAGGCATGGACCACCATGCTCGGCTCTAAATAAATTTTAGAAACAGCCCTTTCTTTAGGAAACAATAAGGAGTAGTGGCTCAGTCTCAGCTCTGAAATCAGATAACCTGAATTCACATGCAATATCTATTCCTTATGGCCTTGAGGAAGTCATTGATCTTTCAGAGACTCAATTTCCTTATCTATAAAATTAAGATATTAAGCCAGGAGTGATGGCACACTCCTATGATCCCAGTACTTCAGAGGATAAGACAGGAGTCTGACAGGTTCAAAGTCAGCTCAGCAATTTAGTGAGACTCTCAGCAACCTAGTGAGACCCTGTTTCCAAATTAATTATAAAATAGGACTGGGAGTATAGCTTGAAATTATGTCTCTGGGTTCAGTCCCTAGCCCCCCCACACACACTGAGGATAATAATAGTACTCATGTCATGGAACTTCTGTAAGAATTATGTGAAGGTACTTAGATTAGTACCAGAGATATATACAGTTAGGTTGTACAATAAATTATTAGATTGCTGTGTGTGCACGCTGGAAATTAAACTCAGAGGCATTCTACTCTCCCAACTACAACCCATCTCTTTTTTACTTTTTATTTTTTAGCTGAGGTTGTCACTAAATTGCTGCAACTGGCCTCAAACCTTCAATCCTCCTCTCAACTTCTCAAGTACTGGGATTACAGGTGTGCGCCTCCAAGCCCAGTTACATTGCTCTTTTTATTAGTCTTGTATAGACAATTACAGTTGGACATAATTGTTCCCTTTAACCCAACATCTATGTATAAATATTACCATTACTAAACAAATGACACCTGTAGTTTAAAGTAAATAAAATTTAATTATTGACTTTTTTGTGTCAACTGGATCGAATGCCATTTTTTGGACTTTTTGGATGAAATTATTTAGAAAGGATATTTAAGTTTTCTTATAATGAAATAAAAAATACCAGGCATGGTGTTACACACTTGTAATCACAGTACTTGAGAGGCTGAAACAGGAGGGTTGCGGGTTTGAAGCCTGCCTTAGCAACTTAGTGAGGCATTTGACAACTTAGTGAGACTGTTTCAGAATAAAAAATAAAATAAGGATGGTGTCCAGCTCAAATGTGGACTGCCCCTGGGTTTAATCTCCAGTCCCACAAAAAAAAAAAAAATGAAAGAAAGAAGGAAATAAAAAAAGAAAGAAAGAAAGAAGAAAACTGGTTGCAAACTGCACACATTTTTTCATAAGAATTATATCTCTTCTGAATTAGTAATTTATAGAAAGAGAAAATATATTTTAGTATTTATATACTAAATCAGACACTGAACACCACTGTGTTCTTACTCGTCACAACAGAGATAGATACATCTAATACATTTATTTATTTATTTTTAACCAAAACACTTTTATTTTTTGTCTTCAAAGAACAAACTCCTTTCTTCTTTTTCCAAGATAATCATGATTAACTTAGAAAAATGGTCATACATCTTCAAAGCATTTCCCTTTAACGGGAAACTTAGCTTTATAGAATCTAAACATTAAAAGGAAAAAAAAATTCTATATTGTTGCCATCATTAGACAAAATGGAATCTAGCAAAAGTCAAGGAAACCCATTCATACATCAGGCCCTTCTCCTCCAGGAACCAGCATTGTTATGCTATTGCCATTGAGCAAAATCTGATCTAACTTATGATCCTTCTTCCTTCTGGTGTGATTTCGAAGTCTGTTACATCTTCCAGCACCATATCAACAAAGTCATCAATCCTAGAAGTGTACCAACAATTTCTTTATCACTCTTCATCACGATGTGAATTCTTGATCCGATACACTTGTCCATAAGCTCCAGCGGCAGCGGCAGCGGCTGCGACGGGTTGGTGGTAGCATTAGCCGCAATAGCTAAGCCGGAAGTGGCCTGCACATCTAATACATTTAGAGAGCATATTTTATAAACACATCTAAATTAAATAAATCTCCCTTGGCATATCAACCTCTAAGAATTCACACTCATCATATATATTTCAAATATCTGCAAATACACAGACATACATACACACACACACACACACACACACACTAACAAGTGTGCATATCCATTTCATAAATGTGAAAATGTATGTATGTATGTAGGTTGAAATCAGGAATATATAATATACTTATATATCATTGTAGATGCTTAAATGCAATATATCTACTAAATAAGATTTTGAAAGCCAGATTTCCTGATCTTGAGAGCTTTTTCAAAGTTTCCTGGATAACTTTATTTATTTACTTACTTACTTACTTCTGGGAAGTGAACTGAAGAGCATTCTCCCTCTGAGCTACACTGACGCGCCCCCCCCTTCTTTTTTGTGGTACTGTGGACAGAACCCAGGGGCGTTCTACCTCAGAGCTACACCCCCAGCCCTATTTTTTATTCTTTATTTTGAAACAGGGTCTCACTGAGTTGCAAAGGGCCTCACTAATTATGTGAGGTTGGCCACAAACTGTGATCCTCCCATCTCAGCCTCCCAAATGCTGGGATTAACAAGTGTGCGCTGCCACGCAGTGTTCCTACTACTTTTTAATCTATATTTACTCCTGAGTGTAAAAATGTACTGCAAACAACATTAAATTATACTTTCCACTTTACTTTTTCCCTTGAATTCTGTTTTGCTATCAATACTTGATTCCCACAGCAAGTGCTAATAGAGTTTACCCTGTCTTTTTCATTTCAACTTTGATGAATCACTGTTTTTTAATTGTGAAATAGTTAACATATAATTATCGTCTCAGACATATTTAAATGTACAATTTGATAGTGTTAAGTATATTGATATTGTTGTGAAAGATTTCCAGAACATTTTAATCTTGCAAAACTGAAACTCTGAAACCCATTGAACAACCCCTTTCTTCCCTTTCCCACGGCCTCTGGTAACCACCATTCAACTTCTTGTTTCTATGAATCTAACTATTCAGAGTTAAGGTGTGTTTTAGATTTGGCTCTCATAAACATTATTTGGTTGTATTTTTATTTATTTTTTATTTTTATGTGGATCACATTGAAAATGGCATGCATCCAGACTGTGCTTGGTGCCCTCTCTTAGTTTTGTTTTTAAAAACTAGTCTGAGGTTTAGCCCTTTAATGCTGAGCCCAAGCATATTTACTAAGATAATAGATATGTTTCCATTTACTTCTGTCATTTTAATTTATCTTTTTATGTGTTTTGGTGTTATACACTTTGTTTTCCATTTCATTATAAAGAATATGTTTTGTCTGCTTTTATATTTTGATATTTTATAAGTTGAAATGTTTTTATTTTACTAGTAGCTATCTTTTAAGTTTAATACACACTGCAGCTACATTTCTCTAACTAGAAAGTCAAAAACAAAGTCATTTACAATTTTCCTACATTTAAAGATAGGGAATTTAGCATGTAACACAAAAGATTAACATGAAGGAAGTATTGCTTTATTAAATACATCATAACAGCCAGGCGTGGTGGCACACGCTTGTAATCCCTGCGCTTGGGAGGCAGAGACAGGAGGATCGTGCAGGTTCGAAGCCAGCCGCGTGCACTGGCTTAGGAGACCCTGTTTCCAAATAAAAATGTAAAAAAAAAAAAAAATAGGTCTGGGAGTGTAGCCCGGAGGTAGAAGGGCTTCCAGGAACCCCAGTACCACCAAAAAATAAATAAATAAATAAAAATAAATAAAAATAAATAAATAAATATAAATAAATAAATACATCATAACAGCCTGATGTGTGTCGGTGGAGCACATGCCTATAATTCTAGTACTCGAGAGGCTGAGACAGGATTGCAGGTTCAAGGCCAGCCTCAGCAAATTAGGGAAACAACTTAATGAGACCCTGTCTAGATAAAAAATATATATATAGGGCTGGAAGTAAAATGAAGTGGGTTCAATCCTCTACCACAAAATACATAAACAAAATCCACATTCAGTCAAATGTCTGTTTTTAATTTAAAGAACAAACCCACATCCATTAAAGCAATACACTTACTGATATATTTCATGTATAATTTGTCTTCTTTTTTTCCTCTGTCCCCTTCTTAATGATAACCTGTTTCAGCTTTTAAACATAGGCCAAATTTGATTCTATTAATGTGCTAAGAAGGAATGAGAAATATGTAACAGTTAGATGAAATATTCATACCAAATAATGAGTTTGCTTTCATAAGTATTAAAAAGATCTTTTTCAAGCTGGGATTGGTGGCACACACTTGTAATCCCAGCATCTGGGAGGCTGAGACAGGAGGATCAAGATTCGCAAGCTACTTAGGCCCTCTGCAACTCAGTATGCACGCTTGTAATCCCATGCTTGAGAGGCGGAGACACGAGGATCACACAGGTTGGAAGCCAGCTGCCCTGGCTTTAAGAGACCCTGTTTCCAAATAAAAAGTGTAAAATAGGTCTGGGAGTGTAGCGTGGTGGTTGGAGGGCTTCCAGGAACCCCAGTAATACCAAAATAAAAAAATAAATAAATAAAACAGGGCTGAGGGTATAGCTCAGAGGTAGAATACCCCTGGGTTCCATCCCCATAAAAAAGATTCACATGTGAGAAATTATCATAGGTAACCCTAAAACACTGAGCTAATGGAGACCTCCCTGTAAAAACAACAAACCTGAAATTTCATAGCTTTACCAAATTTGAAATTATAAACAGTACTGAATTATATATTTTAAAGGTGATAGCCCTTATGAAAGAAGAGGCCAGTTTTCTCTCAGGTAATTGTAATATTGACTACTTGTTATGATAACTTTATGAATGAAATTACAGTGTACAAGAAATCATATACTTTAGAGATGATGCTTTTTCCCCCCATCAGGGTGATCCAAATCTTCTCTATCATGTCATTTAGAGTAATTATCTTGCCTCTCAAAAATTCAAACCGGTCATTTAAAAAATTCCAACATTAGTCAGTCTTCATTTTTGAAATGCAAGGCCATTTTATTTCTGTGGCTGCTTCTATTGACCTTTGGACTCTGACCTTTTGACTGTTGCTTCTTAGTAGGTTGGCTCCCCATGAACATAGCAAATGTATATGGTGATGCTCGGTATACAACCACTTTAGTAATAATTTATACCAGGGCATAGAACTTCATTTCAAAAAGCAATCAACCAGCCAGACACAGTGGCACATGCCTGTAATCCCAGTATTTGAGGCTAAAACAGGAGTTTGAAACCCAATCTCAGGAATTTAGCAAGGCTCTCAGCAGCCTAGTAAGACCTTGTTTCAAAATAACAGTTATAGGTTCATGATTACGACTGAAGCACTAGAGACAGATTCATCTGGACTGAATTCCAGCTTCTCAAGGTAAGTGAGCTTCATCAAGTTAATTAACTCTCTGAGTCTCAGTCTGGAAGCTAGGTATTATAAGAGGACCCAGTCACAGATCTGCTGTGCAGATTATATGAAACAAGTTTTTCATATTTATCAAGCATGGCATTGCACTCAGTATGTCCTCAATAAATGACAGGCCCAGCATCACAATGATTATTATTACTAAATTACCAATGGAATTTCGTCTTCTGAAAAAAATATTAGATATTTCTTTTCCTTTTTTATTTTTTATTTTTGAACCCAGGGGCATTCTATCTCTGAGATATATCTCCAACCCTTATTTTGATTTTTTGTTTGGAAACAGGATACTCTCACTAGGCTGCTGAGACTCTCACTACATTGCTGAAGCTATCCTGAAACCTGGAATCCTCTTGTCTCAGTCTTTCAAGTACTGATATTACAGATGTGTGTCATTACATCAGGTTTAACTATTTATTTATTTATTTATTTATTTATTTATTTATTTTGTAGAACTAGGGGTTGAACCCAAGGGTATCCTACCTCCAAGCTACACCTCATCCCTATTTTTTATTCTTTATTTTGAAACAGGTTCTCACTACGTTGCAGAGGGCCTCATTAAGTAGCTGAAGCTGACTGAGAACCTGCGATCTTCCTGTCTCAACCTCCCAAGTACTAGGGTTACAAATACCACATCTGGCTTAGGTTCAGCTATTTCTAATCAACATAAAAATTCATCAAGAAGGCACACTATTGGGATTTTTAAGGACAGAGTATTTCTGAGTGCCTATGACACTACAGGAACATGCTACTTATACTACATAGTCCTCATATAAACCCAGAGAATCCAGTATTATTGTCTCCACATTAGAGATGAAGATAAAGCCCAGATAAATACCCACTACTAAAACGGGTAAGAGATGGCAGTTAAACATTCCTCCCTTACTTCCAGTTCCACATATTGGATCACGCTGCCCCCTCCCAAGTGTCTGACACGAGCCATCTCTCCCTAAATGTCTGCTAATAAAAACACTGGAAAATAACAACAAAGCAAACCAGTATTACACTACCAATAAGTATATCCATTTGTCTTTGTGGGAAAAAAAAAGCCTGCTTATGGCTCATTTATTTAAAACAAAATTC
Organism: Muscardinus avellanarius; assembly: GCF_963383645.1. Lineage (NCBI taxonomy): Eukaryota > Metazoa > Chordata > Mammalia > Rodentia > Gliridae > Muscardinus > Muscardinus avellanarius. The sequence goes on along the minus strand of NC_137795.1, from coordinate 39,176,661 downwards.
AGTTAGACAAGCAGCATTATAAACATATAATTTAGGCAGTCTTTAATACCTTTTGGCAAAGGAAGATTCCAACAACACAGCTCTACTTCAATCCTAGAAGATTCTGAAGGCTGTACCCAGATGACCTTCTCAGTGTTAAATTACTCTCACATTAAAAACTGATCTCTCCTACACTGCTGGCAAAAAAGTTAAAAGAATCACAGTAGAAAGCAGTTTGGCAGGTTTTTACAAAACTAAACATGTATTTACTTTATGATCTAGTAGCTATATTCTTGGGCATTTATCCCAGAGAAATAAAACTTCATATGCGCACAAAAATCTGTACACAAATGTTCATAGTTTTATTTCTAATGTTTATTTAATTTAAAAATGTATTTATAACTAAATCTTTAAATAAGCCAAATGTCTTTCAATGGATGAATAATTAAACTTTGATACAATCATACTCAGCAATACAAAGCAATACAGAAGAATAAACTACTTAAAACATCATGAATGGATTTCAAGGCATTGTGGTTAGTGAAAAAAAGCCAGTTCTAAAAAGTTATATGTCCATTTATTTATTTATCTATTTACTTACTGGCACCGGAGGTTGAACACAGAAAGAGACATTCTATCTCCAAGCTATACCTCCAGTCATATTTTATTTTTTATTTTAAGACAGGGTCTTGATAACTTGCTGAAGCTGGCCTGGAACCTAGAGATCCTCCAGTCTCAGTCTCTCAAGTATTGGGATTACAGGTATGTGACACCACACCCAGCTCATTTATATAACATTCTTAAAATAACAAAACTATAGAAACAGAGATAGATAAGCATTATCTGAAGCCAGTGACCCATAGAAGGACAAGCTCACCTGTAAAGGGGTTGCTCGAGAGAGGGCCATTGTGGTGGTGAAAGTGTTCTATATTGGTTACTGTGCTGGCTGCATGAATCTACTCATGGGATTAACTGCATAAAACTACAGACACAGGAGTGCATAAACAAACTAATGAAAACTGAACAAGGAATATGGTCTAATTTAACAGTCATCTACCAATATTGTTGTCCTGGTTTTGATATTACAACTCTGTAAGATGTCACCATTGGGAAAGCAAGACAAAGAATACATGGGATTCTCCATTTGTGAATAACCTCCTAGGAATGTATATAGTTGTATAATTATTCCAGAAATAAAAGTATAAAAGAAAAAGGTTCCAAGCAATTGTTCAGTTCACCTATAATGTAAAAACCTAGAAACAATAATGTTTCCCCCTTTTTTTTTCCAGGTTATTCAAACTGGCAGCACACTGGACACTAAAATCCATGTCACATAACTCCCAAGTGAATTAGTGAAGACATTCACATATCACATATCCATAGCCCTGGGCACTCAGTAAAGCCATCCCCCTGGTGTCAAGTCCTTGAGAATCTTCATCCAAAGGAACAGGCTTTGAATACATCTAGACATGGAAGCACTTTAACTGCCTGGAAAGGTCAGAAGAGGCTTTTTCCACCAAGGGAAACCTAAGCTGACATGGAAGGTTGAGTAAGAGGTCACCTGGCAGACCTGGAAGGAAAGAACTAACAAAGAAACCACAGGCTGGGACAGAATCCTAGGTTTAGAGTGATCCAAGAATAAGACAGAGAGTGTGAAGATAGCATAAGGTACCTGGGGGGAGAGAAGGGAGATGCACCTGGGCTGGTCTTAAAGGTCTGCAGTGTTAAGCCACAGGTGCTAAGTCTTAAAATACACCTCCCACACTGCCCCAGTGATAAAGGTCGCTTAGTACTTCTATTTTGAGATACCTACATTATAGTTCTCTTCCTCACATGAATGCCTTTGGGTAGTTAATGCAAACAAAATAACATGGTTCTAATACTTGTCCCAATAATTATAACATGATTCTTGACTGATTTCTGTCTGAGCAAAGCAAATAGACTCTTTGGGAGAATTAAAGTTAAGCTAGTGATGAATGTTATCACTAGCCTAAGTAACATACAAATTCTAAAGGAATCACATATTTCAAACATATCTGTTTTCATTCAAGTTGCCCTTTCTCAAAGCTGGTCTGTACTCACATGATGAGCTTAAGTCACATTTTTAAGTTGGCAAATGTGAAAAAATTAAATGTTTAGGGAGTGAGTAAAAATACAGTGGTGTCCTACCAAAACCAATAATTCTTAGTTTAAATTTAACAGCCTTATTCATGGAGATAGTAAAATATTAATGGCATTGAAAAGCTGAATTTACATGGGCAATAACTCACAATCTCTGGAATATGGTCTTTATTTTATGTCAAGTCATTACATCAGTAGATGTTACCGAAAATAAATCAATTTGCCTTCCAATAGTCTAGACAATAAATAGAGCCATTTCTCCCGATATTGTCAGTTTTGAAATACACAGGCTTGTAATAGGGGAAACACATGATATCAAAGAAATAGCAGGCCATGTGCCATCTTGTGTCTTAACACAAACAAATGTGATTCTGCTCTTCAGAAACTGAAAAGGTGTCTTCTATCTGAGGTGTCTTCTGTTCTTTAAAATAATCGAAACCTCTCAACATGGAATGTATGTTGTGCATTGGTGAGATCAATCCTCTTTTCAGTACTTGAGATTAAAATGTACGATCGGTCATACATTTTAATGACTGATCAGTCACTCTACAATGACTGGAACACTCAAACCTAAGTACCTGTGGCCCCATGATCCCATCTACCTGAGGAGATTAAAAAGAGGCAAACAACTCCAGCAGGAAAAGAATGTTAATTCAACAAAAAGGGGGTTGTTCATCCATGTGGGGTACATAATTGCCCTAGGCTTCCAAGACAAGGAAGAAACCAATTACCTCTACCTATAGTAGGCCTTGTGCTCCTGGTCAGTGATAACAATGTTTATTCTTCTCATATCCTCAGCCCCATACAATAGCTCTCAATAAATGTTTTTTGATTACATGAATGAATGATGGAATGAACACATGCATGCAAGATTCAAGGCAAACCATAGCTTAAAGTGACACGTACATTATTTATTCACTTATTTTTTGGTGCAGCACTTATTAGGTAGCTATAGTAAGCCAAATATGGCACCAGCTAGCAAGAAAGAGACAAAAAAAGGAGTCCTGCGATAATAGTCCCTACTCTTAAAAATCAATGACACAAGAAAGGAGGAAGGGAAAAGAACAAAGGAGGGCTGTAACAAACTTCAGGCTTCAACTGATCTATTGGCATAGAGATAAGGAGGAGACAGTTTTAAATTCTACCCCTGGGAAGGCTAGTGTCCCTGTGGGGAAAGCCTGTAGGGTCTGAAGGCAGAAGACCAAGTCAGACAAAAGGGGCTTCATATGATCATTATCTCTGTGAACCTGAGATGCTTTCGAAATCTCATTTTAGGGAGATTTATTAATATCTAGCTGAGGGCTAAGATAAAAGGGGTTTGGGGGGAGGTGACAGTTCTCAGACCATCAGAAAAGCAGTGGACTGCCACAGAGGTTAGTTCTCGCTTTGACAGGATCTCTTAAATCCATGTAAACTGACCCCTTATTTTGGAGCTTGAGGTCATTTTCTCTGTGGTCCCTTAGTTGGAACTACAGGGATTACTGGAGAGGCTCACACCACACCATTTCAAAGACATCATTTTGCTTGAATTTAAAAGGTTCAGCATAGTTACAGAAGCGCAGACTGTCATGCCAAAAGGACTTCTAGGTACCGTGAACAAAAGAAAGAAGCATAACCAGGAAAAACCTGGGAGGAAAAAAAAAACAGGACATTTGGTCATCTCAGCCTTGTGGCAGCTCCCACAAAGGATGCAACGTTAAAAATAGAATCAACAAACATTCACACAGAGATGGTATCTGGAAGCAGCACAAAGATTGATGGCAGCCCTGCCCTGAAAGGACCTTAAAGGAGGCCGCTATAGAGAACAAACAGGCATACACACAGCAAGGCAATTATACAAACACTTTTATGGGGGATAAAAGGCCTTCCGTCTTACTATTTCACCTACATTCAGTATCACTGGTTATAAAGCAGGAGGGAGCAGAGCACCCATGGAGAAAGGTTCTATAAGAATGAGCAGAATATTCTCTGGCTCTACAGAAATTTCCTCCTGATTTATACTTCTGCTTGGGCACTTGGCCCACAGATGAACAGACCCACTCTCCCTGCAGGATTCATGAAGCAAGCAGTACCCTCTAAACCAACACTCCCTCTTTGCCAGGAGTCTAAGTTTCACTCCTGAATTTCACTTGACCACAGTTGGAAATGAAGTAAAAAAGGTTTAGCATTAGGGTTATTTAGAATTTATGGTCCCAAATTCTGGGATCACTGTATACCTCTAAATTCCAGGAGAATCGTGTACTTCACTAATATATTAGTTTCCCTGGGACTTCCAGACATTTATTGCAACCTACATACCAGAATAGGGATACAGGTCATGGTGCTTCCCTTGGCTGTTTTGAGAGGAGGGGATAGACTATAATGGAGGCTATCTGTGCCTATGAGATCTACTGATTTCCTCAAATGCAGAAGCATTCTCAGGTATAGTTCTTCCTACTCAGAAACAAAAAATATAGTCCAGAAATGATCACGACAGAAATTTTCTTTCCACTTCAAAATGATTTTGCCATTCACCTTCTTACACTTCTTCAAATAAATACACTAAACCGTCCTGCTTCATCTTATATTTATGCTTTCAGACTTAATATGAGAATAAAAAATAATATGTTATTAAAAGGTTGTTTGGATATATTCCTGAAAAGAACAAAGGTTGCTTGTGAGGGAAAGCTTTGAATACAGGCAGGTGGTTATTAAGTGGATCCCTATTTCTCACATTGTGAGCCTCTTAATGGTTCCTAAAATGATTCATGAAATCACTCCCACCCCAATGGAGTAGAATGAAATTTAATAGAACCAAAAAGAAAAACTAGAGTGTATCTCATATTGTCAGGTTAATAATTTTGTGAAACTTGTACCATGGTGGGAGGTCAGGTTGATGTCAACTTGACATTTTGAAAACTCTAAATGCACTCTTAAATGTTATAGTTAGATATAGAATATTCCCAAGAGATCTCACTTATTAGTGTTCAGAGTTGACACTTAGGTCGTTAAGGTTGTAATCTTATCAATGGATAGATCCAATCTGGATTTATTAGGTGGTAACCTAAACAGATGGAGTGGGGCTGGAGAAGGTGGGTCCAGAGGGGTGTGGCCTTAGCAACTGTGCTTCTAATTCTGAATCCCCTTGCATGCTTGGCGTCTGGCTTCCAGCTTCCATGATGTGAGAGCACAGCCTTGCTCTCTTCCTCTCTCTGCCCCCCACCACCGTTCCCCAAGATCTGCAGAACACAGCCTCACGTGAAATGAACCCAAAATCTCCAAGAAAACTGTAAGCAAATAGATTTTCTTACCTCTACGTTGTATTAGTGTTTGTGAACTATAGCTCTGAGACTGTTGACAGAAGCACTATTAGTTTGAATTCTTCACTTCAATGCTTCAGAATCACTTCAATTGCAATGAAACCAAGTCCCAGAGTCTTTAGCATTTAAACTCAAAGAAGAAAAATTAATAAGGTGGGTTGAATTTTTATTTTAATAATAGCATTCCTTCTCCCTAAGGCACAGAAAGTCAGCAGTGTAACAACAGCTTGAGGGAAGAGGAAATGCTCTATCCAAAACCATCAAGATCCTGTATCTCTGAAAGTAATCTGCTGCACAGACACCAGACTTCAGCATGATTAACTGACCCAAAGAAGTGCAGGAGGTGTGTGAAAGAGCTTTCACTAACATTTTAAAATAAGTTTTAAATGTTACAATGGATAAAATATCTTAGAAAGAGAAAACAGATTCTAGAAATATGAGGTGAGTTTTAAAAACTCTCTTGTGTGTTAACCTGTTTAATAAGAAAATGCTATGCCTTGAGGCACATCCCATTTCTCAGAGTAGATATAATGTCATGATTTAAAGAAACACATTAATTTCTCCATAAAAATTAATTTCAATCTTAAAACACATATACACAAACAAAATAAATAAAAATATTCTTCACTTAATCAATGAAAGCCTTTGTATATAATTTACTCTTTCTAAATCCTTGGTCAGTTCAATTCTGCCTTAACTAAGCCACAATTTGCTTTAACTCTGACATAATTATTCTAATTGGGGCTCTTTAAATGAATTCATTTACAATACTAAACTGAAAGTATGTGTATTTTTTAAGCAAATATAATACAAGCTTATTGACAAAGATGGACTGAAGTGTGAGTCACTTAAGAATAGTTAAAACCATGGAAGAAAATAGCTTCTTATTAATATAGTTAAGCTTTATCTCTTTTTTCTTTTGCTTTTTGTAAAAACAAACACATCTATCTTTCAAACTATAAAGACATAAAGGTATCTATAAAGTATCTCATTATACTTCCCTGACAAACCAAGTATCATATATATAGTAGGTCCGTGAGAAAAAATATTTTCTGAATCGAAAGAGTACATGAGGAATATTAAATTTATTCCATTATCTAATTACATTCTAACTTATTTATTAACTTTTATTACCTAAAGCAAGTCCTCATTAGCCATATAACCTAACTCTTTTAATCAACACAAAGCTATCAATCCATGTATTCAGGATTATATCCACTCAACTGAAATCCTGCGTTTGACTGACCTGATGGTAAATGCTTATAAAGGAAAGAGAATCTAGAAGAGAAAATCAACCATCAGAAACTTACAGCAACAAAAAGCCCCAACGGCCTTCCTTTCCTCTCTCTCTTTTCCAAGGGCTGCATAACATTCTAATCATTATCTCCAACAACAATTAAAGGACTCTCAATGATTACAATATTAAATGATAAAAATGTTATTTTTTAAATTTATTTTGCTTTTCTCATGGCAGACCTGAAAAGTCAGTGGGTATAGAAAATAATAATTTAAAAAACAGCCATCACTATTGATTCTTTTCATATTCTTCCTAATCCCAGGACATCTGCCACAAATTAATAATCTAACTCTTTAGCCAAGAAAAAAAGGCCAAGTGTTAGGCAATCATCAAGAATTAAACAAAATTTTCTCCTGCAGCGTCCACCATGCCACAGGTTAAAAGGGGGATTCTTGCCGGGCGTGGTGGCGCACGCTTGTAATCCCCGCGCTTGGGAGGCGGAGACAGGAGGATCGCGCAGGTTCGAAGCCAGCCGCGCGCTGGCTTAGGAGACCCTGTTTCCAAAGTGAAGATGTAAAAATAGGTCTGGGAGTGTAGCCCCGAGGTAGAAGGGCTTCCAAGAACCCCAGTACCACCAAAAAAAAGGGGGGGGGGGATTCTTTGGGCTGATGTGTAAAGACACCAGTGTAAATCAAACATACTCTCACAAGTTTTCGCCTCTCTGCAGTTTGGAACCCAAATCAATACCTTGAAAAACTTTTTAGCTCTGAAGAAACTCAGAAAAAATGAGAATGAACCTTGTTTCATTTTATGTCTAACAAGCACTTTAATATAAAAAGAAATATAGAAACTACTAGGGACTAGTAACACATAAAAAGTCATTATCTGCTTGTAGATTTTTCTCTCCATGGTTTATTTCACAGCTGCAATCCCAGATCTGTTCGTAAATCACTCAGCCTAAAATCGTGCCACAATTCCCAGTCCCACAGATGTGTCTGATGCATTTTAAAAACACACAATAATCTTTATTGGCTTAATCCAGACATTCATGAAAAGATACATCTGCTATAAATGAAATACCACAGTTCTTTCACTCACCTCTCACATGGGAAGCCCTTTGCTGGAGCACAGAGCACTGAATAAGAATTGTCTCTCACTTGTGAGCTCATAAGCAGACAGAAGACAAAAGACCTGATGTCAATAGCTAGAGTTCAAGTTGAACTGCACCGAACTTCACAATGGGATTAGCAAAAGTGTTGTCAAGAAGAATGGAACACAAGTTTATGGGATCAGGTAGGTTTGCTGTTGTTTTGTTTTCTTATTGATGGAAACCAAATTTAAACTGGGAGTTGAAGAATGAAAGAATTTTTGAAAAGCAGAGATGGGTGGATAACTTGAAAAATGAGAGGAGCGCAAGTGCTGACATTTCCCAGAAGGCTAGGATGTCTGTGGGCGCCGTGTCCTGAGCCTGGACTTAGGACAGCATGCCATTTCTTTAAACACAATGGGATTCTGCAATATGATTTGGAAGAAAAACAAAAAGGCAGGGAAGGTGAGAATGTAGAGAATCTTCAATACTGAGCCCAAAACTCTAGACTTTACTGAAGGGAAAAATGGAAAACTACCCACCATCTATCTATCTATCTATCTATCTTTCTTTCTTTCTTTCTTTCTTTCTCTCTTTCTTTCTTTCTTTTTGAGTACTAGGGATGAAACCCAGGGACATTCTACCTCTAAGCTACACCCCCAGCCCTATTTTTTTATTCTTTATTTTGAAGCAGGTTCTCATTGAGTTGCAAAGTGCCTCACTAAGTAGCTGAGGCTGTCCACAAACCAGGATCTTCCTGTCTCACCCCCCAAAATGCTGGGATTACAAGCATGTGACACAATGCCCAGCTTACCCACCCTATTTCTAAATGCCAAGAAGAAGGGAGAGAAGGATGGGGAAGGGGAGAGAGAAAGAGAGAGAGAGAGAGAGAGAGAGAGAGAGAGAGAGAGAGAGAGAGAGGGAGCGAGCACATGCACAGGAGGAAGAAAGGAAAAGAAAAAAGGAAGCAAGAAAACACACTGGGCCATAATATTATATTGAATAATTGCTAGTAACATTTAAAATGTTTTTAATCAAAAACATTTTATTTTGCTTATGTGGTATTGTGTATTATATTTCATTAAAAATATTAACATTCAGAAGAGTCATAAAGGTCATCTATTTCACCTTCTACTCAATTGAATAAATCTTTTACATCATCCCAAAGCTCCACAGAGACCCTGGGGCCAGTCTCAACACTTACACAGCAGGGAAGTCCATACTGAGCCCCTTGCTGTGCCAGACCCTCTGACAAGAGGAGGTTGTATTTCTCAGCAGTTTGAGAAGTTGGGAAGAATTTCTTTGAGCTAAAATCTCCCTTACAACTTGATCCTTTGATCTCAGATCTGTAGAAATACTGAACAACATTTTTCATCTATTCTAAGGCAAGCCTTCCACACATTTTAAAAGCTATAAAATCAGAGGTAGCCTTACAATTGATTATATAATTTTAATTGGCTGCAATTTTTCTTAGAAGCAGATAATGATGCATTTTACTACCAGTTGTAGCAATAAAACACAGATAATATTTTACACAATCTTGGCATAATACCTCTTTGATACTGATCCCTCTTCTTGTTTGGCAAATGTTCTCAAAAGTAGAGGTACCAAACCTAGGTCCTGATGGCAGACATTCCTTGGTTTGGCAGCAGTCTCCCACTTACTAGTTTGGATACCTGGGTCTACATCACATCCTATGAATTTCCATTTCCTAGTCTGTAAATTTTAACTAATAACAATACCTGCCTCCTAGGCTCTGTGTGTGTGCCTTACATGTGGTAATACACATAAAGTCCTTTGCACAGTACTGGGTACACAATCTACATTCAGTAAAGCACTAACCATTATCAGCAGTAGCAATAGCAGCCTCTAGATCAAATAATTCCCTCTTTCTAATCACCCTCCACAGGACATAGTTTCTAAAGTTTTGGGGGTTTTTTGTGCTACTGGGGATGGAACCCAGGGGTCTTCTACCTCTGGGCTACACTCTCAGACCTATTTTATATTTTATTTGGGAACAGGGTCTCTCTCTCTCTTAAGCCAGCTGAGGCTGGCTTCGAACCTGCATGATCCTCCTGTCTCAGCCTCCCAAGCACGGGGATTACAAGCGTGCGCCACCACGCCCGGCTCGTTTCTAAAGTTTTTACCCACTTCTTACTACATGCCAATGTGTCAACATCTTCCTAAAAATGATTTTGTCCAGAATTGAGCATGCTCAATTCTCAGAAACAATGCTTGCTGAAGAAATATAACACTTTTATATATGCAGGTAACACCGAGAGATGATGTATGAGTACCAGAATGACAGATCCCCTGTAAGACAAGAGGAATTCCTGATTCCAAATGGAATAGAAAAACCCATTACATGTCCAGATTCTTGGAGGAAGCATATGCAACTGCCCTGCAACTCAATCCCACCATAACTGCCACAACAGCATAACTATTCCTATGTTATACTCTAAATGTTTGTGTCGCACAAAAAACATATGTTGATCCCAGTGTTATGGTATCTGGAAGTGAGATTGCTTTGGTGGGTAATTAGGTTTAGATTATGAAATAAAAGCGGGACTTTCATGATGCAATTAGGGTCCTATGAGGAAGACAGAGATCTCTTTCCACGTGCATACATCCTGAAAAAGTCATATGAACACACAGCGAAAAAGTGACTGCCTGCAAGCCAGGAAGCCCTCCCTCTCCAGGAACCAAATCTGTAGACATCTAGATGTTGGAATTCCAACTTCCAAACTTTGAAAAATAAAAGTCGAGCCGGGCGTGGTGGCGCATGCTTGTAATCCCCGCGCTCGGGAGGCTGAGACAGGAGGATCACGCAGGTTCGAAGCCAGCCTCAGCTACTTAGTGAGGCTCTCAGCAACTTAGTGAGACCCTGTTTCCAAATAAAATATAAAATGGGTCTGGGAGTATAGCCCGGAGGTAAAAAGCCTCTGGGTTTCACCCTCAGTACCACCAAAAAGAAAAAAGAAAAGAAAAGTCTGTTTGTTTTTTGTTTTTTTTTTTGTGTGTGTGTGTGTGTGCATGTGTGTGTGTGTGTGTGTGTGTGTGTGTGGTACTGGGGATGAAACCCAAGGACATTCTACCTCAGAGCAACACCCTCAGCTGTATTTTTTTTATTCTTTATTTGGACACAGTGTCTCATTGAGTTGCAAAGGACCTCACTAAGTAGCTGAGGCTGTCCGGGAACCACAATCCTGTCTCAGCTTCCCAAACGCTGGGATTAAAAGTGCGTACCACCATGCCCAGCAATGTCTGTTGTTTAAATCATCCAATCTATGCTTCTTTGATATAATAGCCTGAGCAGACTAAGAAAAAAATTGGTACCAAGAAAGCAGCAGGAAGCAAGAAGCCGGTAGCATGAAGACCAACAGCTCCTGCAACCAACTGGGGTACATGAAGAAGCAGGACCTCACTGGGCACGGCGGCACACACCTATAACCCCAGCAGAGGCAGGAAGATCTCAAGTTGGAGGACAGCCAAAGCAACTTAGCGAGATGCTATCTCAAAATTAAAATTGAAAATGACTGGGAATATCACTCAATGGTAAAGCACACCTGGGTTCAATCCCCAGTGCCAAAAAAAAAAAAAACCTTAGAAGGGTTGATTTCTTTTATCAAAAACATAATCCTTACAGCAAACCAACAATAAAGAAAAAAAGGACTCTAGATCCAGTACCCACTAATCCTACCGGCAGGCACTTTCACTGATCCATTCTAGAGCAATTTCATCAAGAATATAATTTTTTAAATAGAAGGAAAACTTGTGGCCTAGATACAGTTTAGGAAAAGGAACAATGTCTAAGCCTAACCTTAGAAAATGTTAAGAATAGAATTTCATATTTTCATTCCAAAAATGAAAAACGGAATGGGAAATGTATCAAATTAACAAATTCAGTGGCAGCCTGAGACTTCTGTAGCCAGGTATGAGAAAATAGTAAGTGCCTTAAGGATTAGCAGTGATAATGAATGGCTGTTCTGAAACACACATACACACACACACACACACACACACACACACACACACACACACACATTTATAGTCAAGGCGACACAGCTAAAAGGTCCAATAAAGATGCACTGAAAAGAGAGTTGTTGAAAGTAACACAAAGATAGTAGAGCAGGAGGTTCGAAGAATCCAAGAGAGCTGAGGTATGAGCAAGACGGCACTTGATGTTAGAGACAGATCACTTGATGACAGGTTTCCATAAAGAGTGAAGTTAGCTGGGCATGGTGGCACATGCCTATAATCCCAGTACTTAGAAGGCTGAGATAAGGAGGGTCCCAGGTTCGAGGCCAGCCTCAGCAACTTGGCGGAACATAAAACATAAAAAGGACTGGGGGTAGAGCTCAGAGGTTGGGCACCCCTGGGCTTAATCCTAGGTACCAAAAAAAAAAGGGGTTGAGGGATGTTATTAAGGAACAAGTAAAAGAATAAAAGAACAGAGAGGCTACACCAAGCTACATGTTTTGCCAAGTTACAGATTATAAAGGAAGTAGAAATCAATAGAACTTTACTGAGCAGCTCAAGCTCAGCTGCCCTGAAATTAAGACAAAGACAAAGAGGACCCTGAACTAATAAAGCCAAGGGACCAACTGGGCTAAGATTGGACACCATAGCTCCCAAGCCCAAATTCTCTGGTCTTCTCTCCCCAAAATGTGTGACCTAGTCCAAGAATAAAACCTAACACACATGGAATTTTCCCAAGAAAAACTAAGGGCTAGTCTGGATAGAAGTAAGATCCAAGACAAAGCTCTAAGCTCTACCCTAGAACAGGAAGTTCTGGAATGTAGAAATGTTGGTGTCTCCAACCCCACTGGCAGGCACCATCTCCACTCCACTGCAGCTGTGTCCAGACAACACCTGGAGCCACTGAATGCACCATGTTTGCTCCCACCTTTCATCTAGCTTTGGTTAAACAAAAAATGAACAGAATATTACTATTATTTCACTTGATCTTAGCCAAAAGGCCGAGAACCAATATATTACTATTATTTCTAGTTCTCTATTGTGTTACCTAACATCAGAAGCTCTTCCTGGCCACTAACTATAATTTAGTACTTTTTAGCCTTTCCCCATACATCCCCACCTCCTAGTCCTCCAGCCTCCTGTCTCTAGTGACCACTAATCTACTTTTAACTTCTAAAAGAGCAACTTTTTTAGATTCTACATATGAGCAAGACCTTGTGGTACATGTCCTTCTGTGCCTGGCTTATTTCATTTAATATAATGACCTCCTGTTCCATCCATGTTATCACACATGGATTTTGGGTGTGATTGAATAATGTTCCATTGGGTCTACATCTCATTTTCTTCATATATTCATTATTGATGGACACTTAGGTTGTTCCTATTCCTGGGGTACTATGAGCAGTACTACAAGAAACATGGATATGCAAGTGTTTTCCACAGAGTGAATTCATTTTCTTTGATATATGCACAAACGTGGGCTTGTTGGATCATATGGTAGTCCTATTTTAATTTTGGAGAAACCTTCATTTTGTATACCACAATGGCCATACTAATTCACATTCCCACCCACAGTGTGAAAAGGTTCCCTTTGCTCCAAATCCTCACCACCACATGTTGTCTTAGGTTTTTTTTATTGTTGTTTGTTTTTTTTTTTAATAATAGCCATTCAAACTGGAGAGAAATGATATCTCGGTGTTTTTTTTTTTATTGGTACACAATAGTTTCATGTCATAATGTGGATCATATTGACAACGGCATATATTCACACAGTGTTGGTGCCCTCCCCCCACCCCAGCCCCACTTCCATTTCCCCCTCCCAACAATGAGTGTCCAGACTGACCATGCTACATTCACACTTATACACAATTTGGATGTAGCTCCTCCATTAATCAACCTCAGACTTCTTCTGCAACTATCCTCCATTCTAGCTTTGCTAAGATTTCCCTTCCATTATCTGGAGTCCCTCTGGTATTCCTAATACTCCCTAGTTTGCGCATATTAGAGAAAACATATGTCCCTTCTCTTTCTGTGCTTGGCTGATCTCACTTAACATAATGTTCTCCAGATCTTTCCATTTTCTTGGGAATTACATGATTTTGCTCTTTATAGCTGAGTAGAATTCCATTGTGTGTACTTTCCATAATTTTGCAATCCATTCATCTGTTGATAGAGACCTAGGTTGGTTCCATATTTGGGCTATTACAAATTGTGCTACTATTATGAATTGTGGTTTTAATTTACATTTCCCTGATGATTAGTGATGTTAAGCATTTTTCTTTTGTACCTGTTGGCTATTTGTATGCTTTACTTTGAAAAATGTCTGTTTACATCAATTGCCCATTTTGCCCTTGAATTATTTGTTTTGTTTCCTATTAAGTTCTTTATATAGTCTAGTAATTAATGCCTGTCAGATGTATAGTTTGCAAATATTTTCTCCTATTTTGTAGGTTGTCTCTTCACTCTGTTTCCTTTGCTGTGCAACAGTATTTTAGTTTGAGGAAATCTCATTTATTTATTTTTACTATTGTTTCTGTGCTCTTGCAGTCTTGTCCAATAATCCTCATCCATCTCAATGTCTATAAGTGTTTTCCCCATGTACAGCATGCTTACTGAAATTAAAACTTTGAGGGTGGGCACGGTGGCAGATGACTATAATCTGAGTGACTCAGGAAGTGATGCAGGAGGATCCCAAGTTGAAGGCCAGCCTGGGCAACTTAGTGAGACCCTGTCTCAAAATACAATATAAAATCCAGGCACAGTGGCACATGTCTGTAATCCCAATACTTTGGAGGCTGAGACAGGAGGATCACAGGTTTGATGCCAGCCCTAAGAACTTAGTGAGACTTTCAGAAACTTAGCTAGATCCTGTTTCAAAACAACAAATAAAAAAAGGTTGGAGGTATAACTTAAAGGAAAAGTACCCCTGAGTTCACTTCCCAGTACAATCAATTAATTTATTAACTAAACATTAAAGGACTGGGAATATAACTCACTGATCCATTCCAGTACTGGAGGAGGCACCTTTAAGGATGGTTGTTGATGTTACTTTTGGTTTTTTTGTTTGTTTGTTTTTGGTGGTACTGGGGGTGGAACCAAGAGGCTTTCTACCTCCAGGATATACTCCCAGACCTATTTTATATTTTATTTGGAAACAGAATGTCACTAAGTTGCTGAGAGCCTCACTAAGTAGCTGAGGCTGGCTTTGAAGCTGTGCGAGCCTCCTGTCTCAGCCTCCCAAGCGCTGGGATTACAAGCGTGCGCCACCACGCCCGGCTTGATGTCACTTATTAAGATTAATATTTTTGAGCCAGGCATAATGGTGCCCTCTTATAATCCCAGTACTGGGAAGGCTGAGACAAGAGGATTGCAATTTGCAGCTAGCAACTTGGCGATGCTCTCAGCACCTTAGTGAGACCTGATTTCCAAATAAAAAGTAAAAATAGGGCTGGAGGTGTATTTCAAAAGGAGAAAGCCACTGATTCAATCCCTGGAAACACAAAAAGAATATTTTAGGTTCTTTTGGATCTTCTGGCCAATCTATTGTTCATAAAAAAAGACATTCCATATTTTAAAGTGTAATGAATTCCCAAAAAGACACATAGAAATGGAGTTATGTGGCTTTTTTTTTTCAAGTCCTAGTCCTTCCCCTCGAATTTTCTCCCAAAGTAAGCACTAAGGGGGGGGGGGGATGAACCTTACCTAATGCAGTAAAAATAATACTAGAGCCAGGCGTGGTGGCTCACACTTGTAATCCCAGTATTTAGGAGGCTGAGAAAGGAGGATCCTGGTTTGTGGCCAGCCTCAGCTACTCAGTAAGGCCCTCTGCATTAGTGAGACCCTGTTTCAAAGTAAAATGAATAATTTTAAAAAAGGGCTAGGGCTATAACTTGGAGGTAGAATACCCATCTCCAGTATAATAATAATAATAATAATAATAATAATAATAATAATAATAATAATAATAATAACTGAGTTGGTATGGTGGCACATGCTTATAATCCTAGTACTTGGAATGCTGAGACAGGAAGGTTGCAGGTTCGTGGACAGCCTCAGCTACTTACTGAGGCCCTCCGCAACTTAGTGAGACCCCGTTTCAAAATAAAGAATAACAACTAGGGCCGGGGATGTACGTCGGAGGTAGAATGCCCCTGAGTTCAATCCCCTGTACCTCAAGAAAGAAAAAAAATAGCTGAGACAGGAGGATCTGGGTTTGTGGCCAGTCTCAGCTACTTAGTGAGGACCTCCACAACATAGTGAGATTCTGTTTCAAAATAAAGAATAAAAAATAGGGCTAGAGGTATAGCTCGGGGGTAGAATTCCCCAGGGTTCAATCCCAAGTACTGCAAATAATAATAATAATAATAAAATAATAATAATAATTATTATTATTATTATTATTATTAAGAAATAAATATACATGATTTTTTTTTTTTTTGCCCTGCCTTGCCTTTTAGCCTCTCTAAGCAGCTCTGCACAAATCTCTGAGAAACAAAGAAGGCTTATGGAGAATTCTTTTTAAGCCTTGTTGGCAACCTTCCAAGGCATAGAGCCACAGGAGACAAGTAGGGAAGACGTGTTTTCAGAACCTACATTAATACCTGACCTTAAGCAGACACAGCACACATCTGTACACCTGGTGAGCACAAGGCTTCACAGCTGCCGAGGAAATCTATTTCTTCCTAAAAGCCCTGCTTCCTACGAACCCCGAGAGGCTACACATGGCTACCTCTAACCTGAATGGCAGAGCCAGAAGAACTACGGAGTCCAGCATCTCTGTAAGCAGAGGAAGCACCCTGTACCATCAATCACCAACATCCTGCCTCTCAGACCCCAGGCCAGACCCAGACACAGCAGCTTTATATGCAAAGCTCAAAGGTCTCATAGAGTATTACATTCAACTCCTCTGAAAAATCCTCAATTCCACCCCTATTTTCTCCCTAAGGAATGGGGGGGGGGGCATAGGAACCACGAAATATCACAAGACTTCTCAAAAAGTTGCAATCTGTCCTTGTCAGTTTCATGTGTTATCTTGGTAGACTAAGGTATCCAGTTGTTCAATGATAACCTAGGTGCTGCTATAAAAGCATTTTGCAGATGTGGTTAACATCTACAATTAGCTGACTTTATGTAAAGGCAATCATTCTCGATAATGAGGGTGGGTTTAATCCAAACAGTTACAGGCCTTAAACACGGAGATTTCTGCCTCAAGACTGTATCAACTTCTGCCCAAGGGTTTTCTTATGTATATAAACAATATCATATACACACATATATAATCTCCTACCAATTCTATTTCTCTGGAGAACCCTGACTACTGATACACAATCCAATTTCCTCCTTGTCCCACTACAGACCTCTTTAAATTATGGTTGCAAATGTAAATGCTAATGCAGACCCTTCAGGTAATGTCCCCCAAATGTGCAACTGCTGGACAATAAATGGCAATGGACAGGCTGCCTCAGTGTCCAGGACACACGAGGGAGTCCTTGGTATTACACTGAACTGGGGACGCTTTCACTTACAGGGAAGAGTGGTGTTGCCAATCTGCAATGGAGGACCAGGGCCACTAAATGTTCCATTTGTTCAAAAGAAGCCAGATATTCATGCTTTTAAAATATACTCCCCCATACCCACACACATTCTTCTGTACTAGCAACCAATTCAAATTTAAAGCATCTAGTAGACCAAGCAGAGATGAAACAGAGTGAGCGTTCAGGCCAGATGGGAGAGGAGAGAACAGGCTCCATGTTCTATACCAATGTTCTCACTAGATAGTCCTCATGCGCCCCGAGCAAGTAGGCATTATCATTATGCTCCTTTTGCAGATGAAGAAACGAAGGTGTGCAAGGGGTAAAGATGTGAGTTAGGTCACATAGTAAAAATGTAGGGATGGGCCCAGCTATGAACCCTGGAGGAATACAGAGCCATAGACAACATTGTGTACTTTTTTTTTTTTTTTTTTGCAGGACTGGGGATGGAACCCAAGTGCATTCTACCTCTGAGCTACAACCTCAGCCCTATTTTTTATTCTTTATTTTGAAACAGGATCTCCCTGAGTTGCAACGGGCCTCACTAAGTAGCTGAGGCTGTCCGCAAACCGTGATCCTCTTGTCTTAGACTCTTAAATGCTGGAATTACAGGCGTGAGCCATCACCCTTGGGGTTACATTGCATACTTTATCTAACATCGTGTTAATGAAAAGTCTGAAGTTTTTAGTGTGTGTGTGTGTGTGTGTGTGTGTGTGTGTGTGTGTGTGTTGAACCCAGGGCATTCTAGCTCTGAGCTACACCCCCAGTTCTATTTTATCTTTATTTTGAAACAGGGTTTCACTAGGTTGACAAGAGTCTCACTACTTGCTCAGGCTGTCCTTGAACCCAGGGTCCTCCTGTCTCAGCCTTCCATGTACTGGGATTACAAGCATGTACTATCACGCCCAGTTGAAGCTTTTAATTTTAATTTCATAAATGATAGTAGGGTCACAAAGGCAGTTACAGAAACTTTACAGGTAGAAAAAAACATGATGCCAAAAACTAATAACCTGTTGAAGGCCTCACCCAGGTAGAAAAGCCAGTCATTTCATGGGAGCCTCTTGGCTTTCACTTTCAGTTCAGAAGGTCTGCCCCTTGCTGTACAAAGCTAATTACTAATGCATTTCTAACCAGTGGCCTTGCTGGGATTTTCTATTCCTATTATTTACTATGTTTCAAATTAACCATTTTAGTTATTGGAAACATTCTGACCATAGTATGATGAACCTCAGAGTGCCTACTATTCTGTTTTAAAAATTAAAGATTAGAAGTACAATAGAAAGTTCACCCATGTTCTTTTTTTTCTTCTTTTCTTTTCTTTTCTTTTCTTTCCTTTTCTTTTCTTTTCTTTGTGATGCTGGGGATGAAATCCAGAGCCCTTCTACCTCCAGGCTACACTCCCAGACCTATTTTATATTTTATTTGGAAACAGGGTCTCACTAAGTTGCTGAGAGCCTCACTAAGTAGCTGAGGCTGGCTTCGAACACGCACCACCCTCCTGTCTCAGTCTCCCAAGCGCTGGGATTACAAGTGTGCACCACCATGCCTGGCTCACCGATGTTATTTGCCACCAGAGATAGCCTGGACCCTGAGTTCCCTGGGTATCCATCCCATGCAAATGCAAGTGTTTGCACTGCTACCTCACAGGCATATATAGCATCTAGGATTGCTCTGTGTGCTTTCTGAAGCCACAGTGGTACATACAGGTGTGTTCCTTTAGCCACCTGCTTCAGCATTATGCACTTGACAATTATTTTTACTACTGCATAGTACGTTATTGTATAAACATGATGGGGGGGGGTGTTTACCTATTTAGACTGTTATGTACAAGGTAGCAAATCATGTTCTTACATGTGTCATTTTACCAAAATGTGTGAAGCTTTCTCTGGGTATATAAGAAGCACTGACTAAAATAATTTTATGGTGGTTATGTAAAATGCTAACCTTGGTGAAGTGGGTGAGTTGGGGATGTAAAGGAATTCTTTGTATGATTTTTACAGCTTTTCTAAAAAGAAAAGAACTAATTTTTAATTCTAAAATTAGTTGAAAAAATGGTTGAAAAAAAAAAAAAAGGAAAAGAACATCACCCTTGGGCCAAAGTGATTCCCCACAGGATTGCAAAACTTTGGGCTAAATCCCAGGCACACACTGGACTTCCTCAGTAGTGGAAACTGGAAAAGGCTGGCTCCAAGCCCCCCAATCTCACAAATGTCACAACACTGTCATGTGAACTTGGCTGCTCGGAACGCCACAAGTAGCTGTACGTACGGTCAAGTATGATTAAGTAGAAGCCAAGCAATTCTTTGAATATTTATGCACCAAGAAAGGATGAATTGTTTGTTTGTTTGTTTGTTTGTTTGTTTGTTTATTGTGGTGCTGGGGATGGAACCCAGGGGAGTTCTACCTCCAACCTATATATACCCAGCTCTTTCTTTCTTTCTTTCTTTCTTTCTTTCTTTCTTTCTTTCTTTCTTCCTTTCTCTCTTTTTTGGTAGTACTGGGGGTGGAACCCAGGGGCTTTCTAGCTCCGGGCTCATACTCCCAGACCTATTTTATATTTTATTTGGAAACAGGGTCTCACTAAGTTGCTGAGAGCCTCACTAAGTAGCTGAGGCTGGCTTTGAACCTGATCCTCCTGTCTCAGCCTCACAAGCACTGGGATTACAATTGTGTGCCAACACACCCATCTAGGATGAAATTATTTAAATTGAAAAGACAACAAAGATCTACTAGAGTCAATAAAATCTCTCAAGCTACAGAACCACTCCATCCAATAAAAGAAATGGCTCGACTTTTTCGGAGATTCAAATTGAATTTAATAACTATCTTTAATTCTATGCATTTGAGAGCACATGTAAACATCTGAAGACCCCACTAAACTTCGGGGAGATATCTCCTTGAATACAAACATCTCTTCTTTGTCCTTTTCTTTCCAACCACTCTGTGCCAGGAGAAAACTGTGTTTCTAGAATGTCTCCAGAGAATAGAACTCAGAAGCATTACATGAGCCAAACCCAACCCCAGCCATCTTCTCTAGGAAGCCTGCCAGGGCTAACCTCATCTGAACCACAACACTCCTCTCCTCCTCTCTCCCTTTGGACTTACTCACTCCCTTGGCCTCAGTCACTTAGCACTTGTGGATGTTTTGACTGGGATTATCTACAAGGCCCTGTTGTGTTTTCTCTTCATACATGGACTGCAGACTTCTCAATGCATTTTGTCAACCCGTCAACAAGGGCAACTGCCAGAATAGAGTAGAAAGAAGCTGGAGTGCAAAGGAGGAAGAGGCTCCGTTCCTCATAACAACTTTGTAACCACAACTGAAGGACAGGACCATTTTGGGGGGACGCTCAATTTTCTCATCTTCTTTCAAGTTTACAAAACTTTGCTCTCATTAAATACTCTTAGTGAATCATCCGCTCATTTCACCTTTCTCAACTGACAGCTTATGACGAGATACACAGGCCCAAGGGAAATGAAATCCTTGCCAACAAGAAGAATATGATTATTATTTTTTTTTCTTTTTTTTAGGTTCTTCTCAATACATAAATAGAACACTCTCAACTAAGCACTCCTCAGTAAATGCTGGTTATAGTAATAAAGCGATGAGCCAGTGGCTGGGGACCACGCAGCCATAGCTGCTCCTTTATATGAGCCATGTTTTCTTTCTCTTGCCCCCTCAAATGTGGCCCACATTCAGGAACAGTTTGACATTTTAGCACCATATGGTTCAGTGAAGATGCAAAGGCCACACTAAAAATTACCAGGCCATTTGGCATTTCCCTGCATTTCCCCAGGAGGACGGCACTGGGTTCCCAGCTGCAGACTGAGTTAGGGATAAATGGACCAGAGCTTCTCCAGGATGCCAGGTCGACAAAGAGCCAGGGAAGTGGCAAATGCAAAGCTCTGCATTTCAGCACCTCCATGTCAAAGCTAATAATCAAATACTCACCTTCCAGACTTCTGCCACAGCTATGCAAACACAGGCAGCTTTGCAACCTACGGTCCTATCAGAAGCATCACATAATAATGCTCTAGGCCAAAATGCCACGCCTTTAAAGAACACTGTGGAAGGTTCACTCTGATTGGGGTGTATGTAATGGAGCCTCAAGGAACCCGCCAGAACTACTGGCACAAGGTGAGCAGAGAGGTGTGATACAAAGGATCCCATCCCAAGACTGTGCCTGGATTTCTTCAGGATACACTTCATCCCCTACTGGGTTACAAAATGACTCTTGCTTATTAAAATGTTTAAAGTACTGCACTTAAGAACTAACAACCCAGAAATCTTGTGTTTCCATAGAGCATAGATAGTGGCAGTATCTATGTTGTGTAAGACAGTTGAAGGTGGCTCCAAGGCAGGGGCCATGCACACACTGGAGAAGCACTAGATGCCAGAGATAAGAGGCAGCCAGCATCAGATGAGCCCTGCAGAAAGGAAGGTGAGTGCAAATAAAGGACAATTTTTTTTTTTTTTCTGGAGCTTTCAAGTGTGGATACGTTATAAGCCTAAGTGTCAGACTTCGGCTGAAATCACTGAACTACTTTCCTAATCAGTGCTTGGCTTTAACATGCCATGTCTCATTTCTCCAGACTCTAAACTCTCTCTTAACATATGAACATAGACACACTAATAAACTCCCCTACTAGAATGAAGATTGGTTTAGCTCACATAAAACAGCGCCACATGCGAGCATATGGTTCAGGAAAAGGGCCTTGGGGCTTGCAATACTGCAACATTATATATTCAGAGATACAACAGACGCCTTCCCAGTTTATAGTGCTAAAGCTGGCTATTCAGAGGATGGGAAATCCAGACAGGCTTAACATCCCTTGCTTAATAACATTTAATCTGTATAAAACCTAACAGGATCATTAAGCAAGATTTTTATATTTCCTCCAGGCCCAACTAATTTCATCCTTTCTCAAGTAAGATTTGCATTCCACTAGACATATGTGCACTCATGAGATGATATTTGAAACCTGATATACATGGATACGCTATTTCATCTGACATCTCCCTTGAAGTCCAGGTCATAGCGTCCAAGTCATAGAATTTACGGCGGAGAAAAAAACAAAAACAAAAACAAGAAATAAAAATGGAAACTGTTTCAGTCGGTATTCTCACTGCTATAATCTAAAGACCTGATCTGGCAACTTAAGGAAGGAAGATGTATTAGCTCAGGGCTCTCCTTGGAGGTACTGGGGTTCAGTCCAGGTAAGGCCAGGGACGTGGGATCTCAGGGCATAGAGGCAGGAAGCACAGAAAGGGAGTGTGCCTAGGCTGTGCACCACATATCATGGAGGGGGAAGCAAGAGAGAGCAGGGTAGGAGGAGCCTTATACAATCCCAAGGCCATACTCCAGGGACCCACCTCCTCTAGCCACAACCTACAGGCTTAGGCCACCACTGCTGGAATTACAACTCTTGTGACTCAGTTACATCAACTCCAAACACCAATTTATGAGTTCTTCAAGGGCATACTCTGTTTCTAACCACCACAGGGACAGAGGGTGGGTAGAGGAGGGTCTGAGGGCAAGCATATAAAAATACAGGTATGACAATTTATTATGCAATGTCATCTATTGTCTCTTGAACTGCAAACTTAGAATTGCCTCGAATGATTTTTTGTGAAATAGAAAATCAGAGAAATAGACTGGAAGCGATAATATTCTAACAATGATAAAATGCCTCCCATAATTGCAAGTTCATACAACAAAACCAAGAATTTGACATCTATAATCACAGTGTGGCAGTATTTATCAAACTCTTAAAACAAAGATTAGTTTCTGTAGCAGGAGTCAAGGTGACTTTACAGAGAAACTCAGCTTTTAAGGTGGTTAGACTTTAAATGCTTCACGAGAAAGATTGTGGTAAGTTAGACTTCCTCCTTATATTTTTAAAATATATTTATATTTTAATTACTATAGTAATTATACATATTTATGGGTACAGGGTAACATTTCAATACATGAACAAAATTTATAGTGATCAGAATAGGGTAACTGGCATATCAGTTCAGACATGAACATGGAGAACTCTCTTTAAAGAGGGTACAGAAGCCAGGGTGGGGGCGCACGCTTGTAATCACAATATTTGAGAAGCTAAGACAGAAGGATCACGCAGGTTTGAAGCCAGGCTGAGCTAATTAGTGAGGCTCTTAGCAACTTAGTGAGACCCTGTTTCCAAATAAAATATAAAAAATAGGTCTGGGAATGTAGCCGGGAGGTAGAAAGCCTCCATTACCAGTACCACAAAAAAAAAGGGGGGGATACAGAAATGTAGTTAGAGAGAATAACTTCTAATGTTCTATGTGTGGCATAGAACCATAGCATAACAATGGCTGACAATTTTTTTTCATTCTTTATTCTGAAACAGGGTTTCATGGTAGTTTCATCATAGTAGATGAGGCTGCCCACGATCCTCCTGTCTTATGGCTGAAAATTATTAATTAAATACTTCAGAATAGCTAGCACAGAGGATTTCAAATGTTCCCCCAAAGAAATGATAAATTTCTGGGATGATGGACTATGCTAAATACCCTGATCACTATACACGTGTATTGAAATGCCACCCTATACCCAACAGATATGTATAATTGTTATGTCAATAAAAAATAAAAAATAAATCCTCTTTATTAGCTCTGTTTAAGTATCTAATTAATTGTTGTTAATCATACTTATCCTTCTGTGCTATAGAACATGAGAAGTTCTTCCTCCTATCTAACTGCATCATTGTCCCCAGTAACCACCCTCTCACACCTCGCCTATTTCCACTAGGATCAGCCTTTTTCTCCAGGTGGCATGGAGAGGAATTGTAGCCCCCAACCCAAGGTGGTAGCAATCTCCAGAGCTGGCTCATCCTAGAAGAAGTTTACCAAGATTTTCTCTAACACACTGGCAAAATTTGACTCCACCCTTCCTGGTTACCCTAATTTCAGAAGTCCTAAAAATTGTTTTGATGTCAGTATAATTGAAAACTCATGGCTGAAAGAACATTTGACAATCAGATTTCTGGTTCTAGGATATCCTTAGCTCTATCTGATTACCTCATTAATCTGAGGTTAAGAATTTGTGATGATTTAAGGTTAGTTAACAATACTCTAAAGAAAGGATATAATTGGGAAAGGAGTGATGAAAATAAAAATGCTTTTTTAGATATTTAAGAGGAGTTTCTTAATGTAGGAAAGTAAGACTCTTAGCAACATACAGTAAGCAACATTTTGTTATGCTATGTCCAGTTGTGAAAACTATTTGAAGGCAACACAGTTCTTGTTTAATAGTGTGTGTGTGTGTGTGTGTGTGTGTGTGTGTGTGTGTACTTCTTTGTTCCCTAGTTTAGATTATCCTTAATATGAATTCAGTATTGTCTTTAGAAACATACACAGATAGCCTGGTGTGGTGGCGCACGCTTGTAATCCCCGCACTTGGGAGGCAGAGACAGGAGGATCGCGCAGGTTCAAAGCCAGCCGTGCTGGCTTAAGAGACCCTGTTTCCAAATAAAAATATAAATAGGTCTGGGAGTGTAGCCAGGAGGTAGAAGGGTTTCCAGGAACCCCAGTACCACCAAAGGAGGTACTGGGAGGAGTACGAGGAGGAGGAGGAGGAGGAGTACGAGGAGGAGGAGGAGGAGGAGGAGGGGGGGGGGAGAAAAAAAAAGAAACATAAACAGTTAAGCAATAAATTTTGTTTTTTAAAGACCATAATTCACATAAGACCAACTACCTTTTCCAGATGGTAAGTAAAACACATTTGGAGGCTTTCAAGGAAACACAAACTTAGGTTCTACTATTACCAAAATAAACTGTTTTAATTGACCTTGTGACATTTGTAGTTGTATCAGCACACGTCACCACCTTAAATTCTGTCCTGGATCTGCTTTTCCTGTATCATTTCCCTTCTGGCTTAACAAAAAGTAACATTCTTACAGTTATGTGATATTTTACCTAAAAATATTTTCCTTTGAAATGTTTTTACCTCTCCTCAAAACCTCCAAATATCCTCCAAACATCCCCTTTAAAGCATTTCTTACAGGTGAAAACTTCAGTGTGAAATCTAGGCATGCCACTTCAGAAGATCCTAGCAACAACCTTCACAAAACAAAGGAGTTGTATAGAAAGCCAGCTCTGAGTCCCAGAACCTCTGTACTGAATTCAAGTGACTGAAGACATGGGGTGGGGGGTCCATCCTTAACTACTATACAGGAACGGTTCCCAGGAGCACAAGGCGGTTTTGATAAAGAGAAGCCTCCATTGGAGTAGGCTTGAAAGCCTCAATTTAATTACTTCTCTATCTCCTTATTATGCTACCTGACTCACTATTTCCCCATTTCATTTCATAGCTGCTACCAGCTCTCCCCTCGGGCCTCCTCACACTTCCATCACACAGGCAGGCATGCTCTCCCTCATCTTCTCTCTTTTCTCTTCGCTTCTCTTCCCTTCCTCTTCTCTCCTCTCTCTCTCTCCTCTCCTCTCCTCCCTTCTCTTCTCTTCTTTTCTCCTCTCTCTCTCTCTCTCTCTCTCTCTCTCTCTCTCTCTCACACACACACACACACACACACACACACACACACACACTCATTCTCTCTCTCCTCACTTCCGTGGCTTAGTGTTCTTTGCTTTCTGTGTCTTGCTTTCACAGCATCCAGCCTTCTAGTAAATTGTCGCTGACTCTACATCTTTCACTCGAAGTCTTTGTAGACAGTGTTGTACGAGAGGGAGAAAAATCTAAAAAAAGTTGCCTCCTTCATGACTTGTAAAAACAGATAAAAATAGCCAAAGAATTTGCATTGCTGGAGTCAAAAACACAGTCTAAATTCTAGGGACTGAGAATGGACCTTTCAAAGGCCACATGTCAGCTCTCCAGGGTACAGAGGGAGATACAATGTAGAAAATCCATAGGAAGAATAATTAAGTGTAGGTGGGCCTGGTGGGCACACACACCTATAATCCCAGTATATGGGAGGCTGAGACAGGAGGACCATCCCTGGTTTCAATCTGTAGTACCAAGAAAATGATGAAGATAATGATGAAAAAGAAGATAGCTAAGATCCAGGATTAATAGAAAACAACCAGAAATAAATAAATATATAAATAAATAAATAAAGTTCTTAACATTTTTTGCCCTAGATCCCACTTATTGCTCTACTGAGATCTCAGAATAATGTTTTTAATAGCATGAAGGTCAAAACATCATAAAGGAGAAGAATTAAATAAAACATAGCAATAAAAATATTAAGAAAAAGACATATGTGGTGCCACATGCCTATAATCCCAGTACTAGGCAGGCTGAGAAAGGAGAATCTCAGGTTCGCATCCAGATTCAGCCATTTAGGTAGATCCTTTGCAATTTAATGAAATCTTGTTTCCAAATTTAAAAAATAAAAATAGGACTGGGGGTATAGTTCAGAGATAGAATGACCTTCAGTTCAATCCTACAAATCAGTAGAAAGAATCAGAAAGGATGAAAAGAAGGAAGGGAGGGAGGGAGAAAGGGAGGGAGGAGAAACAATTATGAAATAGCTATATCTGAGCTTCTTCATGAACATGGTGAATAACGGGACTAAGGCATATTTCTACAGTATCATAATTTTCAGTACTTAACACCATCACAATTTGCTGTCATCATTCATAATTAAAGAATGCTAAATTTCAGTTAGGGGTTATGAAACAAAATTATTTCCCCCCTCATCAAAGTTTAGAGACTGGAAGATTCTACCCATGGGCTTCTTGATTAAGAATTCCTACCACAACTGAGCATGGTGGCTCACTCTTGTAATCCCAGTACTTGGGAGGCTGAGACAGGAGGATCACAGTTTCCCGGCAACCTTATTTACTTAGTGAGTCCCTCCGCAACTTAGTGAGACCCTGACTCAAAATATTGAATTAAAAATAGGGGTTGGGGGTGTAGCTTGGAGATAGAATTCCCTTGGTTCCATCCCCAGTACCTAAAAAAAAAAAAAAAAAAAGAATTCCTACCACAGAGTTACTCTTCCCAGATCCTAAAAGGATTTGAATTTCTTAAAGGAATTATCTCTAAGTTCACCATTAGCACAGATTCACCATTAGCACAGATGCAATGCCAAATCCACTCACCACTGGACCAAAAGGGGCAGTACTGACTCCATTGTTTCAGGAAACCATGAAGCCCTATATTCCTCAAGTTTCTCCAGACTCCAGTGAAGCTTCTGGCCCTGCTCCTTCTTTCAAAGATAAGCATGGTATTCCTCAGTACCCAGACATGGTTATTTCTAATTTCTCTATCTCTTCTTCCTCTTTCTCCTCTTCTTCTTTTTATTCTTTTTTTCTTTTGTTGATACCATGGATTGAACCCAGAGGTATCTTATATATCCTTATATGTCCATATATATATTATATATATATATATCTACCTTTTATATAAAATATCTTATATATTATATGTGTATGTGTGTGTTTGTGTGTGTGTTTCTATCTAAAGATATATAAGATGTAAGATATATATGAAACTCTCTGTGGAAATTTTTATATAAATCTATGAATTATTGTTTCCTTCTTCAAAGACAACACTGATTTAATAAATTACAACCATGTTCAAGTAAAAGCCTTTTTGTAGAGGAGGGGAAAATGACATAAAATATATCCACCGAGTACTACACATTTCAGAAAGCTAGAAGAAAGGGTTATGAAAGTGTTCAATAAATAATAAAGGTTTCTTTCTTCAAATAGTTAATTTGATTTAGATATTATGCAATATATTTAGAAAATATACATATATTGAACATTACATGGTACTAGATTGATATAACTTTTATGTAT
This sequence comes from Muscardinus avellanarius, assembly GCF_963383645.1. Taxonomy (NCBI): domain Eukaryota; kingdom Metazoa; phylum Chordata; class Mammalia; order Rodentia; family Gliridae; genus Muscardinus; species Muscardinus avellanarius. The sequence continues at coordinate 39,148,634 of NC_137795.1, read as the reverse complement.
TTATGTATCAGTTAAAACTTTTTCAAGAAAAATATATTAATTGATTCTAAAACTAAAGTTTTAATATTATAAAGTATATGGAGTGAGAAAGAATAGCTCAGTCATAGAAGTGAACAAAAAATGTTAGTGATTTCCTATTATTAATAGAACATGAATAGTTTGCTATGGTTGAAGATATCTGATAAGTGAAACTTTACATAAAGTATGAAATATTTACCCATAGATTTTTTTGCATTCATGGAATCCATCACATAATTTATTAAACCAATGCTTGTGTTTTAGTCTTATACAGAAACATGCTCAGCACACTCCCCATTGTTATCAGTTTTCAGTATTTTATTATTTGGCAGACGTTTATACAGTGTTAAGTTGCATCCTGCAACACTGTAAAGTTAACTCAGTTAATCTTCAAGACAACATGTAATAGCTAATGTTCACATTCTACAGATGAGTAATCTGAAGCACACAAGGTCGAAGGGCACAAGGTTGAAGGTCTAGGTCAAGGTCAGATAGCTGTAAGTTACAAATGATTAGAGGGTCCATAGTCTCAACTATGCTCTATTGATTTGTCTTGCTGTGTTCGCATGTCTTTTTGGCATGTGGATTTATAGAAACTCTCCATGGAAAATTTTCATGCCAGGACTTATGATTCATTACTATCTATGAAGTAAAAGATGGGCAGCTGCAAGAACATTGCAGGCTCTGGAAGAGGGTGTCACTGCCATCCCGTTGTTTTATGGTTTTTAGCTTCCCATTTGAATATGCCACTATTTCTCTGCTCAAGCAAAGAGCTGATATAAGCCAGCACTATGGGGAGAAAATGCAAGACAATCACGTTTTCAGCAACTGGGCCTTTCAGAGCCCAGTTTCAGAGCACACGTGGTGATTTTTCTGTTACCAGGCCAACATGGGTCTGATAACCCCTCTGTGTATGAGAATACAGGGTCTTCATAAAGCCTCTGCAGGAAAGAAAGCAACAACTTATGAAGAAATTTAAAAGAAAGGATGAGAGAACAACATTATGAAGAAGCATACAATGTATCCTTATTTTGTAGAAAATAAAGAGTATCAAAAAAGAGGTCAACCATCCTATCATGGATAAGAGAACACAAGTTCATAGAAACTGTAAAAAGAAAAGTCATCATCCCTTATCAGAAGAAAGTTCTTTTTTTTTTTTTGGGGGGGGGTTACTGGAGATTGAACCCAGAGGCATTATGCCTCTGAGCTGTACCTACAGCCCTTTTTCTTTTTAATTTGAAACAAGGTTTGGCTTTGAATCTGAAATCTTTCTGCCTCAACTTCCCAAATATTGGGATTATATGCATATGCCACCACACCTGGCTAGAAGAGGATAAATAAAAAATAATAATAATATTATTATTATTATTATTATTATTATTATTATTAGCAGAATCCAGGGGCATTTTACCACTGAGTTACATAGTTTATTTTACCACTGAGTTACATAGTTTATTTTGAAATAGGGTCTCACTAAGTTTTAGGGGGCTCACTAAGTAGCTGAGGCTGGCCATCAACCTGCAATCCTACTGTCTCAGCCTCCCAAGTACTGGGATTACAGGTGTGCAACATCATGCCCGGCTCTAGAAGACTTTATTTCTAATGTGTCCTTTTCCTGGACTCAGTACAACTGGAAATAGAGACTTAGAGAAGATAAGTAACTTGCCTAACAAAACCAGGATGAACCTAGGCTAAAATTTGAACCTACCTCTGACTCCAAAATGTATGCTTTGAAATGCATTTCTGTCTGGTGAATTTCTCCTCCTAAGACCCTACCTAACATTTACCTTTCCAACCAAATCATCTCCCCAAATGTCCAACATAACTGTAGTGGTAAGCAAATATTATTTTATTAGAGCTGGCAGAAATATCAATATCCAAACTACTCAACGCTTAGGTAGTCTGAGTGATCTTTTCTTCAAGAATGAGTCCTTCTCTTTCCACATCCCATTCTAAACTTTGAATCAGTTGCTCTTGGTCTCTGCCTCTCATTCTTGGAGATAACCTTGTCCTGGCTTGCTATATCCCCACATATAGTCCTGTGCCAAGTTATTTCCTTTAGGACCAGAAACAATGCCCACCAACTCAACAGCCAGCCAGTCCTGCTCCCCTTCACAGATTGCTGGGATCAAAGTGTTTGGCATCCCCATCCCCAGGCCCAGATCCATCCTACGATGGCCTTTCAGCAGCGTCTGCTCACCTCACCCACTGCCAGCTCTTCTCCTACTTTGTTATACAGTTCCACATCCTTATCTTCTGCTCCTGAAGTCCTCCCAGCTCTGAGCATCAGAGTGATTTAATAAATACCAGCCTCAACCTTCCCAGAACGTTCCAGGTCCCATTGTGTGACCAAAGTCTCTTCCCAGGCTTTCCATATATTTGGATGACACTTCCTACCCATTCTCTTGGAAACATTAACAAGACCAACATAGGTATTACCCACAAGGTAATGACAAGGCACTCCTTAGCCTCAGGCAGACTGAGCATGCTAGCATATTTTCGAAGGTTTGTTTGCTGGATTTTCCAGTTATGAAGTGGAGGGTAGGAAAAGCACTTCCTTATCTCCACTAAGCAACACACACATGAAATAAGTGCCTTTCAGTGATGGGGGAGGAGCTCGATTCTCTGTACTTGTATTACAACCTGGAACCAGTTGCTTAGGAGATAAGATGCAATTCGCACATCTGAGGCAGTTGTACAACAGGGGACAAACCTCCGTCAAGGACAGTGTACTTGTTAAAGTCTGGGGCTCTGATATCTGGACCCAGGTTGGCAGCCCATCCTTACTAGCTGCAGTAGCCTTTGTAGCCTCAGCTTCATCACATATTGAACAGCAACCACTATATCCCTCCTAGGATTGTCAGAAGGAGATGAAATAATGCATGTTGGACACTTGACATTGCACTTAAGATGAACATTCAAAATACAGCACCTAATGTTTAGCAGTAGCAAAACGGAGAGTGACTCAGCGACATACACACCATAGCACAGTGTCCCGCAGCTCAGTGAAGAAAGGTAGCTGCAGAAGGATCTTCCGAGGGACATCATAGGGTAAGGGGCTCATCCCTGACATGCATCTGAGTCATGCACTGCAGCAGAACATCCCTTCCCGAATTCCATTTAAATGCTGAGATAAAACCTGGCAAACCCAACATTCTGAAATCCATGAGTCTCTGACTTTTTCTTACAGAAAGTACTATGGCTTTGGTTTTACTCAAACAAGTTTCTATGCAATGATGAGGAAAGTTCAGTAAGAAGTAGACGTGTATGGGGGAAGAGGGAGTACCTTTTAACAAAGATTTCTATAACCCAACTACCTACAGAAATATGATTAATAAAAATCAAAAGAGCAGCTGGGTGAAAATCAGCAAGAAATTGTTTCAATTTTTTTTTCTAGGGTTGAACCCAGGGACATTCTGCCTCAGAGTTACACCTCCAGCTCTATTTTTTATTCTTCATTTTGAAACAAGTCCTCACTAAATTGCAAAGGGCATCACTAAGTAGCTGAGGCTGGCTGCAAACATGTGATCCTCCTGCCTTAGTCTCCCAAGTAATGGGATTACAATGGTGTGCCACCATGCCCAGCCTCGGTTTCAAAATTAAAAAAAAAAAAATTAAGGGCCTGGGGGCTCAGAGGTAGAATGCCCCTGGGTCAAATCCAGTATAAAACAGGAGAGAGAAAAAGAGGTGCAGTAGTACACACCTATAATCCCAGTACTTGGGCAGCTGAGACAAGAGGATTCACAGGTTGTAAGACAGCCTCAGTAACTTAGTGAGGCCCTCAGCAACTTCGTGAAGCCCTGTTTCAAAATGAAAATTAAAAAGGGCTGAAGATAGAATGCCTTTGAGTTCTATCCCCAGTACCAAACACACACACACACACACACACACACACACACACACAAAAAAAAAAAAAAAACAAACAAAAACAAAAAGACCTTGTGTCTGTCTTTAGATCCATGTGATGAAGAACAGCATTCACACACAAACGCAAAATATAGAAACATCTATCTTTAACTAGAGCACCAAACACTGCTGATTTTAAAAAAATAACCAAACATTTGATGTCTAGTTGCATTTAAGATGGAGAGAAAAACAAAAATACATTAAAAGATACAAATGAATAATGAATGCTGTTTTCTCAAATGTTCTATTTATACAAGAATTTTTATATAAAGGCACATGCTCAACTTTAATTTTAGAAAAATTAAAGAAAAATAACTCTTCTATTTAGGATGTAGCAAACTCAAAAAATGAACAATAAGATCATTCCATGACAGAAAGAATCAGCATTTAACTCCTCTATAAATATAACTGATGTACAGTTTCAGCACAGCTGGCTGCCGAGGGCTTCAATATTAACAAGCAGACTTAACATACTTGATTCACTACAGATTTTCCATCAAATGAAATGGTCATGGTGATGATAACTGGGCCCACGTGCTGCACAGCATGCCTCCTAAAGATGCAGCTCCCTGGTGTGATGGGTACAAATCCCAGAATCCAGTAGAAAAGCAGTGTATGCAGCCATTCCTGCCTTGCAGTACTGAGAAGGTTCTATTTCTTCAGTTCACCTGATAATAACACATGCCATATAACATCCAAACTCCCTGTTGCATATTTTAAATCACAAAATCAAATGCATCCACCATTTAAAATATACCAAAGCCTGATTCTTAAGAGTATATTTACTAAGCTGAGCATAATGGCCATATACCTATAACCCCAGTAGTTAGGAGGCTGAAACAGAAGGATCACAGCTTCAAGGTCAGCCATAGCAACTTAGTGAGAACCTCACAACCTAGCAAGATCCTGTTTCTAAATAAAAGGGGGTGGGGGTGACCGGTATGTAGCTCAGAGATAGAATGGCCACTGAATTAAATCTTCATTATCAAAAAAAAAAAAGAAGAAGCCGGGTGTGGTACCACATGCTTGTAATCCTAGTACTTGGGAGGCTGAGACAGGAGGACTGCAGGGTTGTGGCCAGACTCAGCAATTTGTGAGGCTCTCCATATAACTTAGTGAGACCCTGTTTCAAAATAAAAAATAAAAAATCAGTCTGGAAGAAGAGCTCAGAGGTAGAATGTCCCTGGGTTCTAACCCTGGTACCACAAAAAGGGGGTGGGGGGGAGGGTGTGTATTTACAGTTTACATACACCAAGCTAAAGGAAACATCATCTTAAGTAGTAAAAGTAAAAAACATTAACATTTCAACATTACTTCAAACTATGGTGCTGGGAAAGTAAATGTAAAGTCTATTAATTAGAATTTAAGTGGTTTTCATATTCAACCACTTCAAAAACAAGTAACGAACAGGACCAGGAATAATACAAGATGCCAATGTGACTTTCAATGATCAAGACTACAGAATTTGGAATGGCAGATAGAAAATATTAAATTCTGGAGTAAAAAATGATAGCCTTCTGACTTTAATATTATTTTACAGTATACTGTATTTACCTTTGCAAGATATAGTACAATAAATTTCTTTGTTTCTGCCTTTGTTACTGCCAGGTACTGGTTTACTGAATTGTTAATTCCTCTTGCAACAAAGGAAAAATAGTATAAATTAATCAAACAAGACCATATAAAACAGCATTTAATTAAAACAATGAAAAAATCTTAAAAAGTGCAGTACTACATTTTTTAAAAGTCAGCATGATTTTTGCAAATAAGTACACAAAATTAAATTTAGCTCAGTTTCTACCAGTCACTAAATTTTTATTGGTTCCAGATTTAAGGTTAGTTTCTACAAAGGGAGGAGATTTGTACACTGAAAGGTCAGAAATAACTTAAAATTTAACAAATATGATAGTTACTTAGGATTTATACCATAAAAATGAATAGGCCTTTCCCAACTTACTTGTTACCTGTATAAAATTTAGTTCTGAGTTGGTTTCTGAGAGCATCTTCTGATTCTGCAATGCCTCTTCATCCCTGAAGCCATAGTATGGGTTAATCTGATGGACCATTCTGGGAACCAACTCGTTATTAAAACATTATTCCAACTAGAAAATTAATTGCCAGCTCCAATATAGATTGTGGGATGTGTGTGAAGGACACATTGTCCTAGCAAAACAAAAGGCTCATCTTCCAATTTCTACCAACTCTAGCTATTGAATAAGCAGGCAATGTGTGTGAGGCATCATATTAGAGATGTTGTTTTTTTGTGTGTGTGGTACTGAGGGTGGAACCCAGGGGCTTTTTTTTTTTTTCTACCTCCAGGCTATACTCCCAGGCCTATTTTTATACTTTATTTGGAAACAGGGTCTCACTAAGTTGCTGAGCGCCTAAGTCGCTGAGGCTGGCTTCGAACCTGTGCGATCCTCCTGTCTCAGCCTCCCAAGCAAGGAGATTACAAGTGTGCGCCGCCATGCCTGGCTCATATTAGAGACTCTAGAAGATCAAAAGTAGCAATATCTTAGCAACAGGAACCTCTAGGTTAAAAGCTAGCAATAATAAAAATGAACCTCTGTGGCAGAGAAGGCAAACTTTCTATAGAAGTAACTCAATGATGTAGCAAATTTTTAGTATTTTTAGGTGAAAAAGCATTTAAATAACACATACCTAAGGAAATTACAGGTTAGAGAATGGCCATCATCACTAAGCAAGAGACTGCTGCTTTCACAGCTTAGAGCAACATCACTTTACTATTTAGATATTGTTTGAATAACTTGGTTTTTCTTTTCTTTACACCTGATTTTTGAAATACAAATTAATGTGAAATTCTACAGTGATGATGTACATTTGTCACAGAGTCCTTCTAGGCCTAAATAGAAAAAGTATTAGACAACTTCCCCTTACACAGAGAAAGCCACTGATACCTAAAGTACTGTCTGTAATATATCAAAACAACTGTTCTCTGCTATAGATATACTAAGACAAACACTGATATCTACTGCTACATGAGATAAAGATTATTCCAGAAATACTGGCTCAGTGGGACCAACTCCTTAAAGGATAGACGGCCAGCTCAAGCAGCTCATGGCATCAGAATTCCTCCTATTCAAATTTTTCCATAATACCTTCACTACCGATGCTCTACTAACAACAGGATCCCTTCTTGCAGCTTCATGCCAGGCCAGAGAAGCAATAGCAGGAAAATACGTATAGACAGCTGGGGCTGACACAATACCTTTCTATTCTTCAGATTCAAAACAGGTACAGAAACAAGAGTATGGGTGATATAATTCCAGGACACGTACACAGCATGAGTAGTCTCCCAAACACTTCCATGTATGTGTTGAGTGTCCCATATCCAAAATGGTTAGGACCACAATTCTTCAGATTGCAAAGACTTTGGGATTTTCGAATATTGGCATAGAATTTACTGGCTGAGCATCCCTAATTTGAATATCTAAAATAAAAAAAAATTGCTCTAAAATCTGACACTTTCTGAGCATCTCCCATGACTCTGGCAAGCAGACTCTGTACCTGTTTCCCCAACTGAGACTCTTTCTCATGACCACACTAACTAAATAAAAAGAAAGTTTCTTGGGTAATATTCTAGATAAACTTCGTATCATGGCCATACTGCAATAGCCAATTAGTGGTGTTTGAAAGCCCTCTCCTCTCCTTCAATTAGGAGTCCCCAGACTATCCACAGTATAGATACCAGAACTCAAAAAGATGTGTGAATACCGGAGTAGCTAGGAGTGAATATAAGACAGAGTTCTGAAGAAATATTTCTGGTTTTATTAGTCATTCTGTTACTGAAGATAATGGACAGTTACCAATTAGGACTTCTTAGGAGCCAGCCTCCACTTCAGATCATCACTGTTCAATAGAGCTTTATGTGATAATGGAAATGCCCGATATCTGCACCATCCAGATTGGTGGCTACCTAAGACAATTAAGCACTCACAATCTGCATAATTCAATATGGGAACTAAATTTCTTGTTTTATTTAAATTGCTTACTTTAAATGTAAATATAAAGAGCCACATGCAGACAGCAAAGCTTTAAATAAGAACATCAGTCCACACAGCAATCACAGCTCAGTTTGTTTTTAAGGGCTCAGAGATACTAAGGCTCTCACATATAACAAAGAGAGCATGGGCTTTGGAGGTTGATAGATTATGGTCTCCCACCTAAGTAGCTCAACCCTGAAATCTTACTTTGTTTTATGTGGTTTTTTTTTTTTTATTGTGAAACATGGTCTATATTGCTAAAGGCCTCCATAAGTTGCTGAGGGTGAACTCAAATCTGTGATCCCTCTGTCTCAGCTTCCCAAGGACTGATATTAAAGGTATAAGTAATCACACGTACCTGAAATCTTATTTTATTAAGGCTCACCTTCTCCATCTCTGTAATAAGAATCCCAGTGCCAGCCTCTCAGGATGGCTGGGAAGGCCTACTTCTCATACATGTCTCTAGCATATAAAACTACAATGAGATCTCATCTAACCCCAATCAGTAAAAGCCAAATAAATAAACAAATAAACCCTGGCAAGGATGTGGGAAAATAAGAAATCTTCTATACTCCGGGTAAGACTACAAACTAGTGCAGCTATTATGTAGATAAGTGTGGAGATTCCTCAAAAAATTGGGAATGGATTCAACATATGATCCAGCTATACCACTCTTTTTATTTTCTGTACTGGGGATCAAATCCAGGGGCATTCTACCTCCAAGCTATTCCCCTAGCCCTATTTTTATTATTATTTTATTTTATTTTTTGGTGGTACTGGGGTTCCTGGAAACCCTTCTACCTCCAGGCTATACTCCCAGAGCCACATATTTTTATTTGGAAAGAGGGTCTCTTAAGCCAGTGAGGCTGGCTTCGAACCTGCACGATCCTCCTGATTCTGCCTCCGAAGTACAGGGATTACAAGTGTGCGCCACCATGCCCGGCTCATTCTTTATTTTAAAACAGGGTCTTACTAAGCTGAGGGGGGTCCTCACTTGGTAGCTGAGGCTGGCCATGAACCCGCGATCCTCCTTTCTCATCCTCCCAAATACTGGGATTACAAGTGTGTACTACCATGCCCAGCTCACCACTCCTTGGTATCTTTCTGAAAATACTGAATTCAGAACATTATAGTAATACATGCATATTCATGTTTATAGTAGCTAATTCACAATAACCAAATTATGAAACCAACCTTCAGTCATCAAGAGATGAGTGCATTATAAAATTATGAGATATACACACAATGGAACTCCACTCAGCAAGAAAGAACAACAATACATGCAATTTACAGGAAAGTGGATAGACCTAAAGAACATTATGTTAAGTGAAATTAGCCAGTCACAGAAAGTGAAAGGTCGTAAGTTTTCTTTCACATGCAGAAGCTGGGGAGTAACAGAGTGATCAGGATACCAGAGGAACTTTAGATAATGAAGGAGAAACCCCAGTGAAGCAAGGGAGGTGGTCCAAGAAAGGGGAGAGGGAGAGTTACTGAAGAAAACACTTAGGTGAGAATACCAGTGTCAATCCCAATATCCTGTATGGGGAAGTGGGGAATGGGGAGGGAGCCAGAGAAAAGGCCACCAAGTACTGTGTGCATTTGTGGGGGGGGAGTACTAGGGATGGAACCCAGGGGCATTCTACCTTCAAGCTACGCCCCCAGCCCTATTTTTTTTTCTTTATTTTTTGAAACAGGGTCTCACTGAGTTGCAAAGGGCCTCACTAAGTAGCTGGGGCTGTCCACAAACCACGATCCTCCTGTCTCATCCTCCCAAATGCTAGGATTACAAGTGTGCACCACCACACCCAGCTCTGCTGTGCACATTTATGTCACTCTGACTGTGAACTACATTATCATGTGAGATGATAAAGCACCAATAAAAGTATTAAAAATAAAAATAAATAAAATACTGTTTACCAGTGTACTATGAATTTACCAGGCAATTATGGAATATAATTTTGTGAACAATCTAGAAAAAATATTTGACTTTCTTAGAAGTAATGAAAAAAAATCACATCTGGACTTTAATTTTAATTTGGTATGAAATTTTTATGGCATCAAAGAATTATAAGCTGTATTCATCTTTTAAATATTTGGCTAATTATAATGTACTTTATTAATGAGCCAGAAAGCTATAAGCCTGTTCTCTTAGTTTACAAAGCATGACATTGTATAGTAGAGACTATAAAAATCACAGGAGATTGTTTAAATGCTACTTTAAACAACGTGGTCTTGCAAGTCCACTTGGCGACGACTCCTTATGTTCCTGTGTAAAGGATGAGCAACCCCGCATTATTCTAGTGATCAATAAATGCTCCACTTAATTTTAAAACAGATGAAATTCAAAAGTAACTATTGACATCCTTAATTATATACCTGGCTATGGAGACTATTAAGAGACTACACACATACACATATACACACAATATTCAATCTATTTAATGTAGCTTTATTTACAAAGAAAGAATGTAGATGATCACCTTGACATTCCATTCTATTAGAATTACATATGCTGGGTGTGGTGGAGCACACTTGTAATCCCAGTGTTTGGGAGGATGAGATAGGAGGATTGCAGTTTGAGGACAGCCTCAACTACTTAGTGAGGCCCTTTGCAACTCAGTGAGACCCTGTTTCAAAATAAATAATAAAAAATATGGCTGGGGGTATAGCTCGGAAGTAGAATGCCCCTGAGTTCCATCCCCAGTGTCACAAAAAATAATTAAATATAATTAAGCAATGATATATTAATTCAATGGACTATCATATTTAAAATAAAAATTTAGCATAATGAAGTGAGTATGGGACAAGAGGATCACAGGTTTGAGGCCAGCCTCAGAAATCTAGAGAGACCCTTAGCAACTTACCATGACTTGTTTGTGTTGTTGTTGTTCATGTTTGTTTGTTTGTTTGTTAGGATACTGAGGATTGAACCCAGGGGAGTTCTACCACTAAGCCACACCTCAGTCCTATTTTATTTCTTATTTTGATATAGGGTGTCACTAGTTTGCTGAGAATCTTGATACATTGTCAAGGCTGTCCGTGAATCTGTGATCCTCCTGTCTCAGCCTCCCAAGTACTGAGATTACTAGTTTGCTCCAAGACATTTGGCTAAGAACCAGTTGTTCTCATTCATTCATTAATTTATGTATGTATTCATTCATTCATTCATTCATTCATTCATTCATTTTTGGTGGTACTAGGGATGAAACCCAAGGACATTCTACCTCCAAGCTACACCCCAGCTGAATGTTATTTTTTATTTGGAAACAGAGTCTCACTAAGTTGAAAAGGACCTCACAAGTTGCTGAGGCTGGCTATGAACCTGAAATTCTCCCATTTCAGCCTCCCAAGTACTGAGATTAAAAGTGTGTACCACCATGCATGGATCAAGACCCAGTTTTAAAACAAAGAATTAAAAAGGCTGGGTGTGTACCTCAGAGGTAGAATGACCCTAAGTTCAGTACACACACACACACACACACACACACACACACACACACACACACACACTTATGAATTTATATAGTTTAACTTTAGCTTTAAAAACCTAAATAATAAATGTTGAAAGAGCGAAAGAGTGGAAAATGCAATTTTCATTAGCAGATAGCATAACATACAATTGTCACTTATTTTTTGTTTGCTTTTTCCCTTTCTTTCTTTCTTTCTTTCATTCATTCTTTCTTTCTTTAATGGGTGTACTGAGGATTGAAGCCAGGGGCATTCTACCTCCGAGCTACACATGCAGCCATTTTCATTTTTTCTTTTGAAGTGGGGTCTTTGCTAAGTTGCTGAAACTGGTCCTGAACTGTGATTCTCCTCTTAGCTTCTCAAGTACTGGGATTATAGGCACGTACCACCACGCCTGGCTACTATTTCCTATTTTCTGTCCTACACTCTGATGCATACCTATGGCTTCCATGGTAAGGTGAGGCTCCGTTTTAAAGATACTCACTGTGGTTGAGACCCAGTCATCTTGGTGTCCCATCACTTGAGAGCAGCTCACAGTGCTGGGGAAGGAAAAGAGCTCCAACTACAACAGCCTCACATGCATTTGGCCCCGAGTAGTATGGCAACCAAGCAATGAGTTTCAGGGCGCTTATCTGACCCCTGCCTTGTGTGGGCTGCCAGAGACTTCTTCCTCCACCCTAACTAATGCCATACTGTTCGTCAGGTTCTGCACCAGCTGTTGGCTCACTCCTCAGAGGTATAAACATTTTAAGAGGAAAGAAGAACTCTTCTGCATCAACTACAGACCCACTTAACCCTTTTGAAAGGTCTTACTTTGGTACCAAAGATGTTAAAGTATGAATAAAATATATGGTCAAATAATTTTTGGAATGATTACTTGTAACTAACATATACAAAAGACTCTCTGACAGCTCAGAGACGAGTCCCCCTAACTGTGCCTGGGATGTTCAGGAACACCTGGTTACAGACCAGGAACATGAGCAGAAGCTCACCAGGCAAGAAAGAATGGGAAGGAGTGTGCAGAAGGAGGAAGCATGGGCTGGGAAATTGTAGTGCAGTCCAGAATGTCCTGGTGCAGTCCAGGAAGAGTGGAATAACTTCTGCTAAAGAAGGGCAGGATGGGACAGGCGTTGAAAAGCATAAAAGGCGATCTTAGGAAAGCAGAGAAGTCCCAGATCATGAAAGTGCCTGGTAAGTCATGCTAAAGACTTTGGACTTGATCCCATGTGACCAGTGACTTAAATAATTTTAAGGAGTTTTAATTGATTAGTGCCTAATTGATTAGTTCCTTTTGCTTCAATGGGCAAGATGAGTCTACTGGGGCCTATAATTACTTATCCGACTGTACTAAAATGCATAAAATTTTAAAAAAGTGATACTGAGATATAGTTCTCTTTGTGGAAGTCTAAGAACTTGTGGCTCTCAACCTTTAGGTTTATATTAGGTCACGAGGAAGGAATATTAAACCAGGGATTGCTGGGCACCTACCACCAAGTTCCCAGATGTTGATGATGCTCCATTTGAGAAATCAGAACCCTTTGTGCCCAAAAACCTGGGTGGATTTAGAACTATTGATTGACAGTCTGATTTACCACTAGGTCCACCAGACTGATGTTTGTGCACAGGATGAATTTTATAAATAAGTCTGTGTGGGGTGTGTGTGTGTGTGTGTGTGTGTGTGTGTGTGTGTTTATTACTGAGGACTGAACCCAGAAGCACTGACCTTCTGAGATACACCTTAAGCCCTTTTTTAAAAAAATTTGAAACTGGGTCTTGCTAAATTGCTGAGGGTCTAAGTTGCTGAGGCTTAGACCCTATCTTCAGCCTATCTTCCTATCACAGCCTCCCAAAGATTGCAGATACACACCATGACGCCTGGCTATTTACAAATTCTTACAGCATGCTTTTACTCTTCAAACAAATAGTCATCAGTTAAAATTCTTGAAAATCCTTTGTTCACACAGGGTACCTCTTTTTTTTTATTAAGGCTACCAATGTCAAATACAATGCAAAATTAACTATCACTTTCAATACATTCAGTAAGACTGAAAGGGTTGTTCAATAAAAGTCTTTAGAGAATCTTTTGTAATAATGGAAGAAAAAGGTTTTCAATTAGCTTCTCTATTGTTTCGTTATAAATGGCTATTTCTCCGTTTCCTGACCATCTTAAAAATCATATGTTTTCATAAATGTTTTGAATATTTCTTATCAGTTCTCACTTACTATTGCTACAGTGTAGTTTTTACCCTTAAGGTAAGATTCAGCCCAGCTTCATCTAAGTTACTATAAGCCAACTGAAAGAATCCCATTACTGAAGTCAACATGTATTTTGTAAAGTGGCCTCCTCTGTGTTGGTTGCTATGGAAGGTGGAACAGAAGCCAAGGAAAAGGTCTGCCACTATTTATCCCTGTGAATACAACCGAGTCCTTCATTATTCTACCTACTGGTATATTGCCACAAATACGCTCTTCTATAAATATGTTATATTCTTTTAAACTGATACTCCAGCCACTTTTCAAGTCTACACTGCCCTGCAAATTACACACCTCCATCACCTACCCTGAAAGGCTGCCTTTAAGAATTCTTCACAATCTCTCTAATGCCTGCATTTCTTCCCTTTCTCTCTGCTCAAGTATCTAGCAGGTAGCCCTCTGTAGCTATCCTGAACCCTGTCCAGATTTCTAATCATTCTCTGCTTCATTCCCACTACTACCTCTTTATCACATCACTCCCTTGCTCAAATGCACACATGACCTAACTGAGATCCTTGGGTAAGCCACTGAGGTCCTCAATCATCTGATCCCAACATGGATTTCTGACCCATTTTTCCCCTACTTAGCTAAACTCTTCAACTCCCAATAAATGGTTCTACTTTCTCTTATTAAACGTGGATGTGCTTCTATATTTTTGTTTTGTGGCCTGTTAGCCTTACCCAAATGTTGAGATGTAGCACACACAGTCAGCCCTTTATACCTGCAATTTCCACATGCATGGACTGGGCCAACTATGGAAGGAAAATATTGGCATAAAGAAAATGTGTGTTGAGCTGGGTATGGTGGCGCACGCTTGTAATACCTGTGTTTGGGAGGCCGAGACAAGAGGATCACGCAGGTTCAAAGCCAGCCGCACTGGCTTAAGAGACCCTGTTTCCAAATAAAAACATAAAATAGGTCTGGGAGTGTATCCCGGAGGTAGAAGGGCTTCCAAGAACCCCAGTACCACAAAAAAAAAAAAAGAAGAAGAAGAAGGAAAAAAGGAAAATGTGTGTTGAGCCAGGTATTTTGGCACACAATTGTAATCCCAGCATTTGAGAAGCTAAGACAGGAGGATCACAGTTTGCTGCCAGCCTCAGGTAGTTTGTGAGGCACTTTACAACTCAGTGAGCTCCTGTTTCAAAATAATGAATAAAAAATAGGACTGGAGGTGTAGCTCAGAGGTAGAATGCCCCTAGCTAGGTTCCATCCATGGTACAGCAAAAAAAAAAAAAAAAAAAAATTGTGTGTGAATGACCATGTACCATTTTTTTACTTTTCATTGTTCCATAAATAATACAGTATAACTACTATTTACATATCATTTACATCATATTAGGTTTCTTTTTCTTTTTTTTTTTTTTTGGCGGTACTGGGAATGGAACCCAGGGGCCTTCTACCTCCAGGCTACACTCCCAGACCTATTTTATATTTTTTATTTGGAAACAGGGTCTCAAGCCAGCAAGGCTGGCTTTGAGCCTGCACAATCCTCCTGTCTCCTGCCTCCCAAGCGCGGGGATTACAAGGGTGTGCCACCATGCCTGGCGGTATTCTACTTTAATCTAGAAGATTTAACCCATTTTTGTCCCATTATTCCAAATGTAAAACACCAACTAAAAATTTAAGCAACACATAAACTACTTACAGTAATGCAGAAGTTATTATTATGTTTTTAGATTTCTATTCTTTTGAAGAAAGTAATAGGTGGATGACAAGAGTATTTGAAAACATCTTGAAATTCATCATAAAAATGGCATAAACATTAGTGCTGAAGTTATTTTTACTAGACATTCAACTGAACAAAATATTGCATACATAACTGATATGTAATATATAAGAAATACATTCATGAAAAGTATCCTGTAGAACTAGGTTATCACTTTATTTTGAGGAATGCATATTTCAACTTACCAATATCCAATAATAGCTCTCCCCTATATAGAATACTTGGTCAATATATTGTGCACAGTGATGTGTTGTGAACTGGGCTTCTGCCTGACAAACTCCAATATATTGCTACTTGTGGTTATTTGCTGACAAGTTTCACCTGTATTTTTGTACTCTAAAGAACATATTATAGTGAACACTTATTCTGAATACTTGAGAAAGATAGAATATAGGAGTATTCTGGCCTAATAGAGCTTTTTTTAAGAACTATGTGATAAAAAATATATACCTGAAATATATAATGTATATTATTCAAAACAATGAATAAATTTGAGATACTTAGTACACATACATTAAAAATATTTTTTTAAATTTTTATGTTTGAGCCAGATGTGGTAGAGCATGCTTGTAATCCTAGCATTTGGGAGGCTGAGATAGGAGGATGGAGGTTCGCAGGCAGCCTCAGCTACTTAGTGAGTCCCTTCGCAACTCAGTGAGGCCCTGTTTGAAAATAAAGAATAAAAAATAGAGCTGAGGATGTCACTTGGAGGTAGAATGCCCCTGGGTTCCATCCCCAGTACCACAAAAAAAAATTCTTATGTTTAAGGTAATTATAAGCTACCCTCCATAAGAAAATACCAGTCAAATGAAAATATGAGTATACCTATAATAAAAAAAAAACAATGTCAAGAAATTATTTCCAGGAGCTAATAAGCATCACACATTTTTGGAACAATAATGAATGGCAAAAGAATACTGAAGGTGAAGGTTTTAAAAATTCATCTTCTAATAAATATGATTCAAAATAATACATGAAATTTGGTATCTTTGAAAAATGTTTGATAATGGATGAAATGATTATTAGCTATTATGGACATAATTCACTTAATTTACGAATGTTAAGCCATAAGATTTGGTTATAAATTCTAGGCACTGCATGAAGCATTAGGATATTGCTATAACTTTTATTTGTATTGTGAAAAAAGTGCTCTAGAAGGACTCAACCTGCTGGGCATGGTGGCACACGCTTGTAGTCCCAGAACTTTGGTGGTTGAGATCGGAAGATCACAGGTTTGAGGACAGCCTCAGCAACTTAGTGAGACCCTATTTCAAATAAAACAAAAATTAATGCCCCTGGTTCAATCTCCAATACAAAAAAAAAAAAAGAGGTGATCTTTGCTTGGAAGTAAGGCAGTTCTATACTTGAAGTTAGATAGAATCGATAATCACACTCTGCTCTTTTTATTTTTTATTTTTGACAATCTATTTACTTGTTATGACTTTTTCCCACTTTCCACAAAATAATTGTCACAGTTTGTGGTAAATGTGTATAATTTCCCTCTTTGGCCAGGGGAAGTTATATACATTGTTGTGTAGATTGTAGATTTCTACAGGACAAGGTTTGTGTATTACACTTAATAATACTTGTTATAGTTAGATATACAATGTCCCCTAGAAAGTTCAATTATTAATGTTTAGAGTTGATATAACTGAATCATTTGGGTTGTGATTCCAGAAGTAAAAAAATCCATTGTAAAGAATTTGCCTGGGTGATACCTAGTACACTTGTAGAGTGTGGCTAGAAGAGGCGGTCCCTGAGGGTGCAGCCTTGAAGATTATATGCAGTTCTTCCTCCGGCCACCCCAAGCTCACTTTGTTGGTTCCAGTCTCCATGATGTGAGCAGGGCTGTGCTCTTCCATTCTCTATTTCCTGATGCCATGCTCTGAGATCCATGGTCCCTGGTCTCATATGGATTGAACCCCAAACCATGAGAAAATCTTCTTTTCTATAAATTATGTGGTTAGTCTTTTAGATTACAGCTACAAGAATGCTGATGGATACAGTACCCATCTGTCCACCTCAGTGCAATGCAGTCAGAGCAAATGCTTCATAAATATCCAACTCTGTGACTCAGCTCATCTGCAAATGTAGGCTCTGATTGTACCTCTCAAAGAGCTTCTGTGACTATCAAATGAGATAATAAAATTATCTTTACGCAATGCTCTACAGATAGAATTGGTAGAATAATATAATTGGAAAGGCAAATGAACATTTACACCATGCCAGACAACCAAACAAGTCAAAAGTTTTGATATCAAGCTCTAAGGGTATGAGAATGTCACAGAAATTCAAAGGTGGCAAAGACCACTCCAGGTTCCAGCACTGGGTGCCCATCTACAGTCCCAACAACTTGGGAGGCCAGAGGCAGAGGCAGGAGGATCAGTGGTGCCCAGAAATTTAAGACTCACCTGGGGCAATATAGTGAAAACACATCTCAAGGAAAAAGTAAAGACCACTTCCAATTTCCAAGAGTTTATACATGAAATCTTTCCTCGAAAGGGAGTTTGAGGCAAACCCAAAAGAGAAGTCTCTGGAACAAAGAAAGCCTAGGAGCCTGCCCAATTTTCTGAAAAATATCTTAATATCTTTAGTAAATAATCAAGGATCTGCACATGGCATTCACAGGTTACATAGAAATCTAAAGTGCACTGGTGGTCTCCTTAAACAGATTTCACTATTTGCCCAGCCAGAGGTCAGTGGCCATTGCAGGAAAGAAAACAGAATGTTCCTTCAGCAAGGAACAATTTGCTAATCTTTAGGCTTTCTATACACTCATCTTTCTAAACTTGTACTTGGCTATAGCTTTTATTAAAGATCCTATCACTGCATTCATCAGATTATATCTCACCACTCCTTCTTGCGCCTGAAAGCTTATCGAGTATTTTCAGCCTCTGTCAGGGACTCTGTGCTCCCCAAGGTGGATCCAGAGTTACCATCAGGATTACTGCCCTGGCCCTTCACTTCTTGTACTCTGATACTTAACTAATATTTGCAAGAGGACAGGAAGAAACTATAAATTCCAATTAATCTTAATATTTTAATAATTGAGTTTGCTTGAAAGTAGACATGCACAGCAAGGTATGGGGCTGCATACCTGTAATCCCAGGACCTGGGAGGCTGACACAGGGACACAGGAGGATTGCAGGTTTAAGACCTCAAGGCCACACTCAGCAACTTAATAAGACCCTAAGACCCTGTTTCAGAGTGTATATATATATATATATATATATATATATATATACACATATATATATACATATATACATATATATGTATATATGTATATATGTATATATATGTATGTATATATATGTATATATATATGTGTGTGTATATATATACATATATATACATACATATATATATATATGTTTTTTTTTAAAGGGCTAGAGGTGTAGCTTGAAGATAGAATGCCCCTGGGTTCAACCTCCAGTAACTTTCAAAAAAAAAAAGAAAAAAGAAAATAGACATGTACAGAAAAGGTTTATAAGCAGCAAATTTCCTGTTTCCTTTTCTATTTTGAAGTCTACCTGGTGATGGTCAGTGTTCAAACATAACCCATATACAAATATTTATAAAACATTGAATATATTTGTTATTAACTATAGAAGCCCAATATATATGAAGATGAAGAAAAAGACTATATTGTGCACTAGTAAATTTGCTGTGTTTCTTTTAAAAACTGAATAGGACAGATTTATACTACAGAATCCAAGTAAGAAAATGTCATAGACTCTACCAAGTAACCCAGCTGCTACTGCATGAGACAATCCAGCGAGGCCCATGGCGACAGAAAGTAAAGATAAATACATCTTTCATCTCTGGCATGGAAAACCTAAAAGAAAGTTGTATTTCCTATAAATTTAAATAGATCAGAAAGGATACTCGGAGGATTTTCCTTGGATCCTAGGATCTGTCTTTATCATACTATCAACCTGTGAAATACAAAAGCAGCTTACTAGTTCTGCATTCCAATGTCAAGCAGCAAAGTCTTTATAAGTTTTTCTCCTACTCTTTCTTCTTCATTTTTAATTTAACTCTAACCCTAATCATCATAAAGCAGCAAAGTCTGTTAGGGATACCTAACAGTCTGTTAGTCTGATATATGTACATACACACACTTATAAACATATAAATATATTTCCCCCTTGCTGACTAACTAGAATGGTTGGACTCATTTACCTGATGTGAAGGATTCTTTATTTATGAAAAAAGGGTAGTTAACTCTCTCTTGGGGATAACCTGAGCTCTGGAACAGTCTCCCTAGGCCACTTAAGGAATATCAGTAGTCTTCTTATGGTTAATGTGGTATAACAAAACTAGAGGACCTTTATGCCAAAATAATTTTTTCAACAGTGACTGTATGTAAAGGATGCCAAAAAGCTTCATCCTGAGTATCCTCACTGAAGAGTATTCTAAAATCACAGTTGCTGTTCCCCATCCAGACTGGCTTCTACTTTCCAAGATTTAAGATTAGAGAGGAGAAATAGGTTCATTTTCACTCTTATGGCTGTTAAAATGCTAGTGGTAAATAAATCCTCTTTCTTCATGGTTCATGTACAAAAAGACATGATTAAAAGCAACACTGTGGTCATTTTTAAAACACATCAGAATTTTTATTTTGCATGTTCCCAAAGAGTAAGTAATTGCAAAGAGTGTGAAACCTCATTTATCTGGCATCAAGAGAGCAGAGCTCTGAAGGAGTGGTTTCCTGAATAACAAACACTCCGCCATTCATTTGCCTGGAGTGGAAATGTTGTCTCTGCTTGCCAGCACTCCTCCCCTGTGGGCTGCCCCTCCTCCACACTGCATGGCTGGGGCAGGGCTGTCAGTCCTAGTACCCTGGCCCCCTTGACTCAGAGGAAACATGTGGCCCAGAACAGACCAATCACAGTCACACCCATGGATACAGTGCTCATCTTGAAATAGGCATGTGACCTGAGTAGGATACATATTCTTTTTCTTTCTCTCTTTTTTTTTCTCCCACCCCCTGGTACTGAGGATTAAAACGGGACATCCTACCTCTGAACTAGATTTCCAACCCTATATTTTTCTATTTTGCAACACAGTCTCACTAAATCGCAAAGGCAAAATTGTAATTGCCTCAGTAAATTGCCCAGGCTGGTCTAGAACCTGTGATCCTCCTGTCTCAGTCTCCCAAACACTGGGATTACAGGTGTAGGCCACCAGTCCCAACTAGGACCTATATTATTTGTGTGTAGACACTGAAAGGAAGATGGTCCATTCTTTTTATCCAAAAGCCCCCACCATATAGACATGGAACAGAAGCAACAGAGCCCTAGGAGATTGCATTTAACCTCCTGGCCTCTGCCTTGACCAGAGCCCTCTACCTCCGCTTTACCATTTATGTAAGCCAACATTTTCTAGGTGGGTTTTCATCACTTGCAACTAAAAAGAGTACTGGATCATACGATGTCCAAGGGTCACTTGATTTATTTACTCAGTGTTAAGGGAAACTTTTCCAAAATAAACTATATGAATCTCCACCTTAGTTTAAAAAGAGAGAAAAAAAAAAAACCTCTAGTAAACATAATCTAACCTTTTCTTATTGATCTAGTCAGTTATTCCAAAATCTATGATGTTCTCAAGCACTATTCAATTATCCAAGGATACTGGTCTCCATTAAAGAGGCAAACACTGCTTTGTAATGTTTCTTTGTTATATTGTCAGCAACGCAAAACTTCCTGAGCCTGCCAAGGCAGATGTCCATTTGTCCTTATAGCTGCTGTTGCTACCTTTATTGCCACATCATACAACAAGTGGGTTTTTGTTTTCTGTTTTTTGTTTTGTTTTGTTTTTGTCCTAACTGAAAATAGCCATCCCCCCAAAAAAAAATTAATTAACATATGCCAAGCTAATTGCCTGCAAAGGAGTAATCACATCATGTCTTTGTCCTACTAGGAATGAAGCTTCACTCCATAAGGTGGGAAGCAGCTACTCTAACCTGGCTCACTACACACCCAGGCACTGCGCCCCCACCCCTCCTCACTTTTCCTCTTTCTCCCTGCACAACAGGCTCCACTCTTCGCTGTCCTGGCCAGTGTTGCCCCTTGTTGCATGGCCTTCAATGGCCACCCTCTTCCCTGGCCTGTGAATCCCCTTTCTCACAGCCAGTTGATTGAATTTCTCACTTTTCATGTATAACTTCCTGGAAGAGGAATCTGGCGCAGCTCTTCTTTTTGAACTAGACAAAAATCATGCCAGCATCAGCTGATGGATGGCTGTCTCTGGGTAGTGTGCCCGTTCCTGGCACAATTAGTGACAGCCAGAGAGAGGTCCCATTTATTTACTTATTCATTATTTACTTAATCTTTCATTTATCAAACATTAACACAGAGCTTAGTATAGGCAAGGAAGATAGTCCTCTAAGTGCTTTACAAATATTCACTAATACTAATGATAAAGCAATGAAATAGGGATAATTATTATTCCCTTTTCATCATATTAAGATTATCCTGGCTGGGCATGATTGTGCACGCTTGTAATCCCAGCATTTGGGAGGCTGAGACAGGAAAATCGTGGTTCACGGACAGTCTAAGCTACTTACTGAGGCCCTCTGCAACTCAGTGAGACCCTGTTTCAAAATAAAGAATAAAAAATAGGGCTGGGGGTGTAACTTGAAGGTAGATGCCCCTGGGTTCCATCCTCAGTATTTAGTGTTCTTAAATATACTTTTATTGTTGTTTAAAGTTTATGTAGAGCCATAGTAATAAAATATACATTTTACAGGCTCTTGAGAACTGAGTAAATAAAAAAATCATAATTCTTATTATCAATCTTGTCCAAATTTCTTATTCTCTCTGTGCTAGGAACAAAGATGGAGTCGTGCTAACTGTGCACTACTCCATTTATATGTACATACATGAGTGGGTACCCGCATACCCACACTCTATCTCAAATTTAACAAATACTCATCTCACCTAACAATGGTTTTTTTTTTTTTTTTTTTTTTTTGGTACAGGGGATGGAACCCAGGGACATTTTACCTCTGAGCCATACCCCCAGCACTATTCATTCATCAGTTTATGTATTTATGCATTTATATATTTATTTATTTTGCAGTATTTGGGTTGGAACCGAGGGACATTCTACTTTCAAGCTACACCTCCAGCCCTATTTTTTATTCTTTATTTTGAAACAGGGTCTCACTGAGTTGCAGAGGGCCTCCTTAAGTAGCTGAGGCTGGCTGCAAACCTGGATCCTCCTTTCTCAGCCTCCCAAATGCTGGGATTACAAGCGCATGCCACCACGCCCAGCTTCACCTAACAATCTTACAACCTTTCAGACAGCCTACCTCATGCTTGACACTCACAATTATTTTTAAAAAGTTGTTCTAGATGCCAGGCGCGGTGGCTCACGCTTGTAATCCCCACGCTTGAGAGGCTGAGACAGGAGGATCACGCAGGTTTGAAGCCAGCCTCAGCTACTTAGTGAGGCTCTCAGCAACTTAGTGAGACCCTGTTTCCAAATAAAATGTAAAATGGGTCTGGGAGTATGGCCTGGAAGTAGAAAGCCTCTGGGTTCCACCCCCAGTACCACCAAAAAAAAAAAAAAAAAAAAGTTGTTCTAGAGCATTAAATATCCCAGACACCCTGCTCAATGCATTAAATGCTCTATATCATTTAATTTTCATGGCCATCTGTAGGTGGGTACTATTATTCCACTGTACAGATGAGAAAGCTAAGACTCTAAGTGGCAAAGCCACAATATAATACATAGTCTGAGTCCCACTATAGATCTTTTGGAAATTATCACTTTTTTTATGGTGTGGTGCTGGGGATTGAACCCAGGGGCGTTCTACCTCCGAGCTACACCCCCAACCCTATTTTTTATTCTTTATTTTGAAATAGGGTCTCACTAAGTTGTGGAGGGCCTCACTAAATAGCTGAGGCTGGCTGTGAACCTGGATCTTCTGTCTCAGCCTCCTAAGTACTAGGATCACAAAGCATGCACCACCACACCTGATTCACAAACTATCACTTATTAGTGACTAACATGTAGCTACCAGCTACCACTTCGTGGGATATAGAACTAGCTGTTATGGAGTAAAAATTATTTATCTTTCTAAGTACTAACATCAGTATAAACTGTCTAGTTAATATTACTATTAAGCAGAATATCAACATGAGACTTAATCTGAGGACTAGAAGTAAAAAATTGCTCATTACATGCCCATGAAGTGGACATGCTATGGGTTATAAACCTCAAAATGGGAACTATTGCTCCATTCTCTTTTCTTGATAATTAATTATCACTGCATTTATTAAAGTGCTGTAAGAGGAGAAAATCAAGTATGCATCTTTCTTTGAAAAACTGAATTAAAATAAGGGTAAATTCTGTAGACCAAGGTAAATCAGAACATGTAGAAATCATTTAATAACACAAAGTTGATCAAAGAAGGCCACTTAAACATCTTCTTCACATTCCTCGTCCTGTGCCAAGCCTTGCAACACCTTTGCCATTTCTTCCTTCCTCAAGTAACCACTACCTTTTGTTTTCTGGAGCACTGTCAAGTCCCCCGCTTGGGAGGCGGAGACAGGAGGATCCCGCAGGCGCTGGCTTAAGAGACCCTGTTTCCAAATAAAAATATAAAATAGGTCTGGGAGTATAGCCCGGGGGTAGAAGGGTTTTCAGGAACCCCAGTACCACCAAAATAAATAAATAAATAAAATAAATATCTCTCAACTGTCAGAGCTTTCCTCCTGTCTCAAGATGAAAGCCACATGCTGCCTTCCTTTTCTTCTGCTTAATATCATAAGAAAAGGCGGCAAAGAGGAGGGAGTTTGCTCTTATACACCCTTGTTCACTGCACAATCTGAACCAGGTATCCTGGGAAATGAAAAGGCATGTTTTAAGTTAACATAGCTAAATGAATGATGCCATGAAAGAAAAGAACATTGCCAAGAGTCAGTATTTGGCAAAAAAGAAGAAATCCGATGCTTTCCCTAATAAGCAAAATCTAGAGAGAAATGGGTAACAAAAGGAACTCTAGATGAAGAGGGAGATCCTATAGAGGAGCAAATAAGGCGACCTGAGGGGATGGGAAGAGGGAAGAGGGAAACTCTCTAAAGCACATGATGTACTTAAGCAAACATATCAAAGACAATCACTAAGCCAAGCATGGGAAGGAGGGATGGGGAGGGAATGGGGTGGGAATTGGGTAAGGGCTAACTGGGTGATGTGTGCATGTATATCTCCACCATCTATTATCCCATTAATATGTATGACTATAGCCGGGCGTGGTGGTACACACTTATAATGCACGCGCTTGGGAGGCGGAGACAGGAGGACTGCGCAGGTTCAAAGCCAGCCTCGTTGGCTTAAGAGACCCTTTTTCCAAATAAAAAAAGAATTTAAAAAACGGGTCTGGGAGTGTAGCCCGGAGGTAGAAGGGTTTCCAGGAACCTCCGTCCAACTAAAAAATAAAAAGATGTATGACTATAATGCACCAATAAAAAAATAAGTAAAATAAATATAGAAACTTTTAGCTAAAAGAGTAGGCAATAGGAATGATTCAGCTCTGTTAAAATCTCATGGGCCCACCATCCTATATGCAGTCTATTGCTGACCAAAATGTAATTATGTGGCACATGATTCTGTATGTAAGTATGTCATATGAGGTATAAAATATAGAGAAACACCGTAGCTTAGTGTTTAGAAGTGTGATTTTGGAGCCAGACTTAGCTTAGTGTTTAGAAGTGTGATTTTGGAGCCAGACTGCTTTACATTGAATTGAACCTTTGCATTATTAACTCAAAAAAAAGAATAAGTGTTTTGTTCCTCTTTTTCTAAACCACTTTATTAAGGTGTGCTTGACATTAAAAAAAACACGTGTACATATTTAACATATACAACTTGATGAGTTTAGAGGTAAATATCCACTTCACAACCTCACAAACATTATTGTTGTTGCTGCTGTTATTGTGTTTGTGTGTGTTGTTGTTGTTGTTGTTGTTATTCTACACAACCTCTCTGGAAAAAGTACTTTGGTGGTATCTTGTCATTGGAAGTGCTTCAGATCCTGTGGTGTATTTTAAGTCAAACACTTTCAGAGTGGATTTGACTTTAAATTTCATTTGTCTCTCAAGAGGATAGAATGTCATAATCAGGTAAGCCCCTTAAAGTTTAAAAGATAGAAAAGAAGAAATGACCTTGTTAGGCTATACAGGAAATTCCTAACAAGTTTTCAGTTTACTGAAACACAGGTTAAGTAATTAAAGTAGCCTCCTTTTACAGAATAGATGTTCCTTGGAAGAATAAATTCTGGTAAATGTGCTTTAAATTCTCATTACATTAATGAAATCCGCTGCATTTTAGTTGAGGAAAGAAAGAAGAAAAGTAGGTAAAATTTAATCTCTAAAGTTCCTTAATTTTTTTTATTTTTTATTTTTTGGTGGTATTGGGGATGTAACTCAGGGGCATTCTACCTCCAAGCTACACCTCCAGCCCTATTTTTTATTCTTTATTTTGAAACAGGGTCTCATTGAGTTGCAAAGGGCTTCATTAAGTAGCTGAGGCTGTGTGAGAACCACAATCCTCCTGTCTCAGCCTCTCAAATGCTGGGATAACAAGCGTGCACCACCACGCCCGGCCCCTAAAATGTTTTTTAAGACAGAATAATTTTCAATGTTCCTATCAGACAAATCTCCATAAGTACTCAACTACAAGAGAATTAATTACTAGACAAAATTCACTAGGTCAATGGCATATAGGTGGACCAAAGTCCAGAAATCTCAATTAAGAGATGTTATTCTTCATGGAAAAAGAAAAACAAATAAAGAAACACAGATCAACCCTTTGCCTCCCCTTTCCAAGTTCTCCCAAGGAATTTTTTAAAGTTGATATTAATGCCCAAAGAAGAGCAAACTCCTTTCATTTGCAAGTGGAACAGAAAAACAGAGGCAGGTGGTCAAGTAGCTGAGCTGGCAAAGCTTCTGGCCAGCGGCTGGACAGCCTGAATTCAGCCTTGGCTGAAGTCACCAGTGAGTCCCCAGCCTACGGCTGTGTGGGAGCCAGTCCCACCTTGACAAGAAATGCTTGGGAAAGACAGGAAAAGGCCTGGCATGAAAACACCTACTATAGCACACAATCTACAGGTACCATAACAGATATGAGGAAATGCTACTTTTTGGGGGGTTTGTTTTTGCAGTACTGGGGATGGATGGAAACGAGGGGCATTGTACCTCTGAACTACAGCCCCAGCCCTATTTTTTTTATTCTTTTTTTTTTTTTGAAACAGGGTCTCACTGAATTGTGAAGGGTCTTGCTAAGAAGCAGAGGCTGCCCGCGAACCGCGATCCTCCTGTCTCAGCCTCCCAAATGCTGGGATTACAAGTGTGCACCACCACACACCTGGCTTTAGAAAATACTAATATTGTAACACTTAAAATACTCACAGAAAAAGAAGTGAGGAAAACACTAGGTAGTCCTCTCTTATATCCATCAAACCATTTGTTTCTTTACCTGGATAGAATATTTAGAGCAACATTTTATCAAAGTCTCAAGGTTTGTTTTGTGTGGTTGGCAATTACACACACAAAAAAAAATTATTTAAAAACATGGTGAGCAGAACAGGAAATTTGGCAAAGTAAAGATGGGCCATGTCTGATGAAGAGAATAATTGTACTTAGAACTATATTTATAAATCACTGAAGGGGAAAATCAGGTACATCTGTTGTCTCAGTTGGGGTCAGAAGTACATGAAAAATTGCAATTTAAGCATCGCAGACCTAAAAAGAAAACATTAGCACACTGTGTGGTCCTTTGCAGGAAAACGCACATACATTTGTATTCTCACTCTGCTCCAATGCTATAGGTTTCCAACTGGTAGCAGCACAGCTTGAAGGATGAAATTTTAAACACAAAAATTAAAGTGCTACTTAGAGACGGGATCCTTTAAGTCTCTGAGAGATTAAATGGAGAATGTTACAAGCCAAATATTTGATTCTTTTAAGGGAGAATTTTCTGTGGGGCAGGGAATTATAAATTGTTCTATGGTGGACTCAGAAATCTCTAAGAAATATCAAGCCAGCAGTTGAGGGATGCAGAAGTGGGAAATCAATGTCAATTATGCATTTGTGGACCATCCCAGGATTTGGGCTCCCATCCGCTTCTCTTCTACAGCCTGTGATGAGATGCTCTGCCTCTATTCCAAATTAAAAGTCGTTCCTGAGAGAAGCGGAAACATGTATTTCCCAAATACAAAAGCTAATGATCACAGCTGATGGGGGATGGGAGACAAATCACCACTGTGCTTAGGCTCCAGCCCAAATCCAGAAGCTGACCAGCAATGGGTGGATTCATCTAGAGTAAGTACAAAACAAAAGCTAGGATATGAACAGTTGAGTGACTCAAGCAGGTACCATAAACTCCATGAACAGTTTTTCCTGAAACATCATTTCTTGGGCCTCTCGGGCCTCTGATTTCTACACAGCCGCTACAAATTCAATTGTTCTACCTTCATTCCCATATACAACATAGAAGAAACAAATTACAAGAAGAGAAGGGACTGCAGAAAAAGGGGGAAATGTATGTGATGGTCTGAAAACAAAATAGGAAGGGAAAATAGGCAAATAAAAAAGCAATATATGTAAATAAGCACTGTCTTCTTAATTATGACCTTGGTTAACTACACAAAATGTTATTCTAAATTCACAATTACTCTAAGAGGGAAATGATACATAACATATTTTACAAAAGTATTCTTAAGAAATATTTTTAGTTAGGGTATTAAAAGGAGACAGGTATCTAGAAAACCTAATGGAATGCTCAAGTAATCTAAGAAAGCCAAAATGTCCGTGAATAATTATCAAGATGTTGAAACATATATATGGAAATATTGTCATGCATGGCCTCTGAATGTTCAGAAGCTATACCATATCTAGCACAATGATACAGTTAGACATTCTATCTTACAACCACTCCCATAAATTTAAAATGTGATTTTAAACCATGAAAAACCTCTATAGTCATAGTAGCAAGAAAGTAAGAAATAAAAAAAAAGCTAAACTGACATGAACATAGATCAGATCCACTTCCACTAAACACCCACAATTTATTTTCAAAGACATAGTGAATATTTTCAATTCTAGATGTTAGAAAAACTTTCATGAACAGACTGGACTCTCCTTCAAAGGACGTATTTTTGAGAATCATACTTCAAAAGCCTCTGTAATTTCATATCACGTTGGCAATGATGACTCATTTCTGTGGGGGGGGGAAACTGGGGGGCTCATTTCTAGTATTAATTTTCCTCTTAAATAAAAAATAGCCTATTTCCCATAAAGAAATAATTAATGAATACAATTACAATCTGCTTCACAGAACAGACTAGCAACAGAAAAAGATGATAAAAATGAACAGTAATGAGAGTTCTGGCCATGTCAAATTTTGTTTCACCAAATATAATTCACATAAATAAATGGTTTTGTCCTTATTTATACTTAACATTTTTCACTTTGTTTTTATATTTATTTATTTATTTATTTATTTATTTATTTATTGTGGTATAGGGGTAGAACCCAGAGGCTTTCTACTTCCAGGCTATACTCCCAGACCCATTTTATATTTTATTTGGAAACAGGGTCTCACTAAGTTGCTGAGAGCCTCACTAAGTAGCTGAGGCTGGCTTCGAACCTGTGCGATCCTCCTGTCTCAGCCTCCCAAGCGCGGGGATTACAAGTGTGCGCCACCATGCCCGGCTTCACTTCACTTTGTTTTTAATATCTGATTCATAGAACCATATAACATTAAACATTTAGTATTAAGACACAACAACATACTGGAACACATTGAATGGACCACAGGATTCAGGAACTAGCATTTCACCAAAAACCTGTATCCAAGCCAGGCATGGTGCTGAACGCTTGTAATCTCAGTACTTGGAAAGCTGAGATAGGAGGATCACAGTTCATGGACAGCCGCAGCTACTTAGTGAGGCCCTCTGCAACACAGTGAGAACCTGTTCCAAAATAAAGAATAAAAAAAAAAAAATAGGGCTGGGGGTGTAACTCGAAGGTAGAATGCCCCTGGGTTCCATCCCCAATACTGAAGAAAAAAAAAAAAAAAAAACCACCTGTATCCATGTAGGTACTCTCAACCCCTACTCCATCCTCCATCCTCATGTCCCTAGGTATGTTCAATCCCTACTCCATTCTCCTGTATTTTTTTCACATACCCATTGAAATTTTTCTCTGTATTATTATGGTTGGAAAAATATTCCTAAGTATTCAAAATATTCTTCTAACTGCCTTATTAGTTTGCTAGGGCCCTATAACAAACTGCTATAGACTGGACAGCTTTAGCAACAGAAATTCACTTTCTCACACTTCTGGAAGGCACAAGTTGGAGACCAAGGTGCTGGCAGTACCAGCTCTCCTCTCTTCTTGACTTGCAGTTGGCTGCCCTCTTAGCCTTGTCCTCGAATGGTCCTCCCTCTGTGCAGCACACCCCGGCGTCTCTGTGCATATCCAATTTCCTCTTCTTATAAGGACGCCAGTCCAACTGGGTTAGTTCCCACCCTAAATGCTTTATGTAAATAGTCACCTGTTTAAAGGCCCATATCCAAATATGAGTGCTATCTGAGGTACTAGTTAGGACTTCAAAAAGGGGGAGCGGAAACAATTTAGCCATAACACTGCCCAAATGAAATTCAAAGCATTTATTCCAATGTGTCTCCCGTGTTGTGTATGTTGAGGTTCTTTGGAGCAATTTAAAGAAATATTCTCCACCTAGAAGGCTTCTTGAATTGATTTGGCCAAATGGAGAAAAAAACTGCCAACACAAGAACACTCCTAGAATAAAAAAAGCTAGACACATATTCATATCCCCCTCTCTCTCCCTCTCTCTCCACCCCACCTCGTGTGCTCCTGTGTGTGTGTGTGTGTGTGTGTGTGTGTGTGTGTGTGTGTAGGAGGGAGTTGCTGGGGATTGAACCCAAGCCACAGCCCTAGTCCTACTTTATTTTTTGTTTGGAAACGGAGTCTCCCTAAATTGTTAAGGGCCTAAATTGCTGAGGCTTGCCTAGAATCTGCAATCCTCCCATTTCAACCTCCCCAGTCATGGGATTATAGGTGTGAACCACCACACCTGACTGAAGGGTTCTTTTTTCATACTGGGCTGATTTCAATGCACTCGCTTTAGGATCCATATTTCCCTGTGAGAATGAAGTTTTAACCAGATCTCTCCTCTGCTTCTACTGGGAAGTGAACTATTGAACGCACATGGCCTTAGCCAGAGGGCAGGTAATCACCATTTTCTGTGTATAAAAAGAACCATGATTTCTAGATTTTCAATGCCAGTGTTAGAAACAGAGGTAAAAATTAGGGCAATTTTTCTCTCTGAAACCAGATGACACTAATACTTAAAATCATAGCAATTCACATTTTCTAATATTTATCTTCTGCAACAAACTCAAGTTCGTGAGCAACGTCTCATTAAGTGAAAAAACTGTAGTATACATGGTAAATATTCTATGATCTTGTTACTATAAAAATATATCAAATAAATAAACAACAAATATAAAGACAGGAAGGAAATACCTTGAGTGACAATCTGGTAGTGGGATTATAAATAGACTTTAATGTTTTTGATATTAACAAATTTTCAACCATGAAGCATTAAATCTTATTTTCTTCTAAAAAGATGCACAGGTTAAGAAGGGCAGCCTGTTGTAAAAAAAAAAAAAGCAGCTCTAGGATAGGCCAGAACCCGCAGGACATGGTCTCAGATCTGAACAAATAAAGCAATAAGCATAATCACCTCATGGGAGCCTTCATGACACAGTCCAATCACATGGACATTTATTATTTCCCTGATACCAAAGATATCCAGCCTGTGAGCAGCTCAAAGGCGAGCCGATGATTACCCAGAATCCAGTGTAATCCCTCTGACATTCTATACTCTGTCTGATTAGTGAACACAGTGTCAGATTCTGCAGACATTCTGTCCAAACACCAGGAAGGAAATAAAGTGATAAAAAGCACATCTCCCTCATGCACTGTGTGACAAAGAAAGAGCCAAAGAGAGGACTCCCCAGCCCTTCTCCAATTCAGAATTACTTTTCAGTGTTTCCACACAACTGTCTCAACTCCAGGGAAGGAGAGAAATGTCACTTCTGGACAATAAGCCGGGTTGTACTAGATAATTTTCCATTGTCTCTTTCTAACGACTTAGTGGCAAGGCAGCTGTTTTATAGGCAGCAGGCCCTCTTATCCTGGTCCCCTAAGGAATCATTTCCTAAAGAGATTAATAACAGAGCCAAACAGAAGTGCCTTTGAAGCCTGCTTGCTCTTTTAAAGGCAGTCAGCAGCTAGTTCAAAAGGGTTCCACTGGGATCTAGTCTGGTTTCCAAATAGTGGCGAGTTGGGGCGATATTTAGGGATCAGCTGCTCCCAAAGGATCTGAACTGCAGGAGACCCCGGTTGTGGCTACGCCAGCTGAGGAAAAACCTGGAAAGCCCAAGGACGGGTGTTGACCCAGCAAAACCTCAAAGCTGGACATTTTCACTGGCCACTCCAAGTGGGAAATGGCCTCTGAGAAAGGCCACCTAAGCAGTATATTGCCCAATAATGCAGTGACCAAAATGCATAAGTCATGAGAGCAGCAAGCTATCTGTGCAGCCTGACAAATGAGGTTGTGCCTGGGCCACTGTAAGAGGGGAAAAGGGAGACCAGACCTCCTGCAGCAGCATAAGTAGGTGACCCAAGAGGATGTCACAGAGAGGGTCCCTGTGGCTGTCCTGTGCAGATTTTTCCTTCCTCCTGGTCTTTCCCCATTTCCCCTCCTCTGTAGCAATTGCCTCCAGATTCTCCATGGGCATATGGGCCCGCCAGGCCAGGTATGGTCTAGACTAGAGCCAGGACTTACTCCATCTACTGACTCTCACGCCTGGCTGGCTGAAGACCTCTCAAACTCTTTGATTGGCTGTGAGAGTCGATGGTATCTCCTCGGACCATTGTACACAACCCAAGATGGCTTCTGTTACTAAACAAAGAAATTGTTCTCGCAAGCCCAATCTGGGAAAGACTGCCACAATCCTCAAAACACACGCTGCCCTTTCTGGCTTCAGCACTGCTCTCCCAAGGGTATCCATGATTTAGAAGCTCATTCAACTTGCCGCTCAATTTAAGGGTCAGCGGTTAACATCCTGTCATGGACTGTACCATGTGGGTACCGACTTGCAAAACATCAGAAACTCACTGAGTTTTACCATTATCTAGCAAAAGAACCAAAAACCTTCTCACATACACATACACATCCAAACACATTCTCAAATACACACATGCACAAAAATACAAAGAATAAAAACAGGCTTTTAAATAATTATAATTAATTTCTATTCTTTTTTTATTTTTTGGTACTGGAGATTGAACTCAGAGATGCTCTACCTCTGAGCCATACCCCAGTCCTTTATAATTTTTCTTTTGAAACAGAGTCTCACTAAATTGATGAGTCTGGCCTTGGGCTAGTGATCCTCCTATTTCAGCCTCGGAAGTCCTGGAATCATAGATGTGAGCCACCACATCCAGCTTATAATTGCTACTCTAATTAAAAGTTCTCATCACCATTTTAGGATAGAGGAAGGTGCTTGTCCTTAACAACCTCCTTCACTATGACCCCGAAATGATCCTGAAAAGTTGCAGTTCTACCAATTTTAAGGCTCTTTTTCAATCACATATCGTATTCCTGAATTACTAATAATTCATCTTCATTAGATGATAGTTTATCTCAATGTTTTCTAAAATGTTTTTGTTTGCAAGCCTTCTAAAAGAACTATGACAGCTATGTTTTTCCCTGTACATTTTTAAGTTGACATCTTAATAATATTTTTCATCTCAAGTTAAATCTTGAAAAAGACCTATATTTCTAAGGCAGTGAATAATAACACTTGAAAATTAAAATGTAACATGATTCTCTAAAATGTATCCAACTGAATCAAAACACCAAGCTCTCAGGTATTTACCAATATACTTGTGTGTGTGTGTGTGTGTGTGTGTGTGTGTGTGTGTGTGTGTGTGTGGTACTGGGGATGGAACCCAGGGGCATTGTACCTCCAATCTACATCCCCAGCCCTATATTTTAGCCCTTTTTTATGTTTGAAACAGGGTCTCACTAAATTGCTAAGGGCCTAAGTAGCTGAGGCTGTCCAAGAACTGTGATCCTCTGGTCTCTGCCTCCCAAATGCTGGGATTTCAAGCCACCATGCCCAGCCCAATATACATTGTAAAAATCAGAAGCTGAGAACACTCTGAGTAATAGAAATATTTTCCTTATTTCCTTATACTTATTTCTTGCATTGTTTTCATCCAACTATTCCCATGGTATTTTATCTTCATATAAAATAATTTTATGTCTGAAAGAAGTTTTTAGTAATTCCATCATGTATCTCTGTAATTTAAGAACACAGATATGGGTACCTTATTGAAAATTGTAAGCCAGCCAGATGTGGTGGCACACACTTGTAATTTCAGTACTTGGGAGGCTGAGACAAGAGGATCAGAGGTTCACAGCCAGCCTCGTCTATTTAGTGAGGCCCTCTGCAACTTAATCAGATCCTGTTTAGAAAAAAAGAATAAAAAAATAGGGCTGAGGGTGAGGCTTGTAGGTAGAATGCCCCTGGATTCAATCCCCAGTATCACAAAAAGAAAAAGGAAATTGTTATACATATGTAAATATTACATGGTCACAAGCAACAAATATATATATATATATATACATATATATACATATATATATATGTATATATATATATAGTGGTTACAGGACCTTTTTAAATTCATATGCACAAAAATATAAATGAGAGGCTAGGAATACAGCTTAGTGGTAGAGCGCTTGCCCAGCATGTATGAGATCCTGGGTTCAATCCTCTCTACTGCAAAAATTAATGTGTGTAAGGGGGGACTAGGGGTTGAATCGGAGGGTGCTATACCTCCAAGCTACACCCTTTACCATTTTTTTTTCAATTTTTACTTTTGAAACAGAGTCTCACTAGATTGCTGAGAGTCTTGCTATATTGCTGAGGTTGTCCTTGAACCTGCAATCCTGTCTCAGCCACCTAAATACAGACTCATTATTTCTTTATCCTTTATGTGAATTAATTTAGATTTATTAGTTGTATATAACTGACACAAATATAAATAGCACACATTTTATAAATAATTATTAAGAATAAAAGTAAATTGTTTTAGAACTGCAGCTCATAATGAGACAGATGAAGTACTTTTTCCAATTAAATTATGCATGTATAAAGAAATATTTCTAAAAGGAACATCAATTTCATTCCTATCTAACCCCTCCCCTTTTTAATCTAAAAGCTAAGAAAACTTGTTCGTGCAAGCAACTACATGGAAATTTAAATTTGTTATAATAATTTTCCTCTATAGTTTGAATTCCTTCTGGGACATATGCCAAAAGAATCTCAGAGTGATCTATCACCAAAATTATTTTTAATGATCAACTGACAACTCAATTAACTCCTCTTTCAATTTGGTGGAAAATAAAGAATTGGATGCCACCTGAATCACAAAAGTATTTGTTATCCTGTCATTAGAGCCATTAATTTTCATCAACACCAACACCACTATTTCAATCACTCCTTTGTTTGGCGCTCAGATGGTTTTTTTTACCCCAATGTCTTAAAGAGCACTCTAGTAAGACTAAAGATACAGAAGAGACTGGCCTTTCTCTTGCCAAGGAGGGGAAAGGAGACTGCAGGTAATAAAAACATAATATATGCGAATGCTAAAATGTTGAAGTAGAATCTCTAACATCCACCCATACTCCCTACAACCACCCACAGCATGTATCTGTCAGTATCTACATGATACTTTACATGTACCATGTAAAGTCTGAGTCCATCAATCCCTGTCTGAAGATCTCCACTTTGATCTGACAATGCTCTATTTGGTCCATACTCCAAAGAAAACACAGGGCTGGGAACTTTGTTTTCCCTTTTACAGAAATGCAATTCTGTGTGCATTGCCTCTTATTATGTCTTCTCATTATTAGTAGCAAAAAAAATTTAATGATCCAGTTCCTTGGCATGAAAAAAATATATTTGAAAACAAATCTCACGCATACAGTGCCCTTATTTGGCTTTATTGGAATAAAAACACAAAAACCTGTATTTTGCACAAACTTGCCAATTAATCTATTTTAATTACAGCATTTTTACCCCCTCAGAGTCTTCTAACCACCAAGTCCTGCTCAGTAACAATATGGGAATTGACTCATTAAAGTAAACTGTTTTCCTGAGTACTTCTTTCCAACTAAGTGCCTTTGCTCTGAGAACACTGTATTCAGTGTTGAAAGTTCACACAGACATCTATATATATATATATATATATATATATATATATATATATATATATAAAATTTGGTGATGTTTGTTGTTTGTAAATGAGATCACTACACAGATGTTGGTCATCTGGTATAACCATTGGTACTCTCTTGGGCACTAATCCCTCATCTACTTCGCATAAGCTGCACATGTGTGTGTTCATGCACACAGCAATGATGTGATGGCTGTAGTATAGAACATTAGGATAGAGAAGAATACCTAAGGCTTACTGCCACCAGTAGCACTCTCTCGTTCTCTGAGAGCTTTCTGAAAGCTGCCTCTCGTTTCATTTTCTTCCATCACAGTGATAGATGAAATGCAATTCTGTGTTACAGTGGCCCGTGCACTAAGAACTGTAGTGTTCCTGCTCCTGGATGTGAGAAGGTTGGCCCTATTCCTCATTTTGTACTTCTGAAGTGAGGCTGTCTTCTTAATTAATTTTTGATGGTCTTTGGCCATTTTATAATTTAAATGAAGAGTTTTACCAGAATAGAGTCATAAAAGGAAAGGAGAAACAAAAGGAGACTTTAGGGAGATGGAGGCCTATAAGAGAGAAAGAAAATCATCAGGGCTGGGGTGTAGCTCAGAGGTAGAGCATATGCCTAGAATACATAAAGCCCTGTGTTCAAGCTCCAGCACACAAAAAAGGAAAGAAAACGCCATTAGTAATAGTGCCTCCTGTCAGCCATACCTTTGCAGAAGGCTCACTTTGTACAACATTGCTCCTTCTTCGCTAGCTTCTCACCCCGACCACTTAGCCAGAAAGAGAAATACCCTACCAGAGAACACCAGCTGAGCACGAGAGAAATACCCACCAGGGAAACAGCTCAGCTAAAAATGAACTCTTTCCTCATATTCATCCTCAAACCAGACAGATGCTACCATACTGAAATCCAGTCCCACAAAGACGCTGCCTACACCTATGTGATAGGACAGCACTTGGTTTCTGGCAGCAGCTAGTCACACAGAAATGACCAGTCTTGCAAGCTTTTGAAAAAAGTGATCCCTAAGGGGACAGTGTGGTCCAGATCGATAATCCCAGCTACCTAGGAGGCCGAGAAAGGGGAATCACAAGTTCAAGGCCAGCCTGGGAAACCAAGAAAACCGGTTTCAAAATAAAATGGCTGATAGAGAGCTTGCCTTGTATGTGCAAGTTGAAGTGCCTAGTACTACAATGCCCTGGTTTCAATGCTTAGTACTAAAAAAAAAAAAAAAGATCCAGCCGGACATGGTGGTGGCTAAAAGGGGCTAGGAGTGTAGATCAGGCTAGAAACCCTTGGATTTAATCTCTAATACCATGAAAATAACTATATAAATAAATCCAAAAAATAAAATGTTTTCTATGCCTCAACCATAATATTTTCTTTTAATCCCTCTCTTTATCTTCCATTTAGAACCACAGAAGTTGTCAAATACAGAATAAACTTGCACAAGAAGCCGGCTGCCAAATCAGAAGCTTCTGTATAGGTCTCACTATGCTGAACGACCCACAGGAAATTAGAACAGTACCCACCACAAAGATTATCCAAAATATGCAGCAACCTCAGACAGAAAAACTATGATGGTAAAAGGAATTAAAGTTTAAAAAAAATTGTGTTTGAGTTCATCCAATGCCTCAAAAGTTACCAGAAACAGCACTCAAAATATTTGTTTAGATGCTTACTTATTCAATGGAAATAGAGATGGAAATGATCAAAGGAAAAAATCTAAGCAAATTCTCTGGAAGCATTGCCTTATAGATTTCAAATAATACAGTGTTAACATATCATCACTTGTTAGGGAATTTTAGTAATACGTCCAGCACAAAGAGTTTGTTTAGACCTGAATACATGGACACAAAAACCCACTTGACACTCAATATCTTCACAGAGAACACGACTGCTTCAAATGCAAGTCTTTCTAGAACAGTTGTGTGATTTTTGACACATAAGCTCACCTCAAAACCTTTTCCTTCATCCCTACAAAAACCCAGGTTAATTAGAAATATGAGAAAAAATGGCAATTCTGTCAAGATTTGGATTATGATGGCTTTATTTAAAACCCCTCAAAACCAGGACTATCCCAGTGAAACAGGCACCTCAGTGATGTGATTAATATTAAACCTGAGCTCCTATCATTTTAGCATGAACACCTTTCAAATTAGAGCCCCGACATTATATAAACTTCTGACATGTTGTTATAAATTGACAGGCTGTCAATCCAGTTTCTAAAGGTATAAAGCATAGGAAAGAGGAACAGGCAACCTTGGTTTCTTTTTCTGTAGTAAGTCCAAATGTCTAAAATAGAACATGACTAGAAAACAAAATTCCAGAGTAAAAACTAAAATCTGATAGCTTCACAGTCAACCACACAGCATTTGTCAGCAGTCTGTACCTAGAGTTTATTATTCTGAAAACGAACCCTAAAAGAGAAATGACGTCCTCTAAGCCCAAGGTTAGTCAGCTACAGACGCCAGGCAAGGAAAGGAGCCAGCAATCTTAACTCTGAGCTCCCTGACCTCCCCAAACACGAAGAAACCTCAGAGGACCAAAGAGTTCAGGGAAACAGAGGCAGAGCATCCCCTTATCTGCAAAAATACGCTCCTCCTTCAGCAAACACCCTTTCGACCCACAGGCTCACACAACACCATCTGAGATCTGCCAGGAAGATCAGAGGGAAGTCCTGCTTTTCCAGGACTGGAAGTGTGAGTTGAATCTGCAGCCATGGGAAGGTACTGGCTTTTCCTTGGCAAATTATCTTAGAACAGAACAAGGAAAGAACAAGCCCGAGAATCACTTAGGAGCTTTGTCAATTACACAAGGACAGGCTGAGTTTTCTGTTTGCATAAAGCACCATCCCAGTGGAAGCGCCCTGGGGTCCCCACAGTGCCACTCACATCCGTGGCTACAGGTGCACCACCTTAGCGGAAGGATGAGTTGAGTGGGCCAGTCTATGTGTTAAAGTGCAAAAAGGGAATTCACAGTTCAAACCTGCTTGCCATTCTAGGAAGCATCCTCATGTGGGTGACATGGCAGTCATTTCCAGAAGTTCATAAACATCACTCATAGCAGCTACATTTTTATGGCAAAAGGATGGAGGAATTTCTTATTTTAAAAAAATTGCCAGGCATGGTGGCACATGCTTGTAATTCCAGCATTTGGGAGGCTGAGACAGGAGGATCGCGATTCACGGACAGCCTCTGCTACCTAGTGAGTCTCTTTACAACTCAGTGAGAACCTGTTTCAAAATAAAAAAATGAAAATTGAACTGGGGGTGTAGCTAGAAGGTAGAATGTCACTGTGTTCCATCCCTAGTACTGAAAAAAAAGTTTAAAAAA
The DNA here is from genome assembly GCF_963383645.1 of Muscardinus avellanarius. Classification (NCBI taxonomy): domain Eukaryota; kingdom Metazoa; phylum Chordata; class Mammalia; order Rodentia; family Gliridae; genus Muscardinus; species Muscardinus avellanarius. The sequence continues at coordinate 39,109,581 of NC_137795.1, read as the reverse complement.
TCAGCACAATGGCTTGAATATGACTTGTCTTCTTGAGCAAGTGAATATTAACAAGTCTACATAAATTAAAAGATAACTCCAAATGTTGTTGATGTCACTCTTTGATGTACTGACTTTATGTTACATACTAATAAAATATTGGTGATAATATCTAATATTGGCAAGGGAGTGAGGAAACAAGTGCACTGGTGGGAGTATAAAATGCCATAGACTTCAGGGAAAGTAATGTGTCACAATCTACAAAAATTTTAAATGTACATCTCAAGTGACCCAACAATTACACATCAAAGACTGTTTTCTACAGAGATATTCACCCACATGTAATTATAATACAACATAAATGTGAAAATCCTTGAGGAAGCATTGTCTAGAATAGCATGACATTGGTTAGAAGAAAAATTCCCCAAATTATGATGCAGTCCTACTGTGGAACAGTATGCAACTATTAAAAAGAGAGGATAATAGGAAGTAGGATTGCAGGGTTGACATGTATATAACATGGGGGTGTAGCTCAGAGGTGTATCTCTGAATTTCATATATAAGAATATTTTCAACATTATATATATATATATATATATATATATATATATATATATTGAAAGAGAAAGGGAGAAAGACTTGAGAATTGAACCCAGAGGTATAGCTCTGAGCTATACCCCCTGACTTTTTTTTGTTTTTTATTTTGAAACAATGTCTTGCTAAATTGCTGAGGCTGGCCTATTTTAGTCTCCCAAAGACTGGGATTTGAGGTGTTAATCACTGCTTCTGGCTAAAAAAATTATATATATTTATATATATTATTATATATTATCTATATAAAATTATATATAATTTATATATATATTATATATAATATATTATATATATTATATATATTATTCCTGGAAGCCCTTCTACCTCCAGGCTACACTCCCAGACCTATTTTATATCTTTTATTTGGAAACAGGGTCTCTTAAACCAGCACGGCTGGCTTTGAACCTGCGCGATCCTCCTGTCTCCGCCTCCCAAGCGCGGGGATTACAAGTGTGCGCCACCATGCCTGGATAAAAAAAATATTTTTTAACGTGCATGTACAACCTCCTGAGCATCCTATACTAGGAATTCTACAGAGGGTTCACAATGACACAACAAAGGATTGCCTCTGGGACAAGAATTTGAGGCTCTAGGGTACAGAAGTAGGAGCCTCAATTATCACCAAAACATTAACCCTTTGCACCTTTTAAATTTTATACTATATGCTGTTAAATATAACATTTAAGAGTGTATATTTTGGACTCATGCCACCTGCTTTCAAATACCAATTTTACAAACACATCCAGGATGATCTCTGGACCTTAGTTTCGTGAGCTGAAAAACAGTATTAACACTGCCTATTCCACGGAGATGCTGTGATATGTGTATGCCTTAGGACGGTGCCTTCTACACAGTAATCCTTACATGGAAGTATTCTGGTCATTATTGTCTTATGTAAAATGGACAACCTAATTTATAATGTACTTACATAGAAAGATCTCTGTACGATATAATGTTTAAGAAACAAGTTACAGGACATATGTAATAGTAAAACTTCTTTAAAAAGACACCAACAGAACAGGCAAGGATGTGAGAGGCTCCACCACAAAGCATTAGCAACAGTAACTTATAGAGTCTGGTGGAAGGAGGTGAGGGAATACTTCAGTTTCATACTCGATACTACCCTATACTGTTTGACTTCTAATCAGAACCACACATATAAACCATACTGTATGGGAGAGATAAAATTTAGAGTTCACAGAACACAAAAACCTCATTTTATTAAGGAAAATAGATCAGTAATAAAAGCCCTTTGGCCCACTGGGGAGACAAAGGAAGCAGGTCTAATTGAAATGTCAATTTTACCACAAATAAATTCCACATGCAAAGTCAAAGCTACGTGTGTGGACATTTGGCTCACTACCAGGCCCTAGCTGCAAGACCTAGAACACGAAACAGAGGATACAGGGAGAACACAAGGTCCCTCTGGAGCTGTGTAACAGGACGGCTATAGGGCTGTACAATGCTCTTGTTCACATAAGCAGAAAGGACTGCCTGGCCCTTGCACAGCTGGCGGGGCGCTGTGGAGCTCCAGCCCCCACTTTCTCCCTTCATGCAGTTCACAAACCACATCACTGTGCACAGGGGCTGGTGAACCCCTATATTAAGTTTAGGTCACAGACATGCAGGTCTCCTGCACACCAGCGATCTTGCAAATCCGAAGGCAGCCTCTCTTCAGAGGGCAGACTCCAAAGAAAGGAGAAAGCCAGACCAGTGTGGTCCAATCTTTCAAACTCACCAGCCAACTGCCAATAAAGTGAGAAAGGGAGGGAGAGAGAGGGAAGGAAAAGGCCATAAGTGTTTCTTTAATGGAAGATCTTTCTCTCAGGACTAGGAGAAGGGGAACTAAGTGTTAGCTCTTAACAAAGGCACCATCAACAGGAGGTATTACATAGACTTTTATAAAGTGGGATATCAATAAAACATAGAAACCAGAAAGGGTAAAAGAAGTTTCATGCAAAAATACTGATGGGAAAAGCACGCAGAGTCCACTAAGAGCCTCAGGGCTGTGTGTCCTTGGCTTTCACGCCTCAGCTGAGAGCAGCAGGCTTGCTCACTGCCTTGCCACTGATGGCATCAGATCTCCCAGGATTTACACCTGGCTCTTTCAAAGAAGGTGCCATGAGGCTGTGGGATGAGGCAGTCCTTCCTTTCTTGCAGGCTGTGGAGCATTCCTGGCTTCCCGATGACTCCACTCATCAAAGTCAACACATTTCCAAACACCCCTGAGAGTAGGGGGAGAGGGTGGGTGGTCCAGATTGAGAACCACTGGCTTCGACTGAAGCATGGGAATGTGTGGGCTACCAGGAGCACACATTATAAAGAGCAGTTTTATAAAGAGCAGTTTTATAAAGATGACAGTGTATGGGAGTAAAGCTCGTGCAGCTCCCCAGCCGCACCAAGCACGCCTGCAGGCTGTCTTCCCTTTACTTCCTCTGTTTCTCTGTCCAGGAATGCCCTCTCATTTCTTCTACCTAGTTAACTCCTACAATATCTTCTCAACTCTATTCAGGTATCACCTTCTTCAAACACATGCTCCAAAGTACACGTGGCCACGTCTGAGGGGCCCTTTCTCTGTGCAGACTTTTTTTTTTTTTTTTTTTTTTTTGGCGGGTTTGGAAATGGAACCCAGGGGCATTTGACCTCCGAGCTACACCCCCTGCCCTGATTTTTATTCTTTATTTTGAAACAGGGTCTCACTAAGTTCCAGAGGGCCTCACTAAGTAGCTGAGGCTGTCCGCGAACCGCAATCCTACTGTCTCAACCTCCCGAATGCTGGGATTACAAATGCGCGCCACCATGCTCAGCTCTGTGCAGACTTTTGCCACAACCAGTGTGCCTCTCTGAGGACCATACAATGGCCTTTCTGTCTTCTCCTTGCAAGTCTGAGCTCTTTGGAATTCACATACATTTCTGTGCCCAGCAGGCCCTGTACACACCTAATGCAAAAATCCAACACATATTTAACAGGTGAGTTTCTAAGCTTCTTGAGCTCTAAGACCCTCCATTCCACAGTGGAGACCTGGCAGCTGGAACGGCATTGGCACACAGGTGGAGCTCCTACCTTAGTGATCTCTGCGCAGGCAGAGCAGTGTTGGTGACCATCACTAGCCGAGGGAGCTAGTTAGGCCAGGTTCCCCAAATGTTCTTCTCCACATATTGAGCAGAAACCTGCTTCGTGTGCATCTCTGAGTAGCTTGTCCACAGGGCAGCACTGCAGTCTCCACTCCACCCTTAAGCAGAGCACACTATGCAGACCTTTGGCTAACTCAAACTAATCTGAAGTTTAATGACCCATATTTTCCAACTTGTCATACCTTTATTCTTTTTCACGCTTGAACAAACAGCACAAGGTACTATCTTTCTTTTGGCTAGTTCTAAGCAGCATGACACTGGTCCTCCTTCCAGTCCTATGAGGCCCAGAGGTCAGATGTTGACTCCTGCCTGACAGTGGGTCTCTGGTCCTATGAATATACCTTGGACACTGGATCCCAGAAATGTGAGCAGGCCCTCTTCATTGGGCTTGAAAAGCTGCCTGTTCCTTTATAGCTGTTTTGTTTAGATATAGAATGGCTACTGGAACAGCTCATAAAATTTATGTTTGGAGTTGATATAATAGAGTCTTGAGGGTTGTAATCCCAGCAGTGGGTAAATTCATTATAATGAATTTATGTGGGCCTGGTAGGCCAGTAAGGTGTGGCTGGAGGAAGGTCTCTGGGGGGTGCAGTCTTGGGGATTATATTTAGTCCCTCATCCCCCTGTGCATGTGTGCAATCTCTCTCTCTCTCCCTCCCTCTCTCTCTCTCTCTCTCTCTCTCCCTCCCTCCCTCCCTCCCTTCCTCCCTTCCTCCCTCCCTCCCTCTCTCTCTCTTTTCTCTCTTTCTCTCTCTTTCTTCCAGCCTCCACAATGTGAGCACGGCCCATATGCTCCCTTTGCCTCCTACCGCCACACCCTGAGATCCCCAGTTCCCAGCCTTACATGGACTGAACCCCAAACCATGAGAAAAATAATCTTCTTTCCTCTAAGTTATGTGGTCAGTCTTTTAGATAATAGCTGCAAAAGTGCTGAGTGGAACAACAGCCTCAGACAATAATACTTGTGTGAACCATACAATTCCCCCAGAGCATGCAGAGGGTCTTTAGATAAGAACTTATGGGTAATATGACAAATTATTCTAACTGGTGCCAGTTTCCATTTTGAAATCAAAGTTCTCCATAATAATTCCTCATGTTGCAAAGCACTTGATCACTTATATGGCTTCATAAAAATTATCTCTGTTGATCATGATAATTATATTATGCATAAATAAAACAAGTAGTATTATCTCTGTTTACAGAACAGTAAACTAAAGTTTAAGGTCCTTCTCAGGGCTTAAAAAAATACTGATATGGGTTGTAAAAATGATAATGAATCCACAAGAGTTGGCTGTGGTACTTGGGAGGCTGAAACAGGAAGATTGAAGGCTCAAGGCTAGCCTTAGAAATTTAGCAAGACCCTCAACAACTTACCAAGACCCTATTTCTCTCTCTCTCTGTGTGTGTGTGTGTGTGTGTGTGTGTGTGTGTGTGTGTGTGTGTGGTACTGGGGTTCCTGGAAGCCTTTCTATGTCCGGGCTACACTCCCAGACCTATTTTTCTATTTTTATTTGGAAACAGGGTCTCTTGAGCCAGCGCGGCTGGCTCCGAACCAGCGCAATCCTCCTGTCTCCACCTCCCAAGCGCGGGGATTACAAGCATGCGCCACCACACCTGGCTCCAAGACCCTATTTCAAAATTAAAAATTAAAAAAGGTGCTGGGGTGTAGCTCAGAGGTAGACTGCCCCAAGGTTCAATCCCTAGTACCACTACCCAAAAAAAAGAAAAAAGAAAAGAGAAAAAAAGAATCCACGGGACACCCATAACATGGAATCAGGAGTATACGGTGTGTGCAAACTGGCAGTGCAATTGATCTGGGGCATGCAGCACAAAGTGTGGGCTGCACACCTCCATTCCAACTTGAAGATGAGGATCACCAAGCAGGATCTGGTGGGACCCACTTCTTGATATGGACACATACATGTAGAAATCATATGGGAGGCAGCCAAAGTTGTGGAGATATGGGGGAAAAAGTACACAAAACAGAAATAGTCTTTCAGACAAACAGCAGGGCTGAGGTGTCTTGACCTGTCAAATTTCATCCGAGCTCTTAGCAGTCACTTCATTTTCTGTGCTTCAACTGTCTCATCTCTAAAAAAGAACAACCAATTCCATCTACCTTGTTAAAAGACTGAAAGGATCAAGCAGGACGAGTAAGAAAGCATTCCAAATAGTAACATCCCCACTCCACCCCCCCCCAAAAAAAAAACAAATCAGGGCATCATCACTCCTCACACGGGAAAGTGATGCCTCTATCCGGCCTAACAATTTCAAAAGAAATCAGAGTGTGTGTCACCCTCAGCAAGCCATCTAGGACAAAGGTGACTCGAAATAAAAAACATACTCAGACTGACCACAATACAAAAACCACACAATGGTGTTATTGTTTGCTCCCCCCGTATGGCCACAGATCCATCCTTAAAGGACAGGCAGGTCTCTACTTCGATGTGTTCTATTTTCACAATGTGCTGCTACTCACATTATGAACGCACGGTCCTCACCTGCCTTTCCTAAGTGAAATCCAGTCTTTTGTAGGTCCCCTGATAAGTAATAACTATTGCAATATGGGAAAGGTGCCTGCCATCCCTGGCTGCAGCTGAGGGCCAAGGGCCACTCACTCTCGGGGCCAATGGCTCGAGTCCCAGCCTCCTGGAAGTACATCCTGCTCTGCTGAGTTTCAGTCTGCACTCCCTTTTGATGAGCTCTGCTGCAGTGCTAGGCTGGGGCATCCCTGGGGCTCTCGATAGGGAGGAGATGGTCAGGGCCCAACCCGGTACACAAGTTTGAAGATCACAGGCCATCCGACCTATTCATAGTCACCTCACACAGCTGCATGTCAGTGGAGTTGCCTGGTCTTAAAAGAGGTGGCGTGTGCTGCAGTACTTGCTATGAATTCTGTCAATCACTTGGCTTTACATTCACAGTTGCCTTCTAGCCCTAACCACCAGCAAAAACCCCAAACAAGTAACGAAAACATGACTGGGGAAACACTCTAACATAGTTGTTAAGGCACTGGGCTTGGACTATAATAGCAAATGACAGTTCCACAACTCATTAGAATTATGATCTTGGACAGGTTTTGTGACATTTCTGTGCCTCAGTTTCTCATTTGTAAAGTGGGTATAGTAACAATACCTACAAGTGTCATATAAGCACTGAATGAAGTGATGAATACACAACATTGGCATAGCGCCTGACACATCGCAAGAGTTCAGTGTTTACTAATATTATAAAAACAAGATACTGCCTTTTATTGTTTATAGCATCACAAAATATGGTGTCATAAACAATTTGAAATTAAATTAACATCAGTACTATGCAAAAATGCAAATGCAAGGATCTTCCCATTGTGCTTAATGAGAATGAGATACCAACAGAAAAGGTATAGCATTTGGACCTAATGCTCACCAAATACGCCATAATTGCATCCCTTCTTGGAAAAATTAAAAACAAAAGAAATATCAGTTCCTTTTTAGAGTACTGCAATAACTCTGTTAGAAGGTAACAAAATTTCAGGGACAAATAAAAGAAGTTGCTTATTTATTAGTCAAACAGAAGTCAATCAGAAAATAAGCCCTGATGATTGTTTGTTGGCCTTTGGCTAAAATCAAGTGTAGAAAATAAGGCATGATAATCAGAAATAGATGACAAGGGAAAAAATAGGTATCCCTAAATAATTTTTCATACACACAGTAACAAAAACAGTTAACATTGATGCCTAGAGAAAGAAAACAACAACCACCACCCAAACAGAAGTACTTTCAAAAGCCAGGTATAAAAGAAACTAGCAATGTCAGCTACTTTTTTCTTTCAAACCCTACTTTTAAAGCATGCAATGGCCTAAATAAGTTTTAGTATCCCAAAACATTAAGAAATTAGAAAACTCAATACCAAAATAATTCATGTGTTACTATCATAATTGCTTCTATAGCTAGAAAATTATTATCCTCCTCAGAAAATCCTGGCAAATAGTTCAAAACATTTTCCTTCTGAGTTAATCTAGAAGGAAAAAGATAAAAATTCAGAGTTGATGTCCCCATGTCTAAAAAATCCTATCGCCACTATTTACTTATATGCAAATAATTTTAAATGTCTGTGCAATAGGCATATCTCTTTAGCTTATGAGGTCTTTCTTCTGTCTTTGCCTCATTTCCATTTTCACAACTGTTTCTGTGGAATAAAAATGAAAGGATGCTTTCTTCCTCAGTTTCAGTGTGTGTGTACACACACACACACACATGCATACACACAACACACACATATACACACAGTTTTTGCAAAAGTCTATGTGTGATCAACTCCAGAGAACTACAGCCAGAGAGAAACTGGCAAAGGAGAGGGGAGAAAGGAGAGTTTGATTCTGCTCTCAGAAGCCACCGTTTCTCAGGTGGAAAATAAGAATGTCATGCCATGATAACATTTTGCCTTGTGTCACTATGATTAATAGTCCTAATTTTTTCCAATTAGAGGTGTAAATGCAGCCAGTCAGTAAAATCTAACCAACCTTGCATAGTATGCTTGGTGAGTGCCATAATTTGGATGTGGAACAAAATCTAAAATAATTCTTTTCCTTCTGACAGCTAAGTGTAATATATTTCCACCCCTGAGCTTTTTTTCCACAACAAAAAAGGAAAAAAGGAAAAAATAAGTTATTTTCAAATCTGACCCCGTTGACCAATGTTTTCTTTGAGTTCATACAATGTGACTTAAAAACAGAATGTAGGGTGTAGTTTATTCTTTTGAATAAGTTCAAGACGTTAGCAATGTCTTGCCAAAGACAGAAAGACTCAGGGGGAAAGAGTGAGTTTTATGCAATATATATCAAATTCTAAAATACATAGAAGCAAACTCTGTAGGGAATTTCCTAAGAGCTTCAGGGTAACATATAAAGCATTGAACACATCAATGGTGCAAATTGTACAAATGTAGTAAACTGCCTGTTAAATAGTAAATATCTCATGTACTTCACCTCAGTTACCTGAACACAAACCAAAACATTTCAGATACAGAACAGTCCAGGCATCCCACTAGTCAGATTTCCCAAGGAAATCTCTAACTTATAATGCATTTTAGGATTAGAAAGGAACTTGGAAATCACCTCATCTAACTCTCTCATTTTATGGCTGAGGCCCTAAAGAGATAAATGCTTTGCCTAAGTTCATATAGTTATTATAAAAGAACTAAAATTAGAAGCCTGCACTCTTACTTTCATAAGGTAAACTCCTGTTAACCTTTCCAAATGTGCACTGTATAAAATGATGGCCTCAAACAAATGTTTTTCAGGCATGAGCAGCTCTATTACATCAATGTTGCAAACAGTACCACGTGGTATGTGCGTTCTGGAAAATGCAGTAATTCCATGACAATCCAGACCCCCAAACCAGAAGATTTCTCAACCACCACTTAATGTAGAAAGATGTCAACTCATCAGGAGAATACAGACAGTGACTTCAAAGCTTATTGTAACAGAATTTTAGGTTTTTATTTAGAATACTCCAATCTCATTTCAAGGCCTTCTGCCATATCAGTGGTTTTCAAATTCTGGTTTTCACAATAATCATTTTTTTTTCTTGAATAAACTCTTATATAGAACTTCAAAATGAACTCATAAAAGCAGCATTTCATTCTAATACATTTATTTTATATTTTCAGTTTTATATTTGTACAATTTTGAACCACTTAGAGCAATGATAAAGGTTTCCCATGAGTGAATGTCATTCTGCTATGTGAATTGAAAATAGGGTATCCCTTCTTCCAAGATAAGAAATCCCCAAAAGCCTTGGATATAGCACAACCTGCAATACCATATATGTGGCATACATGGCATGACAACATGTAATCCCACGCAGACCATCTCTAACAACATGTTCAACTGAGTAGGCACCTCTGATAAAACAGGAAGCTACAAACAAACGTTAGTCTATTTCTTTATCATGTCATACATTGCCATATTTTGTTCTGCAACAAGCAAAATGAAAACCCTGTTTCTCATCAATGGCTAACTGCATATTTGGTATGAGCCTCATTTCTGTCTTAAGATAAGAAGTTGCCTTGCAAACTCTCAGGGTACTCTTATTCTGGAAGGAAAAAAAAAACAGTGGTATAAAGTTGTTGCTGCAAAGTTGAATTACTGAAAAGGTTGGAAAAACACCCCAAACTTTCAGGAAGCACTAAAAATGTCTAAGATTTAGAGCTAGCCAGAGGTTGTGTACAATTGACAATTCCATGGTAGCCAGACCATATGACAAATATTTAAATGGAGCCCAGCCGTTGTACAATATTGTAGAGATTTCATTTATAAATATTCTACTACAACCATAAACCTGTACACGTGGACTCCAATAAAATTTAATTGTATTATAAATATATTATAAATTGCAACTTGAATCTCAGTGGTTAGCAGATTTCTGCATGAAACAGCACTCACAGCCTTTCTGTGTTTCATTCTCTACCTGGATCTTTTTAATGGTAATTTTACATCATCACAGAATGAATAGAACCATGATGCATGTTTTGTACTTTACATAACTAATTTCATATACTTTCAGGAAATTCCATCACTTTTCTGACATATATCTGGGGTGTAGGGGCACGCCTTGCCCTGCTCAATTCCATCAGTTCTCGGACATACATCCATCTTCCTCTAGGTTAACACTTTGGGATGTGGAGGCACGCCTTGACCTGCTCAAAGCCTGGCTTCTACTTTCTGGATAAGCTGGCATACAGTTTTAACTACAACCCACTAAATTTAGAATTTCCTTCCTCCTCCAAGAAACCTATTCATTTATTGATTCAACATGTGCTGAGCCTGTGGTCCCCTCTAGGGAGATCAAAGCTAAACCGCAGAGCATATCTGGCTTCGGGGGCTTCAGTAGCCTATGGCAAAAGTAGATGGTGTCAAGGCAGCAAAGCAAGAATCCTGGCAGAGAGAGCTGCAGGGTTAGGTGTGGAACAGAGGAGGGCAGGTACATTTATACTGAGGGGTTCAAGATGGAAAAGCCTGGAGAAAAAAAAAATGCAATTGGGTTTTCCAGGTCAAGAAATGGGAGAGGGCTATTCAGTCCAGGCCAAATCCCAGCAAATGCAGAGGTCTATGGGCCTCAAGCAGCACAGCCCCTCTGAGAAGTGGTAAGGACCCGGTGCAAGAGCAAATACTGGCCAGCAAAGGACAGAACTACAGAAATATGCCAGCTTACAAACAGCCTCGTGCTATGAAATGCCTCAAGACGCAATTCTGACTGCAAGGAAACACTGAAGGCTTTTTCCCCCCTCATTTTTCCTTTTCCAGGTGAGCCATTTCAATAAATACGCTTTTTTAAAAGAGGTCACTGTGGCTTCCATGCAAAAGCATATACTAGTCAGAGGAGATTGCAGGAAGGAGACAATTTAGGAGGATAGCAGTAATTCAGACAAAACAGGGAGCCCCACCAGCTCCTTGGCTGTGCAGGACCAGGCTTCTCTGAGCACGCATGGGCAGAGTGAGAACCCTGGGTCTGTGTAGAACAAGGACTTGCAACACCAGAACCAGAGCTCCCAGCCCCCTGCACCAGAACCAGAGCTCCCAGCCCCCTGCCTCTCAATCCCTCTGGCGGTCCCCCCAGCACCACTGTTCTCCCTGAATTAGTGTGCTACAGCGAGCACACTAATTCAGCGGAAAACTAACAAAGACTAAAGCCGGAGCAGAGACAAGTGAGGACTTATTTCATGTAATACTAGTATTATTAAAAGCATCTTATGTAAAAAGAATATTATAAGCCAGGTGTGGTGGTGCACATCTGCAAAACTTTGGGAGGCTGAGACAGAAAGATCTCATGTTCAACACCAGCCTCAGCAAGACTCTGTTTCAAAATAAAAAAATAAGGCTGCGGGTGTTGCTTAGAGGTAGTACAGCCCTGTATTTTATCTCTAGTGTCATAAAAAATAAAGTATAGTTGGTAATTTCTTCACAGAGCCCCATGGCCTGGGGCTATGCCTCCAGATTCTGGCCCTACATCTCCTATGTGAAGAATGTGGTGCCAAGACAGGGCCCCGCTTTTGCTGAGACATGTGTCTAATCTCAGCCCTTGCCACTGGGTCCCCTGGAGCAAATGATTTGCTATAGGGCTGGAGAGTATGTATATGGCACGAACCAACAGGGCAACAGGCCCAGCTCCCGGTGAGCCCTGATCTTAAGTTAGTTTTTCCTCTGTCTCCCATTCATAGTTTTCTATAATTTAAATGTACAGTACAGTTTCTATTTATAGCTCAAAAAAATCTCCTGAAAAAAAATAATTAATATCAAATCACTCTTTTTTCCTCTCCCCAGTCTTGAAAGGAAATTACATAAAATATAAGCCATTGTCCAAGATACTTAGCACGGGTCAGGTGACAGGAATGAGTGGGGCAGGAAGGGCAGAGGGGAGGCAGAAATTGCCCAGAAGGAAAAGGAAGATTTTCCAACCATTTCAACTATCCTCAGGTGTTTACACTAGACAGCCCAGCAGACTGGGACTCAGGCCTATAGGGAGTATCTTAAATGAAACGCTATTCTTTTGTAGAATTCTAAGTTCTCCAGGATATGAGACACTCCCTCCCCCCCCCCGGGGGCATTTCCTCTGGCACACAAGTGAATCGCATCACCATCCCAAGCAAGTCCTTATCTTCATTGTAAAGCTTCAGAGGGAGATATTTGAACATTCACATTGATTTCTCCCGTGGTACCTGTATGCTCTTCTTTACTAAGTGGATACTGAAAAAATACATGAACACGACACCAACTTTGAAGTGCTGTACAAATTAAATTAGCTAAAACTAAGAAATACTCCAGCCCCTTACTTATCCAGTGATCGAGTCCTCCACCCCTCTGGACGTTCATCACCGTAATGCAATGTTCTACACGGAGTAGACATATCACATAAACATCCCAGAACAGTTTTTCCAATAGAGTATCATAAAATTTGCTTTTATACTTGTCACTAAAGGGGGGAGGGAGATGGAGCAAGTGTACCAGAGAGGGACATAGTGACTGCTCTCAGGAAACACACAAGGATAGTAGAAAACAGAAAAAAAAACACTGCCCTAAATTTTGCTTTCTTCTCTTCAGGGACCTGGCACCCAACAGACAGGCCTTTCAAACATGAGTGTACACCTGAATCGACATAACAAAGCAAAGCCCCGTATAGTAAAGCCTGTTTTAAATGCTAACCTAGATGGTTAAGGCTGCTACCCAGGTTTTTATAAATAATTGTGGCAGGGAGAAATAAAGCAAGTCAGTGCTTCCTGGGCCCAGCCAGGAGGAACTGGACCTCAGACCATGGAAAAGAACTATATGCTGATTACATTATTACACTGAGGTCAAGGATTCTACTTCATTTTCCTTTCTTCCTCTTGCTATAATCCCCCCAATTGCCTTAACTTGGTATCTTAACTTGGACTGTCCTGACAAAAATTTATTTGCTGACCATTCTGGAGGATGGAATTCCCAATCCAGTTCCTGGTGAAAGCACTCTTCCTGACCTCCATAGTGTCATCTTCAAGCATGTGTCCACGTGATCTTTCCTGGGTACACGCAGAGCAAGTAAGTCCCCTAGTATTCCCTTTTATAAGGACACTAATCCTATTGGATCAGGGTTCTACCCTTTTAACTTTATTTAATCTTAATTAATTTCTTCCTCAAAATTCAGCTCTATTTGGGAGTTAGGGCTTCAATATATGTATATTTGGGGAACACATTCAGGCCATAACACCAAGGAATAAGCAATCATTCCTCATAAATGCTAAATAAAACCTCTTCATGTTGTTGAGTCTCTAGGTTGAAAGATTTCTCTTACATAAATTATCCCAGGGCCCACAGTCTCACAGGACAGAGTTTAAGGAACAATGTAAAATTATCAGACAGCAACATGGGTCTTCTAAGGAAACACTTAATAAAAAGAATAGCATTTCATCTTCGGTTAATACATTTGAAGCTATTTTTCAAAGACTGGTTAAGGTTTCTTTTCGAACACTTATGTCCCAAGGCAATCTGAAAACAGAGCCTCACAGTGGCTACTGGGAAATGAACAGGAGCAGTTACATCCTAAGTCATCAAACTGGCCTAGCAAGAAAAGACACTTTAAAATTTTGGAATAAGCCACTTCCTGCATATATAAGAAGAGCTAAATTCAGGCTGTCCAGACTCAACTTGCAACAGTCTTAACTTCTAAGCCTGAGAGAAAAGCCCTATAACAGAAAATAGTGATTCGTTTATAAAAGGATTTATATAGCTTTTCCTTATTATGAATATGTGTTAATGTAGGAAATTATTAAAAAGTAAAAAGAAACCATCAGTTATTGTAATCACAGTCATAACAACACTGCAACATGTACTTTGCATCCTGATTCTTTACATCTCATGAGTATTACATTTTTAAACTCATAATTTTATCTAATATATATAACTTTATTTATATATTTATACATAAATATATAAATATAATTTATATTATATATCATATTATATATAAATTATATATTTCCTCTTAAAACTTGGGACTGTCGAGCGTGGTGGTGCACATTTGTAATCCTGGCATTTGGGAGGCTGAGCCAGGAGGATGACAGTTCACAGACAGCCTCAGCTACTTAGTGAGGCCTTCTGCAAATTAGTGAGAACTTGTTTCAAAATAAAGAATGAAAAAATAGGGCTAGGGGGTGTAGCTTGGGGTCAGAATATCCCTGTATTTCATCCCCAGTTCCCAAAAAAAAGAAAACCAAAAGCTTAGGGCCAACAACATAAATATTTAGTCTTCTGAATCAACCTCTACAAACTATTGATGGTATCAAAGGAAATTTTAAACACAATAATTACAGAGGTCTCTTAAAAAAAAAAAACTGGGGAAGGGACAAACATTTACTGTGTGTGCAACATTGTACAATTCCTCCTATGGTATTCCAAAAGCTTTTCATCCAGACTTCTGGAGAAAACTTCAGATATTTCTCCTTTTTTCAGTGGTGTGTGTGTGTGTGTGTGTGTGTGTGTGTGTGTGTGTGTGTGTGTTGCTGGGGATTAAACTCAAGGGCATAATACCTCTGAGCTACACCCCAACTCTTTTTACTTAGGGTTTTTGTTGTTGTTGTTGTTGTTGTTGTTTTCTTTTGTGTGTGTGTGTGATACTGGGGATGGAACCCTTCTATCTCTAGGCTACACTCCCAGACCTATTTTATATTTTATTTGGAAACAGGGTCTCTTAAGCCAGTGAGGCTGGCTTCGAACCTGCACGATCCTCCTGTCTCTGCCTCCCAAGCACGGGGATGACAAACATGGGTCACCACGCCCAGCTTTACTTAGGATTTGAAACAGGGTCTCACTAGGTTGCTGAGAGTCTTGCTAAATTGCTGAGGCTGATCTCAAACCTGAGATCCTTCTGTGTCAACCTCCCAAATGTATGCCACCACACCTCTCTTTTCATTCTTTATAGAGCTGCTTACCCAGGCTTTGGGCTTTTCTGTTTCTTCAAGAGCTGGCTAAGCCCCAAGCCTATCATTAAGAAAGTGTCACAAACTCCTCAAACAACTGTGGCTGCCTCAGGAACATGAGAACAGGCTCTCTGCTCTTCCCAGGATAGAAGATAGTGTTTTACCCAAGACCTCACTTAGTGAGGAGCTATATTTAGTGGCCACATGCATGCATAGCCATGTTCACAAACCCATCTATCTCTGGTTGTCAATGACAGGATTCTTCCATATTTGAAGGGGGAAAAGGACATAGAATCAAATCTCTACACTTTCACTTAAAAAACTTCAGGGAGATATTTTTAGGTTAATGTGCAATTCATAATAAAACTGGACAATAAATTACCTGGTTTACAGAAACGTTTCACCACTTTGGGGAGAAGTTGTTACCAAATCCACCATGGAAGGTTCGAATTCCTTATCCAGAAGGATTCTCACTAACCACCCTCCTACCAACTTTCTATCTCTGGCATCCTCACAGGAGACCTGAATGGGGGTGAAGAACAGGCACCCATGTGTTGATAGTTTCCAAAAGCCTCCAGTAGCAAGATCTCTCTTCTTTACCAGCTGATAAAAAGTTAAATCCATGTTAAGAACCTGTTTCCAGATTTAGTTGCTTTCCCTCTTCCTTAGGGATACAAATATGATCGCTAAATGCAGGCTGAGTCCAGAAGCTACTCTTCAGTAGGTTCTAACCCTAACTCTTACTATATAGGGATAAAAACAAAGATGTGGGTTTCATCCCACTTTCAAGTCTTCATCCAAAGACTGGCTGATGTGTGCAACTCCCAGCCAAAGTTCCTAGTTATAAGTCAGCACGTACCGTGACACCAGTTTTTGGGCAATTCAAATGAGACTGTCTCTCACCCCACTGCTTCTTTTCTCTTCCAAAAACACACTACAGGAACAAGTACAATATCCAGGGAGCTCCGTTATCAGAGCTTTAAGAGCACCAACAGAATCACTTTTCTGATGAAGACCACAGTACACTTCTCAGAGATGAGTGTCGTCCTCTGCAGACCCTTTTCCTTTCCATCCACCTACTCACCTACTTTCCTGTCCCAGTTGTTTCAGAAGTGGTCATAACTCAATGGAAATGAGATGCAAAGAAAAGAGTCACCAATGCCTCAGGAAAGAAAGAACACACTCCCAGTTTAATGTATTAACTGGTCCTCTAAGCTGATGGGTGAGGGCAATAGGTTTTCCTGCAGCATTTCTAGTTACGAAAGTCACTGAAGCCACACTCTTGATAAGAAAGCAGAAAGAATCCACAATTGGTTTTCTTTCCCTTTTTCTCCCAGCTTTATTGAGTTGTCGATAAAAACAGCATATATTTAAGGCCTACGATGTGATATTTAATATGCATATATATTTTGCAATGATCACAAGCTAAATAATTAACATATCTATCACCTCTCCCCCTCCCCAGTGAGAACACTTTAGATTTACTCTCTTGGCAAATCCCAAGTATATTGTCATCATGCTGTACTATCAATTGGTTTTCTTAATCTAGTTCCATCTGTCCTGAGTTAATACTTTCTAAATTTTGGCAATAAGCCATTATACTTAAATTTTATTTGTTTACTATTACCTTATTTTATTTGTGTATGTGTGGTGCTTTGGATTGAACCCAGCACCTCACGAATACTAGGCCAACACTACCAAATGAATTACATCCTCAATCCCAGACTCAATTTTAACAGTATTGTTTGCCCCTTCCTGTGCAATTACTAGTACTTTGGTGGTTAGTTATAAGAGGCTGCATTAAGGGATGAGAGCTCAAGGCCATTGTAAGCTAAAATTCCTTACTACAAATCACATGTTTTTCAGGATTGTAATAGTGTAATTTTAAGAATGTTAAATTTGATCTGATGGTTCCCCACAGATATTACATATATACCACCCCCCCCCAAAAAAAGTCAGTGTGTAGACATCAATTGCTTTGGCTATTTAAGCACTTTCCAATTTTTGGATGTGTATGCACTTTCATATTATTTGGGGATGTATAAATCTTGTTTATTAAAATATTTGTGCACTCTGTCTTTCAACATCCTTCTGGGGAAATCCCACAAATGTGCATGACCTGGCATGAAATATTTGTTTGGGAGAAAACTGTCACAGTAGCAGAGATAACTAATGCCTCAGCCAGGCAACACACTAGTGGGAAGCAAGAAAAGCCATAAAATTTAGTCTAGTACCAACTCTATATGAGCAGCTAATATTTCTTACTTTGGAGTTCTCTATAGCCATATTAATAATAGGCTTTGAGGTGACTGCTCTTTGGAAATTTGGAGTCTGTCCCTTTAAAACTTGGAATGGACAGGCAGAATACACCAAAAGACTCTGGCCATGCTCCTCAGCCCAGAGCATCTCACCTTTGCTCCAGATCCAGACCTACTTTTGACTAGAAGTTGCCATCTGAAAGTTCTGCACATTTAAGGGACCCAAACAAAAAATCTCTTAATTTTATACTATAACCTTTTTTGTCTAAAAAAATTACTCCATTTATTGAATGTGTAGCATCTGTATTCACTCAGGTACCCAAGCCAGAAACCAGAAACACCTATCATAGACTGCATTTTTGTGCCCCTCGCAAACAAATTCATATCTTGAGACTCTATTCCTCAACTTGATGGTGCTTGGAGACAGGGATTTGGGAAGGCAATGAGGTCATCAGGATGGAATGTTCATGATGGGATTAGTGCCCTTATAATGACAGGCAGAAGAGAGCATTCTTCCTCTCCTAAGGAGCCCCTGCGCTCTATGTGAAGATATAGCAGGTAGGTGTCCATCATCTACAACAGGTAATTGAACCTGTCTCTTGACCTTGGACCTCTTACTCTCTGGCACTTTGAGAAATAAATTTGTATTGTTTAAGTTACCCAATCTATGATATTTTTACTATATTAGCCTGGCCTGACTAGGACAACATCTTAAACTCCTTTTATCCACCCTAGGATAGGTGGTTATCACACCCTATCATTTCCTAAATCTCTCTCAGATGCAATCACATTGGATCATCCCAAAGGTCGCTAACCTGTTCACATACTTATCTCTCATCCATTAACTGCAATAACCCTTTACTCATCTTTATGACACCCATCCTCCTCATCAGCAAAAGTATGTATGTGTAAAGTTTAGTTCTACTCATATTTCCAAACAAAAAGGATATTTTTAAATTTATGGGAGGGTGTGGTGGTACACACCTATAATCCCAGGACTTGGGAGCCTGAGACAGGAGGATCACAGGTTCCTGGCCAGTCTCAGCAACTTAGTAAGGCCTTCTGGAACATAGTGTTTCAAAAATAAAATATAAAATAGGGCTGGTGGTGTAGCTCAATGGTAGAATGCACCTTAGATCAATTCCAAGTACCAAACACACACAAAAAAAGAAAAGAATTTACTAACGTTCTAATAAAAGAATTATTCTCAAAGCTGGTTGTGGTGGTGCACACCTGTAATCCCAGTACTTGGGAGGTTGAGACAGGAGGATCCCAGGTTGGAGACCAGCCTCAGAAACTTAGTGAGAAATAAAAAATAAAATAGGGCTGAATGTGTAGCTCAGAGGTAGAATGCCTCTGGGTTCAGTCCTCAGAACCACAGGTGTGTGCGCACGCACACACACACACACACACACACACACACATGTTATTCTCATTTGCTCATTGACCACATATTCTCCTTATGCTACACATTTTATACAGTCTCAATCCTAGTCTTTATTTCTTTTATAACTGATTATACAATAATCTGATGTAATCATAATCAAAATTAATTAAACTATTTTTTCTTAATTAAACTATTATATGGTCATTTATGCAAAGAACAGCTCTTTGCATACAGTGTTCTGCTCCTATTGGCTTGTTGTTGTTTATGTAAACATTAAGGAGGGGGATTATTCCTTGAAGCTTCTGCTAATAACTACCCTAGTAGGCAGTACGGCCTAACAGCAAAGACTTCATGGGTTCCAATCCTTTATTGGGTAAAGTTAGACAACTTACTAAACCCTTCTATAATTCAGTTTCCTGTGAAACATGAGTCGTAATTCAATCTTGTATTATGGAGTAACATTACTAAATGATAACATAAGCTCTTAGAATTGTGCTCAGCATGCAGCCAGTGCCACATATGAAGCTATCTTTATATTATACATAAACATCTTTATATATTTATGTGTTTATAATATACAAGTTATACTTATACACAATAAAGTTTCCAAAAAGATCATATTAATTTTCAATACATCAGCAGAGTATTACATATCAGTCTTACTGCAACTAAGACATTAACACTTTTTTATTTCTATTTAATTAGTAGGTATCCAATGATGGGTTAGCATATATTTTTTTTAATGCCAGACAGGACAACAGTTGTCCTTTCAGTAAGTTTAAATTACTTAACTAAATATAGGCTTGAAGAACTATACTGCTTTATCCTTTTGTTATACCTATTCTGGCCAAATAAATTTACCAATTAAATATCTTAACAAGTTTACAAGCCTACTTGGTACTCTAAAAATGATCAACAACATAAAAAGGTACAAAAATTATGTGTGGTGATCCTACAACTGGCCACATACCTCAGCAGAGGTATGCAGAAAGAACCTATTAGGAGGACACATGAACTCAGAGGTAACTTAATATAACATTTGTGATGACTGAATACTTGCTCCATCTTTCTGAAAAACATTATATTTCTTATTTTTATTTTTTTATTTTTGTCGTACTGCGGGTGGAACCCAGGGGTGTTCTACCTCCGAGCTATTCCCCCAGCCCTATTTTTTTTTTTTTTTTTTTTTTTTTGCAGTAATGGGGATGGAGCCCAGGGGCATTCTACCTCCGAGTTACACCCCCAGACCTATTTTTTTAATCTTTATTTTGAAACAGGGTGTCACTGAGTTGCAGAGGGCCTCGCTAAGTAGCTGAGGCTGTTCGCGAACCCGGATTCTCCTGTCTCAGCCTCCCAAATGATGGGATTACAAGCATGCGCCACCACGCCTGGCTTCCCCCAGCCCTGTTTTTTTGTGGGTTTTTTTTTTTTTTTTTTTTGAACAGGGTCTCACCAAGTTGCAAAGGGCCTCACTAGGTAGTAGCTGAAGCTGTCCGTGAACTGCGATCCTCCTGTCGAAGCCTACTAAATGCTGGGATTACAAGAGTCCACCACCACACCCAACTCCCAAGAAACTATATAAAAAAGACAAGCTGATTTACACTGAAGGGGAAAAATGTAAGTAAATTCTAAGTGAAAATAAACAAAAAGATGTGACTGTTAACAACAATAAACAACAAAACCCAACAACCATCAACTCTCTGCCAGAATCATGAAATAAATTTAACAGAAACCTAACAAGGTCTGAGTTCTAATCCTTCTAGTATTATCACACATGTGGCATTTAGATCAGTGGTTTTCACAGTGTGGGTCAGAATCCATTAAGTCACTGAATCAATTTAATGACCAGCTTTTATTTTTAATGAAAAAGAATAGAACATCACACAGAATATGGGCAAATATGGTTTCAACTGTAGGTATGGGATGATGCTTGAGGGCGTTTGTGTACATACTAGATCAATAAATTAAATATATTTCTTTTCAGAATAATAGCATTAAAGGCTACTTATCTGGAATAAGCCACTTTTTGAGAATGTTTGTTCATCTCCTAAGTGGAAGTTATCACTCCACTTGAGAAGCAAGACTCAAAATAGTTCCATGCTTTTTCAACTGTGGAGCACTGTACTAATATGTTATACTTAACTAGTATTTTTGTTAGATTTCCTTGGACTTTAATGTGTCTTTGATACATGTTTATAGTATAAAGTCATTATGCTAGAAACTTAGACATATTGCATCAAAGTTAATTCTGAAAGTGTTACCTCCTTTTGGTAATGAGAACAGCTGAAGAGAGGAAAATCAGTACTTCTTGAAATTTTACATCTCATTTGTGGTATCCACCACAACAGCCTCTGGCGGAAGAAAGCCGGAGAGGCAGGGCATCATCTCTGTTACTATGGTGACCTTGTGAAAGAATCATCACTTAGGAGAATGACCAAGAGAGGGAAACATTTTTATAGGCTATTCCCACAGGAGGTTAGATCAAGAACATCAGCTGCCACCCTATCATCTGCACAGCCCTTCAATGGTACTTTACTTAGAGGTATAAATCATTCCTCTTTTCTTCCCACATAAAGTCCAGAATCCTGTGTTAGGCTCTAAATGTCACAAATAACCCCAAGCAGGACATTATTTAGGTATATGTGTTATCTAGCTACCACATGGCACTACAAATACAAAACATGGTAAGAAATGGTTAGCTAAGAAACTGAAGAACAATAAGAGTGAAGGTACACACCCTCCAAACTCTCCCACACAAGCTACCATTAAAGCACTTCTCTAAAGGAAAGAGACTCCAAAGAATCTGGATTTAAAAAAAAAAAGTACCTCTCCTCTAAAACAGAAGGATATTTAAACAGAAGGAATGTAATTCCTACTCATATGAGTTAAAAAGCCACTTCCAAAGAAATACAGGACAAAAAATATTTGTGAGGACTCAGCCATATTAGCACTCTAATACTTTTATTTTTAAAATGATACTCATAAGCCCAGCACAGTGACAAAGGGCTGTAATTACAATACTTGGAAGGCTGAGGCAGAAGGATCTCAGATTCAAAGCCAGCCTTAGCAATTTAGTGAGGTCCTCAGCAACTTAGTGAGATTCTGTTTCAAAATAAAAAATAAAAAAAATCTGGGAATATAGGTTGGAGGTAGAATGCCCCTGGGTTCAATATCCAGTACCACAAACAAACAAGCAAGACATTTATGACCTTTAAGAGTAGTTTGTTCTGAATTTTGTTTCTTATAACACTCATGGATTTTTTTGCTGAATTTTTCCCCAGCCCATACTCTGCAGCCAAGCTTAACCTGGCTCGCACACGTTAAACACCTGATTGGGTTTAAGAAGGTCCAGCCTGCAGCTCAGGACTGGCTCACCTGGGGATGCTGTGCATAAATGATGCCTACTGGACAAATGAACAAAAACAGATGTCTAACGGCTTTAACTTGCTCTGTGAATAATGCCCACAACTTCAAGGGAGGGGAGGGCGTAACAGATGAGGACATGCAAGAGGCAGATAGTGGTCGTGAGGAAATCTGTGAGTGGGAGATGGAGAGCTAGTCACTGCCTGTGGAGCTCCTACTAGAGAGAGCGAGCTGAACAGATGGAAAAGTGAGCAAACATCTCCTGAGTTCTGCCAGCTTGCCAGGTAGTTTTTGCTTACCTCCAATCTTATTTAAACCCAAGTGGGATGTGTCACAACAAAAGTGTCTCTTTCATAGCAATCTCTACACAATAGGCATATTTTTTTCTATCCAAAGGACACATTTGGTTGGAAAAAACCTAACAGAATTAGTTCTAGGAAAGACTTTATAGAGTACCTGACCCATCCTTTGGGAATCAGGAAGATTAAGTGACTTACCTAAGGTCACACAATTGGTAGCAGTACCTAAACTATGATCAAGAGCTAATTAGAATGGCCTAAGATAAATATGTCCATCATTGTGATTGCAGTGCTGGGGATAAACCCAAGGCGTCACACATGCTAGGCAGGTGCTCTCCCACCAAACTACATCCCAAGCCCGTATTAATAAGTTTTGTTTTGTTGTAGCTGTTTTTTGGACTGGGGTTGAACCCAGGAGCATTACCTTTGAGCTACACCCCCCAGTACTTTTTTTTTTTTTAATTTTGCAACAGGGTCTCACTAAATTGCTAAGGATCTTGATAAAGGCTGGCTTCCAATCTGCGATCTTCCTGTCTCAGCTTCCCACATACTGGGATTACAGGCATGTGCCACCATGCCCAGCTTAACAAGTTTTTACAAGACATGGTTTCCTATCCATTAGAACTATAGCTTTATCACTATATCTTTCTCAAGAATCAGAATACTCAGGAATGTTACTGACTGCATATTGCTTGAAAATCCTTCATGAATTTCATGGAGGAACTAGTGCCTAAGCATTATATCTCAAAAAAGATGTTCTAACTTGAATATATCTTACTATTACTCTAAAATTAACGTAATTTTACCTGATTATAGTATTTTGCTTACACTTTAATTATAAATTATAAAGACATAAGTATCCCATATGAAAGAGATGGTACATAACAAATACCATAAAAAAATCAACAACTTGCACTAAACTGCAGGTATCCTAAGTTACAAAGGCTGATTATTTCAAAGGAAAGAAACTAAATTATTATTATATCTTATATCAGCCAAAAATTTGTGCCCCCAAAATATCTCTGCTTTAATAACTACAAGAACTAAGAGAGAGAAACACATACACCAAGATTAAAAAAAAAAAAACATACACAGTATAAGCAGCTACAAATAGTACTCTCCATGGTGAGAAATAAAGTCCATACATCATAATTATCCTAGCAAAATTATCATCTTACACACACACACACGCACACACACCAACAGATGGATTCTAAAAAACAACTAAGTGTTCTACAAGCCAAATGCTCAAATTTAATATTAAAAGATGATTAACATTCCTGTATGTGTGACATTGCATTAAAAACGACAATGACAGCAATAATTCTGGGCAGAAGACCCCTCTCTGTTCTTGCCTTTCATCCCACTCAACCTCCTGTTCCCAAACATGTGCACACCCTTCTACCTCCCCCTACTCTGCAACCAAATCACAACCACCCAAAACCGAGATGTCTGCTGCAGCCCAAAACATTTGACTGATAATATCCGGTTTGCCATTCCAGGAAATCCCAGAGCGGTTTTTAAGCTTCTGCCCACAGCTTGTAAAGAAAGGCAAGAGATGAACTAATCGATACCAGCACCCCAGCTGTGACCTGGCACAAAAAGAAATCAAGAAAATAAATCCCATCTATAATCTGTATAATTTAACACTTGGAAGAAAGCAACATCTGGGATGGACTCCAAGCAGGACAGTGATGCTGGATGGGTCTGCACTTCCTGCACGAGTGTTGAGGACAGTTAAGAGATGGCACTCTCTGGTTCCTCTCCAGTTCAGCCAAGGCAATATCTTTTTCCTAGCAAGTGTTAACCTAGCCCGCTCCCTCCCTCCCCCCCCCAAAAAAAGGGGAAAGAGAAGCAACCAACAACAGCTATTCCTGGCCAGTAGGGTACACTTGGGGAAGGCTCCCCCTGAAGAGAGGGAAAGCTGGAAACCTTTCTCAAAGGTGGGTCCAGGACAAACTATTGTCTTGCTAACCAGACACGGTCCAGAACGGAAGCTAAGGCACAATAGGAGAACATGGGAATGACTTTGTTAATCATACAGTCCTTTCAGTCAACTTCAAAGTCCTATCCCCAGGTTGAAGTTGGGGGCGGGCGGCAGTTTCCTGTGCCTATGACTCTCTGAAAAGGTTTTCCAGATTATTTTAACTGCAGGAAAATAAATTTAAAACATAAGCAGGTATCTTGCATCATCTAAATTACTAGATCTGTCCCCAGTAGAAACAAGTACGCCAGTGAGCAGGACAGGGCATTATAGGAAATAAAGATTATTAGTAAAATCCACAATATTTTCTTTCTTTCTCTCTCTCTCTCTCAGACCTTCTGGGAGGTTATAATTGCATTTAGCTGCTTCAGCTTGTCAGAGAGGCTGGCTTCTTCTTAATAGTCTCAACCCTAAAAGGAGTAACTGTCAAGGGGCAACCCAGCTGAAATCAAACAACAAAAACGGGAACTGTAATCCGCCAGAAAGGGGAGGAGGGAAAGGAAGAGAGACTCCGGTATTCATCAGTCAACATTAATGTCCTTTGTTGTTCACCTTTGCACAGAAAAGCGAGCGCTATCCTGTTCCTTTTTCTCTGAACGCCAGTGTCAGGGTAGTCCTTTCCTAAAAGCCTTCGCCCTGCCTCAAAGATCCAGGCTTTCTGACCCTCCTTGCCCATTATCTGCCTGTCCTCTATGGCCAGCCTCCCTGTGCTCACCCCGGGTCGACAGGGGTGGCCAGAAGTAAAAACACTGCTGAATTATCGGTTCCCCTGCAAAGACCAAACAGCCAAGCGGCACAGATGTTAAAATTTACCAATCCCCCGCCCCGCAGCGCACACCCGGTCCACCAGGGAAGTGAGGGAGAAAGGAGGCTCGGACCGGGCTCGATCTGTCAGGAGGTCTCTTAGGAGGACTGTGCCACATTCGCCACTCTGGCAATGCTGACTCCAAACCCAGGGATTTTGCGCCTCCCCACTGTTTGGGGGATGTTCTCGCCGCCGGACTGTGGTCTCCCTGACCACTCCTGGCTAATCCTCACGGACCACTGCCGAGCCTTCGCCGCCTTGGGCAAAAAGGGGGAAGGAGAGGGACCCTGTCCTCCTCCTCTTCCAACTTGACACACGACGCGCCCATCGCCACTCCAAACTCCAGGCGCAGAGCCCCGAGAGGGCGGGCGGGCCTGCCGCTGCCCCGCCGTCCCGGCGCTTTGGCAGCTGGTCCCGGGCGATCGCAGCGGGCCGAGGGCAGACGGGACCCCGGCGTGCGCCCCCCGGCCCGGGGCTGGCTCGGCAGAGCCCGGGACCCGCTGCGCGATGCCAGGACTCGGCATTTGCAGCCCGGAGGAGCCAGAGGGGCGCGGGGAGCAGGACGAGAAATGCGCACCCGCTCCGGCCAGGGCAGAATAAAAGTTCGCCGGCAGAGACTCACCCACGCCGTATTTCTCGTGCTCCGTAGGTATCCACATGGCTAAAGGTGGCTCCGGGGTCTTCAGGCTTTGTAATCCCCGCGCCCCGCAACCAGCTCACAACAATGCACAGCTCGGGAGTAGCGGCTGCAGCGCAGGAGCCCGGCGGCTCCGCGCGGGCTGCGGGCGCTGGGCAGGGTCTGCGCTGGAGGCTCTGGATCCGGCGCTGACACCGCTCCGCCGAGGCTGCGCCGCCCGCCACTCTCCCGGCGGCGGCTGCTCACAGCCTTCCGACGCGCTCCCGAGGACCCGGCGGCGCAGTCATTGTTCTGATTCACTGAACTAAGCGAACACGCCGGGGCACTCTCGGGCGCACCCCCGCCCGTCAGCGCCTCTTCCAGCGCTCCTGTCCCAGAGCCCCGGAGCACGCCGGGAATTGTAGTTCTCAGTCGCTCAATCACGGAAGGGGCGTGGCGAAAGCAGTTAGGGGCGGGGATCAGGTTTACTCGACCCATCCTATTGGATCAGAGCGAGCCGGCGCCGCGTGGGCGTGGCGCAAACGCCGCGTGGACGAGGCGTGCGCCTCCAGACGCGTTTCTATTGGTGCGTGTCCAGCTTGGTCCCGCCCCGTCCCGTAACCCTCCCCTTTCTGCCTTGCGGGGTAATGGCTGCTCCCAAGACCCAGGGGGCAGCTACGGGAGTAGAGGAATGCCGTGGTGGGACTCGCAGTGAAACCCGAGGAGTCAGCTGTGAAGGTGAGTATAGTGCCCCTGAGGTGCGGGTGATTTGTCTTCCTCTTTTCATGACTGGAGTGCAGCTTCCTGCCGGCCGGACCCTGGCAGCCCTTCAGCGCAGAGGCCACCTGGGCGCGAGGGAGCCCGGGGCGGGACCCAGTGGGATGGGACGTGGTCCAAGGCGGCTACTTGGCAGAATCTGTCCCGGGAGGATGGATAGAATGGGACGAAGCGGCCTTCCCGCAACCGGGGAAGCATCCTGGGCTCTTGTCTTCCGGTTTGGAGCTCCCAGCTTCGCTCTGGCCGCTGAGTGGGTGTGGACCAGGTCAGGTCCTTTTTTCCTAGCCAGTGTCCTGTCCTCATCTCGGTTTGCTGCTTTTTGGCCTCGGAGACGTGTTTTATTTTGTTTTGAGCGGATTTCCAGTCTCAGCCTGGCCGCTGCCTTCCAGGACATATTTGCCAGTTGTTGGCTGGGGTGCTCTCTAGGGAAAGTGTGTGTGTGCCTGCCTCCTAGGCATCCTGTAGCCTGTTGACTAGTCTGTGCCTTCTCCAGAATTGAGGCTCTTAGAGAAAGAGAAAACAAAGTGATAATTTGCACTCTTGTCTTCAGAGAACATTTAAAGGTGTTTATGAAAACCATCACTACTTTGTCTCTTTCATGTTGTCTTCTGATCCACTGTAGTGATTTTTTTTTTTAAATCAAACTTTGAAAGCTATGGGTAAATTATCTCTGGGACTCCTTCTAGCGTTCGTTTTTCTCTACTCCACCCCTCTCTTTGCCTTGGTGTGTAAAGGCAAAGAGAGTTCTTTCCAAAAGCCTTCCAAAAGAGAGTGCCTTCCAAAAGCAAGTTCTCATTCTTTGTTGGATATGATTCGGGGCTTAAATTTGGTTCTCAATTCTTGTTGAGGCTTTTTGCCTTTGTTTTTGCTTTCATTTCTAAATTGCCACTTTTGTCCTAATTTTTTTTTAATCTCAGCAGCACATGGATAATTGCAGTTTCTTCCCACCTTCCATCAGTGGAACTCCCTAGCTCTGAAGTTATTTTATATATGTACCAAATAAATCTTTGGTAGGCTTCTGAGTTAAATAGTTATCTGAGTGCTATGGCACATGCCTGTAATGCAAGTACTTGGGAGGCAGAGACCAGAGGATTGAGGGTTCCAGAAAAGCCTCAGCAAGTAATGAGACTCAGCAACCTAGCAAGACCTTGTTAAAAAAAAAAAAAAAAAAAAAGGAAAAACAAAAATAGAAGCCAGGTGTGGTGGAGTTCACTTGTAATCCCAGTACTTGAGAAGGTTGAGACAGGAGGATCCTAGGCTTGTGGCCAGCCTCAGCTACCTAGTGAGGCCCTTATCATCTTAGTGAAGCCCAGTTTCAAAAATTAAGAATAAAAAATAGGACTGGGGATGTAGCCCAGAAGTCGAATGCCTCTGGGTTCAATCCCCAGTTCCACAAAAAAGAAAAGAAAAATAGAACTGAGGGTGTAGCTCAGAAGTACAATGCCCCTGGGTTCAATCCCCAATACCACCACCAAAATAATAAAACAACAACTTATCCCTACTTCGTTAACACTTTATCATTGGGTTGGCCATATTTTTAGCTCTTTCTGACATAGATAGTGGTAACAAACTTATTAAGGGTTTTCACACTCAAAGTTCCAGAGAGCTGCGAGTTTAAAAATCTAAAGATGGGATCTTTAGTGAATTTGTCTCACAGATTAACTTATAAAAAAAAGAAATTTGGATGTGCCTTCCAAAAGCATATATATCTTAAAATTATTAGTTAAAATTATATTTTCAATATAAACATTTCAGTTGATAAAGTGAAAAAGTAAAGTTTTTCATCATATATTTCAAAGTCTCAGTCTCAAAGTTATTAAGTGGTAACAGTTTAGTGTATAGTTTTTCTGACATACTCCTATTTGACACACATCTGTGTGGTTTTGTTTTTATGGTACTAAGGATTGAACCCAGAGGCATACTACCTCTGAGCTATGTTCCCAGCCCTATTTTATTTTTAGTTTGAAACAGGGTCTCACTAAGTTGCTGAGGGCCACACTAAGTTGCAGAGGCTGTCCTTGAAACCAGTCCTCCATTATCGGCCTCTCAAGTATTGGATTACGTGCATGTGCCACCATGCCTGACTATATGGTTTTTATTTTAAGTAAAAAAGGATAATTCTAGTACACTCAATTTTTATTTTTTATTTTATTTATTTATTTATTGCAGTACTGGGGATTGAACCCAGGGATATTCTACCTCCAAGCTATACCTCCAGCCCTATTTTTTATTCTTTATTTTAAAACAGGGTCTCACTAAGTTTAAACTCAAAGATTTGAAGCTTTCTTTTTTTCGCTGACTTATGAGGAACATTCTTCCATATCATTACATGTTGTTTCACTTCTTTTAAGGAATGCATTCATATTTTTTAATATGGATCTTCAATAAGTTAACCATCTCCCTATTAATGAACATATAATGTGGCTTTTCTTTTTCCATATTATCACAGAAAACAGATTTATGTGCATATAGCCTTGCCTACTAGATGTGTGTTTCTTCAGGAATTGCTGGGTCCATGGTTATGAGTGTTTAAAGGTTTGATAGATGCCAGATTTAGAAGCTATTTAACACACATTTTCACCAGTAAAATAAGTGTCCTTTTCTCCGTATCTTCACCAACTGTGAGGAGGTCATTAATCCAGGACCAATATATAACTATTGGACTGAATTAAGTAACTAGCAGAAAGCTTAATTTCATTTACCAGTTTGTTTTTATCAAAAGTATTAAGCATGAGCCAGGCGTGGTGGCACACACTTGTCATCCCAGTACTTGGGAAGCTGAAACAGGAGGATCCTGCAGGTTCGAAGCCAGCCTCAGCTACAGACTCTGAGCAACATAGTGACACCCTGTTTCCAAATAAAATATAAAATAGGTCTAGGCCTAAAGGTAGAAAGTTCCTGGGTTCCATTCCCAATACCCCCCACCCACACACACAAATATTAAGCAGCAATGAATTTGTAGTGTTTGTAACAAAAGAATTCCTCACCCTGCTTCAGAATTGCCCAGTATTTTATTGACATGTAGCGATCAATGAGAAAACTTAATGGTTGATATTTATGTCATTCTTATAAGTGAAGTTGTCACTTAAATTTTCTGTCATTCTGTGACTTTACCAAAATTCTTTGCAGAGCCAGCAAGGTGTGGTACAAATTTTATATCAAAATAAATGTATTAAAAGTATATTAAGCCGGGTGTGATAGCATATGCTTGTAATTCCCAGCATTTGGGAGGCTGGGACAGGAGGATCAAGGTTCGTGGACAGCCTCAGCTACTTAGTGAGGCCCTTTGCAACTCAGTGAGGCCCTGTTTCAAAATAAAGAAAAAAAAAATAGGGCTGGGAGTATAGCTCAGAGGTAGAATGTCCCCGGGGTTCCATCCCTAGTACCACAAAAAAAGTATATTAATATTTTTTGCTAGGCAACTTAGGTTATCAAATATGACTTTGTGTAAAACATATACCTTTTTAATCTCTTGAAAATTGTCTCTTTTAAGAAGTTCCCCTCCAGCTCTAATTAAAATGTCAAGCTGTATGTTTAATATCCTGGGACAGAGGAATCTAGGGAATTCTTTAAAAGAAATCCTTAAAATTCGACTAAATCCCTGCTAAACTGAATTCATGGTGTGCAGGCAGGTACAGTTGCCTGACTTCCTGCTGCCCTGTTTCTCTGCAAGACGGTCCATGGATTGATCAGATCTCAGGCAAATATTTTCCCAGCGCTGCAAGAAATATATTGAGCAGAAACTAGGATTTTATGTTGCCCCTCAAAACTAAGAACAAATAACAAAGTAGGGCTGGGGGGTTAGCATGATCATAGGGCACTTGCCTAGCATATCTAGCACCACAAAATAAGAAGGAAAAGAAGAAGAAAAAAATAATAATAATAGACTACCCATCACACTTGGGGCTATGTTACTGATATTTGTTCCTTTTCTGTTTTTAGTTAGAAGTCAGTAAGGTAGCCAGGCGTGGTGGCGCACACTTGTAATCCCCTGGCTTGGGAGGCAAAGACAGGAGGATCTCACAGGTTAGGAGCCAGCCTCCCTGGCTTAAGAGATCCTGTTTCAAAAAAAAAAAAAAATAGGTCTGGGAGTGTAGCCCAGAAGTAGAAGGGTTCCATCCCCAGTACCACCAAAAAGAAAGAAAAAAAAAAGTCCGTAAGATAACAGTAAATAATAATTTGCAATACGTGCAAGAGGATTTTGAGGATTTTTGTAACAATTGATTTCTTCTGATGTTTTTAACCTGTATCTCTATGCTGTTATATTCTGACAAAGTCTATTTTCCTTTCAAGTACATGCCCAGTAGAGGATGATCGTAGTAGTATTTGGATTTATGACATTTTTCCTGTAGAAACCTCATCTCTTTTGTAATGTCTCTGGAAGAAGTGGGGGAGGGTAACAGTCAATTTCTCTCCCTTCCCTTCTCTTCCCTTCCCTTGCTGAGGCTAGCCATGAATCTGTGATCCTCCTGTCTCAGTCTCCCCAGTAGTAAGGTTACTGGTGTGTACCACCATGCCTAGCTCATTCTTACATTTTCTATTCCAATAAATAACATCAAGTCTAAGCTAGAAACCTAGGACGCTCTTTTGATTCCTGTCTTATCCTCAGATAACTGAATTCCATTAGTTACTGAGTCTTATTTTTCTTTTCAATCTGTTCCTCTTTTCATCTCTATGGTCACTATGCCAATTCTTTCTAACCACTACCATCACTGTTGGGTTACCTGTGTCCTCCACCCCTCAGCCTGCTCTTGAGTACCAAACCTTGTCCTTTTGGCTTTAGTCTGCCTGATCCCATTCTTGGCACATTGTCAACATTTAATAAATGTTGACTAAAACAGTATTCTAACCTGCAAAACTGAAAAACTTGTTATTTCTCTCAATCAATCTCTCTCTCTCTCTCTCTCAACTTTACCAACTTTAGTCTGTATTCTAAAACAAGTGTATACATGATTTTCTACTTGAAATCTTCAGTGTAACTATGCTGCATGTATAACTAAGATCTAAATTTTCTGTGACATTTATTTTATTTTTCTAACTTCATCTTCAGTTATCCTGCTTCCTCTCCCATATCTTCATTGTCTACTTAGCATATCAGATTAGTTAATTTTTGGCAATTTTGTCTGGACTATGAACATACTAAAGGTAAGAGTTGGCTCTTTTTACTTTTATACAGTCAGTGTTTATTAGAGCTACATGTAGTAAATCTATAGCAGTTTAATCCTTAGAATCTGAAATTTATTCAAAGTATTTAGAATGGCTGCTATTTTAAGTAGCGGGATTAAAATAGAATAAAAACCTGAGTAGATGTTTTATACTTGTGAAAGGTATACATTCCAAACTAGAAATGCAAAATATCATAAAAAAGATAACATTCTGTGCATGTAATCATACATCATGATGACGTTCAGCGTGTACACATACTTGGTGAGCCCACATACACACACACACACACACACACACACACTCTTCCCACCCAATTCCCTCACCGTCCCTGTGCTTTGAAATTAGCATTGATTAGCTGGGCGTGGTAGCGCACGCTTGTAATCCCCGCGCTTGGGAGGCTGAGACAGGAGGATCGCAAGGGTTCAAAGCCAGCCTCAGCTACTTAGTGAGGCTCTCAGAAACTTAGTGAGACCCTGTTTCCAAATAAAAATATAAAATGGGTCTGGGAGTATAGCCCAGAGGTAGAAAACCTCTAGGTTCCACCCCCAGTACCACCAAAAAAAAAAAAAAAAAGAAATTGGCATTGATAATTTTGTGCATGTACATCATGTCCACTGAAGTGCTTCCTTCATTGAGTCTCCCTTCCCCCATCCACCTTTCTCCCTTAGGCCCCCCCATCACTGCAGTAGTGTTTCTCCTCCTTTGTCTAGAGCCCTTCCTGCATCCCAATTTCTCCTCAGTTTTCACATATCAGAGAAAACTTTAACCTTTAACTTTTTATGACTGACTAATCTCACATAACATAATATTCTCCAGTTCTATACATTTCCTTGCAAATGACATAATTTTGTTCTTCTTTGTAACTGAGTGGAATTTCAATGTATGTATGTCCCATAATTTTGTAATCTATTCATCTGTTGATGGACATCTAGGCTGGTTCCGTAATCTGGCTATTATGAATTGTGCTACTATAAACATAGATATGCCTGCGTCATTATGATGGTCTGATTTCATTTCCTTTGGGTGGATACCCAGGAGTGGTATAGCTGGGTTGTATGGTAAGTGTAGTTTTGGCTTGCATCTTTCTGATTGCTAATGATGTTGAACATTTTTTCATATATTTATTGGCCATTCTTTTGTGAAATGTCTATTTAGTTCACTCGCCCTTTTTTATTAGGTTTTTTTTTTTTTTGAGGGAGTTGGCAGTACATTTCTTGAGCTTTTTGCATAGTGTAGATATTAGTCTTCCATCAAAGGAGTAACTCGCAAAGATCCTCACCCATTCTGTGGACTCTCTTAAGGTTCTTGCACCACCATGCCCGGTTTCTCAGTCATTTTCCAAATGAAGTTTAATATTTAGATAATGATTAAAATTTTCTGGCTGAGAATAGTGGCACATGCCTGTAATTCCAACATTTAGGAGACTGAGACAGAAGGATCACAGGTTGTGGCCAGTCTCAGCAACTTAATGAGGCTCCCGCCAACTTAGGGAGACCCTGTTTCCAAATAAAAAATAGAGCTGAGGGTATAGCTCAGGTGGCATGCCCCTGGATTCAGTCCCTAGTAGTAAACACACCACAATTTTAAAGTCTACTGTCCTGGAATGCATAAACTTAGGACATGAACTTTAAAATCTATCTTCTGACACCTGTGTTTCTGTTCTCCAGTTTACTACAGGCTGTCATCCTATTTCTACAGATCAACTTTAAGTCCAGTCTTATGTATTTGAACATAATAGTAGAAATAAGACTAGACCCTATTTTGGAAAAAATGGATTTAAATTTCTCTGACACTTAATAGCATTTTAATATAGTCGTATGTACTGTCATGTTAATGAAAATAGACATACTGTATATTGTAGGTTGCATATTATACCTTGTAGAATTACTGTAGTTATTTATTAAATTATATATTTATAAAAGTCTAGCATAGCCAGGTGTGGTGGCGCACGCTTGTAATCCCTGCGCTTGGGAGGCAGAGACAGGAGGATCGCGCAAGTTTGAAGCCAGCTGCGCTGGCTTAAGAGACCCTGATTCCAAATAAAAATATAAAATAGGTCTGGGAGTGTAGCCCAGAGGTAGAAGGCCTGCCAAGGACCCCAGTACTGAAAAAAAAAAAAAAGTCTAGCATATTTTCTGTTATAAAGTTAGACCTCAGTAAATATTTGTTGCTTTCATTATAAAGCTATGCCTAGTTGAACTATAAAACTGCCTACTCTCTGATACTCTATTATTAAGTATTGTTAAGGAGCGATCTAAGTTGTGGTGTAACCTAGGGGAAGCTCAGGAATGCATTGATGATAACTGCTTCTGCTGCCCCAGCTCTCCTGGAATTTGGGGGCTGTCAGAGTATCTGTCAGTTCTATGTGCAAGTATTCCAACTATGTGCTATGAAAGCCCTTTATATTTACCAATATTTACCATCTGTATCTTTTCTCACTTGTGTACAATCTGCCCCCTCATACTCAGCTTTCACCCCCATGTATCCACCAACACTGAAGAGTCATCAAGAGGCTCAGGTAACCTTGTTACTGGGATAGCTTCACAAGGTATGGGCCAGAGAATATCACTGATGATGGTAGCTAACATCTGTTGAATACTAACTGTGCCAGGTACTGTTTCACATGCATTTATGGGTCTTGCCTCTTGACATCCTCACACTTAGGAAAATATTTACATTATGTCCTTTCTATTTGTAAAGGAAACACTGATGCAAAGTGTGGCTTATGCAAGGTCATACAGTAACTGAAGGAAGACCTTTGTCCTGCCCACTATTACAACAATTTGTTATAGTAACGAAATTCCATGAAACAAAGTCTGAAACATACTTCCTTGAAGCATAAGTATGTCTAAGACTAATGCTTCTATAGCAAGACAATGTAGTGTAGTAAAAAGATTTTCAAGTCAGACTAACTTAGAATGAAATCCTGGTTACTTACAGCCACAGACCAAGTAAACCTCGGAACCTCAGTTTCTGTTCTGTAATAAGAGTAATATCATATCTATATGCTAAAATGCTGGAATGCTTTAGTAAATTGTGATTTTTATTTCATTCATAATTTTTATTTGTCTTTTCCACCTTTTTTGTGTGGATGTTGTACTATAGATTGAACCCAGGGACATTCTACCTCTGAACTATACCCCCCAGCCCTGTTCGTCGTGGAGGGCCTCACTAAGTTGCGAAGCTGGCTGCCAACCTGCAATCCTCCTCTCTCAGCCTTCCAAGTACTGGGGTTACAGGTGCATGCCACCACATTCAGCTGTCTTTTCTGCTTTAAAACCAGGTTTCTGTAGAGGATTTGGTTGACATTTTTAGGGTCAGACACTGAATTTACATTTACTTCTCATAGTGTGGACATAGACTTACATCATTGATACAAAAGAACAGTACTGCTCTTCACAATACACTTATATGTACTTCCATCTTGAAAAACTGAAGATGATGTTTATCTGGTTCATATAATAAAAATCATACATTTTTCTTTTTTTTTTTGTGGTGGAACCCAGGAGCTTTTCTACTTCTGGGCTATACTCCCAGACCTGTTTTATACTTTTTTAGGAAACAGAGTCTCACTAAGTAGCTGGGGCTGGTTTCGAGCCTGTATTATTCTCCTGTCTCAGCCTCCCAAGCACTGGGATTATAAACATGTGCCTCCACGCCCAGCCCATACTTTCTTTGAAACATAAGTCATGGGTACGTAGAAACAGACAGTGTACATTAACTTCCATTACCAGCAACTGAATCTTTAAGTGCTGCTATTAGCAGTTCTTGGAGACTATTGACACAGAATTAGGGTTCACGTTGCTATAATTTATCTTATAAATGGATCAGACTCTAAATGGATTGGCATTAAAGTACTTTAAAACTTGCCACCTCTTGCCTAATCAAGTATGTTCTTTAGACCTACTTGACCCAAAGGTGAGCAGAGTAGCTTTTTTCAGAAGTGATGAATTTAACTGATCTGTCTTCTGCCTCTTTTTACACCTCAGCTGATCTTCTTTATGACCAGTGGCGTTCATTTGCAAAATATCCAGCTGGGGTTGGATGCTATCCTTAGCCTAGGAACCAAGAAAAGTTTTCTAGAGCCAAATAGGACTTAAAATTTTCTTTCATTAGAAGGAATAGGAAGAATTCACAAGTGGCCAAATATTTTAAGTAATACAGAGTAGAATACTCTTTGGCTTTCTCCATGTGTAGTATGTTTTAAATAATAAATATGTTGAATAAATAAAATATATGGAAAGACAAACTGGAATAAGGAGTTCAGAAGACCTGAATTCTAATGCTGAATTTTCTGCTTTGTAAGAGTGTGAACTTAGGGAAAATCACCTAACCTCTCTAAACCTTAATTTCAATAGGAAAGTGATGCTGTTATTATTGTGCAGTTGAGTGAGACAATTGTACATTAGCTTTCTGTTACTTGACAAAATAGCTGATAAAAATTAACTTGAAGGAGGAAATATTTGTTTTGGCTCAAGGTTCCAGAAGTTTAATTCAGCCAACTCCATTGTTTTTATTGGCTAATCTCCCTCTTTTCAGGAAAAAAAAAAAAAATCTCTGTGCCCCCTCGGACACTTCCCCTAGTATCCAGTCTACCTCTGCCTCCTTGGATCAGCTCAGCCCTTCCACTCCCCACGGGATCAGTGTTACAAACTTTGGAAATCTATGGTTTTAGACCTGTGTGGCGGCAGAAACATCATGGCATAAAGACACGGCAGAGGAAAGCTACCGCCTCCTGGTAACCAGGAAGCAAAGAAGAGGCAGAGAGGAAGGGACTAGAACAAGATATAATCCCCAAGCGCATGCCCCAAGGAACAGGCTCTTCAACTAAGTCCCACCTCCACCAGTCTCTACTGTCTCCCATTAGTCTATTCAAATTATGACCCACTGACAAGGTTAGAACCCTCATGATCCAGTCATTTCCTTAAAGCCCCACCTCTGAATATTGCTCCGTTGGTGACCTGGCCTTTAACACATGAAGCTTTGGGAGATATTCCACATCCAGACCATAATAGGTGGTGTATGTGAGGACACGCTCTAAAGCTTGGGACAGAAAATTCAGGGATGAGTAATGCTACCTCTGAACGTCTGTCACAAGAGGCAGTAGTGGGAACAAGGACAAGCTTGGAATCGGACAAACTGGAATCAACAGCAGCTGTCAGTTAAAAGCCGTGTGACCTTGAGCAAATCGTATGACCTGATCATTACTAAAACTGCCTCTGCAACTAAGAAAGTCTAGATATAATTTTAAAGTGACACTACAGACTAGTCAGAGAACATTAGAGCTACTTGGGAGGGTGGGGCAGAAGAATTATGGGTTCAAGGCTACCTGAGTAACATAGGGAAACATTTATTCTCAAAAGTAAAAAATATATAAGAGCTGGAATCAAGACAAGGCTCTGATTGCATGTGGTGGTCCTCTTAAAGCCAAGGAGTACCACATATGGCTTCTGACTTCTTCATGAGGGCAGTGTCATGCCGTAACTGTGTCTGGTGTTGTCTGCGTGGTGACTCTGGACCAGCTCGGTGATGGTGCACTGTAAGATACATGAAGACAAATTCGTGGCCTTATAGATGGGGACATTTTAATGTAATTGGCAGGGCTCAGATTCCTGTCCTACCAGAGTTAATAGGGGAGTTCTTTCTGTTTCTATATCGCACTTGAAGTGTATGCATTGGCATCTTGGATATTTGTATATTCACTGAGGAGCTGAGCATACTAAAGATTCAAATGTGCTTATTTTTAAAAGGAAGGAAATTCATATTCCATCTCCTGGTTTCTTACACACTGTCCTCATTTCCTGTTTTTATTAACTGAAAGACTAACCTTCAACTCCACACAATTAATTACAGAGGCCCTGACCTAAAAAAAAGGAAAAAATTAGCGTATTTTTTCAAATAATTAGATTTGTTCTTTTACCAGCAAAGACCTCAGAATTATAATTGTGGTTATTTATTTAACACAGTCTTCTGTTGTGTAACAAGTTGCTATTCACCAGTAATAGCCAATTAGAAAAGAAACTATCTTGTACAGAGTTATTGGTAATTACCATTATAAAGCAATTAATGGCAGGAACTGTTGTTGAACTGTAACATAACATCAATCAAGCTATCTTTGCTAAAGCAACTAATTTCCTCAAAGGGAGGAGGGAAAGGAGAAGCAAAAGAAGGTGAGAGAGTCAGCTCATTAGAATTTCTTACAAACTGGTTTATGAATTACTTTTCATAGCTTCTTAAATATGTGCCCTCTCATGAGAGAAAAAATCGCTAATAACCAACTGGGGCAAAGAGTTATTTCTCCAGCAGTAATTATTATAGAAAATAGAGTTTAATGAAAAGCTTACTGGACAAGAAATCGGAAGACCTGGGTTTTAATGCCACATTTGTTTCTAACTGACTGTGATTTTAGAGAAGTAGTTTTGTACTTTCGGTCAATGTTTTCAGCCAGGCCTGATGGCACAGGCCTGCAATCCTAATACTTGGTAGGCTGAGACAGGAGGGTCACAGGTTCACAACCAGCCTCAGCAACTTAGGCCTTCTGCAATTAGTGATACCCTGTTTTCAAATAATAAAATAAGGCGGGGGTATAGCTCAAAGGTGGAATGCCCCTGGGTTCAATCCCCAATACCATTCAAAAAAACAAATAAATAAATTCTCGATTGTAACATCCTTTCAACTGTATTCCCCAAATATTACTAAAAGAAAGAAAAAGTAGGTTTACAGGTAGAAAGCCCTCATTATATATACACTCGAGGTTCCATAAAAAGGGGGAAAAAAATCTGGGTTATTTTTGTAAGAATTAGTTGCGTGCATGCAGCTCATTAATCAAGTGTATCAAGTTAGAAAATTAGCTGAGAACCACTGCCAACAGATAACTTCTAGGGTCCCTTACTCCAAAATGATTGGACGCACCCAGTCTCACCCTAGCCCTTCTCCTTCCCAGTCGCAATAACGCAGATCTGGAAGAGCTATTGATAGAACTGAGACTTCATTGATACTGACCTTTTTATTAAGCATCTGCTATATGAAAGCTTTTATATTCTAGAAGCTACAGAATACAAGAATGAAAAAAGCTTTGGTTTTGCCATAAAAAAAACCCTCATGGCTTAATAGATAATATAAGTTAAAAAAGTAACTGTATTACAGGGTAGAAGGTGCTAAGGAATATCAAAATGATTTAGAGTTGAGCAAGAAAAAGATATATTACCAGCCAGAGGTTAATAAGAATGGATATATACAAACAAGGAAAAAGCATTATCGGCCTAAGCAAACAAAGGTAGTAAAACTGAGGACACATTACAGCAAGTATCATGTTGATTTATTCTGCCTAGAGAAAATGATAGGTAAATAGGAAACAATGAAAATACAAATTGAAACTAGGTCATATAGTCTCAGATGTTGGAACTTGATTTTGTAGACTGTGAAGCCTGAAGGTTTGAAGGAAGGGAAATGACAAAGTCAAACTTTTATCAGGTAACAAGAGAGGGGACGTTGAGTCAGGACTCACGAATACAACCCAAATCAAGAGATAATGAAGATCCACAGTACATTTTAATGATATGCCCTTATTTTTTGTTTTTTTTTAGAATTTTTAATTAACAAAAATCATATACATTTACCATCTTTAACATGATGATGTTTTGATACATGCATACATTGTAGAGTAGTTAAATCAAGCTAATTAAATATCTGTTACCTCACTTTTTATGGTAAGAACATTTAAAATCTATTTTCTTAGCAATTTCCCAGTATAATGTGTAATACAGTGTTATTAATTATAGTGACCATGTTAGACAGTAGATCTGAACTTACTCATCCTGCCTCATTAAAATTTTATACCCTTTGAACAACATCTTCCAATCCCCACCCTTCACCCCTAGCACTTGATAACCACCATTTATGTTTCTAGGAGTTTGATGTTTTTAGATGTAACATAAAAATTACATCATGTGGTATTTGTCTTTCTATGCCTGACTTATTTCTCTTAGCATAAAGTCCTCCAGATTCATCTATGTTGCTGCTAGTGAAACAATTTTCTTTTCTTTTTTTTTTTTTTGTTTTTACTTTTAAGGTTAAGTAGCATTTTCTTGTCTGTTTATAACATTTTCTTTATTCATTCATCCATGGATGGACATTTGGGTGTATTCCATATTTTGACTATTATGAGGAGTGATGCAATGAATATGGGAGTGCAGGAATCTCTTTGGCACACTGATTCCCTTTCTTCCAGAACTATTGAGTCATGTATTGGTTCTGCTTTTAATTTTTGAGTATGCTCCATCTATAATGACCACTCATAATTCATAATACTATAGTAATTCACATTATTGGCATAGTGTATAAGGATTCCCTTTCTCCACATCCTTTCCATATTTATCTTGTCTTTTTTACTAAAAGCCATACAAACAGATATGAGGATATTTGTGTTTTAATTT
Source organism: Muscardinus avellanarius (assembly GCF_963383645.1). Taxonomy (NCBI): domain Eukaryota; kingdom Metazoa; phylum Chordata; class Mammalia; order Rodentia; family Gliridae; genus Muscardinus; species Muscardinus avellanarius. Next base: position 39,069,350 of record NC_137795.1, on the reverse strand, counting down.
TTATTTCCCTGATATATAGTGATACTGAGCATTTTTCATGTGCTTGTTGGCTTTTTACTTTTATTGCCTAAAAACACCTTTGCCCTGACCAATGTCAAGAAGCTTTGATCCTTTTTACTTTCTGGGAATTTTACATTTTCAAGCCTATGTTTAGCTCTAATCCATTTGGAGTTCATTTTGTATATGAGATAAATGTCAAATTTCATTCTTCTGCATGTGAATATCCAGTTTTTCCCTTACCATTTATTGAAGAGACTATCTTTTCCCCATTATGTGTTCTTGGCGCCTTTGTTCAAAGATCTCTTTGTGCTGGGCATAGTTGTGAATGCTTATAATCCCAGCATTCGGGAGGCTGAGTCCAGAGGATCATGGTTCACTGACAGCCTCAGCTACTTAGGCCTTCTGCAACTTAGTGAGATCCTGTTTCAAAATAAAGAATTAAAAAATAGGGCTGGGGTGTAGCTAAGAGGTAAAATATTCCTGGGTTCCATCCCCAGCACTGGAAAGAAGGAAGGAAGGAAGGAAGGAAGGAAGGAAGGAAGGAAAGAAAGAAAGAAAGAAAGAAAGAAAGAAAGAAGGAGGGAGGAAGGGAAGGGAAGAAGGAAAAAAATGTCTTTGTTACTAGAGACTCAGGCTAGAGACACAATTCTAGAGCTCCCCACAAATCAGGTCCAACAACTTGCCCTAAAACGAAATGGAAATGGAGAAAGTAATGGTGAGCTGGTCATGATGGCACATACCTTATTTTGGTACTGGGAATGGAACCTTTCTACCTCCGGGCTATACTCCCAGATATATATATTTGTGGGGGGGTCTCTTAAGCCAGAGAGGCTGTCTTCAAACCTGCGTGACCCTCCTGTCTCGACCTCCCAAGCTCAGAGATCACAAGTGTGTGCCACCACACCAGGTGATGACACACACCTTTAATCCCAGTACTTGGGAGGCTGAGGTCAGAGAATCATTGTTTGGAGGACAGCCTCAGGAAGTAGTGAGACTCATCAATTTAGCAAGACCCAGTTTCAAAATAAAATAGGGCTAGGGGATAGCTCAGAGGCAGAATGTGCATGGGTTCAATATCCAGTACCACCAAAATTAAATTAGATATAAAGCCTGGCATGGTGATGCATATCTGTAATCCCAGTAGTTGGGAAACTGAGATAGAAGATAGAATCACAGGTTCAAGGCCAGCCTCAGGATTTAGCAAGAACCCGCTTCAAAATAGCAAAAAAAAAAAAAAAAAAGGTAATGATGAAAAGCAAGAAAGAAACTTTAATCAGTATAACTATACTGAGAAGACAAAGGGGGCCAGTGTTTCCAGCCCTGTAGCTGGGAATCCTACATAAAGAAGACCAGAAATATGCATTGTCACGTGACCTTGGTCAAATTGATCATTATCTCAGGATTAGACAGAAGGTAGCTTAGACTCATCACAAGATGTTTATCATCAGACCTGTTGTTCTTGGAATCCAAGATGCCTAACTCTGAGCAAAAGAGACAGATGAAGAAAATGAAGGCAGAGCTGCAGAGTGTTTTACATTCCCAGACCCAAGGAAAGTGTCTGTTTTTAGTAAAAGCAGATTCTAAGTCCTCCTTACAAGTTGACTGTAAATGAGTGGTTACATTTCTGGGCTCTCTATTTCATTGTATTGTTCTATGTCTGTTTTTATGCCAGTGCAGTGCTATTTTGATTACCAGAGCTTTGCAGTATATTTTGATAACAGATGGTGTGATGCCTCCGCTTTGTTCTTTTTGCTCAAGATTACTTTGGCTATTCAGTCTTATATGGTCCCATGTAAATTATATATATAATTTTTCCTTTGGTGGTGGTGGTACTGGTGGTTGAACCCAAGGGCTTTCTACCTCTGAGTTACAACCCCAGCCCTATTTTATTATTTGAAAGTGAGTTCTAAGTTGAGGAGGGCCTTGCTAAATTGCTGAGGCTGACTGCAAACCTGTACTCAGCCTCCCAAGTACTAGGATTACAAGTATACACAACCAAGCCCTGCTCCCATGTGAATTTTAGAAATGTTTTATGTATTTCTGTGAAAAATACCTTTGGAATTTTAATATTTTAATAGGGATTGCATTGAACCTATCATTTTGGGAATTATGGACATTGTAACAATATTAATTCTTCTAATATCTATATATGGAAAGGTTTCCCATTTATATGTGTCATCTTCAGTTTTTTTCATCAGTGATTTATGGTTTTCAGAACATGAGAGTTTTGCCTCTTAGGTTTATTTCTAAGAAATTTTTACATTATTGTAAATGGAACTATTTTCTTGATTTTTTGTTTTTTAGATTGGACATTGTAAACATTTCAAAGTGCTACTGATTTCCATTTGTTCATTTTGTAGCCTGCACCTTTCTTCTAACAGGATTTTTGGTGGCATCTTGAAGATCTTCTAAATATATAAAATCATGTTGTATGCAAACAACAATTTACCTTCTATCTTTCCAATATGGATGCTTTTTTTTTTTTTTTTTTTTTTTTTTTTTGCAGTACTGGGAATGGAACCCAGCCAGGGGCATTCTACCTCTGAGCTACACCCCAGCCCAATTTTTTATTCTTTATTTTGAAACAGAGTCTCACTGAGTTGCAAAGGACCTCACTAAGTAGCTGAGGCTGGCCAGAAACTGCCATCCTCCTGTCTCAGCCTCCCAAATACTGGGATTACAAGCATGTACCACATCCAGCTGGATGCATTTTATTTTATCTTATTTTTATGGTGTCATTGCTCAGCTCGAAACTCAGTACTGTATTGAACAAGATGTACCTAGAGTGGGCATCTGTGTGTTGTTCCTAATCTTAGAAGAAAAGCTTTCAGCATTTCACTATTAAGTATAATGTTGGCTTAAAGTTTGTCGTTGCCAGCCATTTATCGTGATAAGTTACATAACTTGATTGTTTTTGTCATAAAAAGATGTTGAATTTTGTCATGCTTTCCAGCATCTGTTGAGATGATTATATAGTTTTTGTCCTTCATTCTGTTAATATGAATTATAGAATATGTAGAATTATATGTGTTGAATTTTATAGAATTATATGTGTTGAATCATTTTTGCATCCCAGTTGATCCTGGTGAATGATTCTTTTAATGTGCTGTTGAAGTTAGTTTATTAGTATTTTGTTGAGGCTTTTTGCATCTGTGTTCATCAGGGATATTAGCCTGTAATTTTCTTTTAGTGTCTGGCATTGTTATTAGGGTTAATGCAGGCTTCATAAAATGAGTTTGAAAGTGTTCCCAATTCTTCAGTCTTTTAGAATAGTTTGAGAAGGATTGATATTAGTTCTTTTTTAAATATTGGGCAGAATTCAACACTGAAGTCATCAGGTCTTAGACTTTTCTTTGATAGGAAATATTTTTCTTACTGATTCAATCTTCTTATTCACTGTTTATTCAGATTTTCTTTATCTTCAGAGTTTTAAGTAGGTTGTATTTGTCTACAAATTTATTTCTTCTAGGTTATCCAGTTTGTTGGCATATAACTGCTCATAGGAGTCTCTTATCTTTTTAAATATACCAAGTTAGTTTTGTTGATCTTTTCTGTTGTTTTTCTAGTTGTTGCTGTGGAACTGTGTTGATCAGCTCTGCACTGGAATCATGGACAGTCTTGTCTCCCAGTAGTTCCTTGGATGGGTAGCACTGTTCTTAGTCCCCAGTTGAATGAGGCTAGGGCTCAAATTCAGAACCATTTCAAAATACACCGTGGGAGCAGGGCATAGTAGCATACACCAGTAATCCCAGTACTTGGAAGGGTAAGACAGGAGGATCGTACGTGTGAGGCAAAGACCCTCAGCAACTTAATAAGACCCTGTTTCCAAAAATAATGGGAGGGCTGGGTATATAGCTCAGATGTAGAACAGCCCCATATTCAGTCCTCGGTATCAAAAATAAAAAAATGCTCTGTGGGACTGAAGTTGGCAAGCCTGCCTACTGGCCTCAGGTAGATGTGTGTCACTCTGCCTCCTTATTCAAAAAAGATTATCTAGGACCAAAGCTGAGAGATGGTGAAACCAAGTTAAATGGTTGTTTCGGTATCCCCTGCTAAGACCTCGGTAGACAAGTCTGTCTCTGAAGGCAGTACTATGCACAATTCCTCCTGAGTATTTGATAGATTTTTTTTTTTTTTTTTTTTTGGTGGTACTGGGGTTCCTGGAAGCCCTTCTACCTCCGGGCTACACTCCCAGACCTATTCTTACATTTTTATTTGGAAACAGGGTCTCCTAAGCCAGCGCGATCCTCCTGTCTCTGCCTCCCAAGCGCGGGGATTACAAGCCTGCGCCACCACGCCCGGCTGATAGATGGTTTTGATAGGGACCCAAAGCCAAATATGGCTATAGCCGATCCACAGGGGATAGAGCCATTTCTAGGGTGAGCCAAGACCACAGTCCATGAATTAGACATCTGGTTGCAGATCTGCCCTCTCAAATTCACCCTTGTAGGTTTGGGCTCAGTGGAAGCTTCACAAACTCCTGCCTAAATCCCAGCACTTCACAAAGCATTTTTATTCATGGATGGCTATGAAATTATTTTTGCTGTTGGGAGAGGGTTATAAGGACGGGGCATTTCTCCTCTTCTGCCACTTTGCTGACCCAAAACTCACTGTCAATGATTTTTAAACCAGGAATCACAGATAACCTTAGTCATAGGAAGGCAAGAGATAGTTCAGCCCTGTAAGGAAATTGCTGAGATTATAAAATTGTGCTGGGACAGAGTTGATTATATATGAAGATTCTATTTTGGTAGGTTGAGTTCTGCCTGGCCTCTGTCATGAGGAATGCCCAGCCAGCCACCTGTAGGCAGGGAACATCATGAAGTTAAGAACAGTCACCAGTAAGAGTACAGCCAGTCGTGCGTGGTGAGGCACGCTTTTAATCCCAGCATTGTGGAGGCTGAGACAAGAGGATTGGGGTTCGCGGCCTGCCTCAGCTACTTAGTGAGGCCCTTTGCAAGTCAGTGAGACCCTGTTTTCAAATAAAAATGTAAAATAGTTTGGAGTATAACCCAGAGGTAGAATGCCCCTGGGTTCCATCCCCAGTACCACACACGAAAGAAAAAAAAAGAAAGAAAGAAAGAACAAACGAACGAACAAACAGGTAGAGAGAGGTATCAAGTAGTGTTTTTAAAAAGAGCTAGATAGTAATTAAACTTATATATGACTTGAATTAAACTTATATAGAATTAAACTTATATAGATATATATATTAGTGTTTAATATATAAAAACAAATTTTATATACATACATACGTATACAGGAACTATTGCTACAGGGAAAAAGAGACCTCAGTATAGGACTGGACTCAATTCTAGAAACAACAAGGGAAATTGGAGCTCTGTTACCAAGAAGTAGGTTTAGAGGGTTGGGAAATAGAAAAGTACTAAGAGAAAATTTCAGGGGTAATGTGGGGTTCTTGCTGAAAGCAAAGGGGTAAGTCACATCACTCAGGGGATGGTGAGAGATGAATAATTTGAAGATTCAGGGTGATAAGATATCAAGGGTGAGAGATTCTCTCTAAACTGACTTATGACTCTTGCTAAAATTGAACTGGCAAGGATAAAGCCTAGTCAGGAAAAGGGTTCAGAGGATCCTGAATAAAATTTCATTAAGGAAAGAATCTTTGTCAGCAGCAAGAAGACAGCAACAAGTAAACTGGGCTTTAAAGACAGAATCCAAGTCATTAAAAGACCTTGGAAAAGCAAATTTAGAGAAACATTGATTCTGGGAGAGGTATCAAGTCAGACAAGTTTTAGAATCAGGTTAACAGATTGAGGATTCAGTTACTAGAAAAGGAATACAGATTGGTATCAAGGAATTGGTTGTTTGCCCAGTGACTAGCATCTCAGACCCAAGGAGATGAGGCCAAGAGGACTGAGTCGAGGCAGAGCCACTGGCTGGAGCTGGTCCCCTCCTGGAACAGCTTAGGGCTCCCCACCATGCTAATCAGTGGTCTAGGCTGGGGCCTAGCACCAGGCACCATCATTACAATTGCCCATATGGCCAATGAACTTCTAACCCTGGGCTCATTAATTCTGAATAATAACCAGTTGTAATATAATTCGCAAGTATAAAGTGATAACATCCTTTCTTTTTAATGACTCCTGAAGTAGAAGGAATTTGATGCTGCAGAGAAAGATTCATGTTCTTGATATTTTTTTCCTTGTGAAACAGGTTATTGTTTATTGACAACAGATTAAATTATAATGCCAGTGTTTTCCCCTGTTCCTATGATATTTTAGGCCTTATTTTAGTATAGTTTACATGACTAGATCACAATCTTGTTTTTATTTTTGTATATGAAACCCAGAATATATTCACCCATGCAAATTCACATGTTCATAGAGCCTAAGTGAATTAAAAATGAATTTCAGTTTATGAGCTAAAAGGAAATTTACTTCTTTGCTATCATGCTTTTAAAATGTTCTCATAGAAATTTATGTTTTCATTGTTTCTATTTACTATGTAATTGAAGTTAAGTAGGGCTGGCAAATTTAGTGTGTTACTTATGTTTTTAGGGACAGTGCTTCAGGACACCATAGAATTATAAGGCAGAAAAGTATTAAACCTTTTTACCTGAAGTAAGTTTCATGATCAGACACTTGGCAAGTACTAAGTTACACAGCTTGCTTACCTCAGGAATTCTAATTTTTATAACTGTCTAAAAGGTAATATTGTATGCAATTTTCCAAATACTCGCCTATCACTACCTTTCTTTTAGAACCTACTAGCATTTCATGGGATGCTGGTATTTCATGTAGTTTAATTTGTGAAATGCTAATTGGGGTCATCTTGCCTTTATTTATTAAGAATGTAGAATTCTCAAATAGTTCTGTCTGTAAGCATCTTCCAGATGGACCATTCACACTGTGTTTATAATAATAACTATTGTTGTTTACCTTTATAGCTTTCCTATTTTGCTTCACTACTTTAATGGGAAGAATATCAGTATAGTATACTAAGCACAAGGTAAACACAAGAAACATAATTTTTTTTTCTGTCTCAAGGAGATGTAACATCCTTTAGAGAATATTTTTTTCCACTACATCCTCCTGGAAGCCAGAGAGGTTTTTCATTTGTTTTTATTTTTTAATGTCCAAGGTATAATTGAAAATATTTGTATAAACAAAATCTACCACTTTAGCATAATATAAGAACATTGGCTTTTCTAGTCAGTGTCTGTTATCTCTCACCCTCTTTCATCCTTTGTCCCCCTCTTCCCCACCCTCTCCCCCTCTTTCTTTTCTTTTTCTTTTTTCTTTTTTTTTGGAGGGGGCTAGGAATTGAACCCAGGGTCTTATACTTGCTAAGCATGTGCTGTACCACTGAGCTACACGCCCAGGCCTCTTTCTTTATTCTAATGTCCATCCTTATTACATCTTGTAATAAGGACATTTGAATTATGTTTTGACTACTGAATGATAAAAAAAGGAAAGCAGTCTAAGTAACCAGTTTCTGACCTACTGTTCCATAGTACTCAAGTGTGTGCTTCTTATTAAGCCAGGTAACCATAGCTATTTAATACATTATTTAAGGTTATAAAAATTTAATTAACATTCCTCTATCAGCTTTTATTGACTTCAAGAATGTAGGTTAGTTGCTTTTTGTGGTGTATGTGTGGCTTCAATATCAGAAATATCAGTTTCTTTATTACTGTTTATTAAATGATGAAATCAGGCATCTCTTTGATGTAAAATCCACAGCTAATATGATGTAGAGAAATATTTTAGTGAAAGGTTGTTTAAAACAGCTTCAACATGATTCATGGGACCCATTGTTACTCTCTTCTAGTTAGCAACATTCAGAGCCAACTGGTAAATCTCCATTTCTCTAGGATCCTTACTTACATCAAATGTGATTTTATAGTAGATTGATTTAGGCAAAGCTTATAAATGAGACAACTAGATTATTCTTTTTTGTCATGTTATCTTTTCCTAAAATTCTGAATATATCTTATTTATAGATAATTATCAAGAATGATTACAACTTTATATTAGCTGATCTTAGATCCTACTGTGAAACTCATTCATACTTATAGAAATTGAAACACATTTTCTTATTTTTATGTGCTACATGTGATTTTATGTGCTACATGCTACTGGTGCCCTTCTTTGCCTCCTCCAGCTTCTGGTGGCACCAGGTGTCCTAAGCTCCTGGCAGCTAAGTCTAACCTCCCGCCTCCTCGTTTCTCTTTTCTCCATGTATCTCTTTGCTTCTCCTTGCCCATCTAAGAACATCTGTCATTAGATTAAGTGTTCATCCTAATCCACAATGACCTCACCTAAAGATCTTTACCTTAATTGCATCTGCAGTTACCCTATTCCCGAGTATGATCTGACATTCTAGTGAATATATCTTTTGTAGTTGACATTTAACCAACTACATCAATCAAACACATTGCTCTTACCTGCAGATAGTCATCTTTCTAGTTTGACCAAGGGATGTGTGCACAGGTGAGCCATGTTCATATATGTGTATGTGGTTGGCGAGAGGATTACCTTTTTTTATTTTCATTTCTTTCTTTTTCCTTTTTTAAGCTTTCCCGCAGATGGTGCCCACTGCTTGGTTTTGTGAACATTGGGACTTAAGCATTGACCTTATTGTTCCCATTAATACTAAACTCTTCTGAGAAAGTCAACCCTGAGGATTTGAATAGAACTTATTAAACCTATATAGTCTTTTTATACTGTGGCTCTCCCAGCACTGCTGTTTTTTACTCTCCTTATTTTTTATTGTTGTAGATACTTAGATTGTACATAATATATCCCAAATTCGTTTGCTTATCGACAGACGGATATAAACTTGTTCTTCGTGCAGTGTGGCCTCATCCTGAGATTGAGAGCTTCGTGTGATGCAGAAAACATTAAATTTTCAGACAAAAGAATTAGGTTCACTTACTGTGTGACCTTAAATAAGCCATACTCCCTGAACTTCTGCTTTCACATAACTAAAACAAAAATATTTTACCTCACAATGTTATGGTGAGAATGAAACATTTAGATTCTGTAAAATATACAATTATATAAATTAAGCAGCAATGAATCAGTAGTCTATATGAAATTACCCTCTTTATTATTTACTGAGTAGTGGCTTTATCTCAGCTGTGTAGTCTGACTAGCCTCCGCCCCCTTTAAACTGTTGCTTTTTATGTAATATATTTATAGAGTATTTACTTTGTTGGTGACATGGAATAAGTCAAGTTGGGAAATATCTTAAAAAGACTGTTATAGTTTGTGTCATCTTTGAGCTTGTGGTCTAATTGGAAAAGAGACCCATATGCCAGTAATGAAGTTAAGTTCTGAGAAAATGGATAGAAAAATGGATGGAAGCCAAAATTTTTATATTGAAGGAGCCACTTTTCTAGTATAGAAAATAATGCAGAAATGCAATTTAAAAAAAGTCACAATGAAGCAGCAAGATAACTAATCTCAGTCGTCTGTGTTAGCTACTTGTCTTGGGTTGGGGATCAGGGGAAGCTGCACAAAAGGGGTAATACCTAGGCAGAAGTCTTTGCCAAGTGGCCAGAGGTACACAGGCCTTCTCGATACAGGAAGCTTCATGAGGAAGAGTTGGAGATACCCTGCCTCTGCATTTTACCAAAGCCTAAACAAAGACAATGCTTAGAGGGAGGGCAAAGACTGCATTAGAAAGCCCAGTTCTGAAGGAAGGAAGGAAGGAAGGAAGGAAGGAAGGAAGGAAGGAAGGAAGGAAGGAAGAGAGAGAGAGAGAGAGAGAGAGAGAGAGAGAGAGAGAGATATCGAACACAAACAGGAAAAAAAAAAAAGCATCTTGTTGAAGCTGTTAAATACTAGGATTTCCCACTATTGATGAGAAATGTTTTAGGTGAATGAGTAACATGAATCCGATTTGCTGGATAGAAACAACTTTGTGTCAGTTCTAACATGAGAACAAATATAGAGGAAGGGCGGATCATTAGGAAATTCTTACTCATTAGAACATGCTCCTTATGGAAGTCAAACTGTTGCCAAGTTGAAAAGACTTTCTTGGTAAACCATCATGTAACCTTCCACCTCAAAAGCCAGCTATGATTTCTCTGTGCTGTAGAAAAAAAGCCCAAAACAAAAACCTATCTCACTCAGGGCCCCCTGAATTGTTCCTACTAATTTACTTCCCTGCTACTACTTAGCCACAAAGATGGCCAAGGCTTTTTTTTTTTTTTAAATCTCCCTTACTCATAACCACTACCCAGGTGTGTCTTACATTAGAAGGATAATCTAAGAAGCACCATGCAATCAAAGAGAAGACTTAAGCGCCTGGCATGGTGGCGCACTCTTGTAATCCCCACACTTGGGAGGCGGAGACAGGAGGATTGTGCAGGTTTGAAGCCAGCCACGCTGGCTTAAGAGACCCTGTTTGTAAATAAAAAGTATAAAATAGATCTGGGAGTATAGCCCAGAGATAGAAGGGCTTCCAGGAACCCCAGTACCAACAAAACAAAACAAAACAAAAAAAGAATAATTAAGACTTAACTTTGATTGAGTGTACATTGTGTTGTATGGAAATCTGTACTTTTAACTTTTTTTTTTTTTTGCCTTACTGGACATGTCACCCAGGGGCATTCCACCTCTGATCTACGCCCCCAGCCGTACTTTTTGTTCTTTATTTTGAAACAAGGTCTCACAAAGTTGCAGAGAGGCTCACTAAGTAGCTGAGGCTGGCCAGGAACCTGTGATCCTCCTGTCTCGGCCTCCCAAGTACTGAGATTACAAATGTGCAGCATCATGACTGGCTCTACTTTTAACTTTTATTTTTTAGATAATAATGAATTTTCAAAAGTCATGATTTTTCTTACTTCTAAGGAATTTTGCAGCCGTTGTCTTTCCCATGATTAAAAATGGTCTTAATACTATAATGCTCTATTTTTGTCCTGATGCATACGTTTTTTCAGATTTTGTACAAATCTAAGAATTTTCAAACAAGATCACACGGATCAAACATCTTTTGGAATTTGGGATAGGGGAATGAGTATGTGTCTTGAAAAGGTGTGTGTGTGTGTGTGTGTGTGTGTGTGTGTGTGTAAAAAATTTTGACTCTTAAAAATGCTGATGTATTTAGTTTAAATAAAGTTTAGTCTGATAAACCAGAAAGAGGAAATACAGGTTTGTAACTATAATTGTTCCATTATTAAAAACTTAAATAAATACCACATTTACTATAAATTATTTATTCTGGTTGATCATAGCTGAGAAATGCAGGGTCACATTTATCCAACTTTCAGAGCTTTTGACCTTCTCCTCTAATACTTCTTTTTAATGCCTAGCTTCATGTTTTGTGAGTAGCTCAGTTATATCTGAAGTTCTGATGAATGCCATCTGGTCCCGATGCTAGGTTACAATTTTAAAAAAGAAAATAGAAAAATTGGCTTCTTCTGTCTCCCCATTCACCTACTCCTCCCCCCATTTTGATAATTATTTGAACAAATTACTTCATTAGCTATGAATGTTTTTACTGTTTTTCTTTAAATTTTCTTTAACATGAATAATACCTCCTTTTATTTCTGAAAGTAAAGAAGCATAGCATCTTAGTACTATTTTAAACTGAGTAAAGTGAGTACTGGTGTCAAGACAGTCATAGGACTTACCTAATTAAAAAAATCTTTCAAATGATCAGGGTACATTTTAGGTTTCCTTCTGCAAGCAAGTATATTTGCTTTAACTAGGTCATTTTGAAAGAAGAAAATCCAGCCTATTATTTCAAAAAAGCAGACGAAATAGTAGTTTCCACTTCATTAGGAAAGAAAATTGGTATCAATTTAAAGTATTCTGCTTTCTCCAATTAGCTTCCTTGGTGAAAACAGCAGCAGTATTCAGGAATGCCACCAAAAGGGGGCGGGGGGAGATCTCCCTTAACTAAAAGTGATTTTAAAAATGAGTGATAAGAGCTGAATGTGCTGGCACAGGCTTGTATTTCCAGCTGAAGCAGAAGGATAAGAAGTTTGAGGCCAGCCAGAGGAATTCAGCAATGTCCTATCTCAAGATAGATGGATGGATGGACGGACGGACGGACGGACGGACGGACGGAAGGAAGGAAGGCGGGCAGACAAGCAGGAAAGCAGGATGTAGCTCAGTGTAGAGTGCCCATGGGCTCAATCGACACTACCACAAAAATTAATTGATTGGCTGATTTAAAAAGTGGATAGAGAAGGGGAATTGAGGTAGGGACTAGGAGTCAATCTAATTTATATTAAAGTTCACGGGAAGACAAAGTAAATTGTAAGATAAAGTATCAACTAAATTGACAAAAGAAAAGGCTGGGCATATAGCTCAGTGGTAGAATGTCCCTGGATTCAATCTTTAGCACCACAAAAGAAAAAGTGGAAGAAAGAAAGAAACATTATGAAATTAAATAAAATGTGTCTGGAGAATTATAGCAGCATAGTCTTCTTGCAATAATCCGAAGGTTAACAATTATGTAGGATAATGCTCTGAATTTTCAAGTGTTCCTTTCAGTAGCCTAATCTGAGTTTATTTACATTCTTAGAATTAATTTGAAAGCCAGATTACAAATGAGTATTAAAATATAGGCTACTTCTCTCAGGTTTTTACTGGAAGTATACACTTTGTGTATACACACAGTAGTACACAGTAGCATTTGAGGATAATCAGACATTGTGAGGGATGGGCAGGGTTTGAGATTGTCTGCTTTCTAGAAAGAATAGTCTTTCCTCAAACTCCTCATGAAGCTGTGTGTGGTGGGGCAGGCCTGTAATCCCAGTGCTTGGGAGGCTGAGACAGGAGGATCACGGGTTCGAGGCCAGCCTCAATAATTTAATGAGGTCCTCTACAACTTAAGACCCTGTTAGGAAAAAAAATATATGTGTGTGTGATGTATGTGTGTGTGTATACATGTATATACATGTATACATATATATACATATACATATATACATATATACACATATACATACATATACATACATATACATATATATACACATATGTATACATATATATACATATATATATATATATATTTTCCCCCCCCTGGGGGTGTTGCTCTGAAGTAGAATGCCCCTGGGTTCAATCCCCAGTACCAAAATAAAATAAAAACTTAATATGGGTAGCAATTAAATAGCAGTTTTGTTGGTAGAACAATTGCATATCAAATGGCTTGTGCCTGTTTCTTAAGTATGCAGCTATGGCAGTTTTTATTCCTTCAACCTCACTACACTGCAGTTTTGTCTGTGGTCAGTGAAGTGCCATGCACCCTTCAGTGATGGCAGATGGTTTGAAAAGCCCGAAGCTACCTCAATGATTCCCATTATCTCTGAGTAATTTGAAAGTTTGTCATCTTCTAACCAGTGCAACCCTAGTTCATATTATCTATCTAGAATACTTTCTCCTTGCCTATCTACTTTACAAACCTCTGCTCATTCCTCAAGATTTAGTTTACATATCACCTTCATCTCTTCTGGGACATGGTCCTTGCCACTACCTACACAGTAACCACCCGCCTAGGATTTCCTTGATTTCCATTCTTAAAGACTTCATTTCCATTGTCATTTTCTGGTTTCAGTTTCCATATTGAGATTGAGGCTGTGCACGATGTTGCTCTTGTATTTTCTGTTCAGATGCACAGTAAAAGATGTGTTACTCTTGACTTGGCTCCGGCAGGTGGGTGGGATTAGATCCCTGTCAGGGCCGAGGCAAGGGCTGTTCCTCCTCCGTTTTCCCTGCCTCTTTGCCCTGAAGGATTCTGTTCCTGCAAAGCCCATGCTCCGACACTGGCTTGTGTGCACAGTCCTCTCTCCGTTGTTAGCAAGTCTCGTCCTCTGGAGCATTGTCCCATGCCTAATCTTATTTTATCACTGCAGCTGCATTTCAGAGATGAAGAAATTAAGAAACAAGAAGCACAGGTCACACAACTAGGTTTTTTTGGTTTAGAAATTGGAAAATATGATCATTGTATTTTGATGAACATTTTTAGGCAAAGAATATTCTTGGGCTTCATCTCTAAATATGAAACCACGGTTTCTGGTTTTCACATTGATAAATCAATAATTTTTCTAATTGTTTCCCTTTTTAAATCTCTGTAATAGAATGTTTCATATGAAACTAAAAGTTCTTATTGCTAGTCTGGCTATGTCTTTTATTATATTAATTGCTGTGTTGCTTTTCTCTGTTAGTTGGATAATTTTAGCTCCTCTGAATGCAAGGGTTTTTTAGAATCACCTGGCTGGTAAAGTGTTTAGTATCTTTCAGAAACTTTCTGCTAATTTTTTAAAAATGTTTTCTTCTATTTTGTGCTTTATTTAGCCAGCTTATTGCCAATAGGCATTCATATTACTGCAGTTTATTTTTGTTTGAAAAAATGCTGAAGGAACCATCATTGTATTTCTTTAAAAGTGAAACTTTAAGTTTAGATAAATAGTTTGGTCTTTGTGCATTGAGGCACATCCTTTTCTCTCACAGTTCTGGGGGTTGGGAAGCCCAATATCGAGTTTTAGCAGGACTCGTTAAAGGTGCTTTTCTTGGTCGTCATCTTCCCGGAAGTCCTCTACGTATAGTTTTACATACATATACAACTTTTTTAAATGGTATAAGTCCATAAATTCTGTTCCTTAATCTTGTTACTGGGCAGCAGCTTTTCTTTGTTTTCACCTCCTTCCCCATCCCAAGAAAGATTTCAGATTTCAGATGGAGACATAGATAGGAGAAGCATAAAAGATTTATTTAGTGAAGGGAATGAACAATTTTAAGGGAAGAAGTGATGTTAGAAGGGAAGGATCACTCTCCACAGAAAGTGCTAGGGAGGCATCCATTTCCAAGAGTGGGAAGAGGCAATGGTGTCTTCCACGTGGTAAGTTTTACATATCATCCGAAAACCTTCTTCATCAGGTATGTATTTGGGGACAGTTCCTGCTATTTCAAGTCACAGCTTATAGTGTTTCTGTGATGCTTCCACCACGTTGGAAAGTTTCTCATTTGTACCTAAGAGAAACCCCTCCAGCTGCTGTTTCATTCACACTCCAAAGTTGGAAATCTGCTTAGGCCTGTAACAACTGGTTCCTTTTAGATATAAATAGTAGCTGGCCTTCAAGGAGATGGTTTATGAGGGGGATTCTCTGTCACCCCCGGTTGAGGGACGTGGAGTGACTTACGCCCAGTGAGTTGAGCCTTTATCTTCCTCCTTACTCATTTTTGCTTAGCTACCTAACAGTTTGATTGACTTTGATTTAATCTTGTGCATATTAGAGTGATGACTGCACCTTCAAATGGGTCATCTTAGGCAGACTGGTCTCACAAAGGAAGTTTGATAGTTGAAATAGGGAGAGAACCCAGAGAAGAGGAATTTAGACAAATGTGTGTGAGCATATATGGCCCACAAGGAAATGAAGTCACTTCTGTAGTGTTTTTTAAGCACTCTGCCCTGATATTTTGTTTTGTTCTTTAAACTTCTACTTTTCTTTTGGGGAGAGATAAGCAAAGAAATGGATAGGAAATAAAAACTTAATCCCCAGCCCTCCCAAATCGTAGAAATGTTGATGGAAATGTCATTATGAGTTACAAGGCAAAGAATTCGTCTCTCAGCAATCAGCATCACTTCTCTATCCAAACCATGTTATATCCCCTACCAGCCTTCCATCTTCAGCAGTGCTATCAGCACATCAGTTCTGAAGACTAACAACCTTGTACCTCCCTATTTTCTTTTACAACAAATCAACAAATCTCAACTTCTCTGCCTGTTTTTCTACATTATAATCATCATAATAATTGTTATTTTGTTATTAAAGATTGAACTTAGGGCCATTCTACCTCTGAGCTATACCCCCAACTCTTTTTATTTTTTTATTTTGAAGCAGGATCTCCTAAACTGCTGAAGCTGACCCCAAACCTGAAATCCTCTTGTCTTAGCCTCCCAAGTAACTGGGATTACAGGCATAAACCACCTTACCTGGTTTCTAACTTAAACTTAATTTCTACCTGCCTTTATTTTGCACTATCCCTCATTATTGCCTATACACTTTTTCTTTATATTTCTTATTTTCTCCTCTTGGTCACACTGCTTTATTTAAGTGTAATTTCAGTTTTCTCAAATCGCAAGGAGCCCACTGGGGATTAGGGGAAGTCAGAATGGTCCCTTTGTCCTCCCACCACCACCACCACTTGCTATGATTTAGTGTAAGATAAATTTGAACAGAATTCCATCTCTTAAAACTTTGCTCTCTCTGTATATAGCAAATGATGTTGCTCAGTGTTAGTTTTGCATATTTGTTTTATGTGTGTATCCTTTGTCTCATGAATTTCACTTGGAAGCACTTGAAATCACCTTATCTTTCTTTCCTCCCTTGTGCCCAGCTCATTGCTGAGTAAAGGGGGTGCATTCTGTTGATTGATTCATCTTTTGAGCTCTTTTTGCAGGTGATGTGGTAAAATTCATAATGAGGCTGTAAGTGACACGGTGTACTGTCTCTCAGTAATATCTCTCGTTTTTAAAGATAATAGTATAAGACAAGGTGGTACATTAATACCAAAAAAAAATGCAATAATAAAGACGGGATTTTATACATCAGCAGGAAGCTAGACTGAAAGCATTTAAGGAATGGAGGCCATTCTAATACCCCTCGGACCAGGCCACTTAAATTAGCAGTTAATGTGTACAACTGCCCCAAAACTGGAACATACAGCTAATTTCTCAATCCCGTTCATGCCTTTTGGATTTATATAACTTTTTATGCAGTGACGCAGAAATAAATGAACTGGTACATTTTGTTCAACTACTTGCAAAGAAAAGACCCATCAGTTATGTTCTCCTTATCTTGTTATTTAAGAAATATGTAGACTCCTGGATGTGGCTGTTTTCTCGGGATGGCAACTACATTAGAGAGGGAGAAGGGCAGTCAAGGAGAGTAGAAAGACAAAGGCCATGACTAGAATGCTGGGCTGAGGCGCCTTTGCCATCATGGAGCCCTTGTGTACTTGAGTAGAGCAAGAGACGGGGACACTGCTCCTGTGTCCAATACATGGGTAGTGGTTTTCTCGAGTCAGAAAGAAAGAAAGCTTGCTTCAAAAAATTATTTTCTGGCAAAAAGATACATTATTCATATATGGCCATAGTGTTTTTATAATAAAAACAGCTTTGTCCAGTTCCTGAAATCTGTCAGGGTAGAACTAGCAAGCTTGGATTCTGGGGACCTGCCTTGTTTTTACCAGTCTCTGGGACTCAAGATAAAGAATTTGATAATGGCCCTGCTGCTTCTCTCCTGTCAGAGAGACAGTAAGGAAGCACATTCCTCAAGTGAGTGCGAGATCAAACGCCAGCCATGGTGGCCCACACCGGTACTCTCGGAACTGGGGAGGCTGAGTCAGGAGGATCACAGGTTCAAGACCAGTCTCAGCAACTTACTGAGGCCCTGGGCAACCTAGGGAGAATGTGTTTCAAAATAAAAAAGGCTGGAGTATAGCTCAGAAATAGAATGCCCTGGGGTTTACTCTCCTGTCAAGGGGGGGAAAGTGATATTCCTTTGTATTGAGGTGCAGTGACATAATATGGACACCGTCCTAATCTAGTAAAAAGACACTAAAGAGACTCAGCAACTAGAACAATAAATAAAACACGGTATTTGTCCTGGAGGAAGTCACAGAAGAATCAGGCCTGTAACCAGAAAAACCATAAATACAGTGTCTTGTGAATAGAGTTGCTGGCAATTATGTTTGACAAGGAAAGCTCATGGAGAAAGTAAATATGATTTTGAAGTCTTCAAAGAGGATACTGCAACAGAGAAGTCTTCAAAGGAAGAACATTTTGAAAGCTATATTGCTAGGCATTCAACATCAAATTTCAGTTATGATAATTTTTGTTCTTTGTTATATAAATATAATAATTTAATAATTTTGTTGTTAGATTTCTTCTAGAAGAACTCAGATTTGAAGTGGAAAATATAGAGAAACATCCAGGAACTCTAGCTAAAATTGGGTCTAAAATTCTAATATAAGCCTCCTAAACCTTACGCAGATTATGATACATATAATCATGTGCTCCTGAAACCAATTTCTGGGGTACTTATTCCTCAATCCTTTTAAATCTACTTTTACATTATTCCTTCTTCCCTGGCTCTTCCTAGTTTTATTATTTGAGAAACTGCGAACAGGCCATATATCTATCCTTCCTTCCTCAAATTACTAGACCTGTATTTCATACCTGTTTGAGCCCTTTATCTCCATACTATGCAAAACAGGTGCACAAATAGTTCATCCTTTTCATGTAGTCCCAGCCTTGGGGTCATCATGCTTAACTGTGCCTAATACAATCCCACAGTCTTGTTTTTGCCACTTTTCCTTCTCATTCTTCTAAAAAGTTTGTGGTGTTTTCTTCCACAAATTTCAGAGATTCTTCTAATAATAGAGACATCTATATGTGGCTCTATGTCATTGTTAAAAGAGAATTTAAGCCTTAATTTAAATACCAAAAAGGTGCAAGATGACTTTGCCTTATTTTCTCAAAAAATGTTAACATTATTATTACTATTATTATTATTAATCACTTCTGCTTTTTCATTTGCTTGTGTACTGATGATTCTTTCCAGTTGGTACCCATAGCAACACTGGATAATGCTAATGAAACTGCATCCTCCTAAGCTCTCCCACAGAGCATCTCAGTGAAAACAGCCATATAACACAGTGGCATTCCTTATTTTCTTTCCTTGAGATCAGTACTTGGAATCTTTCCCATGATCGACGCTGAACTCTTGAACTAGAATTGGGATTTAGAAGACAATAAACCACAATTGGGATACTATCTCTCCCCCATATTCATACCCCATGTTGGTGTATAGCATTGGTTCTCAAAATATGGCTTCCCAGAAGCATATGGAAACTTGTTAGAAATTCCAGTTTACATGCCACATCCCATACCAACTGAATCATCAACATTGGCTTTCCAGGTGACTGAGATGCACTAAAATTGGGGAACCACTGGTTTATAGGACAGACAGTGCTTTAACAGACAACATCATGTCTGTGTGTGTCGCTGGAATGTGCTGACATGATTAGAAATTATTTTACTGTTTGTTTTATAAATATCCCTTGCACTTATTTATACTGTAAAATAGTAGCCAATACCAGTTTGTATTAGGATAAAATACGGCATTGGCGAGTATCTGCTTTTAGATGCAGAAAAATATTAACTAATCTTTACTTACCTGTCATTAACAAGCATTGGAAAAACCAATTTATTGGTGTTAAGTCTGTGGTAAAAGGTAATAACTCAGACTACAGACACATCTGGTATTTTATTTTTCCTCATAGTTTCTTAGGTAGAAAGCTAGACATTGATACTTACATTTTCAAAAGCTGTCTTTTAAATAGTACTTTTTCTTCTTTTGGTTAGTAGTTTGTTTTGTTTTGTTTTGTTTTTTACAGTACTAGGGATGGAACCCAGGGGCTTTCTACCTCCGGGCTATACTCCCAGACCTATTTTCTATTTTATTTGGAAACAGGGTTTCACTGCGTTGCTGAGAGCCTCACTGAGTAGCTGAGGCTGGCTTCAAACCTGCGTGATTCTCCTGTCTCAGCCTCCCGAGTGCTGGGATTACAAGTGTGCGCCACCACGCCCGGCTCCAGTTCATCTAACATATATGAAGCATGCAGTAAAAAAAAAAAAAAAAAAAAAAAAAAGGATCTTTTGGGGGCCATGATTTAGAGAGCAAATATAGGAAGAGATTTAATAGAGAATTCAAAAAAGGACATATTAACCTTGTCATGTAAAAATTATAAAGGTAGATAGATGCCAGAGATCTGATTCACTTTGTTGCTACTGTTTCCTGGGACTAACTGACCTGTGGATTCCTGATCAGATGAATCTCACTTATTTTGATTTCTGAATCCTACTTAGTTCTTTATTACAATGCTGAGAACTGGGCCTTGAAGGCCCGTCAGATCACCGACAATGCAACTTCTTGAGACTCTGTTCCGACACCTTGGTATACAGATACTTCCGTTTGGGGATGACCAGCTTTTTTGTTTTTTTGTGTTTTTTTTTTTTTTTTTTTGTGTGTGTGTGTGTGTATTACTGGGGTTTCTGGAAGCCCTTCTACCTCCAGGCTACTCTCCCAGACCCATTTTATACTTTACTTGGAAACAGGGTCTCTTAAGCCAGCGAGGCTGGCGTTGAACCTCTGCGATCCTCCTGTCTCTGCCTCCCAAGCGCGGGGATTACAAGCGTGAAACACCACACCCGGCAGGATGACCAGCATTTTAAATACCTTAACCTGCAGATTCTCTCTAGCTCAAATTTCTATCTGTATCTTCACATCCTGGCACCTATCTGCCTTTATAATTTTTACATGACAAGGTTAATATGTCATTTTTTGAATTCTCTATTATATAAACCTGATATAATACAATTCACTCCTTTGTGATCATCACTCCTGTTATGGTTTGGATATCAAGTGTCCCCGGAGACTGGTGTGTTCAGAGGTGGGAATTTTGGCAAGTGACTGAATCATAATAGCACTCATCTCATTTATGGATTAATCCATGTATGGAATCATAATAGCACTCATCTCATTTATGGATTAATCCATGTATGGGGGGAGGGGCACACTGGGGATGAAACCCAGGGGCCTTGAGCCTCACTAAATTGCTGAGGCTGGTCTCAAACCTATGATCCTTCTATCTCAGCCTCCCAAGTTAGTGGGATTACAAGCATGCACCACCGCACTGGTTTAATCCATTGTTTGATTAATAATTTTATGGCATGATTGGGAAGTGGTGGAAACTCTAGGAGGTGGGCCTAGTTGGAGGAAGCACGTCTCTGGGGGGCTCCCTGGAAGGGTATCTCCTCTTCCTCTCCCCTCCCTGCCCCTGCTGCTGCCTGCCTTCCTCCCCCTTCCTACAATGAGCTGGGCAGCTTTCCTCTGCCACGGCCATCTACCATGATGTCATGATGTTCTGCCTCACCTCAAGCTGAAAGCACTGGAGCCAGCTGACCATGGGCTGAAACTTTTGGAACCAGAGCTAAAATAAATCTTCCCTCGTCTAGGTTATTTATGGCAGGTATTTTAGCCATAGCAACAAAATGCTAACCAACACACTGCCCCAATTCACACCTTCAGTATATCTCACCTAGACTTAACATGATTCCTAATGGGGTCAAAATGCCAAATACCATTAGTATTCATAGTTCCCCTGCATATGCTTTCTCTCCCTTGCTACCATGTTTCTTCTCGAAGTGCTCGTGGCTGCCTGGCCTCCAAAGTAGGTTTGCTGTTTTCAGATAGTATTCATGCTAGCTCTTAAGGTCTTGGGTCAGACCGTTAACTTCTTATCCTTTGATTGGTAGACTAATTGCCTTCCTAAGCCTGGACTTTCCATAGACTTTGCACAAGCCTATATTTATAACAGATATTATATGTTGTAATTGCTACTGTCTCAGAGACCAGGATCCATGTCTTCATTTTATAGTACTTTGTCCTAGGTTGGTGTCTAACACACCAAGTTTCCAGTATTTTTTGAGTGAATGAATCAGATTGTTATATATGATTCTCCTAGCAAACATTATAAGTTTTCTGAAATAATTTCTCTTTGAAATATTTTTTATTTTTCTCTAGCTATCAACAACTTTGAAATTCATCCATTGCTGTACTCCACATTTATCTCCTAAATGTCTTACATACAGAAATAACAAAATTCCTTTCTGACAGAGGCCTGGAAAGAAGAAGTTTCTGTCTCTTGACAGAACCTTCCTTGAGGAAGGGTATGTTAGCTATTTAAGAAAATTTCTAAAGAACTCAATCAGTGAAGTTTAAAGCTGGGGGACAGGGCAGAGTATTTCTGTGTTCATCCAAAAGAAATAGTACCATAATTTTTGGAATGAGTTGTTAGACCACATAAGAAATCTGTTCTTTTCTTTCTTGTTTTTACATTTTCACACCCATCCAAAAATCAGAGTACTAGGGAGATGTGGTCAGAATTGGGAAATTTAAAAAAAAATCTAGGTTCATTATATGGGGCAGTGGATTACAGTGATCTTTAATGTGTCTGGCAACTTCTCAGAAAACAACACTTTGTTTGGTATAAAGAGCTTACCAGATTTCTGAAGATTACTGTGTTGAGAAGTTATTTTTCAAAGGGATTACATATCACTGACAACAAACATGTTTTGATGATTGTGATCATAATCAACACATTTTTGCTTACTGATTCTGTACCAAGTATTCCTAAGTTGCTCTTTTATGGTTTTCATTTTCAATTTTTCTTGCTTCTCCTTGTTTGGTGATTATTTATTAATCTAGTAAATATTTACCAGAAGAATAAATAAAAATGAAAAACTCCCTGCCTACATCAGACTTAAAAATTGACAGAAGAAATAGACTTCAGGATCCTTTGGGCTTCTCTCCAGATCCTAATTTGTATTGGAAATAGGTATAAAATGGAGGTATATAACAGAACCCAGGGCATGAACTCAGAACCTGTAAGCAACTTGCCTGGCAAAAGAAATAAAAGAAGTGGGATGCAAAATGGGATGTCTGCTAATGACTGGTATTAGATTTTATCTTAAAATGGTCACTTTGAATTAATACTGTCTTTAGTTTGATGTTAAAATAACAAAAATAAAATGGTGAGGATCAAGGTAAACTGGAAAACACCCACTGTGTCTAAGGATGTATCCTATAAAAATGAAAATTCAATAATTTACTTTTCATTGAGTGATTGCTATATGCAAAGTTGGACAAACCTTCAAATAGAAGTTAAATAAGAAAATCTGGCTGGGCGCTGTGGTATGCTCATGTAATCCCAGTACTTGGGAGGCTGAGACTGGGGGATTGCAGGTTCAAGGATAGCATGTGGTAACCTAGCTAGACCCTGTTGCAGAATTAAAAGGGCTAAGGGTGTGGCTCAGTGGTGTAATGCCCCTGAGTTCATTAGGAAGGCCTT
The DNA here is from genome assembly GCF_963383645.1 of Muscardinus avellanarius. Classification (NCBI taxonomy): domain Eukaryota; kingdom Metazoa; phylum Chordata; class Mammalia; order Rodentia; family Gliridae; genus Muscardinus; species Muscardinus avellanarius. The sequence goes on along the minus strand of NC_137795.1, from coordinate 39,046,449 downwards.
TATATCTAAACTTCTAAAATGTTTCTATGTTCTTTGATTTTGATTAAAAATATTTTAATGGTTCAAATAAACATTTTTATCTACATATTTATCCCCACTGTACCAACTTTTAATATATCTTTATAAATGTCCTTCCCATGTTAGTAGATTTTAATTTTGGTTTTAATCTTTGAAAAACTAAGTTTTTTAGTACTTTGTTTCAAATATTATTCTACTTGGTATTCATGTCTCTTTACAATTGTTTTTGTATTTTTTGAGGTTCTCATTCTTTTCTTCCTGATATTAGCCATCTGTATTAATGAGATAATAAACCAGGCTTGTTGCTAATTAATTGATTCATTAAATGCTGGATTTAATTAGAAAGACATTTAACATGCCAGCAGATGTTCTAATTTTATTTCATTATCCCCAGATAAAATAAAGTACAATGGATTTTTGATTTTTGCATAAGTAAAGCTAAGTCAAGATTTGTTACTCTAATATATATTACAAAAGGCTAATTGATAGTTTTTGTTTTCAGTATATTCCAAATATTACAAGGAAAACCAACTCTAATTGGCCCAAGAGTAAAGTCATGGAATACAGTATCTAAGAGTGAAGAGTGTCATGACCCTCAAATTTATAAAAAGAAAGCTAAGTCACAGAGGCATCCCAGAGATTTTTTTCCAGTACTTTGATAGGGGATAATTTTCTAAAGTAATTAACCACTAAAATTTTTACTTAAGAACTATCAATTATAAAGATATTGCCTAGTAGTGATTTTGTAACAGCTCATAAAAACTGAGCTCTCTTACATTGGATTTTGATACTCCCCTTTCTAGGAAGAAATAAAGAGTTCTGTGCAGTCTGCCAGATGCCATGTTAATAGATAATGTAAATTAAGCAATCTCTGAATTACACTTACATTAGAAAAAAATTGCCTTCAAAGTCTACAGAATGTGTAAAGATATTTGTTAATCAAACTTCCTCTAGAGCACCAAAAAGACAACACAGTGAGAGACAAAAGTAATTACTTTCTCACCCTCTAACTTGGCTTTTCTGTTTGCTTTTTTTTTTTTTTTTTTTTTTTGGTAGTTCCTTATCTAAAAATAAGTCACTTATTTTAAAAAAAAATAGAGATCATATTATAAATATGGTTACATATATTTAACAGTTATAATGGTTTGGAAATAGAATGTTCCCCTAGCCCTTGTGGAAACAAGATAGCAATGTTAGAAGCAGGGCTTGGTTATGATCTCAGCATTGGATAAATCCATTCCAGTGAATTGTGGTAGCCTGGGCTGGTAGGATTTGGCTAGAGAAAGTGGGTCCCCTCCCTGGAATGTGGCCTTGGGAATTATACATGGCTCCTCCTCCCTTCACTTGCTCTGGCCTCCATGATGTGAAGAGCAAAACCTTGTGTTCAATCACTCTCTCTTTCCCCTCTCCTCGCCGCCGCCGCCGCCGCCGCCGCCTCCTCCTCCTCCTCCTCCTCCTCCTCCTCCTCCTCCTCCTCCTTCTCTTCCTCCTCCTTCTTCTTTCCTCTCTCTCCTCTCTTCTCTTCTCTTCTCTTCTCTTCTCTTCTCTCTCTCTCTCTCTCTCTCTCTCTCCTTTCTGCTGCCATGCCCTAAGATCCATGGTCCCTGGCCTCACATGAACTAAACCCAGAAATCTCCAAAGAAACCTTGATCAAATACATCTTCCCTCCTCTACATTGTATGGTCAGTTTTTTTGGATTATAGCAGTGAAGATGCTGACTGAGAACAGTATTCCTGACGAGCATGATGTCTATAATTTAGTCCTTTTCTTTTTTTGCTGGTACTGGGGTTCCTGGAAACCCTTCTATCTCTGGGCTACACTCACAGACCCATTTTTATACTTTTTTATTTGGAAATAGGGTCTTTTAAGCCAACACAGCTGGTTTCGAACCTGCGTGATCCTCCTGTCTCTGCCTCCCAAGCGCGGGGATTACAAGTGTGCGCCACCACGCCTGGCAATTTAGTCCTTTTCTTACTTTTGATTATTAGATCATTCTAGTTTTCTGTCATATAAATGCCAATGGGTATTCTTGAATATTTTCTCAGTTTTGCTTTTACAGTGCAGTTATTTCTGGGAAGTGATCAGCCTGAATTACTGGTTAAACTTTAACTCTCAGATTGCATTTCAGAGTATAAGGAATTTATCAGTTTCCTAAAACTAGGACAAGAAGGGAATGAAATCAGGAGGTGAATCTAGGCAGAGAACAGGGGTGATGGAAACAAGAGAATTGTACCTAGTCTGCAACTGAAATAAGTATTTAAAGCATAAAGTGTTCACAGTTTCAATCTGAGGATTACCTCTTAGAAAGTTGAAATCATTTTTCTTTTAATCCTGACAGTTCTGTCAGGATTTATTTAAATTGTTGATAAAATTCAAAGCCAAACACAAATACACAGATGTGAGAAAGAGGTTAGAACTTGTGGTGTCAGGTCACATAACCCAGAATAGCTTCCAGTAGATCTTGGCTCGGTGGTTCTCCTGTTTCTGGATTTGCACAAGCTGTGTGGAAAGACATCAGCACCGTAAATGCTTTAGCCATTGGTAACTTCATAAATGATAAAGGTGTCATTTAGTACATTAGTCTTTGAATTTGCTACTTGGCTTCCTTTATACTCTAGGTTATCTAATGTCCTCAGCTTCAACCAGCTGCCTCCATGATGGCAATAAAGTCTTAGTTGTGGTGTTTTTCTTCAAAACTAGTAATAAAGCCAGGCATGGTGGCACACACTTATAATCCCAGCATTTGGGAGGCTGAGATAGGAGGATCACGGTTTGTAGCCAGCCTCAGCTACATAGTGAGGCTCTTTGCAACTCAGTGATATTCTGTTTCAAAATAAAGAATAAAAAATAGGGCTGGGGGTGTCACTCGTAGGTAAAATGTCCCTAGGTTCCATCCCCAGTACCACAAAAAACAAAACTCGTAATAATAGCAGGCATGGTGACCTATGCCTGTAATCCCAGTACTTGGAAGGCTGAGTCAGGAGAATCATAGGTTTGAGGCCAGCTTCAGTGAGAGCCTCTTTCAAAATAAAAAATAAAAAGGAATTGGATGGGAGGTATAAAGTCCCTGGGTTCAATCCCAGTACCAAAAGAAAAGAAAAAAGCCTTATAATAATGGACTTGAAGACCAACTGCACCTCCTTTTACCATTTGTAAAGTCTGTTTTACCTAACAATTTTGACTTTTTTGCATAAAAAAAATGAGAAGATGCAAAGTAAATTTGTTATATCCCGTGAAGAGATAATAAATGCCATTTTATTTGCCCTACTGTATCTATTTTTTGTTGGTGTCTTTGTTTTTCAGATTAGGAAAAGTGATAACTTCTTTAGGCCATTATTTTTTTTTTCATAATTATCCAGATTTTTTTTCAACATGATATTTTATTTTTTTATTTTTTATAAGTGGAACATATTGAAAGTGGTGTACATTTAGATTGTGCTTCATGCCCTTCCCCCTCCATTTCCCTTCCCCCCTCCCAATAGAGAGTGTCCAGGTTAACCATGTTATATTTATGCTATTACACATATTTGTATGCAGCTCCTCCATTGAACAACCTCAGCTTTCTTCCTCTCCTATCCTTCCATTCTAGCTTTGCTGAGATTTCCCCTCCATCATCTGGAGTCCCTCTGGTATTACCACTATTCCCTAGCTTGGGCATAATAATTCCACATTTAATATTCTTTTGTTGGTGCAGTGTCATCTCACATCATAACAATAGGGACATACATGCACACGGCACTTAGTGAGCCTTCCCCTCAGCTCCCTCCCCTTCTCCATACATGATATTGAGGTTGGCATTGGTAATTTCACATATGTACATCATTCAAGGGAACTGTTTCCTTCATTGATTCCCCCACAAGCCTCCCATAGGCCTCCTCTATCACTTCACTGGGATTTCTTCTCCATTATCCAAAGTCAAATTTCAGAGCCCCTCCCTTGTATAATGTGGATTTAATAATGGCTTGTAAGTTCATTATCAGTAAAGGCAATTTTTATTTTTATTTATTTGTGGTACTGGGGATTGAACCCAGAGGCATTCTATCTTTGAGCTACAACTCCAGCCATTTTTATTTTTGGGTTTTGAAATAGGCTCTCACTAGATTAATGAGTCTCACTACTTGTCAAGAATGTCCTCAAACCCGCAATCCTCCAGTCTCAGTCTCCCATGTACTGGGATTAACAGGCATGCACCACTATTCCTAGCTTCAGTAAAGGTCATTTATTGACAGGAAATTTTTGTTTTATAGGATTACCTTTTAGAATGCTTTGCAAACAATATAGAGAATTATATATTTTTAAGAAAAATAATTTGTCACCAAGCATGGTTGACATACCACTGTAACCCCAGTACTTGAAAGGCTGAGATAAGAAAATTGCAGATTCAAAATCATTCTCAGCAATTTAGGGAGGTCCTCAGCAACTTAAGTGTGACTATTTTCAAAAATAAAAAGGAGCTGGGTGTGGTGGCACATGCTTGTAATCTCAATTCTTGGGAGGCTGAGACAGAGGATCCCAGGTTCACAGCTAGCCTCAGCTACTTAAGCCCTCTGCAACTTAGTGAGACACTGTTTCAAAATAAAGAATAAAAAAAAAAATAGGGCTGGGGGTACAGCTAAGAGGTAGAATGCCCCTGGGTTCAATCCCCAGTAGCACAAAAATAAATAAATAAAAATGAAAAGGAATTATGGTATACTTCAGAGGTAGAATGCCCTGTGTTCAATCCCAGGAACCATTAACAATAATAACAATAGTAGTAATAAAGCTTAATATTACAGGGGCCTAGCTCTATTCACAGTATCCATAAAAATAATAAAAACAGAATGGAACAATAATAAATTATAGATTCTACTTAATAACAATATTCTTATTGCCAAGAAGGGGAGAGGGAAGCCAGTATTTCTCCATCATAATTCCATTGTTTGGTTATCAGCGCAGAGAGCATGAAGCCTGTGTTCCAGAGGTGGACTTAATGAATCCCACCTCTCTCAACTTCTTACTAGTTGCGTAACCTTGCTGACAAGGAAGGGCCACTACTCAATATCTGAAATAGAAAGCTGAATGTGTTGTTGCTGTACAGTGGAGACCTATACTTGTAAGGCACAGCCTTTCTGAATAAAGCAGACTGCTGATCTTGTTTAGGGTTTGGGGAGTTATTAGAGGTCAGAGACTGACAGATTCTCAGAATGAGAGACTGTTGCCAAATGACTGACATTCAGAGATATGCTAATAGAATTGAGTTGTCATTGACCATTGAGTGAATTTAAAACTGTTTATGTTTATAACTTACAAAACTGCCTTCCTCATAGGACATTGTGGTAGTTAAATCAGAGACTATAGACATACTTCCTGGCATAATGCCTAGTAGAAATAAGCCATCCTCTTCATTTGTCTGTCCTTGGAGAGAGTGGAACTCTGAGACAGTAATGTTCAACCGTGAAAGCACCACCTTCTGGAGCCCTGCATCATCACTCTGGGCCTTATGGGCCTCACATGTGCCTCACTCCTTTTGGCATATAGTACCTGCCATTCATTTATGTTTGTGTGTGCTGTACAGTGTCAGCACTTATACAATATTTATCTCACTTTACAGGGACTTCATTGGCCTTGTAGACAGTGGGCATATTGTGGGTTTGGTTTTATTTGTAAGCCTTTATAACCATCATAGATGTCTCTGAGAACCTGGTAAAAACTGAATACTTTTCCCCTGAGAAATGTATTTTTGTATATACACATTTGTAAATACAATATTTTGGGTTTTCAGACTTCATAAAGTTTCAGATCCTGTTCTTCAGAACTATCTGTGATTAAAAAGATACACACTCTTATCGGTCTTCACCTCTGAAAGCATAGGTTTCAGTTGTAGGATATTGGGCAATAGCAATAGAAGTAGCCATTTATGACAAAATTTATGACAGAAAACATATTTGGGTTGAGGGAAAAGGTTAAAAATGGATAGGACAGGGACATGCCAAGTCCTACAAGCCACAGTGACCCTTTTAGACAACTATGTAGACCAAGGCAATGAGCTTTGCCTCCGGTGGAAATTCTGCCCAAAATTTAATTAATGAGACCTAGCATTGGTGATTTTGGTCTAATCTCTCTTTGAGAAAAATGAATTAACTTCACAAAGCCCAAACATTGTTATGATTACAGCAGTTGCTCCCCAACCAGTCACCTGCTTTCTTCTCCCATCTTATTTAGGGCATCTGTCTCTGTTGCACCTCACAAATTTATAATTTAAGAGTTGTTCAAGAAGAGCTTATGGTGTCAGGACTCTAGGCCAGTAATTCTTAAACTGCAGCAGACTCCCTAGTGAGCTTGTTACACTGCAAGTTTCTGAGCCCCATTTGCAGTTTCTGATGCTGTCTTCCAGGGCTGGAGCCCAATAATTTGCATTTCTAATGCTTCTCAAGTGATGAGGGTGCTGCTGGTCTGGTAACCACACTTTGAGAACTACCACTAGAGGTCATGATACATCCTCGGCCCTTCAGGCCAACTTAGCAGTGATCATAAATACTAGTTTATCTTTACCAGCTACTTCATTCAGTAATTTAGTTCATGTTAAGTAATTGTTTACAATCACCCTCAGTCAGTTGAAAGGAGGAATTGATCCTAATTTGTATCTAATAATCAATAGAAGGACTGCAGAAAGTTTTTAACAAATTATTCACTAAACTTCACTAAACAAGACTTTCCTTGGAAAAATAACAGGATATTTCCTCTCAGCATAGCCTGCCTCTCCCAGGAAGAACTTTTGAGAAGAGGCTGCTTCCCTACCCAAGAATAGGACTCCATGTAATAGGGTCCTACCCAAGCTCTTCCTCCCTGAAAAGAAAATACAAGCTCCTGAGAGTAGAAAGAACGTTGACCATCTTTTTTGACTCTTCATACCAAATCAAAGAAGTCAGGTTTATACTTGAAGTGAACCATGGTATTGATGGCATTTGGTTCCCCCACTAAGCTCATCTCCCAGTTGCTAATGCCCAGACTTTCTTCAGTCAATCCCTAACTCAAGATAAAATGTCCATACTCTTTAACATAGAAATTCTACTTCTAATAATCCCAAGAAAAGTAGCCTTTAAAAAGGAAAAAGCTTAGTTTGGTGAGTGGCACATGCCTATAATCCCAGTACATAGAAGACTGAGACAGGAGGATCTCAGGTAGCCTCAGCAATTTAGCAGGGCCCTCTAAAACTAAGACCCTGTTTCAAAATTAAAAAAAAGAAAGAAAGAAAGAAAGCAGGGCCTAGTGGCACACGTCTGTAATCCTAGTACTTGGAAGACTATGACAAGAGGATTGCAGGTTCTTGGCCAGCCTCAGCAACTCAGCAAATAGTGAGGCCCTATTTCAAAATAAAAATAAAATAGGATTGGGGGTATAGTTCAGGTGTAATATGAACCCTAGGTTCCATCCCCGGTTCTACAAAAAATAAAATAGGGCTGGGGGTGTAGCTCAAAGGTAGAATGACTCTGGGTTCAATCCCCAATACCACACACACGCACACACACACTTTCTTTCTCTCTCTCTCTCTCTCTCTCTCTCTCTCTCTCTCATACACACACACACACACACACACACACACACACACACACACACACACAGAACAAAGATGTAGTGGCAATGATTTTAATTGCAATTTTGTTTATAATAAAAAATTTATACACCCTGAATGTCTAACATGAAGAATTGCTTAAACTATATTCCAGTGTTAATCTACTTAAGTAATTTTATAGAAAGATATATAATGGTATGGAAAGTTTCTTGTGGCATATTAATTTAACTACATATAGATCAAAATATATATGAAAAAAATCATAATTTTAATAGTGGTTATTTCTGAATGGTGGGATTATGGGTCGTATTTCCTTCACTTTGCTTAAAGCTTCACAATGAACTTCATACTTTTTTGTATTTAGAGATTTTTTTAAAAAAAAAAAAGCTATAAGCCAGGCATGGTAGCACATGGCTATTATCCTAGTGCTTGGAAGTCTGAAAAAGGAGGATTACAGGTTCATGGCTAGCTTCCAAAACTTATAGCAGGGTCCTCTGCAACTTAGCAAGAACCTATTTCAAAATAAAAAAAAAAAATAGGGATAGGGGTGTGTCTCAGAGGTACAATGCCCCAGTTTTCAATTAAAACAAAAAAGTCAAGCCTGGCGGTAGAAGGACTTCCAGGAACCCCAATACCACCACCAAAAAAAAAAAAAAGCCTGTGTTGATTGTGGTGCAAGAGTAAAGGAAAAACAAATCACACAAAAAGGGAGGCTTCAGGAGCTATTAGAGGTGAATATGTTGCTGTCTGCTCTGTTAGCTTTTTTTTTTTCAGATTTTTTTTAATTGGTGTATTGTATTCATACATCATAATAGTATAAAAAAAACTTTTGTAGACATACATGCACACATCGCCCAGTTAGCCCCTACCTAATCCCCACCCCGTTCCCTCCCCATCCCTCCTTCCCATGCTTGGCTTAGTGGTTGACATCTAGTATTATAGCAATTTATCGAAAATTAACAATGATAATCTCACATAACAGTTTCATTTTCTGATACCAAGCTTTTGATGACTTAAAGATAACATTTCAATATTTCTTTTTGCTTTCTTTCTTACCAGAGAATATGAATATATATATATATATATATATATATATATATATATATATATATATAATTTTTTTTTTTTTTTGGTGGTACTGGGGTTCCTAGAAGCCCTTCTACCTCCGGGCTACACTCCCAGACCTCTTTTTACATTTTATATTTGGAAACAGGGTCTCCTAAGCCAGCGTGCGCAGATGGCTTCGAACCTGCACGATCCTCCTGTCTCTGCCTCCCAAGCGCGGGGATTACAAGCATGCGCCACCACGCCCGGCTATTTCTTTTTTTTTTTAGGTGAAACTATCATACATTATTTATTTTTCAAAGAAAATCTATCCTAATATGGAATATGGACTCTAGATACACAAAACGATCTCGAAAAAGAACAAAGCTAGAAGATGTATATTTTCTGATTTCAAATATTATAAAGCTACATTAATTGAAACAATGTAGTACTGTTATAAAGGTAGATATATAAACCATTGGAGTTAAATAAAAGCCTAGAGATAAGTTCTTCCATATATTGTCAAGTTATTTTTGACAAGGTTTCCACAGACATTTGGTAGAGGAAATAATAATCTTTTAACTAAATATTGTTGAAAAATAATAATTACATGAAAAAGAATAAAATTGGACCCTTACCTAACACATATACAAATATTAACTCAAAATAGATGAAAGACCTCAATATAAATCTTAAAACTATAAACTTTTAGAAGAAAATCTGGGTCATAAAACCTCACAACATTGAAATTGGCGGTGTTTTCTTGGATATGATTTCAATGGCACAGGCAACAGAAGGGTAAACAAACTCCCTAGAAAATAAGAAAATATTGTATATCCAAAGACAATGTAGACAGAGTTAAAAGTTACTGATAGAATGGGATAAAATATTTCCAAATGTAGTATCTGAAGGTATATTAATATTCCAACTAGAAGTCCTAAAAATTAGCAACAATAAAAGCAAACAATACAATTTAGAAATAGGTAAAAAGACTAACATAAATAATGAATCTCCAAAGATAGCCAATCTTAGTTGACTGTTGGATGGAAAATCTTGTTTCTCTGGTTCTGGTGTGTGTTACCTATTTCTTCTTTGTAGTTAATCTCTTTGAGTATTTTCTCTAGTGCTGGTTTTGAAGACATAAATTCCTTCAGTTTCTGTTTGTCATGGAAGCTTCTTATTTCTCCATCTAATTTGATAGAAAGTTTTGCTGGGTAGGAAATTTTTGGCTGGAAATTGTTTTCTTTCAGAGTTTGGAATATGTTACTCCAAGCCCTTCTGGCTCTCATGACTTGGTTTGGGAAGTCTGGAGTGATTCTAATTGGTTTGCCTCTGAATGTCAGTTGGCCCTTTGTTTTTGTTGCCTTTAAGATTCTCTGCTTGGCTTCCACATTGGTCATTTTGACAATTATATGGCGTGGGGATCCTCTTCTCCGATCCTGTCTAAAGGGAGTTCTATAAGTTTCCTGGACCTGTGTATCAACCTCTTGCTGTACGTTTGGAAAATTTTCTGCTATTACTTCCTTGAAGAGATTGTTGATCCCTTTGGTTTCACCTTCTTTTCCCTCCTCTATTCCAATTATTCTTAGGTTAGCTCTCTTAAAATGAACCCATATTTCTTCAATGTCAGATTCCTGCTGTCTGATATTTTTTTCTAAATTAGAAACTATGCATTCATTTTTGGAGTGATCATCTTCTAGGAGCTAGATTCTATTCTCCATGTGGTCTAATTGGTTGTTTATACTTTGAATTGAGGCCTTTACTTCATTGATTACATCCTTTATCTCTTTTTGGCTCTCTCTGAGTTCTTTTCGAAACACCTTTATTATTTCTACAGTTATTTTCCTGATTTGATCTTCTAGAAATCTCTGAATTTCTGTTTTATCAGGTTCTGATGTTGTGGGGTTGTGGGCATTCACTGCTACATTGTATGTAGCAGTGAATGCCCACACTTTCCCATGATTTCGGAAGTTTGTGCCTTCTCTGGGTTCTTCCCTGGGTCACTACGACTTCACTTAAGGTGCTCTGGATCTCAAGTCTGTGGTATCTCAGTCACCACTACTCCTTTACTGGGTTGTATCGCAAAGTCTCAGACCCAGGGAGTCAATCGAGGCTGCTTTAGACCATGGGGGGTGCCAGGCTGGGCGTTCTCCTGCATGGAGTTGTGACTATAGTGTGATATCTCTGCCACCGCCACACCCCCACTTGGTCAAGTCCCTGGGAGTCAGTACTGGGATTTATCCTCTAGGGATCACAATTTGACTCACTGTTGTTGAGTGCGCTGATGGAGCTGTAGTAGACTTGGTGAATTCGCAGCTGCCACCCCGGTGGCAATTTGGCGCCGCTGTCACGCCCTCGGCCGTGAGGCTGACGTATTTCTTCTCTGGTTTTGCACTCCGCTCTGAGTCCCTGCAGGGTGCGCTGAGCCCAGCCCCTGGGAGCTTTAGACGCTCCCTGCGCCGAAAAATCTGCCGAATTCTGCCCAGCTGATCCGCAGCGGCTCACCTTGGCTCGCTGTCCGCCGCTCCTCTCTGGAGCCTGGTGGGCTATTGAGTTCGTTGGTCTGGTGCCGTCTGGTGAAGTCGTGCTGCCGCCAGCAGTAAGGCACTGCTGTCGCATCCTTGTGCGTGAGGCCGGTGTATCTCTTCTGGCTCTGAGCTCCGTTATGAGTTCCCCTCCTCTCTGGAGCCTGGTGCTGGAAGGAAAGATGACGTCCGCGTGGCTCCGCACCGCGGCTCCGGCTACAGCACTGCGGTCTGGTTTCTTTCTGGTGTCTCATTTTTTCAGCCCTCTTTTTCTCTGTCCCTTGTATTTACATTTTTTGTTTCTCTAATGATGGTGTTTTCTGGCTATGAAAGGCACTGATTTTGTGGTAATAGAGATTGGTTGTTAGCGGTGCTCGTAAGCCCCGCTTTTCTCCGTCGCCATCTTCCCGGAAGTCTCTCTGTTAGCTTTTAAGTAATAAAGACAAACAGAAGCTGCGAGGAATTGCAGTAGTCTTGTCCTCTGTACTGCAGAGAAAGTTCTGGTGATTAACATTTTTATGTGTACTTTTTTTTTTTTTTTGGTGTTACTGGGGTTCTTGGAAGCCCTTCTACCTCCGGGCTACACTCCCAGAATTATTTTTTTTATATTTTTATTTGGAAACAGGGTCTTTTACGCCAGTGCGGCTGACTTCGAACCTGCACAATCCTCCTGTCTCTGCCTCCCAAGTGCAGGGTTTACAAGCATGCGCCACCACGCCCGACTTTATGTGTACTTTTTAATTCTTAAAGATGGCTGGATAGTTACTATCTGGCCAGTGGCCCCAGGGTTATCACAATATGTAAAATCACAAATGAAGACTTTTTGACAGTAGAGTAAAATTTTTGACAGCTTTTGAAACTTCAAATATCTAAAGACCTCACCAGCATATCATAGTAACAAACTGACTTTTGGAAATAATTGTAAAACAGCTGTGTGGTACATTGACCATGCTATTGGAAGCTCTGAAGTGTTTATTGTACTTCTAACATAATTCTTTACCAGAAATTAGCAGTGCAAGTAATGTTGTGTTTTTCTCATTTTTAAGATATCTCCTGGTACTTATAATTCTGGATTTTCTCTTTTAGAGTTATTAATGTCATACAAATATTAAACTTTAAAGGAAACATTCTTCAAGTTTCTAGATAATCCCTGAATATATCAAAAATATGCATTTTAAATTCAACCAAGGAGGTAAAAGACCTCTGCAAAGAAAATTATAAAACATTGAAAAAAGAATCGAAGATCTTAGAAGATGGAAAGGTCTTCCATATTCATGGATAGGCAGAATAAATATCATCAAAATGGCCATATTTCCAAAAGTGATTTACAGATTCAACGCAATACCCATTAAATTACCAAGATCATTCCTCACAGACATAGAAAAATCAGTCCTTAAATTCATTTGGAACAACAAAAAACCAGAATAGCCAGAGTAGTTCTCAGCAACAAAAAACATGCAGGAGGAATCACAATACCAGACTTAAAACTATAATATAAAGCCATAGTAATAAAAACAGCATGGTATTGGCACAAAAATAGATACATAGACCAATGGAGAAGAATAGAAGACTCAGAAACAAACCCACACACTCAAAGCCAATTGATTTTAGACAAAGGGGCCAAAAACATACACTGGGAAAAAGATAGCATGTTCAATGAATGGTGTTGGCAAAACTTGTTAACCATATGCAGAGAAATGGAAATAAATCACACTTTCTCACCCTGCACAAGAGTCGATTCAGGCTGGATCAAAGACTTGGAAATTAGACCAGAGACATTGAAGGTCCTTGAAGAGGCATCAGTCCAACACTCCAACACACAGGCACAGATAAAAACTTTCTCAACAAGATAAAGGCACAAGAAACTAAAAGGCAAATCAATACATGGAATTGCATGAAACTGAAGACCTTCTGTTCAGCAAAGGAAACTATCAAGAACCTCAATCGAGAGCCAACACCAACAGAATAAAGGACTAATATCTAGAATATACAGAAAACTCAAGAAACTTAGCACTAAGAAAACAACCCAATCAAAGAATGGGCAAGTGAATTAAATAGACACTTCACAAATGAAGAAATTCAGATGGCCAATAAATGCATGAAAAAAATGCTCAACATCATTAGCAGTCAGAGAGATGCAAATCAAAACTACCCTGAGATTTCACCTAACTCCAGCTAGAATGGCAATCATTCAAAACACAAACAACAACAAATGCTGGTGAGGATGTGAAGAAGTGGGAACTCTAAAACATTGTTGATGGGATTTCAAATTAGTACAATCACTTTGGAAGACAGTATGGAGGATCCTCAGAAGAATGGGAACAAACTTACCATTTGATCCAGCAATACCACTTCTGGGTATCTACCCAAAAGAAAGGAAATCAAACTACCAAACTAATGCATGTGTTTCTATGTTCATAGCTGCACAATTCACCATAGCCAAACTATGGAACCAGCCAAGATGTCCAGCAGTAGATGAATGGATTACAAAACTGTGGGATATGTACACAATGGAGTTTTACTCAGCCATAAAGAAAAACACAATTACATCATTTACAGGGAAATGGATGGAACTGGAGGACATTATGCTAAGTGAGATTAGTCAGTCACAAAATATAAGAAATCTGATGCTTTTCCTAATAATGCAAAAGCTAGGGAGAAATGGGTAACAGGAGGAACTCTAGATGAAGGAGATTCTATAGAGAAGCAAATAAGGCAGCCTAACTGAGGGATGTAAGGGCGGAAGAGGGAAATTCTCTAAAGCACATGATGTACTTAAACATACCAAAGTCAATCACTAAGCCAAGGATGGGAAGGAGGGAGGGGAAGAGAATGGAGTGGGAATTGGGTAGGGGCTAATTGGGTAATGTATATATGTCTCCACTATCTTTTATCCCATTAAGATGTATGACTACAATGCATCAATAAAATATTAAAGTATATATATATACATTTACCTTTAATAAATGTAGGAATACTCTTTGATATTTATAAACTTCCTACTCTTCATCCTTTTTTTTGACTAAGAATTTACTCATAGTAGCTGTTTTTTGGGGGGTGGTAAGGACAGTGCCTTCCCAAGTCATCTTAACAGTATCTACTTGTGCTGTGAATCATTGGTTACAGCACAGCAGAGATGCCAGCTGGCAGTGAGATTCAGAGCAGAGCACCTTTCTGATCTGAAAGATATCCTACTCTTTTGGCTTCTTAACACACACACACGTATATGTATATATATATATTTTTTTTTTTTCTTTTTCACAATACTGGATATTGAACCCAGGGGCAATCTACTGCTGAGCTACACTCCCAGCCCTATTTGAAACAGGGTCTCCCTAAGTTGCAGAGGGCCTCACTGAATACCTGGAGCTGGCTGTGAACCGGCAATCCTCCTGTCTTAGCCTCTCAAGTACTGGGATTACAGGTATTTGTCACCACACCAGCTTCAAGCTTTCTTTTAATAATGAGAAAACTTGCTCATGATTGCCTCAAACTATTATTGTACTAGAAATAAATTATCAATAAAGATTGTCACTTCAGCTGGTTGTGGTTATGCACACCTATAATCATAGTACTTGGGAAGCTGAGACAAGAGAATCACAGGTGTAAGGCCAGCCTCAGCAACTTAGACCCTCAGCAACCTAGCACAACCCTTTCTCAAAACGAAAAATAAAACAGGCTGGGGTGTATCTCCGAGGTAGAATCCTTCAGAATTCAATCCCCAGAACCAGACAAAAAGAAGGAGGGGAGAGGGTAATTTCATTACATTTTTATAAAATCTTTTCTTTTTTTTTAATCAGCTACAATATATAATTTTGTCCCACAAAATAGTCTTACTCCTAAGAGAAGATGATTTTTTTCTCAAAAAAGTATAGCAGAAACTATATTTTTTATTCTGCCACAAAATGTTTATTCTTTTATACTTATTACTTATACTAACTTAAGAAGTCAGATAATTGATTAGAATAGGTTTTCATTAGAACAGTGGCTTACAACTTCACATAAAACATGTCCCAGCCACCACAGAGAAATTACATTAGAATCTCTGTGTAAATAACATCAGCATGTTTTGCAAGCTCCAGAGTTGATTCATATGCACTGTCAGGGTTGAGAACAACTGCCTGAAAAATAAAAATAACTAAAGGTATTCATCAGGATGTCATTTTTAGAAAAGTTGCATTTAGACATTCCAGTGAAGCAAGTGCTAGTCAGATTAACTGCCGGCAAAATTCTCTGCTTGTTACATGGAGAACTGGCAACATGTATTCTTTAGCCTAACAGGACCACCTAATCTTTTAGAGATGAGATATATATTATTTTTATTCATTTTCATAGTTGTAATGTAAAACATAGGCACTACAATGCTATGTCTGAAATGATAGGACTGACATCTGTTATTTTATTGCCTGGTACTGTTTTTGCCCCATCATCTTTCTTCTTAAAAGCTATGATTTTTCTGATATGGTCAGATATGTGTAGAAGATTTTGTTATCATGGTGATAGCACTTATGATATTAAACTTGTACATTAGAAGATTGCCATATATCGTGGAGATGGGATTGATGATACTAAACTTCACCAAAGACACAGAGTAATTGTCAAAAGATGAATAAAGTAAAGAATTATATTTTTTAAATGTCTGAACATGACTAAATCTCAAGTGTTTGGTAGAAACTTTGTGACTGTTCATAACTATGTCTTTATAAAAGCAGTCCAAATCCTAGCAAGTAAGAGAAAGAGTTTGTGACTGGAACTGAGGAAATGAGTGTCATGATTTGTTATCTTACTTGCAGGATATGGGCTATCTTCAAATTGTACTTTGTTCCTAATCTCTTGGTACGTCTGACATTCTAAACTGTTTAATGTGTTGGTGAACATGGCTAACCTCCTTGGAAAAGATGTATATTCCTGGAGGGTAGCTCTATTTTTTTCTTCATCCTGGTATCCAGCATAGCTTTTTGCCTGAAATTTTCTTTCTAGGGAAACAAATTCATTTAATTGTGGCACTACAATGAATATCAGTTAAGACTTAGCCTAATTTAGCAAAGTTTCTGTTTCATAATACCAGGCTAAGAGATAATTTATTACTTTTTATCCTCAAATCTTTTAGAGTTTTGCTATTTAAAAGCTGCTTTGTTGTTAAAAAAAGCTGCGATTGGGAAGTCTTTTACTGTTTCAACAATTAAAATCCTTCAGATGTAATCTCAGCTGATATATCTAATGCTGAATATCCTAATAAATATTATAGTCAAGCTCTGCTGTATTAATAATAGGCTACCTTTTGTCAGGTGTGGTGGTGCACATTTATAATCTCAGTACTTGAGAGTACAAGTACTCTCAAGAGATTCCAAGCCTCAGCAACCTCATGAGACCTTCTGCAACTTAGTGAGATCCTGTTTCAACTTTAAAAAATAAAATCAGGGGTATAGCTCAGAGGTAGTATGCTCCTGAATTCAATCCTTAGTACCACCAAAAATAAAAAATAGACGGCCTTTTAAATAAGATAAACTAAATAACTGCTAACTTAAATGTCTCAACAACTGACCAAAAATAATTGGCACAAAGTTTCATACTTTTAGGATTTGGTGTGGTATTTGCTGTTTAAGATGCCAGAATTGTTTGTCAGAAGAGCAGAAAATATATTGTATAATTTTTTTGTCTAAATAAAAAATAATTTTGGGGGGAGAGGAGTACTGAAGGCTGAACCCCCAAGGCATTCTACCTCCTACCTACACCCCCATCCCAGTTTTCTTTTTCTTTTTTGGAATGGTCTCATTAATTTGCTGAGGCTGGCTTCGAAAAATACTTCTTCTTTTTTTTTTTTTTTTTTTTTGTGGGTCTATGGATGGAACCCAGGGGCATTTGACCTCCGAGCTACACCCCCTGCCCCATTTTTTATTCCTTATTTTGAAACCGGGTCTCACTGAGTTACAGAGGGCCTCAATAAGTAGCAGAGGCTGTCCATGAACCGCGATCCTCCGGTCTCAACCTCCCGAATGCTGGGATTACAAGCGTGCGCCAACTCACCCGGCTTCGAAAAATACTTCTAACATAGATGTTACTTGAAAGCATCACTTGACTTTATTCTAAAGTATTAATATGTTTAGGACATAGCCAAAGAGGAATACATTTGTAGCATTGTCAGTAAAACAATACTTTTTACTCAATAGAAAGACAAAATATTTTTTTTCAAGGAACTCACTGATAGGAGATATATATAATCAATTAAGATATCAAATGCTAAAATAAAAATAAAACATAGCTATTTAATTTTGTAAATAAAGGAATATTAGTCCCACAAATCAGAAATTTATGATTCTTTCAAAAACATTCATTATAGCCAGGCTTGGTGACACAGGAGGATTGCAGTTTTCAGACAGCCTCAGCTACTTAGTGAGGCCCTTTGCAACTCAATGAGACCCTGTTTCAAAAATAAAGAATAAAAAATAGCGGTGGGGTATAGTTTGGAGATAGAATGTTCCTGGGTTCCATCCCCAGTGCTACAAAAAAAATTAATTATACTTAATAAGGATCATCAGATGGGTAAGTTAAGAATTTTCTAGCTGCCAACCTATATCATTAAATATTGACTAGACTACTAATTCTAAGGTAATTCTCTATCAAATCAGTTAAGTTAGGTTAAACCTAACTGCTGTGGATGCACTAAAAAATTTCTCCTGGGCACTGCTCATTTAGAAGGGATGATCTTTCTGCATTAGCATTTACCTTTCCCTTCTTTTCCATCTTTTTCACTCTAAAATTAAACAGGAGTAGCCACTAATCACTCTATTTCTCCATTCTTCACAAGAAGTTTTTTTGTTACAGTGGCCCTCTTGTTAGGATCACTAGCATTATTGACAATAAGTTATTCTGATTAATTAAATTTACGGTTAGCTAAGCTTAAAATTTTTTATGCCTTATTTGCATCTTTACCACTAGAAAAATCCTTCTTCATTCTTCCGGTAAAAGAGAAAGTTCAGGGCTTAATTTCTATTTGTATTCATTACTTCTTTTTCACGTGTGTATGTGGTACTGGGGATTGAACCCAGGGACATTCTGCCTCTGAGCTACACTTTCAGCCCATTTTATTTTCTATTTCGAAACGGGATCTCACTGAGTTGCAGAGTCTGATCTCAACCTGTGATCATCCTGTCTCAGATTCCCAGCCCATTGCTTTTTTTTTTTTTTTTTTTTTTTTTTTTTTTTAGGTGGTACTGGGGTTCCTGGAAGCCCTTGTACCTTGGGCTACACTCCCAGACCTATTTTATACTTTTTTATTTTTGGAAACAGGGTCTTTTAAGCCAGCGCGGCTGGCTTCGAACCTGCGCGATCCTCCTATCTCCATCTCCCAAGCGCAGGGATTACAAGCGTGTGCCACCACGCCCGGCAAGCCCATTACTTCTTAAAATGATATTTACATGTATATCCAGCCTTGAATTCCACTTAGTCCCGGCATCCCTAGTCCTGACCCTATCAAAGTAAGAACACATAAAAGTCTTAATTTAAATGCTCTGACGTATCTTTAAAAGAATAAAGTAGAAGCAGTAGAAGAAATGAAATACCTTTCATATGAAAGACTACTTAATATAAGTATATAATGTAGAAAATGTAGAATATGCTCCTTCATCTCCTTTTTGAATGTACGTTGCTCATTCACAGTAGCATTAAAGAAAATATTTCTAGTGAATTGAATATACTTACCTACATGTTTCTTTGGCAATATACATTTACTAATTAACTTTACAAAGAAAAGTTGAATTATAATGTGAAACCTGACTTCCAGAAACCAAAGATGAGAACCATGTATTTTTAAAGCATATTTTTAATTGAAGTCTTGTCTGAATTAACTCTACAAATAAATCATTCATCATAAAGGTAGAAAGCCCCTGGGTTCCACCCCCAGTACCACCAAAAATATTTTTAAAAATAAATGTTAATGCCACTTATCAACATTGTGATATTGGAAAATTATATAACTTTTCTAGTCTTAATTCTCTCATCTGGAAGATGGAATTATAATAGCACTATCAAATATGATAGTTAATATTAACTGACAAAATTTCCTAAAGCAGTTTGCTTGTAATTTACAAATAGTGATCACCCAGTAAATGTTAGTTTCTGCTGTTGGTGATGGTGATTATTACTATCATATGCTTATTTTCTGGAGTCAAACAAAATTGTCAAATATCTCAAATTTGTGGAGAAAGATGTAACACGGTATTCGTTTTTTCCCTTTTGGCAGGTAATATTCACTAATGTTAACTTTATATAGAATATGTTGCCTTTTGTTGTTATAGTCTAGCCAAAAATAAAATATCATTGTAGAATTTAAGTATATTACTTACTTCTTTTTCCCCTCTTATTTTTCATGTCTGGGTTTAGGTTCCTACCAAATTTAAATAACAACTGACTAATATAACTTGCAACTGAAAAACTATAGAATTCCATATTTCTGTTGCAGGACTTAATAAATTGCCAACACCAATTTAATTACATAGTGCTTCGGAAGTGCTTAAGTATTTTAAATATTCTTCTTACTGTCATATATACCCTCTCTGGCATTAATAAATAACTGTACATACAAAAACTGTTAAGTTTAGAATACTTTAATATGCACAAAATGTGTGCAAGTGATGCATTAGAGGTCCTGTGCCATGGGACACCTTCCCTCCCCAGCTGAGTTTTGTGATCCATCTTTCTACTCCCTTATGGTCAGCATTTCCACAGTTATACTCTTAAAGGCTTGACCTTGTAACTTAGAGGAAGGAAGATTTATTAGCTCACAGTTTCCTTGGAGATATTGAGGTTCAGTCCGTGTGAGACCAGGGATCTCAGGGCATGGCATAGGCAAGAAGCAGAGAAACGAGAATACAAGGCTGATTTCACATCAGGAAGGCAGAAAGCAAGAAAGAGAGCAGAAGTGAAAGAGAACAAGAGAGGAGGAACCACACTGAACCCCAGGGATCCACCCTTCCTAGCCACTCCCTACCAGCTAAGGCCGCCAACCAGAGAAATCCATTACAGTGATTGATCCACTGCTGAGATTATGATTTTCATGACAGCTATATCAGCCCTGAATAGTAATTAATAAATGAGCTCTTTAGAGGGGACAAGAACACCCTCTATCTCTTTTATCCTCTTATTTGTACCTTCGGTCAAATTGCAAGCATTTTAACCTCAATGGTGAGGATCATGTCATGTAACATTGAAGAGACCAGCCAGCCAGTAGATGCTCAGTTGATTTTTGTTGAATGCTTTCCTCTTTTATATTTATCTAATTCTTGGCCCTGGTCATCAGGGTACTGATGACTTAATTATTCAATTAAGAATGCCTTAAATAATGTAAGGTAAAATTAACAAATCAAATGCAACAAGAGAATTAATATTAACCTAATTCCAAAGACCGTTGTCTGTGGAATAGCTTTTTTTTTTTTTCCTAAAGAAGGTTCCCTGCCATTCTACAGATGCCAAAAGCACTACCCTAGCATCCTTATTCTCGAATCTTGGCTACTTCCAGTTCAGTGCCTTGAATCAGGTGACAGATCCATACTTTCACCCTAGCACAGTGGAGAATGAATGGTCCTGACACAGCTGCTTGCAATCTAAGGCCCTGAAATAAGAGACACAGACCTTATGTACTTTAACTTTTAAAGATTCTTCAGATGATGTTAGGAAAAAGAATGGTATAGACAAGAAAAAATGTTTATGCCATGTATATCTAGTAATTAAGTGTTCATCTCTTTGTTCACAAAGCCTCAGCTCTTTATTTTTAAGAAATTTTTATTGGTGCATTGTAATCATACATCATAATGCAGTTCAGCTTGATAGAAACATACATGCACACAGCACTTGGTGAGCTTCCCCTGGCCTTTACCCCACTCTCCCATTCCCTGGACGCAATATTGAGATTGGCATTGTTCACTTTGTGTATGTACATAGGGTCGAAGTGTTTCCTTGATGAAGCCTCCCTCCCTCCACCCCAGTCTCCTAGACCCCCTCCATCACTCCACTGGGTTCCTCCTTTTCTAGGTTCCCCTTTGTATCCCAGTTCCTCCCTAGCTTCCACATATGAGAAAAAACATATGACCCTTCATTTTTTGTGACTGACTATTCTCACTTAGCATAATATTCTCTAGTTCCATCTTTTTTCCTGCAAATGACACAATTTGGTTTTTTTTTTTTATGACAGAGCTTCAGTTCTGATATGTAATTATGTAATAAGCAAATGATAAACCTAAAGCAAACAAATTTGCTGCCTGGGCCACCCACAACATGCTTTGTCTAATTAATATAAGAACTGTCTTCTCTGTACATTACTGATAAGCAGAAATAGGAACTGATATGCAAGTGTGGCAGAGAGCAGCTTTAAAAACTGGCCCAACATCATGTGTAGCCTCACTGTATACCATTTACTTCCCTTTGTGTAATGACTCTCAGTCATAGGGCCTTAGAACCTTAACCCAGCCTTCCCCCTTGCAAGTACCCCAGAATGCTGCCATTGGCTAGTGTCCAAAAGGAAGACTGGAGCAGCTGCCCTGACAAATAGGTTTTCCCCTATTCAGTGGAGCAAGTGGGGAGTTTGAGCTGCTTTGCAAGACTTCCTGCCTCTGGGTCCAGAAGTGTTTGAAATAATAATAAAGCATCTTCTCTCTGGCACTGTATATTTTTTTCCTTTGGAGATATGTAAATATCTTTAGGATCTTTTTAATGCAGGAGGTGAGAAATCATCCATCTAGAAATCTAAAGACTTGATTTCAGCTTTTTTTTTTTTTTTTTTTTATCTCTTCCAGACAGTAAGGATTGTATCTTGGAGCCGCTTTCCCTGCCAGAAAGTCCAGGTGGCACCACCACTTTAGAAGGTTCTCCATCTGTGCCTTGTATTTTCTGTGAAGAATGTTTTCCTGTGGCTGAACAAGACAAACTTCTGAAGCACATGATTATTGAGCATAAGCTTGTAATAGCTGATGTTAAGTTGGTTGCTGATTTACAGAGGTAAATTTTGGTTTTTGTTTATTTAAAAATTTTTGAAATTTAAAAATTTTATTAAACAATCTATATGTACAAGGATTCCTAGACAGATATTAATGTTCATATTCATTTCAGGTTTCTCCTAAAAGTTACACTCTTATTTTCTTGTATCTGAGAATGTCAGGTGCTGATGCATTTCCTACAAAATTGGAAACTGATCAACTTTCCAAAGAATAGATAGTATTCCCTTTGTCATATCCCATGAGATTATTGACACTATTGATGTCTCTCAGATTTGTGTTCTTTTTATGGTTTAAGCCATAGCCATTCTCTGAGTGGATCCTTCATGAAAGCCTGGAAAAATAATTTGATCAGATACTACCCAAAAGGCCGTGTTTGTAAATAGGGATCCGTAGAAATTTCAAGCCTACAGGATCTTGTCCAAACAAATCTCAAGTGTCATGATGATGTTGTAATCTAAGAAAAAAAATTTTTTTGAGCCATTCAACAAGCCAAAGTGGGAGGTCAGGATGGTATACAGTAAACAGCTATTGAGATCAGTGACTGAGGTCCAGAGAAGAAGCAGCTAACAAAGATGGGGAGGCAGGTAGAGGTGAGTGCTTGAGGAATTGCCAACCTGGAACGTGTATTTAATGTTCTTTTTCTATAGAACCTGATCTGCATGGCCACAGCTATTCTTAAAAGTGAGCTAGTCTTTAAAGAACACTTGACTTAAAATCCTCCATTCCAGCAGATTAGTATAATAGACAATTACTCCTTTTTTTCCAATGTATATTTCTAGAACTAGTTGTTTAAGATAAATACCTTCTATTAAGGATCTATAGTAGAGTAGTTATGTTCATATCATGATTGGTTGAAATTTGGCAAACATTTGTTATAGAGGCAACATGATGGTAGTTACTGCTTTTTACAGTTACTAAAAGCATATATAATTTGGTATATCTGGTAAAGAATATCTCATATTGAGATATTCTATACTGAAAATATTAGTATTAGTATAGCCCAGGCTTTGTAACATACTTGCATCTAAACACACACACACGCACACACACACACACACACCATTCTTAGAAAGGAGCTTCATTCATATTAAGGGTTTTCCAAAACAGCAAGCTGTATTATTAGTAATGGACTATAATACCAGGCAAGCCTATTGTTGAATGCAGCCTGTGAAACTTCCTAACTCTGTGACTTCCAGCAACCTACATAATCTAAGTATCAGTCTCCTGGTATGTAAAATGGGAGCAACACCAGCCTTCATAAGTTGTTGAATAATATATAAAACATAATTTGTATAGCACCTGCTAGTATCTGTGCCATAATGTATACTTCATAAATGGTAGGCAAAATTTTATTTGTATTTTGATTACTAAAAATATAATTGAAAAGCCGGGCATGGTACACCCTTGTAATCCTGGCATTCGGGAGGCTGAGACAGGATGATTGTGGTTCGCGGACAGCCTCAGCTACCTAGTACTTAGTGAGGCCCTCTGCAACCCTATTTCAAAATAAAGAATAAAAAATAGGGCTGGGGATTTTGCTCAGAGGTAAAAATGCCCCTGGGTTTCATCCCCAGTACTGAAAAAAAAAAATTATACACATACACACACACACATATATATTTGAAGTGAGACTTTTATACTGGTCTGAAAACCTAATTCAACTGTTGAGAAAATTTTATTTAGAGTTTAAAGTAATCTCAATTTCTAGAAAGATACTTTGTGTTTAATTTAGAATAGTCAAAATACCCACAAGATTACTATTAGGTTTTCTCCAACCCTTTCCTATATCCATGATGTCCTTCCCTACTGCCCAGCACCAATACAGAATATCTGTGTGGCGCCTTCTGCACATGTGTGGCTCCTTATACCCACTCAGCTATTTTTGAGTAGCTGGGTGCTGCCAGGTCAGGGAGCAGAACAGAGCAGGGCAAGGAAGTTAGGTGAATGATACATGTCACCAGCTGGTAAAATAGACTAATTCTTTGCATATTTTCAGAGAAACCACTCTGTATTTCTCATTTGCCTTCATCATTCTTTTTCTATTAGAAAGAGAAAGAGTACATTCCTGGGGTTTTTAGAAGTTTTCTCATATATGATACCTAATTACAATATGTAGCCAAGTCTGTTGATTTTGTTTAGATACTTCTTAGGCTAGAAATGTTCCAGTTCTTTTCTTATCCAAATCCCCGTTGACAAGAGTATTAAAGGGGTAATTAAATACTTGTATATTGCCGGGCGTGGTGGTGCATGCTTGTAATCCCCGGGTTTGGGAGGCGGAGACAGGAGGATCGATCGCATAGGTTCGAAGCCAGCCGCGCTGGCATAAGAGACCCTGTTTCCAAATTAAAAAGTATAAAATAGGTCTGGGAGTGTGGTCCAGAGGTAGAAGGGTTTCCAGGAAGCCCAGTACCACCAAAAAAAAAACTTGTATATTCAACTTTTCTTTTTTATGAAACTATTCTTTTTACCCTTTACCATGTAAATGCACCGTATCGCTATGAATTACAGAAAATTATGACCATCTACCAGTGATAACTGGGAAGTGTTGGTTTGGATTTTTCTTTCTCTTCTTCCTTTAAAATCTGAGGAGTAGCCGGGCATGGTGGCGCACACTTGTAATCCCAGCATTCCGGAGGCTAAGACTGGAGGATTGCAATTTTGCATACAGCGTCAGCTACTTAGTGAGGCCCTCTGCAACTCAGACCCTGTTTCAAAATAAAGAATAAACAAAAAAGAAAATAGGGCTGGGGGTGTAGCTCGAAGGTAGAATGCCCCTGGGTTCTATCCCCAACACTGAAGAAAAAAAAATTCTGAGGAGTAGCAGCCAGGTGTGGTGACACATGCTTATAATCTCAGTAC
This sequence comes from Muscardinus avellanarius, assembly GCF_963383645.1. NCBI lineage: Eukaryota > Metazoa > Chordata > Mammalia > Rodentia > Gliridae > Muscardinus > Muscardinus avellanarius. The sequence continues at coordinate 39,021,460 of NC_137795.1, read as the reverse complement.
TTGGGTGGCTGAGACAGGAGGATTGCACGTTCACAACCAGCCTTAGTTACTTAGTGAGACCCTCCGTAACATAGTGAGACCCTGTTTCAAAATAAAAAATAGGGGGAGTAGCTCTGAGGTAGGTAGAATGCCCCTGGGTTCCATCCCCACTACAAAAACAAAAATCTGAGGAGTATCAGATTTTGTGTCTTCCCTTTATGCTTATATATGATAGTTAATCATATATATATATATATATATATATATATATGCACACACTAATCTTTTCTTATTATTGATATTAATATTATTATCTATATGTAGACAGGAAAAATGAATTATATCTCAGGTTTACGAACCAAGAATTAAATATTAGGATCAATCATTTTCTAAAATTTGGTTATGCAATAAAATGGATACTTTTAAACTAAAAAGATACGTCTCTGATTTAAGTGCTCCCTAAAGTACACAAACTTTTGTCTTAAATTTGGAAACCTTTGTCTTATCAGCTCTCCTCCTAATCAAATCTCATGAAGTAAAAATGAGATTAATTCAAATTGACCGGGAATGTAGTAAAATCTGTTGCTTTAGAATACCTTTTGAGTTTGGGAGGTTGTTTTTGGTGGTGGTGATGGAGGTCTTTGTGGTACTAGGGATTGAACCTAGTGGCATTCTACCTTTGAGCTATACCTCCAGCCCTTTTTGTTTTTAACAGTTTTGCTGTGTTGCTAAGAGTCTCATTGTGTTCCTGAAGCTGTCCTCAAACCGGTGATCCTCCTGTCTCAGTCTCCTAAGTAGTAGGATTACAGGTGAGCCAGTATTCATGCCCAGCTAGAATACATTTTAATGTATCCCATCTCCTTTAAATAATAACATCCTATTATTTAGTGAAACTAAAAATTCCCCTCCAAAACAAGTATTGATTGTGATCAAAGTAAAGTTAGAATCTTCTCAATATTATATGACTTATTCCTAACTTAAGAAAAAAATCCAAAGAGACAGGGGGTGGGGAGGCAGAGGTTCAGTTGGTATGATTGAATTCATTCAGAACTTCTCAGAGAAGAGTTATTCCTCCCAAGTACAGTAAGTAATAAAGATGGTAAATAATAGATACATACATGATGGACTTACCTTGTGCTTTATAAGAAATCAACTATAGAGCTGAGCATGGTGCCGCATGCTTGTAATCCCAGCGCTTGGGAGGCTGAGACAGAAGAATCACATGGGTTCAAAGCCAGCCTCAGCTACTTAGTGAGGCCCTGTATAAAAGTAGTCTGGGAGTATAGTCTGGAGGTAGAAAAGCCCCTGTGTTCCACCCCCAGTAACACAAAAAATAAATAAATAAATAAATTTTTCTATTAAATTTATTTGACATTTTCTTTATTGAAGCAAAGTAACAGACTTCCCAGGGCAGAGGAAATAAAACAAAAATAAGTCTTTTCTTCTACCCTTTTAATATAGTTATTTATATTGAGCTATTTGCTAGCTTTATTCAGTAGATAAAGTTGCTCCACAAGATAAATGTTAACTTCTTAATTCTTACCCTCATCTCTACTAAATTCTAATCATTCTGTGCTACTTTATTTTTTAATTTTTTTATTGGTGCATTGTAGTCATACATCTTAATGAGATACAAGATGGTGGAGACATACATGCACACATCACCCAGTTAACCCTTACCCAGCTCCCACCCCATTCCCTGCGCTACTTAATTTAAAGCTTTATCCTTTGTCAATAAGTATACTTACTATGGGCAGACAAGATATTGCTATAAGGATTTTATTGTGAGACAGTTTTCTGAGACATGATTTGAATCAATACTTTTGAAAGAAAAAATATTTGCTTATGACTTAACTAATTACTTTATGACTTTTTAATATGCAGAGCTTTAATAAATTGTCATCCCAATAAAAATCTATACCACATATTATTCCATAGTAGCCCTTATATATTGATAGCTACGATTGTAGCTTTGAATAAACTAGAGAAGTAGAAAAAAAAATGAAGAAAAGAAGCTGGGTTGCCAGGTGTGGTGGCGCACGCGTGTAATCCCAGCATTCAGGAGGCTGAGACTGGAGGATTGCAGTTCGGGGACAGCCTCAGCTACTTAGTGAAACCCTCTGCAACTCAGGGAGACCCGGTTTCAAAATAAAGAATAAAAAACAGGGCAGGGGGTGTAGCTTAGAGGTCAAATGCCCCTGGGTTCCACCCCCAGACCCGCAAAAAAAAAAAAAAAAAAAAAAAGAAAAAGAAAAGAAGCCAGGCATAGTAGCGGATGCTTGTAATCCCAGCATTTGGGATTCTAAAATAGGAGGATCTCAGTTCACATACAGCCTCAGCTACTTAATGAAGTCTCTGCAACTCAGTGAGTCCCTGTTTCAAAATAAAAAATAAAAAATATATAGGGCTGGGAGTATAACTCAGGGCTAAAATGCCTCTGGGTTCCATCCCAGTACCGCAAAAGCACTAAATGATCCCTTTGAAAAATATGTTCTAGTGGGTGGGAGAAAATGTCACAGGAGGCATGTATTGAAGATCTGCTATCATTAAGCTATTTATTCAGTTGAATACAGTTTACTTGAGTGCCTATACTAACCACAAGGAAGTGTGTGTATTTGTGTGTGTGTGCGCACATGTACACATCTTAATTCTAATTACAAACTAAAACAGCACTATCTACTCAACTAGTGTGTTTTGTAACTTAAATTTACATTAAGGTAAAATATGTGTTGCAACTCAGGTCCACAAGATTTAATTCATAACTTTATATGCTGAAGTTTTATAAATTATAGTTAAATTTTGCTTCTGTAACAAATGGCTGCTTTTCTTTGATGTCAGTGTTATCTAAAGTTAGGTTAGGAAGAGAGCATTCAAATGACAAGGTTTTTTCCTCTTGGACCTACCTATTACCTGCTTCATCCCCCTGCCATCAGTAGCCACCTGACATCTCAGTGATATTCCTAGAGATATCTGAAAAACATCTTTTATAAAGTTGATGATTACTTGTTAACAGAGCAATAAAATAACTTTTAACCAATGTAAATAATGTCAGAATGATCACATAGCAGTAGCTTCTTTTCCTTCATCCCTTGGGAAGCCCTTCCTAACTATTTGAAGAAAAAAACTGAGGTTTTCTAGACAGAATCTACTCATGATTTGAAGTCGATTGATATTGAGAATTGTTTCCCTCTGTCTATCGCTTTGAAATAAACTCTGATACATAGTAGTAGTGTATGATATGCTCCCTCTCTTCAGAGATCAAGGAGATAATCTGTACCCAAACTTTGGAAATTCTTGGAGACTGAAACCCACTGACTATTGGAATCAGATCATTGTTACCCCTATCGTGTAGCTTCTTTGTAAGTCTTCCTAGTCAAGTAGTTCTAAATTAACAGCCACAAAAAGCTGGTATCAACCTTCAATTCTTAGATACTACTGTCACTTAGTATGTTTTTCAGAAAGAGGAGGTTCCATTCCCTTCAGATTCCATGTCTCCAGTTCTGTTTCTGCCTTGTCAAGTTCTATGGAACCTACTTGATAGCTTAAAAAAAAAATGGTCCAAGTGTCCATCACAGCTATATTTCTAGGGGCCATCATTTCTCTTTTCTGCAGTGCGTGTACAGATTGATACCACATGCCTGGAGTCATTGCCTTTGGAGTCAGAGTCCAAGTTCAGACCCCAATTCTGACCTTCTAATTGTGTGATCAGTTAAGTGGCAGCTGCTGATAGTTATACATTATTCATTCATTTCTTTTTTTTCCATATTCTATACTGGCTTAGTGTTATCACCATTTATCTTTATATTTTATGTCAGCTTATGTCATTGTTTTCTTTTCCTCACATCTCTTTGCAGCACAGATTATTTTTCTAATACATTGATACCTTAGCTGTAGAGCACCATAGAATTGGGAGATTAATGTTAAGAAAAAGGGAAAAAAAGAATAAAAATGAGATCAAATATAGAGAGTAGGAAGCTACTTAGAAAACTTTACAGGGATCCTCAAATATTCTTCTACATCTTTAAAACATTTACTGTGGGTCTATTATGTGAAGAACACTGCTAGGTACTATGTCAAGACATTTTAAAATATCCAAATCTGTACCCTTTGTATATAGTTCATCTATTTCAACAATGTCTAATTCTTCCACAAGGCTTTGGTTCTTGGGTATAAGTTATTACTTTTAGCCATCCATTCTGTAGCCTGGTAAATTGCCAACTTACAGTCAGCCGTACTATTTCCTTTTCCCCATGAAGACCATGCTCTCTTCTTGGTACCATTCAATAAATGATGTTGTGGTTGCCAAATATTGTTGGATAAGCAGAGAAGAGAACAGCTTGTTGAATCCTGTCATCTTACTACCTCTTTCATCAAATATGCAGGTCTACAGGTTATTATTTCTTTTAAATTTAGCCTACTGCTTCTAACTCTGCTCATTAGACATAAGAATTGTACGCTCAGCTATTTTTCCAAAGGCTAAATTTGACTTTTTTTTTAGACATAACGTGGACCTGTGGAATTGTTCTGTCTTGTTACATAGATATTGAATGTAGACTGATTTCTCACTGTGCTCTTCTTATGACCTCTGTTCTTTTTATATATGATAATCACTCAACTTTCTTTTTATTACAGAACGTGTCACAATCCCATTTAATTGTTGCATTTTAAATATATATAGACTTAAATGTTATCTCAGAAAACTTTTTTATCACATTGAAATAATACATTGTAACTGTCTTATATATCTATTTATCAAATATGGAAGTAGTTTATAATCATTTTTATGCCCTTACAGGATAATTTCAATTCACTATATATTTATTTCATATTCCTACAATGTTTTACTGTCTTTGTATTCATAAATATTCTAGCAGCTTTTAATTAACATTTGATTTGTTGCTTTTTAAATGTTTGTATAGAATCTTGACATTTTAAAGAAGGTAATGTATGGAATCTTCTCACTATTTTTTAATTCATATTCTAAGGTACATATTATATTGGAGAAAAAGGTTCACTGAACAGCCTATCACCGATTTTTGTAGTGTGATAAGAATCAATTCTACAGCCCCACTTGGTAAGTATGTTTTGGCTACATCTTTTCCTTACAATCAAAAAATTTTACATAATAATCTTACTGTCTTAAATGACAATTACTCTCACTTTCATGATAACTAAAATTAAGTTGCTTTATTTTGCCTAAACTGGGTAAAATACAGAACTCTTATCAGATTTTTTTTTTTTTTTTTTTTTTTTTTTGCGGGTCTAAGAATGGAACCCAGTGGCATTCGACCTCCATGCTACACCCCCTGCCCTATTTCTATTTTTTACTCGTTTGTTTGTTTGTTTGTTTGTTTGGTGGTACTGGGGTTTCTGGAAACCCTTCTACCCCCAGGCTATACTCCCAGATCTATTTTATACTGTTTTATTTGGAAACAGGGTCTCTTAAGCCAGTGCGGCTGGCTTCAAGTCTGCACATTCCTCCTGTCTTCACCTCCCAAGCACAGGGATTACAAGCATGCGCCACCTTGCCCGGCTTATACTTTATTTTGAAACAGGGTCTCACTAAATTGCAGAGGGCCTCACTAAGTAGTAGCTGCGGCTGTCTGCGAACCGCAATCCTCCAGTCTCGGCCTCCCGAATGCTGGGATTACAAGCATGTGCCACTACGCCGGGCTCCTATCAGATTTTAATAGACATGCGCATAGGCATCCATACACACATACACTCCACATTTTTAAAAAAATAATTCTTTCTGGAAAAGAGATAAATACCTGTTTTTAAATTTTCTTTTCTAATCTCTCAACAGAAGAACAAGACAATTATTTTTTGTTATGTGATGTTTTACCAGAAGATAGAATTCTTAGAGAAGAGCTTCAGAAGCAGAGACTGGTAAGAATTATTTTAAAGAGTAAAATACTGCATTAGAAATATATATAAAATCACCTGGTATGGTAGGATACATCTCTAATCCCAATACTTAGGAAGGATTTGTGGTTCTAAGCCAGCCTCAGCAACCTAGCAAGGCCCTCAGCAACTTAGTGAGACCCTGTTTCAAAATAAAAAAATAAAATGGGGCTGGAGATAGCTCAGACCACCTTTATTCAATCATCAGTACTCAAAAAAAAAGAAAAAGAAGGGAATAAGGATCATTACTATTGTTTCTTTTTACTTTTTTCTTATTAATTATAGAAACTTACATACATACCTAAAGAGGAAATGATACATAGAGGTCTTAAAACAAAAAGTATACACTGAAAACTTCCTGTTAAAAAATGCAGAGATTTTACTGTTTGCCTCCTGTATTTTCTATAAAATAACCACAGAGCTTGCTAGCTTTAGTGTATTGTTAGCTGCCTGATACATGCTAGGGTTCAGTAGTCATGGAAAACTGCCTTCAGCTAAAATTGAGTTGAATTGATTAACCTTTCTTTCTCATTTTTTCTGGAATGTGCTCTGGAGTAGCATTTCTTTTAATCTGCTTTATAAATTAAGCATATGGCTTAGTCCACACAGTATCCTTTCTCATCTTATTCTCACTATAGGCAAGCTAAGTTAGACCCCTCAGTATCTTTAGTCTTTATAACCAAGAACTACACATACAAGGTATGATGTTTTTTATTTTTATAAGTTAATCATAAATTAACTTTTAAGTTTTTAATTTTGTTTAAAAATAGTTTTCCATCATTTGTAATTTAATCGAGATTGTCTTGCTATTGATTTAACAGTTTCTTAAAAGTTTTCCATGTATCTTTAGACTTGGCTAGATACATTACAAAAATAAATATGATTTAAAAGTTTGTGCTACGTCTCCAGGAGATCCAGGAGGAAAATAAATCATATAAAACCATAATTATATCATTTTAAAAAGTCCCTCAAAGCACATTTTAATCCCAAATGATTATTTCTCCCAATAAAAGAGATAACAATGTTGGATATCCGTTTCCATGTAAGAAAAAGTATACGTTTCCTATGCTTTGCCTAGTCCAGTGCAGAAACAGGATTTCCTGAGGGTCTCTTATTACCTGGTTACATTGTCTTATGCAGTCTGCAAAACAAGGGTGAATTTATGGTTATATTTTAAGATTTTTACTTGCTTGCATTTATTTAGCAATTTTAACACCCATGAATTTTCTCTATTGCTCACCATGACATGCATCAAAAACAATCAAGCTATCATAATCCTAATACTTCCAATGACTTCCTTGTAAGAAAGCCATCTCTGCTACTTTGGCTATTCCTGTTACTCAGCATGGAGAATAATTATTTTATGTTTGCAGATAGACTCAGAATACTACAGAATTTATAGCCTCATTTGTAGTCTGAAACAGTAATAGGTTTGATGAAAGTGAGCAGCTTAAAAAATAAAATAGGAATGAAAATGTGATCAGTCCATACACATTCATGGAATTCCTGCGTAACAACGATTATACAAAAAAGTACAAGCCATAGTTTATATCCTAAGAGTGTATCTGCTACTTAGAAAAGAAAGCCAAATATGTATTCTTGGTAATAGAAATAATAATAGAATATATTGTAGGTCTTGTGAGGTTAATCCTTGCAATGAAACAATGCCTGTAATACATTTAGAATAATACCTGGCACATGGAAAACATTCAATTAATATTAGACTATAAAACCTATCATATTAGCCTGTAAAATGTGGCAATAATAATACTGTGTCTTAACAGTGAGGATTTGAATAGTTAGAGAATTATAGAGAAGGGAATAAAAATGCATATAGATATAAACATTCAAGGTATATTCAGGAAAGTTGAATAATCAAAGTCTGCCTGAAATAGGATTTTTTGGAGAGGAATATGAGGAAAATTCGAAGAGGTATGATGGAGGGTGTGTACTTAATGCCTTTCAGAGTTACATAAGGAAAAGGTGGTGGATGTAACTGTTTAAAAATCCATATCAAGAGCCAGGCATGTTGGTACACATTTGTAATCCAGGTACTTGAGAAACTGAGACAGGAAGATTGAAGGTTTGAGGCCAGCCTCAGCAACTTAGCAAGACCCTGTTTCAAAATTTAAAAAAAAGGAAAAAAAGTTTTAAGAAGGTGGGGCTTGGAGGTACAATGCCACTGGGGTTTCAGTCCTACTACTACTACTACTACTACTACTACTACTACTACTACTACTACTACTACTACACACACACACACGAAAATGTCAAATTCTAGGAAAAAGCAGAAGAGAGGTGGTAGAAAGAAGCTAACAATTATTTAGTTCCAGCCATATGCCATGCCTTATTTTAGGTCTTTGCTTCTTAGCAGTCCTAACAGATAATTATTAAATGTCATTTTGTTGATGAGGAAACTGTCCCAGAAAGATTATGTCGCCCTGGACTACATAGTGAATAAGAAGCTGAGCAAATTTTTTAAACCAGATATGCTTGTTACTGCCTTTCTAAGCTTTTCCAGCCTAGGAGTTATTTATTCAGCCCCCCTCATGCCATCTACTCTTATTTTAGGCACTGGAAGTCACTCTGTCCTGGATGTTTACAGATTGACAGGTCTGCACAGGGAAAGGATTTGAGCTTGGGTTGGAGTTGGGAAAGTAGAGGAGGTATACAGGGACCAGCCAGAGTAATCATGGCTAGAGGATTTTTAAATCATTGCTAACAGCAGGAAGACAGTCTGAATTTGCCAACAGCCGGTTTTACACTACAAAGTGTAGAAGCATGAGGTTGGTTGGTATGTATGAACCTCCTAATGGAGCTACAATGATTACAGCATCTATTTTTTTTATACATAAACTTACAGGTATTTCCAGAAAGAAGTCTACATGGTCAAATGAGACAGCATTAGAAAATTACAGTATACTTTTTCCCTAATAGGTTGGCAAGATTTGAAAATAATGATATAAACAGTTGCAATAACCTTAAGAAATAAGCACTTAGCCAGGCATGGTGGTGCGTGCTTATAATCCCAGTACTTGGGAGGCTGAGAAAGGAGGATCACAGGTTCATTGCCAGCCTCAGCAGTGTGAGATTTTCTGCAAATTAGTGAAACCCTTTTTCCAAATTAAAAATAAAATAGTGCTGGGGGTGTAGCTCAGAGGTAGAATGTCCTGGATTCAAATCCCTAGTATCATACACACACACAAAAACAAACATAGCTATAAGTACTTTTTTTGAGATAAGTACTTTTTCAGCTGCTATTAAGAATGTAGTCTAGTATACATTTCTTTTATTTATACTTTTATTGGTACATTATAATTAAAAATCATAGTGAGATTCACAGTGATTTATTAAGGCATGCATGCATCACCTGGGGTATTTCCCTCCTCAGCCTCATGGAGACATTTATATAAGCTCTTTGTTCCAGATTCTCCCTGTAGACACTTATCCTCCAAAATCGTACATGCAGAGAGTTATGGAGTCACTTGCTCTAACCATAGCTTGATTGCTTTTCTCTTATGTTGCTAGTCATTACATATTATCAAACAATTCCTCGCTACTAATCAGAATTTCAGTCTATAGTTTCTGCAAAATGTAATTTAAATCAACCAATTTGCTTCATGGTAGTGAATATATAATCCGGTCTAAGTGAGTGAACTCAGCTCAGTATGAATAGGATCTCCTGTCCATGAGGGAATATGGCGCCGCTACCATGCCCTCAGCCATGAGGCTGGCGTATTTCTTTTCTGGTTTTGAGCTCCACTCTGAGTCCCTGGAGGGCATGCTGAACCCGGCCCCTGGGAGCTTTAGACGCTCCTTGCGCCAAAAAAAACTGCTGAATTACACCTAGTTTTTCCGCAGCTGCTCACCTCAGCTTCCTGTCCTCCCTTCGTCTCTGGAGCCTGGTGGGTTGTTGAGTGCTCTGATTTGGAGCCATCCGATGAACTCACCGCCGCCGCCGGCTGTATGGTGCTGCTGTGGTTCCCTTGGCTGTGAGGCCAGCGTATCTCCTCTCTGGTTTTGAGCTCCGTTCTGAGTCCCCCTCCTCTCTGGAGCGTGGTGCTGGGAGGGAAGATGGCGCCGGCGTGGCTCTGCCACACCAATGAGGGGTGGTTTCTTTTCTGGTGTCTGGTTGTTCTTCTAGCCTTCTTTTTCTCTGTCCCTTGTATGTACAGTTTTTATTTCTCTGTGATGGTGTTTTCTGGCTATGAAATGCACTGATTTTGTGGTAATAGAGATCGATTTTTAGCAGGACTCGTAAACGCCACTTTTCTCAGTCACCATCTTCCCAGAAGTCCAAAATTTAATATTTAAAAATAAATAGTAAGCCAGTCATGGTGGTGCATGCTTGTAATCCCAGTACTTGGTGGACTGAAACAGGAGAATTGCAGTTTCAAGGACAGTCTTAGCTAGTTAGCGTGGCCCTCTGGAACTTAGTAAGATCCTCTTTCAAAGAAAAAGAGTAAAAATTGGGGCAAGGGGTATAGTTCAGAGGTAGAAAGCCCCTGGGTTCAATTCCCATTACCGCAAAATAATAATAATGATATTAATAAATAGTAGACCACTTTATTTTTTTCTTCAAGAACTTAGGTTGTTTTTTTATTGTCTACATATTCTTAAGCTCAAACTGTATTTCTAATGCTTTTATCCCTCTTTCTTTCAGTTGCCCCATTAACAATTCATTCATTTATTCAATATATATTTATGTTAGAACAGACATTGTTCTAAATGCTATTCATGTAGCAGGGAATGAAAAAGTTAATGGTTCCTGCCTTTGTTAGGTTTATACTCTAGTAAAAATATTAGTTGTCTCACATATACTCAAGTATATAAGGTACCTTGGGGACTCTGCTTCATAGCCTGGAATGCCAGTCCTGCCTTTCTTAAGGCATTTTCCAAATGTAACAGTTTCCAAAAAGGTTCTTTACATCACCAGTCAGAATTAACCTTTTCTAGCTCTAATAACATACTATCTTATTTGGCTTTTCAGTTACAGTTAGTTGTATAAAAAATCTGTCTTCCTTACTAAATCAGATGCTTCTTTTAAGGGCTAGAGCCATCATACTCACTTTTGTATCTTATCTGAGCCTTACTCATAAAGTAAAAATTTTGATCCTGAAGTACTGGCTCGGTATTACTATAAAGCCATTATAGTCAGATCTCCATGATTTAAAAAGGAGATGTAAAGTAGCCAAACCAGGCAGCTTTACTCACTGGATTATATTTTTACCTAAGTATAAAAAATAACTTGCTAGCCGGGCGTGGTGGCGCACACTTGTAATCCCTGCACTTGGGAGGCAGAGACAGGAGGATCGCGCAGGTTCAAAGCCAGCCGCGTGCACTGGCTTAGGAGACCCTGTTTCCAAATAAAAATGTTAAAAAAAAAAAATAGGTCTGGGAGTGTAGCCCAGAGGTAGAAGGGCTTCCAGGAACCCCAGTACCACCAAAAAAAAAACTTATTTGTCCACTTGCCCACAGGTGAAAACATGCAGCATTCATAAGTGTTCAATAGCAAGGTGTATTTTAACTAAATTTGAGGAAGGGGAAACACCTTTGTAATTGTATACAAGAAGGACTTTGTAGGTCACCATTGTCACTGTCAACTTGAGAGGATAATTGTAACAACTATAAAGATTTTATGAAAATTTTAATTCATATAGCAATTTGATTCTCTGGAGAAAAATATTTTTATTTATAATCCTATTTCATATATCTCACTTCTCCCCACAATAAGGCAACAACAAAATGAAATTGCATATTTTTTAACTCGAGTTTTCATTCTCTTACCACTCACTATTCATTAGATTTTAGATATTATTAGCAGTGGATCAAATATTGTATATAAATCACCTTAAAGTATCAATTTGCATGTATACTTTCCTTGCATAATTTCTAGCTTTGTAACATAATACAAGTTCTAGTACTGTAACTAAAGTAAATGTTCCATAAGTATATTTCCCATTGAATGCAACATTAGCATACTTCAACAGAGATCAAGTTAGTTTTAATGACCACTGAGTTATTTTAGCCTTCAGGTTGAGATTAATTAAAGTTTTCACTAATTTCACAAAGCAAAGTGTGTTTCAACATGGCATTTTTAGATATATTGGCTATGTAAGATCAGTAAGTCAATATTGTAATCACTTTTTAGATGGAAAAACAAGGTCAAAGATATTAGGAGACATCACACAGATATAGCTAAATACTGTATAAATAGGAAAGGAAGCGATTCAGATGCTTATGTTCCACCTAAGCACCATTCTTTTTCTACTAGTAGCAGGAATCTTTATCAAATTTGGTCTTCCTTCCTAAGCAAATGTGGCATTTTCTACATTGACATTTGTTAGAATTAATAAGAATCACTGAATAAGACATATATAAAATGTTTGATTTTTCCTTAGGAATTTAAGTGAAATCTGACTTATTATTATCTTAGGACAATAGTAAATAAGAACTTTTTTGTTCCCTTAGGGCTGGCTGAGCTTCTTATATTTTCTTTTAAAATTTATGGGCAGTATGTTTTCAGAATTACCTCCCTCTTTAGAGAAAAATAGGACTATACCTGACCCTGAGTTGATCCAGGAAAATACTCCTCAGACAGGTAATAACTGTACTGAGACATGGCATGCTAATAGCAAGAAGATTAATATTTTGGTCAAAAAGATGGATATTTTGCAATGTTTCATAGCACCAACTCAATTTTTAAACTCTTTAATGAAAATAAGAAAATGGCTTTTTCAGTTTTTCACATAAATCACGTTTTCTTTTTGTTATATCCTCCTACATTTCTTTTTAATTGTGACGATCTATTCCATATAACTGGTTAAATTAATATCATCTTTTTTTGTCCTAGTTTATTTTTTTAGATGTTCTAGTCTGTCTCTTCCTTACTCTTCAAAAGCTACCTCAATGAGTCTCAAAATAAAAGAGAATACTATCTTTCTATCCTTTGTAGCAAGCAGATGGTTGCTGCCTTTATCATTTCAGAAAGGGTTGGAGGGAGGTACTGATGTCTTTCAAGGAGGTAGGATATTAGATGATATCTCATGGATTTAGGGTAATATAACATTGATCCAGTTAGGAAATTTCTTTCTAAGGGTTGGAAGTATATATCAGTTGTAAAGCACTTGCCTAGCATGTGTGAGGCCATGGGTTCAATCCCCAGAAACACACACACACACACACACACACACACACACACATACACACACACACACACACACACACACACACACACACACACATTCTCTTTCATTGTCTCAGTCTACTTTGGTCATTAAGTCATTAATAGTCTTTTCTCATTTAAGATCCTGTGTACTATGACAAAGTTGAATTTTATTGATTGTTTTTAATAAACTATTATACTCTTGATAGTCTTCCATTTTGGTACAATTATTCCTACCTCTGTATCCTACGTATATTTTGTGAATATGTTGCTAACATAAATTTTAATACTCAATCATCAAATTCTGGCAAACACATCATTTCACTTAAAAGGGAATTCTTTGGTGAGGGATGGATAGGTTTATATTTATCCCTTGGTCAGAGGGACTCGAAAATATCTAAGTAAGTTGCAAGTAGATTCGATTTGAAAGTCAATTCAAGCTGTATATCAATATCCATATACAAAATCTATTTGTGTGTCTGTTTTACTTTGTTAACTGGACTTCTCCCTAAATGTTTAAATTAGTGGAAAATTGCTGAGCTTTTTGTACTTTGATTTCCTTGTACTAGGAATAAAGATAGAATAAAATGAGTTCTTACAGTAACACTGATTGTGATTAAAATGAAAATACCATCTTACTGTCAAAAAATAAGAAATGGCAGAAAGAACAAGAGATGGTATTATTACCCTGCCTCAGTCTGAAACAATTAGAAGACTGTTTCAATAATTTATATAATGTTCTCTTATTCAAATTATAACTAATAATTAAAATTCTCTAACCGTTTCAAATTTTTTTAGAATAAAAATTGAGACTCCTTTCCAAGGCCTCTGAGGGTCTGGTACCTGTCCCTCTGACCCCATCTCACTCACACTCTCCCCTGCTTTCCCCATCCCCCATCCTCTCTTTCCTCACAGTGATGAGTTTCAGTCACACTGGCCATGTCTCTGGTCCTCAGATTTTACCAAGCTCTTTCTGATTCCAAGGCCTTTGTACTTCCTGTTTTCTCTGCTTGAAAGATGATGACATTTAGAGTGTTGCATATGGCCAACTGATATGACATAAGGAAAAATTCCTCCTCTGGGGAATTAACTTTAGCTATCAGCTACAATACTGTATAAAGTAGATACTTTTAAACTATATTGACTGATCCAGGCATGGTGGCACAGTAATCCCAGTACTTGGGAGGCTCAGACAGGAGGATCACAGATTTAAGATGAGCCTCAGCAACTTATTGAGACTTTCAGCAACCAAGCAAGACACTGTTTCAAAACAAAAAAATAAAATAGTGGGGGTTAGCTTGGCAGTAGAATGCTCTTGGGTTCAATCCTCAATACCAAAAAAAGAAAGAAAATTATATTGATTGTTTAATTTATTAGAAACTCTTTTCTTAGTAGGTGAGACACCTATTCTGAGTTCAAGATTATGAACAAACACCATAAATTATAATGTCTAATACTAAACTTTGGCGGCTTTACTTGTTTTGTTTTGCTTTATTTTGCAGTGGGACTGAATCCCTAGGTGCACTCTACCTCTGAGCTACATCCCCAACCCTTTTTATATTTAATAATGAGACAGGTTCTCACTAGGTTGCTGAGGCTGGCCTCACATTTGTGATCTTCTTGCCTTAACTTCCTGAGTAGCTAGGATTGCCTAATACTAAATTTTTAGTTAACCTGTGGGATTTTTTTGCTGAATAAATGACACTTGTTTTAGCCAGTTGGCAGTATCTAAATCATCTGTTTTCTCCAGAAAACAAACAAAACACCCTCTCTCCCACATGTTATTTTAAATGCATTCATTTCTTTGTGTGGTGGGAGGGCTAGGAAATGAGAAATGGATAGCAGACAAACTCTGGCCCCTCTTTCACCAAAGATAGTTGATATACCACTTTCCTTGCCTGAGCTCACCTTCCCAAAGAAATGCTGGTCCAAAATCTCCAGTGTTTACACTAATAAGCACCCCCCCCCCGTGTGCCCACTCTTAAAGAGAAAAGGCTCATCAGCATCCCATCTATATTAGATGGCTTCTCTTGCCTGGGTTCTGTAAGTCACTTCAAGCTAGTACACTGACTCATTTGTATCACTAGTACAAACCTTTTTCTTCATCTGAATAATGATACTTTTTATTTTTATTACTTTGTAAGTTCCCATTTTGTTGAACATCTGTTGTTTCATTTTCAGTCACAGACTTTTATCCATAGATGAAAATTTCAGAAAATCCTAAATTCCTTACTGTTCCAGAATTCATTTCTCATCAAGGATTTTCCTCCTCTGAGATTCCTAATTGTTTACGTTTATATCTTTTTTGGAGTTTTGTTGGCTGATTTTGTTTATGAGAGGCCCTTTTAAAATCCCAGTATGTAAACAAAAAGTAAATGAACTCTGGACTTGTACTAATCACTAGCAATTTCCGGGAGCACTACTGCAGGTCTCTTCATCTGCCCTTTTTTCCAGCCATCATTCCGCCAGTTTGGCCAGACCAAGCCATTCCTTCAGGTAACCAGACCTTATTTCAGCTAAATACTTGCATATAACTTTCTTGAATGTTTAGGAAAAGTACATGGTAGTTCATGATTGACAGAATACAAATTTGGGTTTCTCCAGCCTATGTTTATTTCCAGTTCTTAAGCCACAGAACACTATTGCATATTTAGGTACCTTCTAGAGGAAGCACTCAGGAATAATACATTATTTCCCAGAGCTCTTGCCCTCACACCATTATTTGCAGACCCCTGTTCTGTATTAGTGCAGGTTTTGTGTCCTTTTCCCGAATGTATAGCTTTTGCTTTGTGTGCTAAAGATTGGTCCCAGGAAGCCAAAAAGATTTTATTCATATCTCTATACTACTCCCAGTGTTTTTATTAAAAACTTGGAGCAAAGCTGTAAAAGAGTTGAACCCCTATGTGTCTAGGACTCCTGAAAATTTGGCCTTTAGGAATTCTTTATAATTTCATCTATTTTCTGCCTACTTGCCTTTGCCTCCCACACTCTACCTAAGATAAAATAACTCAGGTGTCCATCTTTCCTCAGAAAGATTCACCACCTTTTGAAATTCATTTTCTCTGGTTGCCTTGTGACTTTTACTCTTTAGACTCAAAATAAGTTATAATTTTTATTACTGTTATCCATTGCTTTATAAGGATGTTCTCTTGTGGTTTTCTTCATCCCTGCTTTAATTAGTATCTTAATGATTAAGTACTACTTTGGTTTAAGGCAAATGCTTTTCCTCCTCTCATAGAGTTCAAAAAGGCACACACATACATTCATGACAGATAAGTTCTGAAACCTGTTATCATTGTTTTGTATTTAATCTTGACTGTGAAACTGACTTATTAGTGAAAATTGTATCACTAAATTGCTGCATTTAGTTACTCTGTTACATTCTGCCAGAAGTTTGTCTTTGGAGGACTGTAAATGCTAGCAAAGCATGCTACTTATTGCTAGATATTCTTTGGATAATTTTCTGACACCCACCCAATCAGGCAGACATCTGGTAGTATCTTCCTTAAAATTTAACCCATGTTAGAATTGTGACCACAATATATGAATTATGACGTGGGAAGCCAGTGATTGCTGCTGGGAAGGTAGAGTGAGGATTAAAAAGTATTTTTAGAGACCCCTGGAGAAACCAGGCCCAGTAAGACGCTGGGATCTGGGCGGGGGTCGCGGGCTGGGCACGCCAGATGGGGCCCGGGTCGCGGGACTCTGGGCCCCAGGCGGAACTGCGAGTAGCACGCCAGACCCCTGGAGAAACCAGGCCCAGTAAGACGCTGGGTTCTGGGCGGGGGCCCGAGCACAGGGCACGCCAGCAGGGGCCCGGGTCGCGGGACTCTGGGTCCCGGCCGAACTGCGCGTAGCACGCCAGACCCCTGGAGAAACCAGGCCCAGTAAGAGGCTGGGATCTGGGCGGGGGTCGCGGGCTGGGCACGCCAGATGGGGCCCGGGTCGCGGGACTCTGGGCCCCAGGCCGAACTGCGAGTAGCACGCCAGACCCCTGGAGAAACCAGGCCCAGAACAGAAAAAGATAAAGAAAAATGTCGGAGAGGTGGTAAGAAAGCCGTTATGGATGCCAGGACACTGGAGATGCAGACAAAACTTATCTAAATGCACTGGAACTTATGGAAAAATTCGCCGTGAAAGAGGACTGCTATTTCTCTATATTGGTAAGAATCTCAGACATCACATATAAGGAGAGGGTTTAGCGGAGACCAAGGAGAAATGCGGTGTTGAAAGAGTTCTCTGCGATGGTGGTGGAGACTTGTATTCAGGAGAAGCAGAAACCGGATCTTACCAACTTTATTTTTTTGGAGAAATTACACCAAATGTCGAATGCTACCATCACGCATGCTTAGGAACACTGGACAACATTCAGAGTGGAAAAAGAGCCTGGGAAGGATTTGAAACGGTGGAGGCAGTGGCAATGCCAGTGGTCAATATTCGGGGGAGGCAGAGATCTGATACATTACAACTGGAACCTTTGAAATAATAACCACAGAGACAGTGATCGGAACCTGCTGAGGGGTCAGGCGGGCGCCAGGGCCAGTGGCCGACATCGGAGCTTGCTGTGAGGCAAGGCCACTACTGAGGCCTCCGTGGCCAGGATTGGAACCTGCAGAGCGGTTAGATCGATGCTGGGGCCAGCGAGGCCGGCATTGGAGCCTGCCATGATACAAGGCTTGTGCTAGGGCCTCCGAGGTCGGGTCCGGAACTTGCTGAGGGGTTAGGCCGGTGCTGGGGTCAGCGAGGCTGGCATCGGAGCCTGCCATGAGGCAAGGCCAGTGTTGGGGCCCCCGAGGACGGGACCGGAGCCTGCTGAGGGGTTAGGCCGGTGCTGGGGCCAGCGAGGCCGGCATCAGAGCCTGCCATGAGGCAAGGCCGGTACTTGGGCCTCCGAGGCCAGGATAAGAGCCTGCCGAGGGGTTAGGCCGGTGCTGGGGCTGGTGAGGCCGGCATCGGAGCCTGCCTTGAGTCATGACCAGTGCTGGGGCCTCCGAGGCCGGGATCGGAGCCTGCCGAGGGGTTAGGCCTGTGCTGGGGCCAGTGAGGCCGGCATCGGAGCCTGCCGTGAGGCAAGGCCGGTACTGGGGCCTCCGAGGCCAGGATAAGAGCCTGCCGAGGGGTTAGGCCGGTGCTGGGGCCAGCGAGGCCGGCATCGGAGCCTGCCGTGAGGCAAGGCCGGTACTGGGGCCTCCGAGGCCAGGACAAGAGCCTGCCGAGGGGTTAGGCCGGTGCTGGGGCCAGCGAGGCCGGCATCGGAGCCTGCCGTGAGGCAAGGCCGGTACTGGGGCCTCCGAGGCCAGGATAAGAGCCTGCCGAGGGGTTAGGCCGGGGCTGGGGCCAGCGAGGCCGGCATCGGAGCCTGCCATGAGGCAAGGCCGGTACTGGGGCCTCGAGGCCAGGATAAGAGCCTGCCGAGGGGTTAGGCCGGTGCTGGGGTCAGCGAGGCCGGCATCGGAGCCTGCCGTGAGGCAAGGCCGGTACTGGGGCCTCCGAGGCCAGGATAAGAGCCTGCCGAGGGGTTAGGCCGGTGCTGGGGCCAACGAGGCCGGCATCGGAGCCTGCCTTGAGGCATGACCAGTGCTGGGGCCTCCGAGGCCGGGATCGGAGCCTGCCGAGGGGTTAGGCCGGTGCTGGGGCCAGCGAGGCCGGCATTGGAGCCTGCCGTGAGGCAAGGCCGGTACTGGGGCCTCCGAGGCCAGGACAAGAGCCTGCCGAGGGGTTAGGCCGGTGCTGGGGCCAGCGAGGCCGGCATCGGAGCCTGCCGTGAGGCAAGGCCGGTACTGGGGCCTCCGAGGCCAGGATAAGAGCCTGCCGAGGGGTTAGGCCGGTGCTGGGGCCAGCGAGGCCTGCATCGGAGCCTGCCATGAGGCAAGGCCGGTACTGGGGCCTCGAGGCCAGGATAAGAGCCTGCCGAGGGGTTAGGCCGGTGCTGGGGCCAGCAAGGCCGGCATCGGAGCCTGCCGTGAGACATGACCAGTGCTGCGGCCTCCGAGGCCAGGATCGGAGCCTGCCGAGGGGTTAGGCCGGTGCTGGGGCCAGCGAGGCCGGCAACGGAGCCTGCCGTGAAGCAAGGCCGGTACTGGGGCCTCCGAGGCCAGGACAAGAGCCTGCCGAGGGGTTAGGCCGGTGCTGGGGCCAGCGAGGCCGGCATCGGAGCCTGCCGTGAGGCAAGGCCGGTACTGGGGCCTCCGAGGCCAGGATAAGAGCCTGCCGAGGGGTTAGGCCGGTGCTGGGGCCAGCGAGGCCGGCATCGGAGCCTGCCTTGAGGCAAGGCCGGTACTGGGGCCTCCGAGGCCAGGACAAGAGCCTGCCGAGGGGTTAGGCCGGTGCTGGGGCCAGCGAGGCCGGCATCGGAGCCTGCCTGAGGCAAGGCCGGTACTGGGGCCTCTGAGGCCAGGACAAGAGCCTGCCGAGGGGTTAGGCCGGTGCTGGGGCCAGCGAGGCCGGCATCGGAGCCTGCCGTGAGGCAAGGCCGGTACTGGGGCCTCCGAGGCCAGGATAAGAGCCTGCCGAGGGGTTAGGCCGGTGCTGGGGCCAGCGAGGCCGGCATCGGAGCCTGCCTTGAGGCAAGGCCGGTACTGGGGCCTCCGAGGCCAGGACAAGAGCCTGCCGAGGGGTTAGGCCGGTGCTGGGGCCAGCGAGGCCGGCATCGGAGCCTGCCTGAGGCAAGGCCGGTACTGGGGCCTCTGAGGCCAGGATAAGAGCCTGCTGAGGGGTTAGGCCGGTGCTGGGGCCAGCGAGGCCGGCATCGGAGCCTGCCTTGATGCATGACCAGTGCTGGGGCCTCCAAATCCGGGATCGGAGCCTGTCAAGGGGTTAGGCCGGTGCTGGGGCCAGTGAGGCTGGCATCGGAGCCTGCCTTGAGGCAAGGCAGGTACTGGGGCCTCTGAGGCCGGGATCGGAGCCTGCTGAGGGGTTAGGCCGCTGCTGGGGCCAGTGAGGCCGACATCGGAGCCTGCCGTGAGGCAAGGCCGGTACTGGGGCCTCCGAGGCCAGGATAAGAGCCTGCCGAGGGGTTAGGCCGGGGCTGGGGCCAGCGAGGCCGGCATCGGAGCCTGCCATGAGGCAAGGCCGGTACTGGGGCCTCGAGGCCAGGATAAGAGCCTGCCGAGGGGTTAGGCCGGTGCTGGGGCCAGCGAGGCCGGCATCGGAGCCTGCCGTGAGGCAAGGCCGGTACTGGGGCCTCCGAGGCCAGGATAAGAGCCTGCCGAGGGGTTAGGCCGGTGCTGGGGCCAACGAGGCCGGCATCGGAGCCTGCCTTGAGGCATGACCAGTGCTGGGGCCTCCGAGGCCGGGATCGGAGCCTGCCGAGGGGTTAGGCCGGTGCTGGGGCCAGCGAGGCCGGCATCGGAACCTTCCGTGAGGCAAGGCCGGTACTGGGGCCTCCGAGTCCAGGATAAGAGCCTGCCGAGGGGTTAGGCCGGTGCTGGGGCCAGCGAGGCCAGCATCAGAGCCTGCCTTGAGGCATGACCAGTGCTGGGGCCTCCGAGGCCGGGATCGGAGCCTGCCGAGGAGTTAGGCTGGTGCTGCGGCCAGTGAGGCCGGCATCGGAGCCTGCCTTGAGGCAAGGCCGGTACTGGGGCCTCCAAATCCGTGATCGGAGCCTGCCAAGGGGTTAGGCCGGTGCTGGGGCCAGCGAGGCCGGCATCGGAGCCTGTCGTGAGGCAAGGCCGGTACTGGGGCTCTGAGGCCAGGATAAGAGCCTGCCGAGGGGTTAGGCCGGTGCTGGGGCCAGCGAGGCCGGCATTGGAGCCTGCCTTGAGGCATGACCAGTGCTGGGGCCTCCGAGGCCAGGATCGGAGCCTGCCGAGGGGTTAGGCTGGTGCTGGGGCCAACGAGGCCGGCATTGGAGCCTGCCATGAGGCTAGGCCGGTGCTGGGGCCTCCGAGGCCGGGATTGGAATCCTGCCAAGGGGTTAGACCTGTGCAGGGGCCAATGGCCAGCATCGGAGTCTGGCGTGAGGCAAGTTCACTCCTGCGGCCTCCAAGGTCGGGACCAAAGCCAGCTTAGGGGTTAGACCGGTTCAGGGGCCAGCGAGACCAGAACTGGGGCCTCCCATGAGGCAAGGCCGCTGCTTGAGCCAGCGAGATCTGGATCAGTCCACTGAGTAGCCAGGCCACTACTGGGACCATCAAGAGTGGGATTGGTACTTGCAACGCAGCATGCACAGAGAAATATCGCAGAAAATATAAATCAGACTCTTCTCTTAATCAGCAATAACTAGGAGGAAAAGGGCAACAGGAACAGGTTGAGCTATAGAAAGGGCCCTATAGTGAAGCAACTAATGTGACCAATCAGAGGGTATGTAATACTGGAGGACGGAGCCTCTTTAAAACGCAGGAGGTACATAAACAAATGTATCAAAGTAAATCACCAAAGAAGTGTGGGATGGAGGGAGGGGGAGGGAATGGGATGGGGGCTGGAGGAGGGCTAATTGGATGATGTGTGCTTGTATATCCTCTCAAGTCTTGTACTCCAATGTGATTGATATATGACTACAATGCACCAATTTAAAAAATAAATTAATTTAAAAAAAAGTATTTTTAGTGACTCTTTGGTCTAATTAGAGTGGCTATTCTCTAGAGTTGTTATTTGAGTAAAAATTAAATGACTTTCCATACAAGTTCCTGTTGTCTTTGGGATTTAGAGGAGTAAATATATATTTCCTTCTTTACCTATATACTCTACTTTCCATTACTCTAACTTGAGAATACTAATACTTGAGAAAATCAGCTTCTAAAGAGAAAAGGTCTGTTGTGGTTCGTGGTTTCAGCGGTTCTAGTACGTGATCAGTTGGACGAATTGCATTTAGGTCTGTGTCAAGGGAGCACATTATGGCAGGGAGTGTATGGCAGAGCAGAACTGCTCGCCTGGTGGCTGGGGAGCAAAAGAGGGGTCCCACAGTCCCCTTTGAGGCCATGCCTTCAATAACCTAAAGACCTTCCAGTACACACCACTTCTTAAAATTTCTACCAACTCCCAATAATGCCAAAGGAAGGATCAAGCTTTTAACACGTGGGCCTTTGGAGGACATTACAGATATATACCATAAACTATAGTATCACCCATCTCTGGGTTCATGGCCAAAACTCCTAACACAGAAGCCAGAATAATAAAAGAAAAACATAAATTTATTTGATACAAGTTTCACTTGACGTGAGAATCTTCATAAGAAATGGAGACCCCCCAAAAAAACAGGGAAACCTGTGGTTTTGTTTGTTTGTTTGTTTGTTTGTTTGTTTGTTTTTTAATGGTACTGGGAATGGAACCCAGGGACATTTTACCTCCAAGTTATACTCCCAGATTTATTTTATTCCTTTCTTTGGAAATAGGGTCTCACTAAATTGCTGAGACTGGCTGTGAACCTGCAAGCCTCCTGTCTCAGCCTCCCGAGTATTGGGATTACAAGCATGTGCCACCAAACCCAGCTAATCCTGTACATTTTTATGTTCAATTTGATGAAGAAATAGGTAGGTGTAGGGAACTACTAGACAAAGGAGGTATGACCTAGTCTTAATGAACTGGAGAGCACTTAGGAAGTTCTGTTTGTTCAGATTCTTTCTGTCAGTCTTCAGAGATAAAGATGTCCCTTTTCTCCAGATATTGGGAGGATGCCTCTCAAATGAAGATTTTATGATTTGGTTTAGGAGAAAAGAATGAGAGGAAGATAAGAGTTATCTACCTAACTCTGCTATTTTCTCAATGCCAAGGGGCCATATTTGTTGTAACATGTCATAAATCTCATCAAGGACCACTCAGTTTTTACAGGAGAGTGTCAACTCCAATATCTGCTGATTGTCTTCTGAAGCCTGTGACAATGTCCATGTAAGAGCTTAAAAATGCAACATTTCAGAAGCCTAGCTAGAAGGATGAAGTCAGAATTATAACTGTAGGGGTGAACAGAAATGTTCCTCAGCCCTTGAAGGTTCTCCGCAATAAACTAAGAGGAAAAAAGATAGAAATTTAGTAACATGCAAAAGACAGAAAACCGCAGCACAGGGAGAAAAATCACAGGAGTGTGACTATTCATTAACCCAACATGATTCAAAAATGTGTATACCTCTTTTTCCATGGGAGTGGAAGGATGAGGAACATATACAATATTTAGGAGAACTTAGTGGGCTTGGAGGACAAAGTCCATTGGGAAGGCAGAACAGACGGTGGACTATAAATGATTCTCTATGGAACCAAAACAGAGAACACTGGTGTTTGATAAATCTGTGTTGACAGACTTCAGTCTTTCTGTGATATGATTGCAGTTAATGAAAACCTAGGACAAGGACCAGAAATAATTATTTCTTCTTTGGCAGTTCTAGAATTTAGGACAGATAAGGAACTTTGCAGAAAGCCTCTTCTGGGCATGTAGTAGAGAAGAACCTTGATTCTAAACCTTGATTTTGAAGGCCTTTTAAATGACATTGTCATAGGGGCTAATTGAGTGATGTGTGCATGTATGCCTCTACTACCGTGTACTCCATTATGATGTATGACTACAATGCATCAATTTAAAAAATCACATTTCCTCCAATACCAAAACATATTGGGGCCATATTTAGGGAGTATTGTTCTCTGAGCCCAAATGTAACCAATCAATATTTACAAAAAATCATATATGGAGAAGAAAGCTTAAGGAAGTCATAATTTTTCTCTATAGTCTTAAAACTCTCAGCATTCAATCAAGAGAGAGCAAGTATTTGCAGTAGATCATGATGGCCCTTACCCCGCACTTCTGTACTATTTTCATTGAGTTTTGAGATGTGTTTTTACATGATGGCTAACATGTTTTGAGAACCAGTATAAGAAACAGTTCTATGTGATTCGGTCTATTTATGCTAAGTATATTATCTATTATATTACATGGTGTATTAGCTTTGTACCAGTGACCTCTGACTCCAGCTACCCAGGTTTAGGCCAAGCTTCGTAGGTTCAGGGCACAGTCATCCACAAAGCTGTCCTCACTTCAGACACTGTCTACAAATTGGGGTCTCCTCTAGCCACGTTTACTTGTGTCCAGCTGGCTACAAATTCAGAGATTCCCATTATCCCCTCAGGTTGATAATCTGCTATAATTATTCCTAGAACTCAGGAAAAATTTATATTTAGGATTACGGTGTTATTATAGCAGTAGAATACACATCAGGCCAGGCTTGGTGGCACACACTTGTAATCCCCATGCTTGGGAGGCAGAGACAGGAGGATTGTGCAGGTTCAAAGCCAGCCTCAGCAGGCTTAAGAGACCCTGTTTCCAAATAAAAAATATATAAAAAATAGGTCTTTGAGTATAGCCCAGAAGTAGAAGGGTTCTATCCCCAGTACCACCAAAAAAAAAAAAAAAAAAAAATACAGATCAGGACAAGCCAAACAGAGACACATGTAGGACAAGGTCTAGGGTATTCCCCAGCTAGGAGCTATTATTTTCTCTAGGAGTGTTTTAACCTTCTGCACATCAGCATGCAAAATATTCAGACTACTTCCAATCAAGAAGTCTTACTAGAAGCCGGGTGTGGTGGCGCACACTTGTAATCCCAGCATTCAGGAGGCTAAGACCGGGAGGATCACAGTTCGCGGACAGCCTCAGCTACTTAGTGAGGCCCTCTGCAACTTAGTGAGACCCTGTTTCAAAATAAAGAATAAAAAAAATAGAGGAGGGGATATAGCTTGGAGGTCAAATGCCCCAGGGTTCCATCCCCAGACCCACCAAAAAAAAAAAAAAAAGAAGTCTTACTGGAGCTTTAGTGTCCAGGATTTTGTGTGTGTGTGTGTGGGGGGGGGGGGTACTGGGGTTCCTGGAAACCCTTCTACCTCAGATCTAACTCCCAGACCTATTTTATATTTTTTTAATTTGGAAACAGGGTCTTTTAAGCCAGCGCGGCTGGCTTCAAACCTGCGTAATCCTCCTGTCTCTGCCCCCCAAGCGCGGGGATTACAAGCGTGCACCACCACGCCCAGCAGTGTCCAGGATTTTTACTGAGGTGTCATTGAGTAGGTGTAATTGATTAAATCATTGACCCAACCCAGAGGTCAGGTGGATATCATGTGGCTCAGAGCCTCAACATAGTAATCACATAATTGGTATTTCTGGATTGGCCAGTCCTTATCCTGAGTCATCTCCTTAGCATTAATGATCAGCTATACCAACAGAATGGGAGAAGATTTTTGCCAGCTACTCCTCCGACAGAGGTCTAATGTCTAGACTATACAGAGAACTCAAGAAACTCAGCATTAAGACAACAAATAACCCAATCAAAAAATGGGCAAGTGAATTAAATAGACACTTCACAAAGGAAGAAATTCAGATGGCCAATAAATGCATGAAAATATGCTCAACATAATTAACAATCAAAGAGATGCAAATCAAAACTACCCTCAGATTTCACCTAACTCCAACTAAAATGTCAAACATTCAAAACACAAACAACAAATGCTGGCGAAGATGTGGAGAAGTGGGAACTCAAACATTGTTGGTGCAATTGCAAATTAGTGCAATCACTTTGGAAAACTGTATGGAGGATCCTCAGAAGAATGGGAACAAACTTAACATTTGATTCAGCAATGCCACTTCTGGGTATCTACCCAAAAGAAAGTAAACTACCATACTGATGCATGTGTATCTATGTTCAAAGCTGCACGATTCACCATAGCCAAACTATGGAAACAGCCAAGATGTCCATCAACAGATGAATGGATTACAAAACTGAGATATGTACACAATGAAATTTTACTCAGTCATAAAGAAAAACACAATTACATCATTTACAGAGAAATGGCTGGAACTGGAGGACATTATGCTAAGCGAGATTAGTCAGTCACAAAAAAATAAATCGGATGCTTTTCCTAATATGCAAAAGCTAGAGAGAAGTGGGTCATAGGAGGAACTCTAGAAGAACAAGGAGTTTCTATAGAGGAGCAAATAAGGCATCCTAACTGAGGGGATGGAAGCGAGGAAGAGGGAAACTCTAAAGTACATGATGTACTTAAACATATCAAAGTCAATCACTAAGCCAAGCATGGGAAGGAGGGATGGGGAGGGAATAAGGCTGGAATTGGGTAAGGTCTAATGGGTGATGTGTGCATCTATGTCTCCACCATCTATTATCCTATTAAGATGTATGACTACAATGTGCCTATAAAAAATTTTTTTAAATGATCAGCTATAGTCTAGGGCCCACCATGCATATCAAAGACACTCCAGTCACTCATGAAAGGCCAAGGGTGTATAAGTTACCTCCCAGAAACAGGAGACAATAACCAGCCAAATTCTGTACTGCACAAACTCCCTGCCTGGTCTGTTTCCCTTTACTAGAAACTTAAGAGCAAATTTTGACATCTACTATTATGTTTAAATTTGTGTATGTTTACATTGTATTCTTTTTATTATCTAATGATTATTGGCCTATCCTATTCTAATTTTGTTTCTTCCTCTATGCCCATTTCTATCTTACATTGTTTTATCGCAGCTTAAAACATTAGAACAAAAATGATATAAGAAAAATAACCTCAAATACCTCAGAAATAGCACATGGCTGTACCTCTAGGAAGCAAGAGAAATCAGAGAATCTTACTTTCCAATGGAGCCTTTGGTCACTGGTATTACCTTGGGGATATTTGTTGTACTTTCTTTGGGAAGAGTGTCCCCATGGCTCCTTGGTTGAAGATTCCTAGCAGCCTCTGCTGTGCTGCTGCCTTTGGGAAGGGGCCTTAGAAGTATGCTCTTTTCTCTCATAGATATAACAAGATTCAACCATTTTTGCTAAAAGCACACTCTTCACTCAGGCTGGAGGTGTCCAGTGGGTAACTAAAAGGGTAAGAGCTTGACATCTCTGCCTTCATTTTGCATCTGTCTCGTTTGCTACCTTAAGTCTTGGGTAAAGCCAGTTATCCCCCTTCAAGGCTAAAGTTACCAAGATAAGACTAACTAAATATCATAACAGATTGTCAGTTGCCAACTTTTACAAAATCCTGTCCCAACCACTGAGTAGCGTCTAAGTCTCTAGCTATTGGCCTAAACCTGAAGGAACTAATACCATCTTGCTTTCCTGACCTGACCTTTTCTCTGAGTCATTCTTTCCTCCAGTCACCTTGGATTACAGAAAGCATAGATCTGATTGATACACATCTTGTGCTGAGTTAAAACTATGCTTCACAAGAGCTACTTTCTAATTACTGCTAAGGAGACTCTGCATAGCCACCTTGAGATAATGATCAGCTAGACCACACCATGACCAAGCCTGCTTGATGTGCATACTTTTATCCACCTTTGTCTGTGTCATCCAGGAGCTCTTGTCAGGACTCTGAAAGACAGGGCTAAGGATGCTTTATCCCCCTTATCTTCCGAATATGGCTTGTGTTGAATGCATTTCTTTACTGCCTTTCTCCTTTACTTTTCTATTTGGTTTCTGGGGCTAGCAGCCAGACCTGATTTGTTGGAAGTTCCAGGCCTAGGACTCAAATAACATAGTTACTCATATGTCCAATTATCCAGGAAATTCTATTTTAAATATGTTACTTGATATTTTCCATAAAATGCTTTAGATATCTGTAGTTAATAACATCAGCCTTGGTTTTACTTTCTTGTGTGAATACAAGCTATTTCTATTGGAATTGGCATTTAAAGCATCAGATGTTTGCTTTCCTGTATATAAATTATTACTTAAATAAACATTTTTTAAACTGCACTTTCCTGAATTGGCTGCTTTTATTATTATAATTTTCACCATAACTCACATTCTACTCTTCTACCTATGTCAGTCTGTGACTGTGTTGAGTGTCATCTGGTGTATCTGCTGCTTCATTAATGTTTCCTCTGTTTTCAGCATTTGAATAAAGATAAAGACTGTGCACTGACCCCTCTGCTACCATATCTGACATTTTATGCCAATTAGAAAAACATGCGACTTATTATTATGACTCATTGTGTAGTGGATACACTGGTGTCTCTTCTCCCAACTGTGGTTTTTATCCAAGCCTATTTTGTAATGAAATTTTTTTTCTAATTTTATCAGCTGCTTTGAGAAACTCAAAAAATATAAAAAACATATAACATCTATGACATTCACTTCATCCTCCTATTCTGTAAATCTGTGCATTGAACCTAGTATATAGCCCAACATGAAATTTTTAGAAATCATAAAGCTGATGGGCTTTGGTTTGCATATCTTTAGGGTACTTTGTGTAGATTATCTCCTAATATCATATTTTTATTCATAACTGACTTAAAATATATGCTGTAACTAATTCTAACAGATGCCAAGCTTTTCAAAGAAAGGAACAGGGAAGGGTGGAGAAAAAGAGAAGAAATAAAGAGAAAATATATTTTTCTTGACTGCCCAAGTAGTAGCTTGTATTCACTTTCTTCCTCACTAATTTTTTTTTTTTTTTTTTTTTTTTTTGTGGTACTGTGGATGGAACCCAGGGGCCTTCTACCTCCAGGCTACATTCCCAGACCTATTTTATATTTTATTTGGAAACAGGGTCTCTTAAGCCAGCTGAGGCTGGCTTCAAACCTGCACGATCCTCCTGTCTCAGCCTCCCAAGCACAGGGATTACAAGCGTGCGCCACCACGTCCGGCTTTCCTCACTAATGTTAATACCTGATCAGCAGCTGTCAACATGTTTGTTATAGAAGACAAAAGCACAGAATTTAAAGCTCATCTAGTTTTCTGTTATTATAGCAAGTAAGCAGTCAGGGGAATAAAGGTTTTAAGGGATAGTGGCAATGTGTCTGTCTTCTTTTTTGCAAATTAATACTTTATTTTAACTCTGTTTTCAAACACCTGAATTAGGATTTGGTCTAAATATTTTCTTCTAAGGTGAAAAGAGTGTTTGTTTTCATAAAATTGGTGTAGAAATTATATTCTTAAACACAGAGATGTTATAGCTGATCTGAGATTAAGTACATTTTCAGTACAATAAACATGGACTGCGGTTGCTTGGTGGTAGTAAACTGTGGAGGAGAAGAGACAACATTGTCAGTGTAGGTAATTTTCACCCTGAAATGCTGTAAGATTTAAAATTTTCAATCTTTGTCCAGTAGTTGCCAAGACTTCCATCTCTGCGATGGATATTCTCGTGTACAGGGTTTGTGGTTTTGAACCAACAAAAGACTCTCCAGTGGCTCCAGTCCAGGGCTTCTGGAAATGTGGCCTGAGTCCCTCCTTGAATGCTGAAGTTCTGTGGTGGTGAGCCACAGCCAGCATTAGGCCCAAAGGGAAGCTCCTCGGGTCACTTTCAGTCTGGTGTGGATAGCAGGGTTCCTGGCGGAGGCCTGTTAGATAAGGTCCCCAGCGGGACAGCACGAGATGGCTCCAACTGTTTAGCGATGGCTTCATCCTCCTTTTTCTGGGCTATTCCAAGCCTCACTGTGGCCGCAGGGATGTTTTCCTGTTCCATTTTGTTGATGAAATTAAGTTTAAATGAAGTAGACACTGGTAAAAGTAAAGGTATTGACCACTGGGCACCACGATGTGTGCTTGAAAGGACCTTGTATACCCAAAGGCTGCTGTCTGCAGGAGAAAGGGTGGGAAACTCAGGGACCTCGCCAGCCTGCAGCTCCAGACCATCCCGCATTGTGACTGTCTTCTACTTAGGGTCTTTTTTTTTTTTTTTTTTTGGCGAATCTGGGGATAGAACCCAGGGGCATTCAACCTCCAAGCTACTCCCCCTGCCCTATTTTTTATTTTTATTTTGAAACAGGGTCTCATTGAGTTGCGAAGGGCCTCACTAAGTAGCTGAGGCTGTCCCCAAACCGCGATCTTTCAGTCTCAGCCTCCCAAATGCTGGGATTACAAGTGTGCGCTACCACACCTGGCTTACCTACGATCTTTTAACTGCTAAAAGTAGGAGGTAGAAGCCGTTAGAAAAAGCAACTTTACTGAACAGATATTGCATACCCTTGCTTATGATACAATTAGAGGCTACAAAAAAGTGGGTGAAACAGTTTTGCCCTCAGTGAGCTTATTATCTGGTAGAGTATATTTTCAGTTGGTTGTGTAAAAATAGTAATAGCAATAAAGTTTTTCTAAAAGTTACCTATATACTTTGGAAGACTACTATTTTCTATATATCAGAGCCTGAGTCCCAGGCTGGTGAGTTATTTTGTAGTTTAAGATTTAGAGGCAGGGAGCTGAGTTGGTAGCACACACCTGTAATGCCAGTATTTAGGAAACTGAGACAAGTGGATCACAGGTTCAAGACCAACCTCAGCAACTTAGGGAGACTCTCAGCAGCCTAGCTAGACTCTATTTCAAAGCAAAAAATAAAATTGGGCTAGAGGTGTAGCTCAGAGGTAGAATGCCCTTGGGTTTAACCCCCAATACCAACAAAAGAAGGAGAAGGAGGAGGAGGAGGAGGAGGTGGTGGTGGTGGTGGTGGAGGAGGAGGAGGAGGAAGAGGAGGAGGAGGAGGAGGAGGAGATAAAATTTAGAGGCAGGATACCTAACAACCAAATGAAATGTATGAACCTGCTGTTGTCTTGGGTAGGAATTAATGAGGAACATGTAATATGTTTTACGGACAATTAAAGAAATCTAAGTATTGCCTAGGCATTGTATGCTATTTTGAAGTTACTATTAATTTTCTTATGTGTAATGATAATAACCTGTTATGTGTAGGAAAATGTCCTTCTTAGAAGAGGCATAGAGGCATACTGAAGTATTAAGGAATGAAATGTCATGATTTCTGCAATATATTTTCAAGTGGTTTGTTCAAAGGAAGTGCACAAGTGTGTGGAGGGTATGAGTGTGTGCATGTTTGCATTGACAGAGAAACTGGCAAAAAATGTTAAAAGTTTTTTATATGACATAAATGGTGTTCCTATTTTAAGAAATGAGAATTCCCTGTCAGTTTATTTTTATAAGAAAAAAAGCACTTCGTAGGATAAAGTTTACTAGTATGGATAGGAGAGAAACCTTGATATCATTGTGTGTGTGTGTGTGTGTGTGTGTGTGTGTGTGTGTGTGTGTGTGTGTGTTACTAGGTATTGAACTCCAGGTGTTCTACCTTCAAACTACACCCCCATTCCTATTTTATTCTTTATTTTGAAACAGTATCTCACTAAGCTGCTGAGGGTGTCACCAAGTTACTGATGCTATCCTGGAACCTGTGATATTCTTGTCTCAGCTCCCAAGGTACTAGAATTAGGGATGCTTCACTATGCCTAGCTCAGTTTAAAATTATTTGAATAAAAAATTTAGTATTCCTTAAACCATAACAGACAATAAATTCCTCAGAACAGTTTACATACAAGTTAGACTATTTATTTAAATAAATGTCATCTTGGTATAGGGTGCTTTCCAATTTACATCATATATAAAATATCCTAGTATAAGTACCAACCCTTTGTGAGTAAGAGATAGTCAAATGTATATAAATCCTTCTTTGAGAAGACGTGTGTGTGTGTGTGTGTGTGTGTGTGTGTGTGTGTGTGTGTTTGTGTGTTGCTGGGGATTGAACCCAGGGGCGTTCTACCTCCAAGCTACACTCCCAGTTCAATTGTTTATTCCATATTTGGAAACAGGGTCTCACTAAGTTGCCGAGGGCCTCACTAAACAGCAAAGGCTGGCCACGAACCTGGATCCTCCTGCCTCAGCCTCCCAAGTACTGGGATTATAAGCGTGTGCCACCACACCCGCTTGAGAAGGCCATTTTAATTTGCAGAAGAGCATTGAAATTTGTACTGTCTGTATTGTAAAACCTGGGGTGTAAATTTGGTTGTCATGTATTTATTAAGAATCTAGCCAGATGCAGTATTGCATGCCTGTAATTCCAGTACTGGGTCAAGAGGATTGCAAGTTCGAGACCAGCCTTGGGAATTTAGCAAGGCACTGTTGGTGAGAAGTTAAAAGGGCTGGTAGTATAGCTTGGAGTTAGAATGCCCTGAGTCAAATTCCTGTACCAAAACAATAATAACAATCTACTGTACACAATTATGTGCATAGGGCCTAAAGGAGCTCGTTGTCTATTAATAGAGGTTGTTAGGACATTTCTTTCTGAAGACCAAGCAAAGTAGATGCTAACTGAATGTTATAAACTGGCTTTTTTATTTTTAAGTATCATTTCTACAACAGTGGTCTGGGTCAGTCAGTCAGTTTAATAATTTGTAGAATTCCAGGCAAATCTGTAGAAAAAAAGCCCTAGAGAAGAGTTCTGGGCAATGCCACACTTAGCATTAGATACAGAAAAACAAAAATAGAGAAGAATGCGCAGCTCCTAAGTCATAACCAGTTGTTCTTTCCACTCACCACAAAGATGCCTTGAAAAATAAAGGACTGCAGTGGGATAAAGTGGAACAATTGTTCCAGGTCATTTAGTGGCGTAAGAAATCATAATAGGTAGTTGAAAACTACTTTTGACCCAGGCATGGTGACACAGGCTTGTAAGACCAGTATTTGGGAGGCTGAGACAGGAGGATCACAGCTCAAGGACAGCCTCAGCTACTATTTAGTGAGGCCCTTTGTAACTCAGTGAGACCCTGTTTCAAACTAAAGAATAAAAAATAGGGCTGAGGGTGTAGTTCGGAGGTAGAATACCTCTGGGTTCCATCTCCTGTACCACAAAAAAAAAAAGAAAGAAAGAAAGAAAGAAAGAAAACTACTATTGAGAATAATACACAAATTATACTATGTATTTGCTTTATCTTTAACATAGGGTTACATGTGGAAGCAGTGTAAGAGTTTTTTAAAACTTAGGTAAGAGCCAGTCATGGTAACACATGTCTGTAATCCCAGTACTTGAGAGGCTAAGACAAGAGATTGCAGGTTTAAGATCAACCTCAGCAATTTAGCAAGACTCTCAGCAACCTAGCAAGGCCCTCCCTATTTCAAAAGCAAAAAAAAAAAAAAAAAATTTAAAAAAAGGCTGGGGTGAAGCTCAGAGGTAGAGTGCTCATAGGTTTCATCCCGTTACACACATACAGAGAGAGAGAGAGAGAGAGAGAGGGAGAACGAACCGCAGGTTATAGTCAGATACAAGGCATTATAAATGGCATGCTAAAGATTGTGCATTTTAAGCCGGGCATGGTAGCTCACACTTGTAATCCCAGCTCTTGGGAGGCTGACAAGGATCACACAGCTTCGAAGCCAGCCTCAGCTACTTAGTGAGGCTCTCAGCAACTTAGTGAGACCCTGTTTCCAAATAAAGTATAAATAGGTCTGGGAGTATAACCCAGAGGTAGAATCCTGGGTTCCACCCCAAGTACCACCAAAAAAAAAAAAAAAAAAAAAAAAATTTTAAAAAGATTGTAGTCAGGCATGGTGGCGCACACTTGTAATCCTTGCGCTTGGGAGACTGAGACAGGAGGATCACACAGGTTCCAAGCCAGCCTTAGCTACTTAGTGAGGCTCTCAGCAACTTAGTGAGACCCTGTTTCCAAGTAAAGTACAAAATAGGGTTGGGAGTATAGCCCAGAGGTAGAAAGCCTCTGGTTCCACCCCCAGTACCACCAAAAAAAAAAAAAAAAGATTGTGTATTTTATTCAGTAGAAAGCACGGAGCCATACAGTCATAGAGGTGCACATTAGGAATCCCAGAAGGCTAAGGCAGGAGGATCCCAAGTTTGAGGCCAACCTCAGCAACTTAACGAGACCCAGTTTCAAAACAAAAAATCAAAAGGGTTGAGGATGTAGCTCAGTAGTAGAGCATCCCTAGGTTGAAACCCTAGAGAAGAGAATGAGAGAGAGAGGGGAAAAAAACAGGGAATTGTTAATGTGATACTTAAGATTTTATTGAGTAGTTGTTTCACTTCCAGATGCGTTGTACTCATTACATATTTATAGACTACTTTTTAAAGGTCCATTTACAATCAAATTTTGTTTTCTGTTCCTCTGGGCATACATCAGATAAACATAATTTTTCATCATAAGATAAACATACTTTTTAAATGTTATATGTCTGGAAAGCATTCCCTCTGAATTCATCTGTGTGATATCTGCTAATCTCAGTAGATCCAAATTGCAGAGGACCCAGAAATAAGAGATAAAGCATCCCTACCATATGATAATATGCCACAAAGCCTATTCAAGAAAGATGCTAGGAGCTACTCTTTTTCTAGTACCAAATATATCTGATTTAATTGTATTCTTAGAATTCAGTTATGTTTTTCTTCAGCTGTGTTTGAGAGGCCTTATAGTTTTGTTCGAGGCTAAGAGGAAGAACAAACAGGCCAAAAAAGAAAGTCTAAAGGAAGAAGCTGAAGAGCCAGTTATAGGATAAAGTGAACCCCTGGCAGTGATGAAAACCTTCATTAAATAAAACTCACCTCCAAACAACCAAAAAACCCAGTTAAAAACATGGACAACTTAGCCAGGCATGGTGGCGCACGCTTGTAATCCCAGCATTCGGGAGGCTGAAACCTGGAGGATCGCGGTTCGCGGACAGCCTCAGCTACTCAGTGAGGCCCTCTGCAACTCAGTGAGACCCAGTTTCAAAATAAAGAATAAAGACTAGGGCAGGGGGTGTAGCTCAGAGGTCAAATGCCCCTGGGTTCCATCCCCAGACCCGCAAAAAAAAAAAAAAAAAAAAAAAACATGGACAACTGAACTAGATACTTCACAAAAGAAGAAATACAGATGGCCAATAAATATATGAAAAAATGTTTAACACCATTAGTAATTAGAGAAATGCAAATCAAAAGTACCCTGAGATTTTACCTAACCCAAATTAGAATGGCAATTATTAAAAGCACAAACAACAATTGCTGAGGAGGATGCGGAGAGGTAGGAAGGAAGCCTGATACATTGCTGGTGGGATTGCAAATCCCACTTTGAAAGATAGTGTGGAGGGTCCTCAGAAGAATGGGAATGAACCTACCATATTACCCAGCTACACTACTCCTGGGTATCTACCCAAAAGAATGGAAACCAAACTATCAGAGTTTTACATGGCTATTTATGTTTATAGCTGGACAATTCATACTTGCCAAACTATGGAACCAGCCTAGGTGTCCATAAGCAAGTGGATTACAAAATTATGGGATATACGCACAATGGAATTCTATCCAGCCATAAAGAACAAAATTGTGTCATTTGCAAGGAATTGGACAGAACTTGAGATATTATGCTAAGTGAGATTAGTCACTTAAAAAGCGAAAGATCAGATGTTCTTCCTCATATGTGAAACCTAGGGAAATACTGGGACACAGGAGGGACTCCAGAGGAGGAGAAACTTTAGTGGAGTGAAGGAGGGCCCTGAGGGAGGTGGGAGGCCGGAGGAACACTTGAAGAGGGAAACACCTCAGTGGACATGGTGCACACACACAAATTTAACAAAACCACTCACTGTGTTGAGCAGAAGGTGAGGAGGGAGGAGCAGAGTGCTGTACGCATGCATACCTCTATCACCCTGAACTCCATCAAGATGTATAATTAAGTGCACCAATGTAAAAAAAAAAAGTAGCTAAACATAGATGGCCATAAAATCAAACCAAGGAAACCAGAACAGTTTAGAGTTATTTACAGTAACAAAGAGATCATAAAGGTAAGATACATTTATATTATAATACAATATAGTAGTAATTGTTCCTGGCAAGGTATTATATAAAACAGGCTAAATTGTATCTTGAATTTGGAATGCAGAGAAAATATGGAGATGTTTTGGAAGCCCTCCTATGCAAAACTTAACCTTTTAAATGCCAAATTAAAATTTCTATGATCTAGAACATCAAATTTTATAGAAACTCTCTTTTCTAATTAAACAAGACATAATTTTATTTGTGTACATTATCAATCCTGTTATCTTAATATGTTCTCAAGCATACCAAGTGCTAAGATGCTCATTTATGTCTCATTCATTTTAGTAAAGCTTCCGTGTGGGTATTTGTAGGATAAATTTAGTGCTACCCTATCTCTCCAGATCTCTATCCCCTAGATTGTTTTAAGCTCTATATCTACACATGGTACAGAGGGAACCTTCTGAGAAAAACAAAAGCAAATGTATCATAAAAATAACACCAGCTTAACATCATACAGCTATGCAGCTTTAAACTAGCCACCACAATATCTCTATAGGGAGTTAGTAGGTAGTTTCACGAGGTCCTTTTGAGCTCACATGTTGTGAAAAGCCTGTTCTGAGTCAGTTTTTGTAAGAAAGGAACTCTTAATGGAAGCCGGATGTGGTGGCACACGGTCATAATCCCAGTACTTGGGAGGCTGAGACAGGAGGATCACAGGTTTGCCAGGAGCCTGAAAAAATAGGGCTGGCAATGTAGCTCCAATTTAACTCCTGAGTTTAATTCTCATTACCACAAAAAAAAAAGGAAGGAAGGAAGGCAGTCTTACTATAATAGGTTAGGTGTGATTAATAGAAACAGAATGTTAGTAGACAGACAATGGGGAATAGCCAAGAAAAAATAAGCAAAGTATTCACATAATTGCAGTCCACATGAATCAGGATGGTAGGGATGCAAGTTGAAGCTCAACAAATGGAACAGAGAACCAGTTACAATGAACTCCATATTAATTTGTCACAATTATAGGGCTCTTATTTGCATTGATTATATCAAAATGAGAAAAGTCTAATCCAGGAGTGGTGCCACAAACAGTTTAAGTAGCTTACCATGGAGAAAGGTCTGGGAAGGACTTGAATTTGGACAGTACTAGATGTAGTGGCATGCACCTGTGGGTACTGAGACAGAAGGATCTCTAGAGTCTAGAAATTCAATTTTAGCCAGAGGGAGGGAGGGAGGGAGGGAGGGAGGGAGGGAGGGAGGGAGAGAGAGAGAGAGAGAGAGAGAGAGAGAGAGAGAGAGAGAGAGAAAGAAGGAGGAGGAG
Source organism: Muscardinus avellanarius (assembly GCF_963383645.1). Classification (NCBI taxonomy): domain Eukaryota; kingdom Metazoa; phylum Chordata; class Mammalia; order Rodentia; family Gliridae; genus Muscardinus; species Muscardinus avellanarius. The sequence goes on along the minus strand of NC_137795.1, from coordinate 38,984,651 downwards.
GAGGAGGAGGAGGAGGAGGAGGAGGAGGAGGAGGAAGAGGAGGTGGCGGCGGCACGGGGAGGAGGAGGAGGAGTGAATTTATCCAATGGACAAAAGGAAGATCTAGAAGAAATTAACTTGAATTGTACAGAACATAAAAGATAAAAGACAACTAGTATACTCTCTTATTGTGGTTTTAGGTAAAGCACATAATCTAGCTAAGAATCCACAGACTTTAAGGCTGTAGGAGAGTTGCTCCATAACCAAAGAATGAAAGCACAGCATGGTTTTAGTACTTGCCAGTCAGGCAGCTTCTTTATTGCCATGTCTATCCTGTGCACCTCTGCTTGACCATAGTGCCAAGTAGGCTCTCCCAAGAATAACCAGTTATATACAACTTCAGGTGCCTACATCTGGGGTTGTGCAATTCGGGCTCAACTGATAGAACTTAATTTTGGACAAAGAAAACCTTAGATGACTTAGTATCACTGTGGCTTTGATTCAAAATTCTTTGTTTTTGCTGAATCATAATCAAGAAAATGTTAAGATAAAATTTTTCTTTGGACAATATTAGAGTCTATAACTCCAATTTTGAGTTGAGAGAAATGAGCCAAAATATTGATTTGTAATGAGAGAAGCCTTGCAGGCTGAAAACAAACTGGCAGAGAAAGTACATGTTACGCCATGTTATAGGATTGAAAATAGTGTCATTATCAAGATCTTTCAGAGTTGGGAATGTTTTTATATAGTTTTATATAAGATTCATTTTAAAAAATAATTAAAACTTTCTGATATATTAGTCTTACCTGCCTTATTTTTCTTGCTTTCGTCTATCCAGTTTGCTACCAGCATAAAGCCCCGACCCTCATGAACTAAGAAAACTTCTTTTATATTTGTTCTGTGCCTGAAATTTTAAACTAGGCCTTTTGCTTTTGCTTATCAGAACTCCCGTGTATCCAATACTACAATTTCTAGAATCTCTAGTAAGCTTTCTAACCCTCAGAAACTCCTCTGTCAGACCTAACAGAGCCCCGTCCTGTAAGTTATACACATATTGTCCTGTACGTGTATGTAGCATAGCATTGGGCCAAAGATTAAAAGAATCCCAGTACATGTTTCTGTCTTCTCTCTTGCTCTCTTCTCTAGCTTCTTGCACCAAAAATTTCATCTCCTTTAAGCATTCTGAATGCCAGTAACATAGCTACTTCTCCTTTGGATTCATCCTCTCTCTGTTTAGTTTGTAAAATATCCCCCAGCAGAAAACTGGTAATGTGGTGGGGTTTTTTTCATCAAGAAGCACAGCCAAACAGATAAAATATAAAGTCATGTAACTTCTTCTTTAATAGTTTATGGTGAAAGGGTAAGTCTGGTTTTGATTATTCTATCATGGAAGAAATGAGTTCATTGGATTGATTTTTATAATCAAAAATAGCTTTGTTTTCCTTGAATTGATTAATATTTCTAGGTCTTTGGTGATACCTTTTCAGAATTGCCACATTGTATATGATAAGATTCTAGATACTATCTCATCTTATGCTGTTCTAGTAATATTTATAGAACCAGCAATAATTTTTATGGAGTTCCTATTCTGAACTCTTAAGTTATAGGAGAAGCTAGAGAGTAGTGTGCAGATGTAAAATAAGAATAGCATCGAGACATTTTTAACTTCAAAGGCTTTGTATTTCCCTTCAAAAGACAAAACAGGCAATAAATTACCACCGATGACAGGTGATAGGCAAAAAGAATTTTTATGGTCTGGGTAACAATAATATCCAACATTTAATGATCAATCTCCGATTTGAACTCTTTACATAAATTGTCTGATTTATTCCTATCAACAGTAGTACTATAATAATTTATTTTTATCTTTTAAACTGAGGCAGTTGGGGATTAAAGAAGTTAGATACAGATTATAGATGAGAGCCAGATAGCAAATCCAGATATGCTCAGTGTTTGAGTGATTTCTTAACTGTTGCACTCAGAAATAAGACTTATGTTGTATCTGGATGAACAGGTCATTTTTGCTTTTGTTTTGTTTTGGTTTTGGGTTTTGTTTTTGTTTTTTTTGTTGTTGTTGTTGTTGTTTTTTTTTTTTTGTGTGTGTGTGTGTGTTACTAGGGATGGAAACCAGGAGCATTCTACTCCTGAGCTACACCCTCAGCCATATTTTATTCTTTTTTTTATTTATTCTTATATTTTGAAACAGAGTTTCACTAAGTTGTAGAGGGCCTCCCTAAGTAGCTGAGGCTGACCTCAAACCTGGAATTCTATCTTAGCCTCCCGAGTACTGGGATTACAGGCCTGTGCCACCATGCCCTATTAGAGGTAAAGATTTTTAGGAGTAAAGGGCAAAGGGGAATAAAATTATCTCAGGGGAAGATAATGAATAGAACCACCCTGGTTAGAACAGGATATAACCAGAGCATATTTTGAATTATTTGAATTGAAGCATAACAAAATAAATATATATGAAAACAACATTTAAAAAAAGTTTCCCGAGCAGCAAAAGAAGATGGATATGATAGGAGAGAAATTTTGATCAGGGAAACCCTGTAAGAGAGTTATTTTTGGTAATTCCATAATAATCAAATAAAAACTTGACTCAGTGATGGTGTTGGAAATGCTGGGGTTAAAGAACCTACCATCTTTTGCCAGGCGTGGTGGGGCACGCTTGTAATCCCTGCGCTTGGGAGGCAGAGACAGGAGGATCGCGCAGGTCTGAAACCAGCCGCGCGCGCTGGCTTAGGAGACCCTGTTTCCAAATAAAAATGTAAAAATAGGTCTGGGAGTGTAGCCCGGAGGTAGAAGGGCTTCCAGGAACCCCAGTACCACCAAACAAACAAACAAAAAACCTACCATCTCTTTCTTAAGGAAGAGTATAAGTATAGGAGACAACTGAAAGAGATGTAAGGTAAGAGAAGATGGTAAGGCCTGTTGACTTTGAGTTCCTTACATAGAATACTAGCTGGAGTGTTCTGCAGGCGTTCCTTTGTACAGAGTTTGATGCAAAGATAAGTGGAGAAATCTGAAATACTAACAAGTTTCATATGCTTCCTTTGTGCTTTCCTCCTAGTTTCCTCCCAAACTATTTTTCATTTTTCATTCACTAGCTGAGTATTTATTAAAGATAATACCCTAAATTTGTTTCTACTTTGCAGAAAGAAATTCTGGAACAACAGCAGCAAGAACGAAATGATACCAGTTTTCGTGGCATTTGTATGTTTTGCAGTGAGGAATTCCTTGGAAACAGGTTTGCCATTATCCAACTTTAAATGTTACTGTGTTTAATTTGAAAATTCATGGAAGCATCCATAAGTATCGGTTATATAAATTAAGTTCTATGGGTTGGTCCAGGACACTTTCATTTATCATTATTATTATTTTTTTTAATATATCTGACATCAAAGATGGAGTATGATTGCCATCAACAGAGTAGGGGAATCAGTTCTTAAAATGCCAAAAATAGGTTTATTTTTAATCCATTAGAGCTTTCTAAATGAGCTGACAGGCAAGAGTATATGTCACAAACTATAGCACACATGCCTCTACATGCTAACTTGTTAACTCTTAACTCTGTGGCAGTTGTTGGTTTTTATACTTTATTTCCCCATTCTGGAGATCAAACCCAGGGCCTCATACATGCTAGCCAAGCACTCTACCACTAAGCTGCATTCCCAGCACATTATTTTCACTTTTGAATATTAAAAATGATAAAGACAGAAAAATTTTAAACTGTTAATTCTACTATCAAAAACTAACTAGTGCACTACAGTTTTGTTCTGGCACTAGTCACTGACAGCATGAGATTCTATAGGTTTTTGGGCACACTTCCCAACATGATTGCCCCCTTTTGTATGTATCTGTGTATGTATGCGTGTGCGTGCATGCGTGTGTGTGTGTGTGTGTGTGTGTGTGTGTGTGTGTTGCTGTGGATTGAACCTAGGGGCAGTCTACCTCCAAACTATGCTCCCAGCCCTATTTTATTTTTTTATTTGGAAAGAGGTTCTCACTAAGTTACTGAGCGCCTTGCCAAGGAGCTGAGACTGGCCATGAACCTGCAATCCTCCTGTCTCAGCCTCCCAAGTACTGGGATTACAGGCGTGCAACACCACACCTGGCAACAATTGCCCTCACTTTAGGCAACAATCATAATTTAAAGGGGTTCTTGGACTGGCTAGAAAGTAGGAAGTTCCCACTGATTCATAGAACTCAGAAAAGTACTGTTTATGATTACAGTTTTATCATAAAGGACACAGATCAGAACACCCAAATAAAGAGATGAATAAGACAAGGTCTAGGAGGGTCCTGAATGCTCTTTCTGTGCTCTTCTCCCAGGAACCAGGACCTTTCACTCTCCTGGCATATCAGTGTATTCACCGACCAGAAATCTCCACTGAACTTTGATGTCTAGTTTTTATTGAGATTTTTATTATGTAGCTGTGATTGGTTAAATCACTCAACCCAATATATAGCTTTTCTCCCTACTGGAGATCAAGATGGCTCAAAGTCCCAAACCTTAATCATATTTACTATACTACACTTCTTATCATTATAAGTGCATGCTCTTTCTGCTTATTAATAAAAAAGTTTAAGTAAGGTGTGGTGGCACACGCTTGTAATCCCAGCATTTGGGAGTCTGAGACTGGAGGATCACGGACAGCCTTAGCTATTTAGTGAGGCCCTTCACAACTCAATGAGACCCTGTTTCAAAATAAAGAATAAAAATAAAAATAGGGCATAGGGAATAGCTCGGAGGTTGAATGCCCCTGGGTTCCATCCCAGACCCGCAAAAAAAAAAAAGTTTACTGCCAGGCGTGGTGGCGCACGCTTGTAATCCCAGCGCTTGGGAGGCTGAGGCAGGATGATCACACAGGTTCGAAGCCAGCCTCAGCTACTTAGTGAGGCTCTCAGCAACTTAATGACACCCTGTTTCCAAATAAAATATAAAATAGGTCTGAGAGTATAGCCCAAAGGTAGAAAAGCCCCTGGGTTCCACCCCCAGTACCACACACACACAAAAAGTTTACTATAAAACAATGAGCCAAGCTGAACATGGTGGCGCATGCTTGTAATCCCCGCGCTTGGGAGGCTGAGGCAGGATGATCGCACATGTTCGAAGCCAGCCTCAGCTATTTAGTGAGGCTCTCAGCAACTTAATGAGACCCAGTTTCCAAATGAAATATTAAAAAATTTTATTTTTTATAAATATAAAAAATATAAAAATATAAAAAATTTAAAAATATAAAAAAATTTTATTTATGGGATTATAGCCCGGAGGTAGAAAGCCTCTGGGTTCCACCCCCAGTACCACCAAAAAAACAATGAGCCACATTATGTCAGTAGCAGCCTCGTACATCTCTTGTTTACCACATTCTTGATTGCATCAAGAGCTATGCTGAATATAAATACTCTGATGTTTGTACAATGACAAAATTACCTAACAGCACATTTCACAGAATGTATCACTCATTTTGTTGGTAGTACTGTAGGCCTACTATTGTGTTGTCCCACTAAAAGAGCATAAAAAGAATAAAAACAAAGGAGGTAGATAGTGGGCAAGGATAGAGGAATGACTGCTTTCTTGTTACCATACTTTCATACCTTCCACATGGAACGTGCGAGCTATTTTTTTCAACCTGTTTAAGTCCTTAAATGTAAAGTTTCTCTCTTATAAACAGCATGTAGTTGAATCATGAAGCTTTTAAGCTCCATTGTACAAATCTGTGTCTTTTGATCGGAATGTTTAATATCGGTTTAATGTAATTACGAATAAGATGGGATTTACTTTGTCTGTTTTGCTCTTTGCTTTCTGTGTTTGGGGTTGTTTTATTCCTCTTCTCATTCACTGCTCTCTTCTTTTATGTTGAATAAGTGTTTTCCACAGTATGGAAATTTTCTGTTACGGTTTTTTCAACCATATTTTTAGCTACTTTCTTAGTGATTTCTTTGGGGATTACAATTAGCATTTTAACTTAAAACAACCTACTTCAAGCCAGGCATGGTGGTGCATGCTTGTAATCCAAGCATTTGGGAAGCTGAGTCCAGAGGATCAAGGTTCGCAAACAGCCTCTGCTACTTAGTGATGAGCTCCACAACTTAGTGAGACCCTGTTTCAAAATAAAGAATAAAAAAAATAAAGAGGTCGAATGCCCCTGGGTTGTATCCCCAGACACACACACACACACACACACACACACACACACACACACAAACTACTTCAGATTAATACCAATTTAATTTCAGAAATATACCAAACATTGTTCCAGTGTTGTTTCTATTTATCTTTCAATGCCTTAATTTCTCCTTCACTTTTTCTTCTTTTTTATTTTTATTTTTTTATGTTTTTTTTTATTGGTGCATTATATTCATACATCATATTGGGGTAAAAAACTTGTGTGAACATACATGTACACATCACCCATTTACCCCAACCCAATTCCCACCCCATTCCCTCCCTATCCCTCCTTCCCATGCTTGGCTTAATGGTTGACTTCGATATGTTTAAGTGCATTGTGTGTTTTAGAGAATTTCCTTCTTCCCCCTCCCATCCCCTCCTTTAGGTTGTCTTGTTTGCTCCTCTATAGGATTTCCTTTTTCATCAAGAGTTCCTCCTATGACCAATTTCTCCTTAGCTTTCACATATTAGGGAAAGCATCCGATTTCTTATTTTTTGTAACTGACTAATCTCACTTAGCATAATGTCCTCCAGTTCCATCCATTTCCCTGAAAATGATGTAATTGAGTTTTTTTAAATGGCTGAGTAAAATTCCACTGTGTACATATCCCAGTTTTGTAATCCATTCATCTGTTGATAGACATCTTGGCTGGTTCCATAGTTTGGCTATGGTGAATTGTGCAGCTATGAACATAGATACACATGCATTAGTTTGGTATTTTGGTTTACTTTCTTTTGGGTAGATACCCAGAAGTGGTATTGCTGGATCAAATGGTAAGTTTTTTTCCATTCTTCTGAGGATTCTCCATACTGTTTTCCAAAGTGGTTGCAGTAATTTGCAATCCCACCAACAGTGTTTTAGAGTTCCTACTTCTCCACATCCTCGCCAGCATCTGTTGTTGTTTGTGTTTTGAATGATTGCCATTCTAGTTGGAGTTAGGTGAAATCTCAGGGTAGTTTTGATTTGCATCTCTCTGATTGCCAGTGATGTTGAGCATTTTTTCATGCATTTATTGGCCATTTGAATTTCTTCTTGTGTGAAGTGTCAATTTAGTTCGCTTGCCCATTTTGTTATTGGACGATTTGTTTTCTTAGTGTTGAGTTTCTTGAGTTCTCTGTATATTCTAGATATTAGTCCCCTATCAAAGGTGTAGGTAGCAAAAATCTTCTCCCATTCTGTTGGCTCTCGGTTGAGGTTCTTGACAGTTTCTTCTGCTGAACAGAAGCTCTTCAGTTTCATGCAAGCCCACGTATTGATTCACCTTTTAATTTGTTGTGCCTTTGGGGTCTCGTTGAGAAAGTGTTTATCTGTGCTTATATGTTGCAGTATTGGACCTATGCCCTCTTCAAGAAGCTTCAAGGTCTCTGGTTTAATTTTCAAGTCGTTGATCCATCTTGAATTGACTTGTTCAGGGTGATAAAGTGGGATTAATTTCCAATTTTCTGCATATGGTTAACCAGTTTTGCCAACACCATATGTTGAACAGGCTATCTTTTTTCCAGTGTATGGTTTTGGCCCCTTTGTCAAAAATCAATTGGCTGAAAGTGTGTGGACTTCTGCTCCATTGATCTATGTATCTGTTATTGTGCCAGTACCATGCTGTTTTTATTACAATGGCTTTGTAGTATAGTTTAAAGTCAGGTATTGTGATTCCTCCTGCATGTTTTTTGTTGCTGAGAACTACTTTGGCTATTTTGGGCTTTTTGTTTTTCCAAATAAATTTAAGGACTGATTCTTTTATGTCTGTGAGGAATGATGTTGGTAGTTTAATGAGCATTGCGTTGAATCTATAGATCATTTTTGGAAGGATGGCCATTTTATTTATTCTGCCTATCCATGAACATGGAAGATCTTTCCATCTTCTAAGATCTTCGATTTTGTTTTTCAATATTTTATAATTTTCTTTGTAGAGATCTTTTACCTCCTTGCTTAAATTTATTCCTAAGTTTTTTATTTTTTTGGTTTGGGAGATCCTGAGTGGAAGTGTTTTCTGAATTTCTTTTTCAGTGGATTTATGGTTGGTGTGCAGAAAAGCTTCTAATATTTTAAGATTGATTTTGTATCCAGACACTTGCTGAATTTGTTGATCAGTTCTATAAGCCTTTTGGTTGAGTTTATTGGGTTTTCTAAATATAGTATCATGTCATCTGCAAATAGTGAAAATTTGAGTTCTTCTTTTCCTATTTGTACTCCTTTGATTTCCTTTTCTTGCCTTATTGCTCTGGCTAGAGACTCAAGTACTATACTGAAGAGAAGTGGTGATAATGGGCATCCTTGTCTTGTTCCTGTTTTTAGGGGGAATTCTTGTTCTTTATTTTTTTAAGGAATAATTTTATTAGATTTCATATTCTTGGTTGACAGCCTTTTTCTTTCAGCACTTTGAATATGTTATCACATGCCTTCTTATTTACATAGTTTCTGATGAAAGATCAAATGTTAGTCTTGCTAAGGATTCCTTGTATATGATGAGTCATTTTATTCTTTCGCTTTCAAGACTTGCTGTTTTCTTTGCCTGTTGACAGTTTATTTAATGGTATGGATCTCCTTTTTTTTATTTTGCTTTGTTTTGTTTGTTTTTGTAGAGCTGGAGATTGAACCCAGGGGCATTCTTTCTTCAATCTACACCCCCAGGCCTATTTTGTTTTTTTATTTGGAAACAGTCTTGCTAAATTACTAAGGACCTCACTAAGTTGCTGAGGCTGGACTTGAACTCAACATTTAAATAATATGGCAACTATATAAATCAGATTCCTTCTCTGCCTCACCAGGACTTTTTTAGCTATTTGTATATTCAGTAATTTTCCTATACTAGTTCTTTAAACTATGTATTCTTGATCATGTATGGCACTGAAGTTTCTGCCTAGTTAGTTTAGTGTTCAGCTAGTAATCAGACATTTTCTTCAATGCCTTGAGCCAATATATCTTCTGCCTTTTATCAAGGAGTTCTGTATATGGGCTGGCACACTCTACTTCATGGTTGTGTAGAACCTTAGAATTAGCCAGAAGTGAGAAATGAGGCCCTTCCTAGATCTTTCCTTCACACACATGCAAGTGTGTGTGTGTGTGTGTGTGTGTGTGTGATTCTAAATTCCCAAGAATGTCAGAACTTTTCAGAGTCCTCTGTAGATATCTCACTCCTCAATTCTTTTTTTTTTTTTGATGTTTTGATTAGACTATTGTTTGCACCAATTGCTATTTTCCTCAGGCAACTGTCATGTTAAAAAGTTGTCATGATTTTTGGCAAATACCCGGGGGGGGGGGGGGGGATTTCCCCAGTAAGGTCAAATAAAGACAAATCTTGTGGACAGGGCTTTTTTTAATACCTGTCAGATAGGTTAAATAGTAATAATTCTTTAGGAATATCTCATTCCTATTCCGCCCCCTACGGTAGCCATATAGGTTGCTAGTTGTCAAAACTTGTGGAGCAAAAGAGAGAGGAATGGAATAGGGCAAATTAAACCACAAGACTAACCAATCTTACCACAGTTGAGTTATCTTTCTTAGATAAATACCAATTAGATTGTAAACCTCTTAAGTTTCCAGAGTCCTAAAACAAGTTATTTTGACAATTTGCCAGAGTCCTAATTGCTTTCAAGTAGGAATAGATTTTCAGAGGTTCTTATTCTGTCCATTATTGCAAAAGCACCTCTCTCAATCCCATTTGCCCAAGTCACATTTGCATGTTTCAAAAAGACTGTGATAACATACAGTGTGAAACCCTGTATGTTAGAGAGAGGGGGAAACGGGAGGGAGGGAAGGAGGGAGAGAGAGAGCAAGAGGGAGGGAAGGGAGAACTGGAAAGAAATGTATGAGGAACTTTTTCTAAAATGTAGAAGCAAGCCAAGTATGGTGGCACATGCCTATAATCTCAGTACTTTGGAGGCTGAGACAGGAGGGTCTTAGGTTTGCAGCTAGCCTCAGCAACCTCATGAGGCCCTCCACAACTTAGTGAGAACCTGTTTCCAAATAAAAAAACTAAATGGGCTTGGAGTATAGGTCACAGGTAGAATATCTCTGGGTTCAATCCCCAGTACCACAAAAAATAAAATGTAGAAGCAAAAACATATTTAAGAATAAAAAGTTCATAACATATTTTCAGTAAAACTTAACTTAAACCCAAAATGTATTAAGTATTCATAATTATTACATTCCATCATGAACGTGAAAAACTATAATTATGAAAACTATAAGTTTCTATGAAACTTGTAATTTGAAGAAAAATTGTGTGACTAATGATAAAATTAAGTTTGTAAGAAATACAAGGAGTTGAATACTCATTAAAACTGTCATGTATTTAATTTCCCAGAAGTTAAACCTAAGTTGACTAGAAATGTAAATTAAACTTAAGTTTACTAGAAACCTAAGTTGACTAATAAAAGTAAAGAAATGAATTCTCCATATTAGAAAATCATCTTGGCTGATCATAGAGTACTTAAATACCACAGATGAAACAGATCAAGTAAAGTATCATCTTTACTCCAAAGCCCTCAAAATTTTTCTGTTTTACTAGCCAGCTGTTAGGACTAGAATGGAGACAGGTGATCTCAGCCTGTTTTTTGCCTTCTTACCTCAGGCTGATAGGCTGAATCAACCCAATTTTGAATTACCTAGAAAACTACTTAGGTACTTAAATTAGGGTTCTTCAGAGAGACAGAACCAATAATTAAACATATATAGGAGAATATTATTATGGGAACTGGCAATTAGGAGACTGAGAAGTCCCACAATATGCTATCTGCAAACTGGAGACCCAAGAAAGACAGTGATGAATTCAGTCTTTGTCTGAAGACCTGAGAACCTGAGGACTGCTGGTGAAACCAGAGTCCAAAAGCCAGGGAGCCCGGGGTCCTGGGGCAGAAGAAGATGGATGCCAACCTCAACATTCTAGTCCTGAAGGTGGTGCATTTTGCCTGTCTTCACTGGTGAGGGTGATTTTCTTTATTCACTGTGCTTATCACTGTGCTAATCTCTTCTGGAAACACTCTCACAGACACACCCAGAAATAATACCTTACCAGTTATCTGGACACTTTTTAATCAGGCAAATTGACACATAAAATTAACCATCAGAATACTGGAGAAAACAGCCCCATCTTTAAGCCTGCTACCAGCTCTACCTATACCCAGTCCCCTTTCATGGCATGGATATCATTAGTGTTGGAACCCCTGGGGAGTCCTAACACTGGGCCACGCTTAAAGGATGTCTCTAAAGCCAGAAGATACCAAAAAAAAAAAAAAAAAAAAAACACCAAAACCAAGCCTGGGGGCCAAATGAAGACTGTTCTCCCCACCAAACCTCTTCATAGCACCGGTTCTGCCTCTACGTGTCTCTCTTCCAGGTCTTAAATGTCAGTCATAGAAACCTTTGGCAGACCCACTCAATTTTGGCCATTCATAGTAGAGCTCACCTGGATCCAGAAAGCACTAGAAATAGTAGCAATTGATCATATGGGCAGAGGAAACCTCCCAACACAGCTGCTGCTAACCCTCATTTCCTCACTTTCAAGATCTGGATGCCTAGCTAGCAGGCCTCAAAAATATTTAAAGCAGGCCTGTGTTCCGGTGGGCACATTCCCAGTGGGGCAGCCAAGTCTGGCATCATGGGGAACTTCCCCATACACTGTATCTCTTAAGCCAGCTATTTATCTTTGCCTGTTTCAGAGCTTAGATGTCAGGCCTGAAAGCCCTAGGTAGGTCTTCCAAGAACACCACAGAATCTAGAATGTATGAAGCATGGCTCCGGAAACAGATCCTGAGAGCAGTCAGTTCCACCTCAGTCCTCTCCAGCTAGCTACTGGCTGGGGCAGAATGCCTTCCTAAGTCAATACAGTTGGCCCCAGCAGAGTCATAGAAACCATGGAAACCTCCTAACTTCCCCACCCTTGAGCCAGACCCTGGCTTAGCTCCCATCTTCTAATTTACAAACTCCAAATTCCAGGCCTTTAAGTCCCAGAGAGGTTGGTAACAGGGCAGTCTCTCATGTACATTCATCATGATTCATAATGGTAAGAAATCTGATCCACATAGCCTGCTGTTTCAGAGGGAACCCTGACCCTTCTACAACCCTTGAGCTAGTTGTTATTTCTGACTCCATCCAGATATAATCTAGGGTCTGGATCTTCATCCTAGAAGTCTTGGGCAGATACAACTATGTCTTGGCCATTCTAGGAAGAACCTCCCTGGATCCACAGAGGCACTCTACACTGGCCCAGTGTGTCCTCGGGAGTACAGGAAGCTTTCCAAGACTGTGCCTCAGCCCCTCTGCCACTCACCCACCCCACTTTCTGCATGAAGCTCTCAGTTCCATTTCCACCTGGACTCCTCTTCCACAGCCTAGGCCCTGGACTAGAACTCCTAGGAAAGGCTACTTTCTGTCTAATCAGTGCCTTGTTGGCCCTAAAGGCACTATGAACTACTCCAGCAAGTGTTTAGGCAGAGTTACCAGTAAAAATTAAGATGTGAGACAACTGGGACTATGAACCACAGAATAATAACTATCTTCTACATAGTAAAAAGAAAGAAAAAGTCGACCGACTTTATGAATGTATGTGTGTGTATGGTGCTGGGGATTGAAGCCAGGGGTGTCCTATCTAGAGCTACATCCCCAGCCCTATTTTATTTTTATTTTGAAACAGGGGCTCAATAGGTTAATAGACATTTTTAGAGGTGGTGCTTTATTTCACATTCTAAAAAAACACTAAAAATGATTTTTTTTTTTTTTTGGTGGTACTGGGGATGGAACCCAGGGGCCTTCTACCTCTAGGCTATACTCCCAGACCTATTTTATATTTTATTTGGAAACAGGGTCTCTTAACCAGCTGAGGCTGGCCTCGAATCTGCCCGATCCTCCTGTCTCAGCCTCCCAAGCACGGGGATTACAAGCATGCGCCACCACACCCAGCTAGCACTTTATATTTGAAAAGGCTGAAGAAAGGAGGTGGGATGTTTTTGCTATGAGGAGATGTGCATGTTTAAACTGATTTAAGCAGAATATAATGTATACATGTATCAGAATATTACATGCTAGCCCATAAATATGTAATTTTTACATTTTACATATTAAAAATAAAATTTTGTATGTGTGGTACTAGGGGTGGAACGCAGGGGCTTTTCTATCTCCAGGCTATACTCCTAGACCATTTTATACTTTATTCGGGAAAAAGGATCTCACTAAGTTGCTGAGAGCCTCGCTTAAGTAGCTGAGACTGGCTTCGAACCCGTGTAATCATCCTGTCTCAGCCTCCTAAGTGCTAAGATTACAAGCGTGGGTCACCATGCCCAGCTTCTAAAAATAATTTAAATTTAGAAAACAATTAAAATCCCTTTTCACATAAACTAAACAATATGCCAATTATAGTGTTCCCAGATTATCATAACCTTTGTGTGTAATTAGGCCTATTCACTGTAGGTTCCAAGTCTCTTGGTCATCTTTCTTTAGACAGTTGTATTTTCTCTCCCCTACTGTATTAGTCAGAGTTCTCCAGAGGGGCAGAACCAATAGGATATATATGGGATGGGAGGGAGGGGATTTTAAAAGATTTATTAAGAGAATTATGCAGTTATAGTTTAAGAAGTCACCCCACAGGCTGTCTAAAAGCTGAGGATGGCAGAAATATGGACTAGTCCAAGCTCAAAGGGTTCAGAAACAGGGAACCTGACTATGTAATTCTGAGTCCAAGGCTGAAGGCCTGAGAACCCTGGGTCAGTCCTGGAGTCCCAAGGGCAGAGTGCCCAGAATTCTGGTATCCAGGTGCAGGAGGAAGATCCAGCCCCAGGAGCGAAAAGAGCAAGTCATCTTCCCTTTGCTGCATTAGTCCAGGCTGATTGAATGGTGCCAAGTACACTGAGGGCAGATCTCCACTAAGTCTATTCACATTCATGTGCTGTTTTCTTTTAGAAGCACCCTCACAGACATACCCAATAAAGCTTCACCGGTTCTCTAGTATTCCTTTATCCAGTAACGCTGGCACCTAAAAGTTCAAAGATAAATATTAACCTTATATACTCACCATAACACAATGAATTATAAAGGCAAAGGAAGCACAATTTATTTAATAGGTTTATTACAGAAGCCTACTACTTCTGTAGAGTATAACCCTTCCATTATCAGATAACAGAACGCATGGTTGCCTCTTTTTATAGCGCTGCTATGATTGTGTGTCCTTACTACCTTATTACGTGTTACTGGTAGGTGGCTGAAAGGTTTGCTCCAGTGCTTCACACTCTAATGCCTCTAATTAGTGCTGTTATATAAATACTCTTCCTAGCCTGCTTTGTTCCTAGATGATATATAAATAATAAAAATTACTTACATTTCTTCATAGATCAATTCTTTTGAACCACATGGCCAGAGAACATGCTTTCAACATTGGGTTGCCAGACAACATCGTAAACTGCAGTGAGTTCCTAAGTACCTTACAGAAGAAGCTTGACAAGTAGGTGCTATTTTATGAAACATGACCTAAACGCATATTGATATTGGACTCTGTTGTGAATTCTGTAAGTTAATTTAATAGAAGTAATTAAAGAAATTTGTCATTTCAGAGGAGTTAGAATTTTGTATGACAATCTCCTTTTCGTATGTGTGTATATGGTACTAAAAATGAACCTCTGGTATTGTTCTGCCACTGAGCTATACCCCCGGCTCTTTTTTATTCTTTGTTTTCAAACAGGGTCTTATTAGGTTGCTAAGGCTGGTCCTAATGCTATCTCAACTTCCCAAGTACTGGTATTACAGGCATGTACCACCATGCCTGGCTCAATTGTCATTTTATCTGAACTATATTGCCTTTTAGTGGTTTTTTCAAATTTTAAATTAAAATGTCATTTATACAAAACAATATGCATATCATATAAGATATATCAGGTAGGATATGTATAAGAATACATTATACATATATGAAATAAAACATTAATTCCTTTGACTCCCCCATTAGTATCTCCCCAGAAATCACTATAATTAGAGTTATAATTCCTTTACTTATTTTTGGTGGTACTTGGGATTGAACCAAGGGACATCTTATTTCCAAGCTATACCCTTAGCCTGTTTCTTTCTTTTGTTTTGTTTTGTAAAAGGGTCTCATTAAGTGGCTGAGTCTTGCAATGTTACTAACATTGTCCTCAAACCTGTGATTCTCCTGTCTCAGCCTTCGAAGTACTGGCATTATTGGTGTGTGCCACCACACCCAGCTTCTGTTAGCTTTTACTATAACTTTCTTACATATTTAGTAGTAAAGTAAATATATTGTCAACTGATTGTGTATTCCGTTTTATGTGAGACATCACCTGCTATATTCATTCTTCCACTTTTTATTTTTTATACACATTTTTATGGAATACTTCATTGTCCCAATGACATATTGGCAATCTTAAGAATCTAGAGCTGAGCCTATTGAAATAAGGAAAGAAATTGTGAGTTACCAAAATGAGTTTCAAAAATGTATCCACTTTTCTGTCCAGGAAAGGGCCCAAGATTTTTTTCTTTCTCAGAATCTAATTTTCTTCATTTTAATATAATACTCACTAGTGTGATATCTCAACCCACAACATTAATCCATAATTTTTTTTAAAAGAAGCATCAATTAGCACAGAACAATGGTAACCAAGAGGTGTGTGTGTGTGTGTGTGTGTGTGTGTGTGTGTGTGTGTGTGTTACTGTGGGTGGAACCCAGGGGCTTTTCTACCTCCAGGCAATACTCCCAGACCTACTTTATACTTTATTTGGAAACAGGGTCTCACTAAGTTCCTGAGAACGTCACTAAGTAGCTGAGGCTAGCTTTGAACCTGTGTGATCCTCCTGTCTCAGCCTCCCAAGCGCTGGGATTACAAATGTGTGCCACCATGACCGGCTTAAACAGGAGTTCTTAACTGAGACTCTTTTTATCAGTATTAAGTTAAAATGAATTTCCAGCTGGGTGTGGTAGCAAGTGCTTCCCAGTACTTGGGAGGGTAAAACAGGAGGATCTCAGATTGAAAGCCAGCCTTGGCAAATTAGCAAGGTTCTCAGCAATTTAGTGAAACCCTGCTCCAAATAAAAAATAAAATAGAGCTGGGAGTGTATCTCAGAGGTAAAGTGACCCTGTATTCATAAGAGAATATACTTAATCATATAAGTATACTAAGTGAAAAATAAGCAAAAGGATACTCAATGACTAATGGGTAGAAATGACAGATAGTATCAACTAACAAGCTTAGCAAGGAGAAAGTCTTTTTGTTAGTAATCTGTTCAGCACTGGTAATTACTGTTTTATAAAGTAGTGAATTCCTGTCAGTGGAAATATTCAAGCAGAAGGCATACGATACTGTTATAAGAGTAACAGCTACTGTGTATTCCCCTCAACCCCGGTACTGGCTATTGAACCCAGGGATATTCTACCTCCCAGCTATACCCCAAGCCCTATCTTTTAATCTTTAGTTTGAAACAGAGTCACACTAAGTAACGGAGGGCCTCACTAATTAACTGAGGCTGGCCACAAACCCAGATCCTCATATCGTAGCCTCCAAAGTACTGGGATTACAAGCATGCACCACCACACCTGGCTTATTTTAAATCATATATATGTGTAATAGTTTATAACTATGTTATACACAATAACGTATTATGCATGTGCATGCATAATAGTACATATGTGCTCAATAAATAGACATGAAATTATCATAAACATTCTTTAAAATGTAGTTATTCAGATTAGAAACCAAAAATGGTAACAGAGAGGGCACAACTAGTAGGTGGGCCTAGGAACCAAAACCTGCAAATCACTTTGCAGGATTTATTTTTTTTCATTACTAGTGATCAAACCCAGGGGCATTCTACCTTCGAGCTATATTCCCAGCACTATTTTTGATTCTTTATTTTGAAACAGGATCTCATTAAGTTGCAAAGGGTCTCACTAAGTAGTTGAGGCTGGCCGCAAACCTGTGATCCTCCTGTTTCAGCCTCCCAAATAACTGAGATTAAAAGCATGTGCCACCACGCCCATCTTATATTTTCTTTTTTTTTTTTTTTCTTTTTGCATTATTGGGGATGAAACCCAGGAGCAGTCTACCAAGCAACACTCCCAGCCCTATTTTTTTTTATTTTTTTATTTTGAAATAGGGTCTCATTGAGTTGCAAACAGCCTCACTAAGTAGCTGAGGGTGTTCCCAAACCAAAGTCCTCCTGTTGTCAGCCTCCCAAATGCTGGGATTACAAATGTGCACCACCAGGTTCGACTTTATATTTTCATTTGAGAACAGGTAGTTTGATCAATAAAGCACCAAGTTAAATTTTTATATTAATTATCTTTGTCACAGTTTTAACTAAATAGCCAAAGTGGCCAACATAAAATAACTACATCATGCATCCTACAAAGCCAAATGAATGAAGTAGTGGATCATTCTGATAAGGACCGTATATCACATTTAAAGACTTTGTATGGCCTAAAATGAATAAATATTCCATACTTTTATAATTCATTAATCTTTTGATGGGCATCTTGGCTGATTCCATAGTTTGGCTATTGTGAATTGTGCAGCTATAAACAGATATGCATGCATAACTCTGGTAGTTTGGTTTCCATTCTTTTGGGTAGATACCCCAGAGTGGTATAGCTGGGTCCTATGGTAGGTTCGTTCCCATTCTTCTGAGGACCCTCCACACTGTTTTCCAAAGTGGTTGCACCTATTAGCAATCCCACCAACAATATAGTAGAGTTCCCACTTCTCCACATCCTCGCCAGCATCTGTTGTAGTGTTTTGAATGATTCCCATTCTAGTTGGAGTTAGGTGAAATCTCAGGGTAGTTTTAATTTGCATCTCTCTGATTGCTAATGATGTTTAACATTTTTTCATACATTTATTGGCCATTTAAATTTCTTCTTAATTACACAATTTTCAGGGAAATGGATAAAATTGGAGAACATTATGCTAAGTGAGATTAATCATCACAAAAAGTAAAATCTCAGATGTTTTCCCTAATATGCGGAAGCTGAGGAGAAAAAGGGTCACAGGAGGAACTCTAGCTAAAGGAAAAACCATAGATGAACAAATAAGGTGACTTTAGGGGAATGGGAGGGAGGAAGAGGGAAATTTTCTAATGTACATGATATACATTCACAAACATATTGAAGTCAATCAGTGGCCTGAACATGAGAAGGAAGGAGAGGGGAGGGGAATGGGGAGGGAATTGGGTAAGGGCTGATTGGGTGATGTGTGCTTGTATGATTCTACCATCTTGTACTCCATTAAGATGTATGACAATACACCAATAAAATTTTAAGAAAATGAATAAATATAAACTCAATAAAGAGTCCTTGAAATAACTAACCAAGAGACTTATTTAACAGTGTTTTTTGTGTTGTTTGTTTGTGTTGTTTAATAGTGTTTGTATATTTTGTTTAGTTTGCAGTGCTTGTACTGTGAGAAGACCTTTAGGGACAAGAATACACTTAAAGATCACATGAGAAAAAAACAACATCGGAGGATCAATCCTAAAAACAGAGAATATGACCGATTTTATGTCATCAATTACTTGGTAAGGCGTGTGTGTGTGTGGATGGGTGTGTGTGTGGATGAAGTATGTGTGTGTGTTTGGGGGTTGAACTCAGGGCATTCTACCTTTGAGCCGTACCCCCAGCCTTATTTTTATTTTGAAACAGAGTCTCACTAGGTTGTTGAGAGTCTCACTACTTGCTGAAGTTGTCCTTGAATCTGTGATCCTCTTGCTCAGCCTCCCAAGTACTGGGATTGTAGGCATGCATCACCACACTGTGTGTGTGGTACTAGGGATTAAACCAAGGGATTTTCTACTTCCAAGCTCTACCCCAGCCCTATTTTATTTTTTATTTTGAAACGGTCTCATAGAGTTGCAGAGGGCCTCACTAATCATGATCCTCCTGTTTCAGCCTTCCAACTACTGGGATTACAAATATGTGCCACTACTCCTGGCCTAAATTTTAAATTATGAGAAGATAGCTACTTAGGCCCTCTGCAACCTATTGAGATCCTGTTTCAACCTCAGAAATAAAATTAGTCTAAGGGTACAGCTTGGAGGTAGAATTTCCCTGAGTCCAATCCCTAATACCACAAAAATAAAATAAAATTTAATTGTGATACTGCAAACAAAAACTTTGTGAGGGCCAACCAGTGTTTGAATAAGAGTTTAGCATACAGGTTAAAATGTAATTGAGGAGCACTTTCAAGCAGCAGTTAGCAGTAGACTACAAAGCACAATTTGCTTTGATTTATATTTGATTTGGCAAATGTTTTCATAGTAAAAATGTCATGTCTCTAGAACTCAGTAATCATAGTAATAAAAGAAATTCAGCATTTGAACATCCACACAATTACTGTATTATCTCTTGAGGCCAGGAATTTCTGTTATTCTATTAAAAAAAAAAAAACTCATAGAGCACTGGATGTGCTAGATGCCATTCAAGATCATTCTTTAAAAGCAGTTTCCTCCCTCTTTCTCGTTTTTCTCACTAAAATATATTTCCCTTTGTTAAAAAAAAAACTATCTTTCCCTGGGCCAGCTTATTTTTAAGAGATGTTCTAAAAAAAAATCCATTTTATTATATGCATACTTTTGTTTGGCTAGTAGGGTGGTAGCCAGGTTACTGTGCCAAGGAGAGAGAGAGAGAGAGAGAGAGAGAGAGAGAGAGAGAGAGAGAGAGAGAGAGTGTGAGTGTGTGTGTGTGTGTGTGTTTCTCCTGGCCCAGATTATAGTTCCTTTGGGGTAAGCACAGGTTTCCACTTATAGGCAATTGTCACTATGGGGGTTATTTAGAAACATGGGAGGGGATTTTGGGTTGACATAGTGACTAGGGAGTACTACCAACCCTGCCCTCAATCTACCGACTTTTTAATTGTATATAACAAAGGACAGAAATTACTCATACAAAGAAAGAGTAGCCTCTTTCTGGAGAGTTAACTAACTCTAGCGGGATTGAAAGAGTGATGGAGAGTTCTGTTTCTAACTGGTACCTTCTTAAGCAATAAAAATTGGTCTGCCCCCCAA
Organism: Muscardinus avellanarius; assembly: GCF_963383645.1. Lineage (NCBI taxonomy): Eukaryota > Metazoa > Chordata > Mammalia > Rodentia > Gliridae > Muscardinus > Muscardinus avellanarius. The sequence continues at coordinate 38,964,501 of NC_137795.1, read as the reverse complement.
TATGAATGAATTAAATCCATTCCATTGGCCATACAGTCCAATTGAATATAGTCAGATATTAATTGAATAGCAACAAGGATATCCTGATTTATGTTGAAAAACTCTAATCTAGGGCAGAAATTTTGTCTGTTTAATCCATATAGTGTTAAATTAAAATTCCCCTTGAGAAGAAAGTTTGGCAGGTATTTAAAGATTGACTCGGAGTTGCCGTGGTTTACTACAGATGTTTTAATAACCAGCTAAAGACAAAGACACCCTTTTAGTTCTTCACACTTCCCTTGAAATCACTTAGTGATTATTTCCTAGAGCAAATGCTGTTTCAGGGCCCAGCTCAATCCAATAGGGAGTGGACTTCCTGTTAGCTCTAAGAAATAGTCATCTACTACAGCAAGCTATGAGAGAAATTTAATAGTTCTTCCTTCTGGGGCTCTTTTAAACCAAAATACAATGTTCTGTTTGGGATTCACAGAACATTGTGTAACTAGAGATGTTTACCTCTTAGAGGATATGTCAAAGGGTCTGGACACTCAAACTCTACTGGCACTTTTTTTTTTTCCAGTGCTGAGAATAGAACTCAGGATCGTTCTACCTCTGGGCTATACCAACAGGCCTATCTTTTATTCTTTATTTTGAAACAGGTTCTCACTAAGTTGCAGAGGGCCCCACTAAGTAGCTGAGTCTGGTCATGAACCTGTCATCCTCCTGTCTCAGCCTTCCAAGTACTGGATTACAAGTGTGCACCACCATGCCCAGTCTGCTAGCACTTTTAGAAAAATGTGATACTTTATTCCCAGGGCATTAAGTACTGTGACTGTCAAGATGGAAATAGTTAATGAGGACCAGCTATCTTTAGGTGAGCATACTAGATGATACTGGCCACACAGAGCCCAGATTTGCTGTGGTGAGCTATAGCTTAAGAGTATATAAAGGTTTTAACAAATATAAAGTGGCTGGGTGTGGTGGGGCATGCCTTTAATCTCAGTATTTGAGAGGCTGAGACAGGAGGATTGCAGGTTTGAGGCTAGATTCAACAATTTAGCGAGTCCCTCAGCAACTTAATGAGACCCTATTTGAAAATGAAAAATAAAATAGGGTTAGGGATATAGCTCAGAGGAAGAACTCCCCTGGGTTCGATTACCAGTACTGTATAAGTAAGTAAATAAATAAATAAAATCACAACTTTAGCTTAATATTGACACAAGCCTTTTCTTTTTACTAGCTGCATATAGTACTTACAATGGACCAGCACTCTCTTAGGTATTCATATTAAGTCATGTAATCTTAATCACCACCCTATGTTATAAGTGTTATTAAGCCTATTATTATATTATAGGAGTTGACACACAGGTTAAATAAGTTTTCCAAGCTGGGCGTGGTGGTGCACACTTGTAATCCCAGAGCTTGGGAGACTGAGACAGGAGGATCGCACAGGTTCAAAGCCAGCCTCTGCTACTTAGTGAGGCTCTCAGCAACTTAGTGAGACCCTGTTTCCAAATAAAGTGTAAAATAGGTGTGGGAGTATAGCCCGGAGGTAGAAAAGCCCCTGGGTTCCACCTCCAGTGCCACCAAAAAAAAAAAAAAAGTTTAGTTCATTTACGTAGGAGAAGTATCCTATACATCCGTTTCTTTTATTTTTACAGGTGAGATAATACAGGAAACTCTGGGTTGAATACTTTGGTCAAAGAGTGATGATGATTTTATAATGATTCATTCACCCGTTCTCTTTTGTAACAGACTAGAAATTTTCCCAACACCAGAGTAAAGATGACTTCAGTGTGTCTAAGACTCACCCACAACCTCAGCCTTCTTAGTGCTCTTTACCTTCCTGCTGATACCATAAGATGGCATGGCAAAAAAACCCTAGAGTGTAATGCCTTAGCATTATGAAAATAAAAACACCTTTGAAAATAATTTAAAAAGAAGGCAGTAGTCTCTAAAGATGTATAAGTGCCCTGAGCGAGAGTAGTGCTCACCAGAGGTATCAACCTTAATAGCAATTTAGGAATATTTTAAAGAATGTTGTTATAAACTAAAACTATAATAATATATAGAACACAGATATATAAAGCTATTCCAATAATAATAGCATATAGTTAGAGGAAAATGAGAATGAACTGTTTCTCCTCATCATTTTAGTTTTATTTTAAACATCATTAACAAAATAATTTTTGATGTGAAGAATATATTCTTTTTTTTTCCAGTATTGGGCATGGAACCCAGGAGCATTGTACCTCTGAGCTACACCCCCAGCCCTATTTTTTTATTCTTTATTTTGAAACAGGGTCTCACTGAGTTGAAGAGGGCCTCAGTAAGGAGAAGCTGAGGCTGTCCTCGAACCACAATCCTCCTGTCTCAGCCTCCCAAATGCTGGGATTACAAGCATGAGCCACCACACCTGGCTTTGTGAAGAATATATTCTAAAATTTTACTTAAGCAGCAAATAATGGCAGGGCCTTATTAATTAAAAAGCAAAAAGTGATAGCTATTCATGGCTTATTACTCTGAAAGAAAAGGCTGACACGAGTGTGGGCAAAGGTAGAAGAGTTGTTTTATGGGTAGTCATTGTCTATCCATTCATTTCACTGGTTTCATACATTCTGTATACAGTAGAATGAGAAAAGTATTGCAGACAGGGTGGCTGATTTGATCACTACTCTCAGAGAGTTCAGAGTTTGATATGGGAGCCAGACATGTAAGCACATGCGTTTGAACACCTTGTGTACAGTCATTATTTGTCCTCTCCTTTAGCTTAAATGTGTAGTAATTGAATCATCCAACATAGAGTTTCTTACCTGCATTTCAAACAGCTGTAGATCTCCAGTACAGCAGCGATGAGAGCATCCAGCCTGTCCTGGCAGTAGGCACTCCAGCAGTCATCAGTGATGGAGGAGCCACGGGACAGAGCCTGTTTTTTTCTCTCCTATGAGCGCAGCAAATTGGCAGGTTCTTTTTTCTTCTTAGGTGAGATAATTTTTATGTTTAATAATTTATAGCAATTTATGAATCTGAATAATAACAGACTTGCAAATACATTAAAAATCCTTTGAATAGACCAAATTATCTACTTCAAGTTTTGTTCTGTTTTGTTTTCTCGCAAACAAAAGCTCAGGAGAGAGTGAGGATGGTTAAGGAACGATGTGTCAGTCAGTCAGCTTCACAGTCAAATACCTTGCCTCAGAGGGCAGCAAACTGTTTAACACCATTGAGGCTTCAACTACATTTCCCTAAGGTGCTCATGTTTCAAGCTCTGAATTTTTCTAAAAGAAAATATTTTCACCATGGTTTTATCATTTGGTTAATTTTTTTTGCTCTTGAAGTATACAAAGCCACATATAACAAATACAGACTCTCAACCTGTTTGTCTTAGTTTTATTCTGGTTCACTCTAATTTGCTTGCATTTAAAATGCTTCTCTTTGCCAGGTGTGGTACACATGCCTGTAATACCAGTACTTGGGAGGCTGAAACAGGACAATAACAGGTTCAAGGGTAGCCTTAGTAATTTAGCAAAAGTCTGAGCAAATAAAAAGGCCTGGGTGTGTACCTCAAAGGTAGAATGTCCCTGAGTTCCAACCCTAGTAACAAACTAAAAGTTTCTCTTTATTTATTGCTAATGGGTTTTTTGTATACGCACATGTAACTGTGTACATTAGGGTGGATGAGTAAAGGGGATCTAGTCTTCTCATTTTTCTTATTTTTTCCACCCTCTTATTGCTCATGAACCATCTGATGCAGGGGTTGAGGGGGTGTCTGAACATCTTTACTGACATGCCTTCCAAACTTTGTTTTTCTTGTATTCTTTGCTTTCCTGACATGATTCATCACTAAGCGCAGTGTCTTAATTAGAGAGTTATGTTTTTTGTGTAATTTTTTTCTTTGGGGATTTTATTCTTATCATAAGTCATATATTTAACTATACCAAAGCAGAGTGCTTTAAGAACACTCTGGGCCACTGTTACATGCAAATTGCCTATTTCTTAATAGAGTATTAAATGCATATTTCCATTTTCGTCTCAAATATGATCAGTTTTTATTGTTGTATTACTTAAGTGAATCCCTATAAAGTTGCAAAATGACACTTAGACTTTGGAAGTTTGACAATGAAAGATTTTTTTAATTCCTTTTGGCTCAAAACATTTATTGATAAGCATCGTTTGGCTGTTCAGAATGGTAATGGCACAGATGGCCCATGCATGAATATCTTGGAGGAGTAAAAAAAAATGACCGTAAGTCCTAATCCAAAGAGACCAAGTAAGTCATGAAAATTTAATTAATTGCCAAAAAGTTTAACAAAGATCCCATTAACAGTGTTGATGCCATTCTTGATGGACTCAGATACTTCCCAGAGTCCAAATTTACTATTTATGCGTTGCTTAGCTAGTGGCTAATGACCGCTTCAAAACCTCTGAATAAGTTGATGAATGATCATTTTTTCTCCCTTTGATTCATAATAGCTCTTTGTTTTTAGCTTTATTTAAGAAAGAATATCTGAGTGAATTTTGCGTGTAGGTTTTTTTCTTGTTTTTCTGTGTATGGTACTGGAGACTGAACACTGAACATCTTACTTTCTCTTCTTTTTTTTTTTTTTTTTTCCTTTTCTAATTTTGAGGCAGAGTTTCACTAACTTGCCCAAGCTAGTCTAGAACTTGTGATCTCCTGTCCCGGTCTTCCAAATGCTGGGATTACAGGCATGTGCCACCACATCCAGCTTGGATTGTATTTTTCCAAAAGAAAATATTGAATAATAAGGGTATCTGTGCTTATAGCAGGTCAGACTAGGCTTGACCCTACCAGAGTTTAGCTGCTTGAGAAGACATCCATCAATCTTTGGTACATCATCTTTTGCCTGGCACAATTGGAAGACTGGGTGGAGAGAGAAGATAGGACAAAAAGAAAAGAAGACTTGGTGCAAACATAAGATGAGAAGTGGTCGAAATTATTCTAGCTCTTTATTTAATACAATTTTTGTTGAAACTGTGACAAGATTTGCCAGACATAGCCTCCCAAAAGTAGAACTTTCCACCAGGTGTTAGGGATAGAAGTAATTTGAATCAGTGTGTGAGTGCCTACTCGTGCCCAGAACTCTGTGCTTAATAGACATAATTTAATCACCTTACAAAATTATACTGATGTAAGATCCAAACTGGCCTCAAATTTTTAGACTTTTTAAGTTACATTTTAACTCGAAAAGTACTTTCTAGTATCCTCAGTATATCAGGCTCTGGAAATGTGACCATGAACAAAGGCCATATCCTCCTGGACATTCTGAATCAGGAAAATGAACAAATAAAACAGATTTATATAGTGATTTCAGATAGTGATCAGTGCTTTGAAGGATAGTAAAACGTGGTAGAGGAATAAGTATCTTGGAAGAAGTGGGTTTTATTCAGAGTAGTCAGAGGAAGTCTGCGGTGGAAACATTTGAGCAGAATGGCTGAGCCACTGGAGACAGGAGAGCAGGAGAGGGCAAAGTCTCAGGAAGAGGATGCGGCAAGTGTGAACGTAGCTTGCTGTGTTGAAGATGCAGGAGAAAGACCAGCATGGCTGGAGTAAATTGAGAAAGAAAAAATGTAGTGGAAAATAAGGACGGAAAGGAGCCAGGGGAGGGTATTGTCTTGTAAGCCATGGCAGGATTCTGGATTTTGTTCAGAGTATGATGAGATGCCATGAGAGTGCGTCTCCATACAGGAAGTGTCCCTTTGAAAGATCACCATGGCTGCTCTCTGGGAAATAGATGACCAGGGACCAAGAGTAGAAACAGAACCCATTAGTACTGGATGGTGGCACTCCCTGTAATCCCAGTACTTGGGAGGCTGAGACAGGAGGCTCACAAGTTCAAGGACAGCCACAGCAGTTAGTGAGACTCATCAACCTAGTGAGACCCTGTTTCAAAATAAAAATAAAATAGGGCTGAGGGTATAGCTTGGAGATGGAATGCCCCTGGGTTTAATCCCCAGTGACAAAAAAATGAAAGAAAGAATCTAGTAGGTTGTTTCAAAGTATCTTGCCAAGAGATATTAGTAGAGCTTTTTTTAGGTTTGGGCAGGGGTTGTGGTATGTGTGTGGTATGAATGTGTGTCATACTGGGGATTGAGCCCCAGGACATTCTAACATTCTACCTCCAGGCTGCACCCCATCCCTTTATTATTTTGAAACAGGGTCTTGTTGTGTTGCTGAAGCTGATATCAAATCTGTGGTCCACTTTTCTCAGCTTTCCAAATACTAAAATTATAGGCATGTGCCACCACACCTAGGTTTTAATTGTTTTTTTTTAAAAGATCCCCAAGAAATTCTAATATGTCAGGGTTGAGAAACATTGTTCTAAATTTAAGAGAAAAGAATTTGGTTCAAAGATATTGCTGTTTTTCTTTAAAAAAAAAACATTAAAAACTGTTCTTTTTTAAAAAAACTGTTTTTTCTTAAAAATAAAATTAAAAGTATTTAAGATATATCCATCCATATCCTCCCCTCCCCGTAGTATTGAGAATGGAACCCAGGGGCATTCTACCTCCAAGCTACACCCCAGTTCTATTTTTTTCTTTTTTTCATTACTGGGGATGGAACCCAGGGGCATTCTACCTCTAGCTATACCTCCAGCCCTATTTTTTATTCTTTATTTTGAAACGGTCTCAATAAATTGCAAAGGGCCTTACTAAGTAATAGCTGAGGCTGTCCTCAAACCATGATCCCCCTGTCTCAGCCTCCCAAATGCTGGGATTACAAGCATGTGCCACCACTCCTGGCACTCTTCCTCTTTTTTGAAACAGGGTCTCACGGAGTTGTGAAGGGCCTCACTAAATAGCTGAGACTGTCCGTGAACTGCAGTCCTCAGGTCTCAGCCTCCCGAATGCTGGTATTATAAGCGTGCACCACCATGCCAGGCCCATATCATTTTTTAATATACTTTTATTGGTGTAAGTCATGTTGACAATGGCATACATGCAAACAGCACTTGTTGCCCCCTCCCCTTTCTCTCCTCACCCTCTTCCTCAAAAATATTCATCCACATCATTGAAATAAAAAATTTAATATATCCAAGCTGGGCATGGTGACGCACACTTGTAATCCCAGCATTTGGGAGGCTGAGACTGGAGGATGGTGGTTCGCAGACAGCCTCAACTACTTAGTGAGGCCCTTTACAACTCAGTGAGACCCTGTTTCAAAATAAAGAATAAAAAATAGGACTGGGGGTATAGCTCAGAGGTAGAATGCCCCTGGATTCCATCCCCAGTACTGCATAATAATAATAATAATAATAATAATAATAATAATAATAATAATATATTCAATTTGTATTGTTTCAAAACCATTTGAGTTTGGGTTTGGTTTGAGGGTTTGTGTTGTTTTGTTGTTTAAGTTCTGTGACTGTTCTTTCTCTCCCCCTCTTCTCAATCTGTCTGACCCCTTGGTTCTCTCTACAAAGGAACTTGGAAAATCATGGGAAGAAGTTCAACTGGAAGATGATGGGGAGTTCCTAGACCATCAGGAAGAGTAAGACTTGTTATTCCTGGTAATTAATTAGTGTTTGGAGAGCAGTAAAACAACTCTGGTTTGATCTAAAATTTTCATTCCAAAGAGAGAAAAGAAAAAGAAGACTTCTTCTTTAAAGATGCATTCTTTCATGTACCTGGCAAGAACTTGAACTCAAAATAATTCTTATGTAAAGTCTAATATAAAAGACACCGTTGTTCAACTGTAGTACAGATACTACATGTAATTCAAAGACAAATACATTACATATTGCTTTCCTTATTCAGTTGATCCCAGACCTGGAAATGATATAACCTCTGAACTCTGGTTCATTGGCGTAGAAAATGCAATCTAATTGTTCTGGGTTAATCCCACTGATGACTGACTTAAAACATTCATAGCTTCTTTACTTGAAAGTATAGCTTGAGAAGTGTTCTTTTCAACCTAAAAGGATTCCCTACTAGTCATCCTCTTCGTAGTCAAAGCTTTTCAGCCTTGTTTTCTTTCCCTGGATTTGGGGATAATATTATAATTTATTATAATTTAAAAGTGAAATAAAGTCCAAAGTTGGAGAGTTGCCATTTGGTAATTTTCCATGATGCAAAAAGATTCAGGTAGGGAGTCCCCGAGACTAAAATAAAAACATTTCTTTTCCATTAGGATATACTAGTTAGAATATTTAATGGATAAAAGTTGACGTGTTTTTTTATTTTTATTTTTTTTTATTTTTGGTGGTACTGGGGTTCCTGGAAACCCTTCTACAGACACCTATTTTTTTATATTTTTATTTGGAAACAGGGTCTCTTAAGCCAGTGAGGCAGGCTTCAAACCTGCTTGATCCTCCTGTCTCCGCCTCCCAAGCGTGGGGATTACAAGTGTGCACCACCACACCTGGCCTAAAAGTTGAAGTTTCAATGACACAAAAGTTTATAAATAGTCATGACCCGGAGCAGATGGGCTGATGGCTCCTACCTGAATGGACAGTGTTAGGGAAAGTATTCAATAGTACTAAATAGGAAAGTTTTGGTGTGAATTGGGTTAAATTGATCTCCAGAGTCATAACCATGATGAATTCTAATCTTGCCATGAGAAACTCTCCCTTGTTTGAATTTGAATGGGTAGTCCCTTGTCTCCACAATTTTTCCTTCCTGGCAGTTTTCTTCCATTGGGACTAACTGAAAAGAAGTTGAAAATACTCCAAAAAATAAATGCAGCTGGGCATGGTGGTACATGCTCATCATCCCAAACCTTGGGAGGCTGAGACAGGAGGATCGCAGACTTGCATCCAGCCTCAGCAACTTAGTTATACCCTCTGTAACTTAGTAGACCCTGTTTCAAAATAAAAAATAAAATAGGGCTGGGGGTATATCTCAGAGGTAGCATGACCCGGGGTTCAATCTCCAGTACTACAGAAACAAATAAATGAATGAATGCATTCATGCATGAATACAGAAGTGGTAAAAGGAGTCCTGTATGCTTTTTGAGTTCTCTAACACCAGATTTAATACTTGCCTTATTCAAAATGATCAGTATTTCCCTCCCAAAAGATAAATAGTTTGCCTTTTAAAGTACACTATTTATCATACAGAAACACACTCTCAGCATCTCACCTCACAGCATGTGCACTTAGTGGTTGTGGTTAATAAGAATGCCGCCCATCTCTTGATATGTATGCTTTACAAATTAAATCTAGTTGTCTCAGAAATGCAGCACTAATTCAGTAGTGAAATAGCTGCTCGGAAGAGTGGCAGATAGGAGAAAATGGAGCAGCACCTGTTTGCTATTTACACTGATTTCATTGTGCTCCTTTGAATTGCAAAAGCTGTTTCAGAAAGTCACAGTATGGTATGGCAATCTTTAACAAAATGTCAAAGTTGAAAGAGAATGGCAGCATTTCTTAGGAATGGGAAATTCATACCAACTCACTGTTTAGTGCACTCTCTTACTGAAAGTAATCTCCTTGTTTTCTGTTTGTTTGTTTTTTAACCCAGTAAGTGGTCTGATTGGGAAGAACACCCTGTCTCTGCTGTGTGTCTCTTTTGTGAAAAACAAGCAGAAACAATTGAGAAATTATATGTTCACATGGAGGTGAGATACTTTTATTCATTTCAATTTTGTTTTATTCTGATAAGGGGACACCCATAATTATTCTACCCTCATTTGCTTATTGCTTTTCTGTCATTACCCCATTCCTAAAAGTGCTTTAGGCAAACGGGAGAGAGAGGCCAGATCTAACAAGGAGGACAAGAAGTCAGGGTGATCTGCCTGACGTGGACCTGGGAGAACTGTTTGTGTGGGATTACACAGACCACTGATGCCATCCCACCTTGAGACGCCTGCAAGATCATTTGAGCCCAGAAGTTTGGCTCTGCAACCAGGATTAACAGTACCCAGATAACAGGACAGTTTTTAGGTCCTTTCCCAGTTCTTCCAGTGCTTGGCTAGGAGATCAAGAAGGGAGGATGTTGTCATTTACAAAGGCCCTGGAACCTAGAGGAGAGGGTGGTAGGTGGACAGGCCCAGGGTATAGCCACGTAGAACCTAGAGTTACCAGGATTTGGAAGGAAGAAATTCAGGCATATTCCCAGAGTACTTTACCCTCTGGGTGCCATTTTTATGTGTTTTTTTGTTTTCTTTTGTTTTTTGCAGTACTGGGGATGGAACCCAAAGGCATTCTACCTCTAGGCTACACCCCCACCCCTATTTTATAATTTATTTGGAAACAGGGTCTCACTAAGCTGCTGAGAGCCTCACTAAGTAGCTGAGGCTGGCTTCGAACCTGTGCGATCCTCCTGTCTCAGCCTCCCAAGCCCATAATTACAAGTGTGCGCCACCATGCCCGGCTCATTTGTATGTTATAGTGAAGTTTGAAGTTAGTAGTTCTAAACTGAATTCACCCTAGTATACCTGAGGTGCAAACTCCGTGAACCTCTGATCCTCAGCTGAGCGTGGGGAGTAGGAAAGGAGGACATTCATAATTTATGCCAGTATTCCAACTTAGGGGTTGAGGGGTGGTGATCATAATAGAAAAGTATTCTGAATGATTCCGATATTTTCTGCCTCTCCTTCGCTCATCCTCCAGTCAATCCTGGACTGTGCTCTCCTCTCACCCACCTTCACTCTTCATTCAGATATAATTTTTAGTTCAGTAAATTAAGAACCTAGAGAATGTTAGAAAAACCATGGACCATTCACCCTTATGAAAGCAGAGAATCTGTTCTCCTGAAACAGATTACCACTAGCATCTGTGTATAGTTTTCTGAGGTTGAATTTAATTCATAATATCCTGATGTCTTTCAGTTGAAAGGAGCCTACTATGCCATGTAGGGATTTCCTTTTCAGCACCTGGACAAATGTGTCTAACCCCTGCTCAGCCACTTTCAGTGCTAACATCATGAATTCCTGATCATCCTACATATAGCGATGCAACCCTAAATACTATCACCGTGAATTAGATGAACTTTATCATTCATGAGTGTATCAATTAAAACATGCAGGTAGAGAATTGCAGGAATAGGAGAAACAGAAAAGGCCTCTGCATTGAAAAATCAAAAGAAAATGTGATTTGGGGGAAGACATGAGTGAAAAGAAACTTTCAAGTTTAGCATATCTAACAGCAGAAAATGAAAAACAAAATGTGTGAAATTGCTTGTGGAGTAAAAAAAAAAAAAAAAACCTATATCCTAAATCCTAGTCCAGATGCCCAGTACATAGAGCCGCATCTGAACCTACACACTGTTATCAGACTTTATTTTAGACATAATAAATTATTTTAAAAAACTGTAACTATAAGCTGTGAATAATTAAAATGTTTTAACTGACGAATGTGAATTGTTTGGACTCTGCTTTAAAAAGTCCTTGGATATGAAGTGAAGTAGTTAACATTAAAAGACTTCAAAAGCAGATGATGAGGACCTCAGACTCAGTTTCTAAAGTATTCAGGCTCCTGGAAATAAGATGTTTGTTTATAACTTGATCTTGAAAGATTAAATAATTCATGTGTTTACAGATTTATTCACTCCTCTTTTGTAGGATGCACATGAATTTGATCTCCTCAAAATAAAGTCAGAACTTGGTAAGTTTGATTCAGATGTAATTTTCCATGCTGCTGCCTTTTTTGACTATGCCCTCCTGTAAATGGTGCCTGTGCTCTAAGCTGTGATTAGAGAGCGCAAAGTCAAAATGCATCTCTGAAGGGTTTAGCAGAACTCTCTGAAGCAGCGATTCTCAAACCATTTGTGTGTGTGTGCACGCACGCGTGTGTGTGTGTTACTAGGGATTGAACCCAGGGGAATTCTACCATCGAGCTACACCCCAGCCCAATTTTATTTTTATTTTGAAACAGGGTCTCACTAAGTTGCAGAGGCCTCACTAAGTTACAGCGGCTGGCCATAAACCTGAGATCCTCCTGTCGCAGCCTCCCAAGTCCTAGGATTACAAGCAAGCACCACCACACCTGGCTTTCTCCAGCCATTTTAAACTAATGACTCAAATATGCTTTGTCCTTTCACATAGACTTTCTTCCACTTCCCTAGATATATGAGTACTGTAAATGTAATACACGTTAATGGTAAATATCTACCATAAAGTGAGGAGGATAGTAGAAAGAGTTTTGAACTTGGACTAGAGCTCATTTCCCAGCTTCAGCACTTCCTGGCTAGCTCATGTTGAGCCTCGGGTCAGAAAAACCTTAGAGGGAGTGAATAATGTGTATAAAACACCTAGGGCACTGCTTGATGCATTATTTGTTATAGATATACCCAAGTGTATCATTCTCAGTATCTACAGTAGAAAAAATAGTGGCATTGAGATATGGAGTACTGATTTCCTAATGGATCTAAGATAATAAAAGCTCACTTCTCAGATGGCAGCTCAGTATATACTTGAGTAGACTCTTGGATGTGTAATTTTGCTTTGGTGCTCTTATACATACATATACGTGTGTGTGTGTGTGTGTGTGTGTGTGTGTGTGTGTGTGTGTGTGTGTTTTCAAGAACATCAGCAGTAGAGCCAACAGCCTAGTGTCAGATACTGGCTTTACCACTTCTAGCTATGAAGACCTTGGACAGTTTACTAATATATAATGTGGATATAATAGTACTAACTCTCTGATAGGGTTTTGTGAAAGATTAAGTGTATTATTTTTTGTGGGGGGGTTTGAGGATGAAACCCAGGGGCATTCTACCTCCAAGCTATACCCCCTGCCCTATTTTTTATTTTTTATTTTGAAACAGGGTCTCACTAAGTCGCAGAAGGCCTCACTAAGTAGCTGAGGCTATCTGTGAACCACGATCCTCTGGTCTCAGCCTCCCGAATGCTAGGATTACAAGCGTACACCACCACGCCCACCTAGATTAAGTGTTATTATTACATGAAAAGTGAGTATAATAGTGCTTAGCACCTAAGCCCTTTAAGTATTAGATGTTATTATTTGGTTCTTATATTATGCTTCATAATTGCACTGTCTCTTCAGGTTGGATAGTTAAGTGTCTTTTGTAAGAAATATAACAAAGTATTTTGAATGTTTTCGCTATAAATAAATAATGTTTAAGGAGGTAAATATGTTTGCTCTGATTTAAGCATTATATAATACATATGTATAGCATAACATCACATGGTACTCCATAATTATGTATAGTTTTGTCTTTACATATCAGTTAAAAATTCATTTAAATTCTATTCAGAAAGAAATTCTAACAGTGTAAAAGTGGATCTGACTGGCTGTCTAATGATGCTGTATACTGTCCTTTTCAGGATTAAATTTCTATCAGCAAGTGAAACTGGTCAATTTCATTCGAAGGCAGGTTCACCAATATAAATGTTATGGCTGCCAAGTGAAGTTCAAATCCAAAGCCGACTTAAGGACTCACATGGAAGAAGCTAAACACATTTCATTGCTTCCTGAAAGAAAGACATGGGATCAACTGGAGTAAGTGCTGCAGGAATAGATGGAAACTTAAACTTCTCTACTGTTTTCCATATGTTTTCCCTTTACTTGATTCTGTTAAACTTTTTTTAAAAAAAAAAGGAGCATGTAATATGAAAAATTTTTAAATTTCAAAAACCTTACTTTTAAAATAATTCCACTCTTGCAAATGAAACTGTTTCAGAATTTGTGATGTGGATATATGTATGTATATACATATACATACAGGTATAGAAGTATATATGGACATTTTAATTATATTTTCTTAACAAAATATTGCAAGGATATTTCTATTTCTGCTACCTGTTACATCATTTCTTTTTCTTTTTTGCCGCACTGGGATGGAACCCAGGGGCATTGTACCTCCAAGATACACCCCCCAGCCCAATTTTTTAGTCTTTTTTATTTCTGAAACAGGGTCTCACTGAGTTGCAAAGGGCCTCAATAAGTAGTTGAGGCTGTCTGCGAACTGCGATCTTCCAGTTTACACTTCCCGAATGCTGGGATTACAAGAGTGTGCTGCTTAGCTCAGCTGTTACATAATTTTTAATGATTACCAAATATCTCGTTGTATAGATATACCCTATTTGTTATTTCCTTTCTTTCTGTTATTATAAATAGTAATGTAATGAATATCCATATACCTACAGTTTTGCACACTTATCTAATTATTTCATTTAGATATTCCTAGAAATAAAATTGCTAGGTCAGATATATGCATACTACTAGGACTTCTGGTATATATTCCACATACTGGCACTTTAAAAACATTAGACAGTTATCTGATATGTACTTGTTGAGGTATTGTCAGACTCCCAAATATCTTTTGCCAATCTAACCCATCTGGTCTGGCTCTGAATCTTTCTTGATAACTGTAGTTGGGTGAAAGAGCCTTTGAAAGACTCTGGGATTCCAACTTCCTAGTGGTTTATCTATTCACAGAGAATGTTAAGTCAGTCTCCCCAGAATTCCAGCCAAAACGCTAGAGGTTTTCTCTTCCACAGAATTTATGATGTTTAAGACCAAAGTCAGCCCTGGATTGAACTGATAGCCTATTCCTGTAATTCTTTTCGCAAAGATTAGAGATGAAGGGCAGTGATTAGGTTAGGAGACAAAACCCAAGGGGAAACCTAATTGCTTCCATAACATATCTGGAGAATTTGTGTTTAAGAAAGTAACTATATGAAAGAACTAGGACTTTTTAGTAGAAATGAGTGATGCCATTTTTAGTTTGATACAAAAGCGGTATTATCTAACTGGAGCTTCCTAGCATTGGAGTAAGCTGCCTTTTAAGACAGTATTTCAAGCCAGGCATGGTGGCGCACGCTTGTAATCCCCGCGCTTAGGAGGCTGAGACAGGAAGATCGCACAGGTTCGAAGCCAGCCTCAGCTACTTAGTGAGGCTCTCAGCAACTTAGTGAGACCCTGTTTCCAAATAAAATATAAAATAGGTCTGGGAGTATAGCCCAAAGGTAGAAAGCCTCTGGGTTCCACCCCCAGTACCACCAAAAAAAAAAAAAAAAAAACCACAGTGTTTCTTATCCTACTGGCTGCCAAGAAGAAGGCTGATGTCAACTAGCAAAGCTAGATAGAGTCCATTTAAGATTGGTATAAGACAGTAAATGTCAAAGTGAAAGTAACTCAGAAGTTGTCTCCAATAAAGCCTTTCCAAAACTTTGTGACACCATTAGTAAGGAAACCTAGGAAAGTGTACTTTGAGCTGCTTGGAATTTCTCTGGACAGTTTAGTTGTTTGGTTATTCAGTGCATCTATGGTTGTTTTCAGGTATTATTTTCCAACCTATGAAAATGACACTCTCCTGTGTACACTGTCTGACAGTGAAAGTGATGCGACTGTTCAGGAACAAAATGAAAATGTTCCCATCATCAGTGAAGATATGTCTAGACTTCATGCTTTGAAACAAAGTAGTGTTTTGAACCAGGTACTACGCCAAGAATGCTTGAAAAACTAGAAGAAACTGCAACAGAAGGAATTTTTCATGTTTTTCTTCTATGAAAGATATGAGAGAACAATTGAAAATTGAATATCAATAAAATATTAGTTCTTGGTTAAATAATTATTTAATGATTTTTTTCAAGGAAATAAAGTAGAAAAATAAAATGAGGACTTTATGTTTTGGCTATAAAGTTATATTGTATGATCATCTGAAATGACCTCATCATATAAGTTTTAAGTGTCTAAAATAAGGAAATCACAAAGAAGTGTTCAAATTATTTATAATACTGATTTTAACCAGTTGTTTTAGTCCCTCCTTCATTCAGCAAGTCACAAATTTGACATTGCAATTTTTATACTGTATTGGTCAGCCATAAATATATTGACAAAAAGAGCCACAAAAGGAAAAAAAAGTGGTCAAAGATCTGGATTGGACACTATTTTAGAATAATAAGAAATATTATAATTTTTTGTCTAGAGTTTCTAGACTCCCTAGAAATGTATATTCAAGATAATTAACTTTGCTTTTCCCTACAATTTATATATATCACAAACAGATGAGTAGCACTACTAAAAAATATAACTTCAATGCCAATAAGCCACCCAACAAAATAGCTCCTTTTCTTGTGTGTGGTACTGGGAATTGAAATCCGAGCTATACCCCCAGCTCTATTTTTTATCCTTTATTTTGAAATAAGGTCTCACTAAGTAGCTGAGGCTGGCCACAAACCTGCGATCCTCCTGTCTCAGCCTCTCAAGTACTGGGATTACAAGAGTGTGCCACCAAACCCAGCTCTAAATTAATAACTTCTTAACAGCGTCTCTTATCAGTCTTCCCCAGTAGTCTCAAAAATACCCTTTTTGCAGTATTATCAGCTATGGAATAAATGGAATGTGCTTCCTAATAAACTGCATCCAGGAGGAAAGGAAACTCCAGCTGAGGGACAGCCTACCAAATAAAGGGAAGAGCCTTTACTCTTCAAAAATATCAAGGTAATAAAAAAGACCAAAAGACGGCTCAAAGTAAAGAGAGCTAAAAGGTAGCACAAAAGATGGATTGGATGTTGGACCATGAAATAAGTTTTTCCTTTTGCTATAAAGACATTAGTGAGACAGTTGTCAAAATTTGAATAAAGCCTACAATAATGATACAAAACGATCGTATTCTTATATTGCATGTTCCCACATCACTCCTTTTTCCTACTTTAAAAACTTCATTAAATTTTGTTTCAAAGCTTTTTGCAAGAATACTTCAAAAGAAGTACTGTGTGATTCCTGTTATGATATTAATATTTTTAGATTTCGATGATTGTACTGTGGTTATGTATTAGAATATCTGTACACACCGAAGAATTAAGAATAGAGGAACGGTCAGCCGGGCGTGGCAGCACACGCTTGTAATCCCAGCATTCGGGAGGCTGAGACCAGAGGATCGCGGTTCGCGGACAGCCTCAGCTACTTAGTGAGGCCCTCTGCAACTCAGTGAGACCCTGTTTCAAAGTAAAGAATAAATAAGTGAGACCTTGTTTCAAAATAGAGAATTAAAGAAAAGGAGCAGTACTGCAAAAAAAAAAAAAAATAAAGGAACAATTTAAAGCATAGTCTCAAAAATCTAATATGAATATATAGAGAATAATAAAGTAAACATGGTAAGACATTAACATGTAAAAGAATGTGGGAATTCTTGGTACTATGGCAACTTCTCTGTAAGCCTGAAATTAAAAGGTTTTCAAAATGTCAAGTTTACCATTGTCTTGTTTAATCACATTCCAAGGACATTTGGTTGGCGTAGTCCTTAAAGGGTCTTAGAATCTATAGCAGTTTACATTTCTATTTTTTAAAATTCTACTTATTTGCTAATAAAACTGGATTCGTTGCCTCACTTTCTGAATTTGAATGATTGTAGCCTTATATTGCATGTTCCTGTATCACCCATTTTTCCTTCAAACTGGTAGATCTTAAAAACTTCATTAAATTTGGTTTCAAAGCTTTTTGCAAGAATACTTCAAAAGAAGTACCGTGTGATTCCTATTATATTGAGTTATATCAATCACATGATATATATTACTGATAGTCCAGTGCAGCTGGGCACAATGACCTGCCCTTGTTTCTCTCGACCCCCTCTGTCATTTCTGCAAAGGACATGGGTGAATTTTCTGACTAAAAATTTGGAGCAGAGGAACTAGGCAGTTGTGCCTCAATCCTTCCTCCTCATTCTCTCCAGAGTCTGCATGTCTTGTTCTGTTCCTCCATTCTGAAGACTTTATTTATTTAGTCATTAATTCATTTATTTGTTCATTTATTTATTTTTCGTATTGGGGGCAGAACTCAGGGGCCTTCTACCTTGGGGTTATACTCCCAGCCCTATTATATATTTAATTTGGAAATAAGAGTCTCGCTAAGTGGCTGAGAGCCTCACTAAGCTGCTGAGGCTGGCTTCGAACCTACGATCCGCCTGGCTCAGCCCCCCAAGTGCTGGGGATTACAGGCGTGTGTCACCACGCCCAGTTTATTCTGCAGACTTTAAGGTCACTGCCCATCCCATGCAGTTGGAGGCCTCAAACTGTCCAACACTATTTGTAACTGTTCAAAAGTCTCCTTAATTAAGGGTTTAAATATTACAAAGTTCACCGTAACTGTAAGCCCTTTCTTCCATTATCAGCTCAATTAGCAATAAAGATATTATTTCACCTAGCATGATGGTGCATGTCTATAATTCCAATACTTGGGAGGCTGAGACGGGAGGATCAAAGTTTCAAGGCCAGCCTCAGCAACACAAGAAGACTCTCAACCTAGTGAAAACTTTATTTTTTACTTGGATGAGGCTTGAACCCAGAGGCATTCTACCTCCAAACTGCAGTTCCCACCCTCTTATTTTTTTATTATGAAACAGGGTTTCTTACTTACCAAGTTGCTGAGGCCACCCTCAAACCTGCAATCCTCATGTCTCAGCCTCCCAAGTATGAAGATTACATATTTGTGCCATCTGAGAACTTATTTTAAAACAAAAAATAAAACAGGGCTGGGGTGTAGCTGAGAGGTAGAATGTTACTGGCTTCAATCCCCAGTACCAAATTAAAAAATAAAAAAATGAACCCGGGCATGGTTGTGCACGCTTGTAATCCCAGCATTTGGGAGGCTGAGAAAGGAGGATCACGATTTGAGGACAGCCTCAGCTACTTAGGCCCTTTGCAACTCAGTGAGAACCAGTTTCAAAATAAAGAATAAAAAATAGGGTTAGGGGTGTAGCTTGGAGGTAGAATGCCCCTGGGTTCCATCCCCAGTACTGTAAAAATAAAAGTAAAAAATGACATTATTTTAGCTCCTTCTTGACCATATATCAGCTGATACAAATTTAGAAGGTACAAATCAGAATGGTGAGTATGACCAGAATTACTAGGAAACCACTTCTCAGAGTTACCACTAAATACATTAAATCCTGCTGGCCAGTAGGCAAAATAGACTAAATTCCATCTAACACTAAGGTTAGGCAATAAAGCCAGAGAATTGGTGGCTAGAATCATTGGTAAACTGGCTGGACATAGACATTTTGAAAGACCATCAGAACTGGCTTAGGTTGGGTTTCACCAGAAGCAGGGCATGATGGAGCTTGGTGGTGCACGCCTGCAATCCCAGTATAGGAGAGACTGAGACTGGAAAACCACAGGTAGAATGCCCCTGGGTTCAATCCCCACCCTGCACCACGCATGCGCGTGTGCACACACACACACACACACACACACACACACACACACACACACAAGTAAACACAGCCGGGAGTGATGTCCCACGCTTGTAATCCCAGTACTTGGGAGGCTGAGGCAGGAGGATCCGGTTCATGGCCAGCCTCAGCTACTTAGGCTCTCCTCGACATAGCGAGACCCTGTTTCAAAAATAAAGAATAAAAAATCAGGCTGAGGGTGTAGCTTAGAGGTAGAATGCCCCTAAGTTCGATCCCCAGTACCACACACACACAAAAAAAGGAAGAGTAAATACATAAAATACCAGCTTAAGAATTAAAAAATAAGATGGAAGGAACAGAAAACAAAGTGTGTTAAATAAGAACTGGGGCTCAGCCTCACTGGGGACCTCTGGGATCCTACACAGAAACCATGATTTTCCAGTCTCCTCTCAGCCTCCCAAATGCTGGGATTACAAGCAAGTGCCACCATGCCCAGCTAGTCTTGAACCTTTTTAATGAATGGATGAAAAGCAATTGTTTTTGAGAGAATGAAGTCAGAACAGGAATGAATTTTTTTAATGTAAGTGCTGCCCTGAATTTCTATGCAGAATTAACATACCCAGTCCACTTCCACCAAAGGCATCAAATTACAGCTATTATTTGCTTACTCTTCAGAATAGACACCCAAAATTCTAACTTAATTCAACTTTCCCAATAAACTTTAGATGGAGAGATAGCAAGAAGATTAAACCAGAGCTAGCACTTGAACTCTTGTGCTGATAATTGATATTTTGAAAAGCTAAAGCATGTTCAATTGCTGATGAGGAAAATGTGTAAGACCGAATGGCATTGGAAACCTGTTCATTTAAACTGAAAACATTCCACAAAGTTAATAATTTCACAGTGTTCTAAGACTCAAGCGAAACAGTGTCCTTCTTGGCTTATAAAATTAGACTACAAGAAAAAAAAAGATATTTGAGAATATTTTCAATTAACTTGGGTACAAAGTTAATAAAACTTTACTTTGATATTTTCTTCATTTAGAAAACAGAAGAGCAGAACAATATGCCATTATAAATTGTAAAAAATTAAAGAGAGCAAAAGATAAAAATTATTCTTCTGCTACTGTCACACACAAAAGAATCCTCTCAGCTGGACATGGTGGTGCACACATGTAATCCCAGTACTTCAGAGGCTGAAACAGGAAGATCACAAGTTCAAGACCAGCCTCAGCAACTTAGTGAAGACTCTCAGGAACCTAGTGAGACCCTGTTTCAAAACAAAAATTTTTTTAAAGGGCTGAGGTATATGTTACGGTTTGGAGGTAAGGGTTATCATCTGGGGGAACCGTCCCCAGGGATCATTGTTAGACCCCTGGGAATAATTCCCCCCAAATACCACAAAAAGGTAAAAAAAAATGTGGGTTCTTGTCCTGAGCCAAGGATAGATATGCAATAGCCCAGACTCTTGCTGAAGATTTAAAGAAGTTTATTAAAAAGATAGAAATACAGAAGATAGTTACAGCCTCATGTTACCCAGAAGTAACATGAGGGAGTGCTTCGAACAAAATCACCGAAAACCAAAGCATGGAACTGACTTTTTATATACATGACCTCCATCTTGTTCACGTAATTCTGATTTAGTAAAAGTCCCTGTAAGTTTCTTCCCCCACCAAGGTGTCTCCTTTCATGAAAGTCGAAGGTCGACCCCTCCTCCCATCCTAGCTAGATTATCCAATTATGTAAACCTGTCTTTAGAATGAGGATGAGGCAGTCCTAGTTCCCCTCTCCTATAGACTTGCTAATTACCTTTAGCTAGGTTAATTTACATTGGAATAATTGCCTACTTTTTTGGCAGAAACCAAGTCCTTTCACCAATTTTTTAAATATATTAATAATCAGAGCTTTCTCAAATCTTCCTAGGCTATTCCCAATACTGGTACAGTATAGCTCAGATGTAGAATGCCCCTAGGTTCAATCCTCAATGTCACACACACACAAAAAAAAATCCACTATACCACCTACATCATTGCCTAAAGAAATAAAATTCAAAGCTGGGCATTTAAGATCCTTCAAAGTCTCCTCTGTCACTGTATCATCAAATCCTGTCAATTCTAATAACAAAATACATCGCAGTCCCCACCACCATCACCAGCCTAAACTACTACAATAGTTTAACTGGCCTCCCTGTTTCTTTCTGGCCCCTCCTGCCTGTACTAGGTAGCTACAGTGATTATTTTTTTGTGTGTGTAGGTCTATCTGAGGATGGAAGCCAGGGAGCATTCGACCTCCAAGCTATACCCCTGCCCTATTTTTATTTAATTTGAAACAGGGTCTCACTGAGTTGCAAAGGGCTTCACTAAGTAGCTGAGGCTGTCCGAAAACCATCATCCTCCAGTCTCAGCCTCCCGAATGCTGGGATTACAAGCGTGCACCACCACTCCCGGCTGCTAGAGTGATTTTTTTAAGACTTCTTCCAATGATGTAATGACTTTCATAATTGCTTACCCTGCATCCGATCCAATCTCACTTTCTTCTTTTCCTTATAATTTCCAAATTATTTAGGGAGCCACTACATCCTCATTAACTAGCAACCATGCCATTTGGAATTGACCACAACTCTACCTCCAACAAGAAGGGCAGTTGTAATTGAAGTAATAACGTCCCCCTCACTACTGAGTATGGGTTAGGGATGGACGATAACAAAACCTAATCCAAAAGTGCGCAGCAAGCCCCAGGTCACTGCGGCCAATCCAGACTGATCGGATCAGAGGGAAGCTGGGTTCTTTTCTTAAATGACTTACAACCCCCCAACTCTTATGAAAAAAGAAACACGTACCCTGGTTGCTGCCCAAACTATGTTGTAGCATTGAGAGAAACTAGCCCAAGGGCTTCAAAGAGAATTCCTAAGAAGTCAGAACCCTCATCTGAAGGCTGTCCTTCTCTGGACTTCCTGGTTACATAAACCAGACAGTCCTCTTTATTGTTTAAAGCCTTTAAATAGGGTTCCTAAGACCAGGCATGGTGCTACACGTTTGTAATCCCAGCGCTTGAGAGGCTGAGACAGGAGGATCGCACATGTTCGAAGCCAGCCTCAGCTACTTAGTGAGGCTTTCAGCAATTTAGTGAGACAGTTTACAAATAAAATATAAACTGCGAGTATAGCCCCAAGGTAAAAAAAAAAAAAAAAAAAACCTGGGTTCCATGCCCAGTACCACACACACACACACACACACACACACACACACACACACACACATGCACAGACAAAAAATAGGGTTCCTAAGCCAGGCGTGGTGGTGCACACTTGTAATTCCAGCATTTGGGAGGCTGAGCCAGGAGGACCGTGGTTCGAGGACAGCCTCAGCTACTTAGTGAAGCTCTTTGTAACTCAGTGAGACCCTTTTTCAAAATAAAGAATAAAAATAGGGCTGGGAGTGTAGGTTGGAGGTAGAATGCCCCTGGGTTCCATCCCCAGTGCTGGAAGGAAGGAAGGAAGGAAGGAAGGAAGGAAGGAAGGAAGGAAGGAAAGAAGGAAGAAAGGAGTCATAATGTATGTAGTAAAGTCTTCCGAGCTAACAGAGATGGCTTTTCAGTGTCCACAGGATGAACTCTAAACTTTTGATCTGCCTTACCGTCTCCCAGCCTTGCCCCATGCCATTTGCCTGAGAGCCCACTATTCTTCGAGCAACCGACCTCTTCGTTTCTTTCTTCATTTTCTTTGGGGGGGTGGGGCGGGGGGGACTAGGGATGGAACCCAAGGACATTCTACCTGCAAGCTACACCCCAGCTCTTTTTATTTTGAAACAGAGTTTCACTAAGTTGCTGAGGCTGGCCTCAAGCATGCAATTCTCCTATCTCAGCCTCCCAAGTACTTGGATTACAGGCATGTGCCACAGTGCCCCACCAGTTCTTTCTGTTTCTTAAACATTAAAGCTTCCTTTTCTCCACCTCACTGCTTTTGCAGTATTTGTCTCTCTCTGTATGTTCTCGCTCCTGCTCCGTATAGTAATGTTTCCTCATCGTCCATGTTTCGGCTAAACCATCTCCTTGTACTGACCCGGTCGACTGTTTACCCCTAGAGTAATTTGTGTGTGTGATTAGGGCAGTTTCAAAATCAGCAACCTCTTAAGAAAGCAAGATTGGAGAAGGTCAGATGTCTGCTCAAAATAATTTTGGGTGCCACAAGCAAATATTGCATTTGGTCTGTCCCTTCTGGGAAAGTTATCCAATTCAAGTCGGAGGAGGGGTTAGGTAGAGAATTTTATTCATAAGAACCAGAGGAGGTTGTTCACCCTGAGACAAAGTCTTAGTAAGAAGCCAGAGCACACTTTGCAGTGCGGGGTGGAGACGGCCATGTGCTGGGACCTGGCGCAAAGTGGAAGGTGGGAAGCAGGTGGAATGAGAGAGACCGGCGAGGCAGTGGAGAAGGACTGCAGCGGTGAGAGAGCGGAGAATGGTCAGCACCAGAAAGGGGAAATGGATTTGGAGGATGCACTGTTGTACAAAACACAGGGCCAGGTGTCTCCTATTTAAAAAAAAAAAAATCCCCCGAGGAATTACTGCAACCACTTTGGAAAACTATGGAGGATCCTCAGAAGAATGGGAATGAACTTACCATATGATCCAGCAATACCACTTCTGGGTATCTACCCAAAAGAATGGAAATCAAACTACCAAACTAATGCATGCGTATCTATGTTCATAGCTGCACAATTCACCATAGCCAAACTATGGAACCAGCCAAGATGTCCATCAACAGATAATGGATTACAAAACTGTGGGATATGTACACAATGAAATTTTACTCAGCCATAAAGAATGCAATTACATCATTTACAGGGAACTGGATGGAACTGGAGAACAGTATGCTAAGCAAGATTAGTCAATCACAAAAAATAAGAAATCGGATGCTCTCCCTAATATTGGAAGGCTAGGGAGAAACTGGGTCATAGGAGGAACTCTAGATGACAAAGAAGAAACCATTGATGAGCAAATAAGGCAAACTAACTGAAGGGGATGGGAGGAAGGAAGAGGGAAATTCCCTAATGTTCCTGATGTACATTAACAAACACATCAAAGTCAATCACTAAGCTAAACATGAGAAGGAGAGAGGGGGAGGGATGGGGCAGGAATTGGGTAAGGGCTAATTGGGTGATGTGTGCATGTATGCCTCCACCATCTTATACTCCATTAAGATGTATGACTACAATGCACCAATAAATATTTTTTAAATCCCCCTAGAAGACACAGAAAACAAATTACCAGGGAAAGGAGGAATGGGGAGCTGCTATTTAATGTTTATGGGGTTTCTGTTTGGGGTAATGAAAAAGTTATAAAAATAGTGGGGCTGGTTGGACAATGTTGTGAATGTAATTTGTGCCACTGAATTATACATTTAAAAATGATCAATTTTAAGCCAGGTGTGGTGGCACATACCTGTAATCCTAGTACCTAGGAGGCTGAGACAGGAGGATTGTATGTTTGTAGCCAACCTCAACAACGTAGTGAGGCCCTCCTCAATTTAGTGAGATTCTGTTTCAAAATAAAAAATAAAATAGGAGTGGGGTGTAGCTCAGAGGTAGAAAGTCCATGAGTTTAAAATCCTCTCTCTCTCTCTCTCTCTCTCTCTCTCTCTCTCTCTCTCTCTCTCTCTCTCACACACACACACACACACACACACACACACACACACACATACTTTATTTTATGAAGATGTGAACTGAACTGTCCACACTGGATGGTTGTTTCAGCCATGATCCAATTGGACTTGTTTATGAATGCAGATGTGAATACATTTTCTGAAATGAGTATCATTAATCCTTCATGAGTTTTCTTAACCTGTCTAGTAGATTTATTTCTGATACATCTTTTTACTAACAAGATTTTCAAATTTTTAATTACTTCTACAAGTTATACAGAAAGGATTGAATACAAATGCCAAATTGTATCCATTAATTCAGCCAAAGAGAATTTTCTTTTGTGATCATTGTTTCTATCAAATCCAGTTTTACTGGGTATATATTTGCAGAATTAAGTGTGTATGTGAGCCGGGCGTGGTGGCGCACGCTTGTAATCACCGCACTTGGGAGGCGGAGACAGGAGAATCGCACAGGTTCGAAGCTAGCCGCGCTGGCTTAAGAGACCCTATTTCCAAATATAAAAAAGTATAAAATAGGTCTGGGAGTGTAGCCTGGAAGTAGAAGGGCTTCCAGGAACCCCAATACCACCAAGAAAAAAAAAAGTGTGTTTGTGTGTGTGTGTGTGTGTGTGTGTGTGTGTGTGTGTGTGTTACCGGGAATGGAACCCGGGGGCATTCTATCTCCGAGCTACACCCCTGGCCCGGTCTTTATTTTGAGTTGCAAAAAGCTGCAAACCCTGATCCTCCTGTCTCAGCCTCCCAAATGCTGGGATTACACGTGTGAGCCATCATGCCTGGTTGCAGAATTAAATTTTATTAAGACAATTTGATCTATAAAAAAAAAAACTCTGATGAATTGTTGAGTGTGAAGTTTTAACCATCATCAGGTTGTATTTTTAGAAGATTATTCTTTCTAAGAAAGCTTACTGTGACTAGGAATAAATTCCTTGAAAAAATAGATGAAGATTCTGCAGTTCAGTCTGTTCTTTTTGGGTGTGCCACGAAGTAGATCACAGGGCACCTTTGTGGTAGTTAAGTTACAAGTGGATAAACACTAAGAGTAAATCTCCTTTTATTAGTGAAGTTCTGAAGCATGAGAGAAATAGTACTTTTTTCTCCTCCAAGTCCCAACCTTACAATCAATGTGCACTTCAAGCTCTGAAGATAATGTGGCTCATTCATTTATAGGTTAGCTTTCATCTCTGCACATTCTTCATCTCCTTGGAAAGTGATGACATAGTGTTTTTTTTTTAATATCTCTCTTGGAACTAGTGGCAATATCAACCATGTCTACTTGTTTTTTTTCTTTTAAATGCCTTAATTAGTGGAATTTCTTCTTTTGCTAGCATGTTAGCATGTTATTATCTCCAGGTTCTGAAATAACCTGGTTTAAGTTATTGAACAAGCTTTCGCCATGGTGTCACAATTACCGTAGACTTGTGATGATGTTGACCTCTGTAGAATTCTTTAATCTCAAGCAGCTGGAGCCTTCAAAAAATGGGTCAAAAGTTTTTATGGGTCAAACTAAGGTGATAAATGTTACAAGTTAAGGGGTAAACATCCTCCGGCAGCATACAAAATGCCACAATGAAGAACATCTTCATGTTAGACTAGAATTATAAATTCCAATGCCTAGGCCATCGATCTGATGTCAAAGCCTAAAAGAAGTGTCCACCAGCTGGATAAGTAATAGAGGGGAATATGGTAGGCAAGGTAGGAATGGTAGTGACCTAAGAGGAATGCCTATGTTTCCTCCCCAAAAGGCTCACTGCTTAGCTCTGACCTGCTGTCCTTAATCACTGTCAATACATCAGAATCTCAGATTCAGTCAAATTTCTTTTTCTTTTTCTTTTTTTGTGGTACTGGGGATGGAACCCAGGGGCATTCTACTTCCGACCTACACCCCCACCCCTATTTTTTTTCATTCTTTATTTTAAAGCAAAGTCTCACTAAGTTGCAGAAAGCCTCACTAAGTAGCAGAGGCTGTCTATGAACTGCGATCCTCCTGTCACAAGCGTGCGCCACCACGCCTGGCAAGTTTATTTTTCAAAAGAAGTCAGAAGCCATGCTCAGTGGTGCATGTTTTATGATCTCTGTATCTGGGAAGTTGAGACAGGAGGATTGCAATTTTTTTATTTTTTTTTATTTTTGGTGGTACTGGGGTTTCTGGAAGCCCTTCTACCTCCGGGCTACATTCCCAGACCTATTTTTACATTTTTTATTTTTATTTTTATTTTTTGTGGTACTGGGGTTCCTGGAATCCCTTCTACCTCCAGGCTACACTCCCAGACCTATTTTTACATTTTTTTATTTTGGAAACAGGGTCTCCTAAGCCAGCGCGCGGCTGGTTTCAAACCTGCGCGATCCTCCTGTCTCTGCCTCCGAAGCGCGGGGATTACAAGTGTGCACCACCACGCCCGGTTCTTTTTTTTTTATTTTTTTATTTTTTTATTTTTTTATTTTTTTGGTGGTACTGGGGTGGAACCCAGAGGCTTTCTACCTCCGGATTATACTCCCAGACCCATTTTATATTTTATTTGGAAATAGGGTCTCACTAAGTTGCTGAGAGCCTCACTAAGCAGCTGAGGCTGGCTTCGAACCTGCGCGATCCTCCTGTCTCAGCCTCCCAAGTGTGGGGATTACAAGCATGCACCACCACGCCCAGCAAGGATTGCAATTTTGAAGTCAGCTTCAGCAACTTAGTGAGACCCCGTTTCAAAATGAAAAATAATATAAGGCTATAGGTATAGTTCAGAGGTAGAACACCTCTAGGTTCAATCCTCAAAAACACACACACACACAAAGTCAGTAATGTGAATTAGTGTGTGTGTGTGTGTGTGTGTGTGTGTGTGTGTGTGAAATTTTCTGACTTTTAATTCCCCTCTTAGGGTTAATTCCAGTTTGACTGCTGATATTTGTGACAAGATAATATATAGTTAAAAATTCATATAAGCCGGGTGTGGCACACGCTTGTAATCCCAGCTTTTGGGAGGCTAAGACAGAAATATCGCGGTTCGAGGACAGCCTCAGCTACTACTTAGTGAGGCCCTTTGCAACTAAGTGAGACCCTGTTTAAAAATAATAAAAAATAGAGCTGGGCATGGTGGCGCATGCTTGTAACCCCCGCGCTTGGGAGGCTGAGACAGGAGGATTGCACAGGTTTGAAGCCAGCCTCAGCTACTTAGTGAGGCTCTCAGCAACTTAGTGAGACCCTGTTTCCAAATAGAATATTAAAAAATAGGTCTGGGAGTATAGCCCAGAGGTAGAAAGCCTCTGGGTTCCCCCCACCCCCGTACTACTACTACTACTATTAATAATAATAATAATAATAATAATAATAATAATAATAATAAATAGGGTTGGGGTATAGCTCAGAGGTAGAATGCCCCTGGGTTCTATCTCTAGTGCCCCCCCCCAAATTTTATATAGTATTTTCTGTACAGCAGTGCTCTCAAAGGTGAAGTAGAGTGCATACATCCAGGGGATTTTAAATTTTTTTTATTTGTGCAAATCTATAGTATTCAGATTAATGGTCTTGATGTATTAGATTGCAAAGAATAATTTATAAAGAAGAGATGTACAATTATTCCTCAGTATCCATGAGCCATCTGCTACAGGACTCCTCCAGGATACCCAAAGCCATAGATGCTTCACTGTATCTAAATATATCTTCTTATATATTCCATTCTTTTCTTCTTATATACTTTAAATTACTTCTGGGTTACTTATAATACTTAATACAATGTAAATACTATGTAAATCATTGTTATACTACATTTTTTAGGAAATAATGACCAAAAAAGTGTATGTATTCAATACAGGTGCACTTTTCTTTTCTGAATATTTTTTATCCTCGGTTGGTTGAATTTGAGGATACTGAAAACACAGATCCAGAGAGAGAACTGCGACTGGAAGAGAGAACGAGAAAGCAGTAAGAAACTGTATTTCTAAACATCTGATAAGTAAAGGTATAGATTAAGAAAAAATCAAAGACTTTATGGAGGCCGGGCGTGGTGGCGCACGCTTGTAATCCCCGCGCTTGGGAGGCAGAGACAGGAGGATCGTGCAGGTTCGAAGCCAGCCGCGCGCGCTGGCTTAGGAGACCCTGTTTCCAAATAAAAATGTAAAAATAGGTCTGGGAGTGTAGCCCGGAGGAAGAAGGGCTTCCAGGAACCCCAGTACCACCAAAAAAAAAAAAAAAAAAGACTTTATGGAGATGACACCTCTCAAACTTTAATGGACTTACTTTGTCTCAAACGAATGTTCTTAGACTTCACACCGTGACCTACTTCCTCCGGCCACGCCTCCCTTCTATAGTTTTCACCACTTCTCAGCCTTGTTAAGCAGGTTAGGGTGAGTGTGTTTGTCCATTAACCAAACTACCTGACAAGAACAACTTAGAGGAGGAAAGATTTACTTGGCTCATGATTTCAGAGGATTCAGTCCATGGTCACTCATCTCCATTGCTCTGGGCCCGAGGTGAGGCCGAGCATCATGGGAAGTGTCTGGCAGAGGAAAACTACTCAACTGATGGAAGCCAAGAAGCAGAAAGAGAGAGAGAGAAAGGGGTGAGGGACCCTGATGGTGTCCAAGGCCACGCCCCTCCACCCGCCTCCACCCCCACCTTATAGGTTTCTCCACTTCCCAGTAGTACGTTCATAGTATTAATCCACCAAATGAATTAATCTCCTGATGCGGTCAGGGCCCCCCTCATCTAATCTTTCCACCTCTCGACACTGTGTTTCCTCACACAAGAGGTTCTGGGCCCATTCCAAATTCAAACTGTAACAGTGAGGATGAGAAGTCTGCCTTTTTCATTAGTGTCCCCAAATGATTCTGAGAAAAAAAAAAAAAAAAAAGCCCATGAACTAGACTGAATAAACACAGGCGTGTTGCTAAGTATATAAGCTCTTGAGTCAAAGGTTCTGGGTTCAAATCTTGTCTCTACTACTGTTTTTTACCTGTCTGGAACTTGAAGAAAGTTAACTTAAACTTTTAAAAGCCTCAATCTTTTTATCTACAGAACTGGATAATAAGGGCTACTTTAAAATTTTGTAAAAAATAGTGCTCAATCTATAGGAAAGAGTCAATAAACATTAACTATTTTTACTGTGAATAATTCTTAGTCTTGCAGGTGGTATCAAGAATGTTCCCAGGGCAAGGTAACCTGACGTCCCATTGTCCATTTTACAAAGAACATTTGAGCATGATCCCTCCCTTTCATCATACACTTCTTTGTTCTCTTTAAAATTCTTATCTTCTTCAAAGCTGCCCTTGATGTTCTTTTTAACTCGATTTTATCTATATGAAAATATTCATGGATGTGAATGCTCATCACACTAGTCTCTCTCCTTATGAATATGTTTGAAGATTTCCTTAATTTAAAAAAATCCCCAAATGCCCATATTCATATGAGCGACTCCAAATACATCCTTCCTAAAGATGTCTCTGACTGATACCTGATGAAACTTACACCTGAGCAATGAATTTCAACCATCAAATCTTTAACTTCTATGTGTGAGTCACTAGGAGAGCCCAGCATGGCGCGCTGTGTGGAGCGAGTGAACCACATGGGTACGTACAACACCGGTTGATCAGAGCCGATCTTGGTTTCCAGGCTGATGTCAGCGCTGGGATGACTCAGTTGACCAGGCCCTATCCGTGGTCCTGGGGCCAAATCCCCAGCTTTAGTTAGATACTTCCATAAGCAGATGGTCATATGAGCGTTCATTATTACTATTGGGAAAGAAACTCAAAACACGTGCTCTAATGTCAACAGCTCAGTGCCAATCTTTTCATAAAAAGGGACTAGGTCGGGAAATATGATTTTTTTTGTACTAGGGATTGAACCCAGAGGAAATGTACCTCCAGGCTATACCCTGCCTGATTTTGATTTTTTTAAATTTGGAAACAGGCTTTTCCTAGGTTGCTGAGAGCCTCACTAAATTGCCAAGGCTGGCTTTGAACCTGAGTCTCCCGTCTCAGCCTCCCAAGTACTGGGATTATAAACACCACACTCAGCTAAGAAGTACGATTTATTTTTTGTTTGTTTGTTTTTTTGCGGGTCTAGGGATGGAACCCAGGGGCTTTTGACCCCGAGCTATACCCCCTGCCCTATTTTTTAATCTTTATTTTGAAACTGGGTCTCACTGAGTTGCAGAGGGCCTCACTAAGTAGCTGAGGCTGTCCGCGAACCGCAATCCTCCAGGTCTCAGCCTCCCGAATGCTGGGATTACAAGCCTGCGCCACCACGCCCGGCTAGAAGTACGATTTAAAAATCACAAAGAAGCCAGGCTTGGTGGCACATGCCTAATCCCACTACTTAGGAGGCTGAGACAGGAGGATAACAGGTTTGAGGCGAGGCTTAGCAATTTAGTTAGTGAGACCCTATTTTAAAATAAAAATAAATAAATAAACAGAGCCAGGAAGATAGATCAGAGGTAGGACAATCATGGGTTCAATACCCACTACAAAAAAAAAAAAAAAATCACCAAGAAAGTTACCAAAGAAATATCAGCAAGCATTAGAAGTTATATAATGTAGTGATATTCTATTCTTGGATAAGTTTCTAAAGTTTACGCTGTACTGTTGTGAAAGAGATCCAAGGATGCATGGATTAACCAAAAGTCTGTTTGTCTCTCCGATCACAGTCTTGGTGGTACAGAGCAGCAGAGCCGCAAGGCTATCCCCACATAGGACATACAGCTCGTGGGGGGGGGGGGGTCCATTTATACCTTTTTGCACATATTATATATATATATATTTTTTTTTTTTTTTGGCGGGTCTGGTGATGGAACCCAGGGGCATTTGACCTCTGAGCTACACCCTCTGTCCTATTTTTTCTTCTTTTTTTTGAAACAGGGTCTCACTAAGTTGTGGAGGGCCTCACTAAGTAGCTGAGGCTGTCCGCGAACCACGATCCTCCGGTCTCAGCCTCCCGAATGCTGGGATTACAAGCGTGCGCCACCACGCCCGGCTCACAGATCATATTTAATAGCCACACTTAACTGCAAATTATTCTGGGACATGTGCTTACCATGGCCAACCTAGACTCAGAACTCATTATAAAGAAAGAGAATGGATGTTGATAAACAACTCGTAGACTGTGCTTCACGCACCCTTGTACAGTAGAAACACAGACACAATTTTTGTATGTGTGTGTGGTACTGGGGTTTCTGGAAGCCCTTCTACCTCCGGGCTACACTCCCAGACCTATTTTATACTTTGTATTTGGAAACAGGGTCTCTTAAGCCAGCGCGGCTGGCTGCGAACCTGCGCGGTCCTCCTGCCTCTGTCTCCCAAGCGCAGGGATTACAAGCATGCGCCACCACGCCCGGCTGCACAGACACTTTTTAGGTTTCCCAGAGCATCAGTGGGGAGGCTATACAAGATCATGATTAAGTAGATGGTATTTGGACTCAACTGTCTCTGTACAAATACTGATCCTCTCTCGCTATTTGTGTGAGCATGAGCAAACTATTTTAACATTTATATGCCTCCATTTTCTTAGGTGTATTTGTGTGTGTGTGTGTGTGTGTGTGTGTGTGTGTGTGTGTGTGTGCACGCATGCTAGTGGAGATTGAACCCATTCTACCTTCTAGTTACAGCCCCAGGCTGATTTGATTTCTTATTTGGAAACAGGATCTCAATAGGTTGAGAGTCTCACTATTTGTTAAGGTTTTCCTCTAACTCGTGATCCTCCTGCCTCAGCCTCCCAAGTACAGGAATTACAGGTGTGCACGATCATGCCCAGCTCTTAGGTATATTTTACAACTAATAATGTTAGTACCAACGCTAAAGGGTGCTATATTAGTTTTCCACTGCTTTAATGAAGTACCTAAAGCTGAGTAATGGATAAAAAGATGTTTTGCAACTCACAGTTTAGAAGACTGAAAAATCCAAGATCCTTTTTTTTTTTTTTTTTTGCAGTTTTAAAACTTTATTTGAAGCCAGGTGTGGTGGTGCATGCTAGTAATATAAGCATTTGGGAGGTAAGGACCAGAGGACTCAGTTTGCAGACAGCCTCAGCTACTTAGTGAGGCCCTTTGCAACTCAGTGAGACTCTGTTTCAAAAAATAAAAAGAAGTTCGATCGGTAGCGGGAGCGGAGAGCGGACCCCAGAGAGCCCTGAGCAGCCCCACCGCCGCCGCCGGCCTAGTTACCATCACACCCCGGGAGGAGCCGCAGCTGCCGCAGCCGGCCCCAGTCACCATCACCGCAACCATGAGCAGCGAGGCCGAGACCCAGCAGCCGCCCGCCGCCCCCCCCGCCGCCCCCGCCCTTAGCGCCGCCGACACCAAGCCCGGCACCACGGGCAGCGGCGCAGGGAGCGGCGGCCCGGGCGGCCTCACATAGGCGGCGCCTGCCGGCGGGGACAAGAAGGTCATCGCAACGAAGGTTTTGGGAACAGTAAAATGGTTCAATGTAAGAAACGGATATGGTTTCATCAACAGGAATGACACCAAGGAAGATGTATTTGTACACCAGACTGCCATAAAGAAGAATAACCCCAGGAAGTACCTTCGCAGTGTAGGAGAGGGGGAGACTGTGGAGTTTGATGTTGTTGAAGGAGAAAAGGGTGCGGAGGCAGCAAATGTTACAGGCCCTGGTGGAGTTCCAGTTCAAGGCAGTAAATATGCAGCAGACCATAACCATTATAGACGCTATCCACGTCGTAGGGGTCCTCCACGCAATTACCAGCAGAATTACCAGAATAGTGAGAGTGGGGAAAAGAACGAGGGATCGGAGAGCGCTCCCGAAGGCCAGGCCCAACAACGCCGGCCCTACCGCAGGCGAAGGTTCCCCCCTTACTACATGCGGAGACCCTATGGGCGTCGACCACAGTATTCCAACCCTCCTGTGCAAGGAGAAGTGATGGAGGGTGCTGACAACCAAGGTGCAGGAGAACAAGGTAGACCAGTGAGACAGAATATGTATCGGGGTTACAGACCACACGATATTGCAGGGGCCCTCCTCGCCAAAGACAGCCTAGAGAGGACGGCAACGAAGAGGATAAAGAAAATCAAGGAGATGATACCCAAGGTCAGCAGCCACCTCAACGTCGGTACCGGCGCAGACGCCCAGAAAACCCTAAACCACAAGATGGCAAAGAGACAAAAGCAGCCGATCCACCAGCTGAGAATTCGTCCGCTCCCGAGGCTGAGCAGGGCGGGGCTGAGTAAATGCCGGCTTACCATCTCTACCATCATCCGGTTTAGTCATCCAACAAGAAATGAAAATGAAATTCCAGCAATAAGAAATGAACAAAAGATTGGAGCTGAAGACCTTAAGTGCTTGCTTTTTGCCCGCTGACCAGATAACTAGAACTATCTGCATTATCTATGCAGCATGGGGTTTTTATTATTTTTACCTAAAGATGTCTCTTTTTGGTAATGACAAACGTGTTTTTTAAAAAAAAAAGCCTGTTTTTTCTCAATACACCTTTAAAGGTTTTTAAATTGTTTCATATCTGGTCAAGTTGAGATTTTTAAGAACTTCATTTTTAATTTGTAATAAAAGTTTACAACTTGATTTTTTCAAAAAAGTCAACAAACTGCAAGCATCTGTTAATAAAGGTCTTAAATAATAAAAAAAAAAAAAATAAAAAGACTGAAAAATAGGGCTGGAGGCTGTAGCTTGGAGGTAGAATGCCCCTGGGTTCCATTCCCAGGACCGCAAAACAAACAAACAAAAAAGACTATTTGACTATCAGCAGTTAATTCTCATCCACATTTTGGATTTTGGAACTTGGTAACAAAGACATAGGTTACCAAAGTGTAGTTTGTTTGGTGAATCTTCATCCTCATTACATTTCTGGACAATCACACACAAATACGATATGGAACATTCCTTATTCCTTTGGTCCAGACAGCTTCATTGAGCCTGGTGTCAATGCGCACATCTGGAGTCCCTGTCTCCTTCATGGCGAATTCCCGATGTACCCAAGAGGTGCACTCTTGAAGCCTACTCCAGGGTTGCACTTGTGAATATCGATGGTGTAGTCTTGGGTCACCACTTCATTGATGGAAGAATGGCTCTTCTTCTTGCCACCCTTCTGTGTAGGAGCCATTCTGCTGGCCCAAGTTGGGAAGGAAGAGTGCAAAAAATTGGGAGAGGGGAAGGCAGCACCATTTTTCTTCTGGCCTATGGTGCGAGCCATTTCAGTGGCTGATGGCATTTGAGTGGCAGGAGCGCCTGCAAGAGCAATCACATCCTGAGCCAGGAAGCCAGGGATCATGCTTGCTCTTTTATGAAAACCAGAGTCTTATGAGAACTACATTAATTCTGTGTGTGTGTGTGTGTGTGTGTGTGTGTGTGTGCGCGCACGCGCTGTAGGTTTAACCCAGAGGCATTCTACCTCTGAGCTCTATCTTCAGTCCTATTTTTATTTTATTTAGTTATTTTATTTATTTTTATTTTTTGGTGGTACTGGGGTTCCTGGAAGCCCTTCTACCTCCGGGCTACACTCCCAGACCTATTTTTATATTTTTATTTGGAAACAGGATCTCTTAAGCCAGCGAGGATGGCTTTGAACCTGCGCGATCCTCCTGTCTCCGCCTCCCAAGTGCGGGGATTACAAGCGTGCGCCACCACGCATGGCCTATTTTTATTTTTAATTTTGACACTGGTCTCCCTAAGTTGCAGAGGGCCTCGCTAAGTTGCTGAGGCTAGCTGTAAACCTATAATCTTCCTGTCTCAGTCTCTCACAAACTGGGATTACAAGTGTGTGCCAACATACCCAGCTTACATGAACCCTTTCCAAGGGTAACACCCCACCCCCAGTGACCAGCCGTCTCCCACTATGCTTTGCCTTTTTAAGATTCCACTACCTCCCAACATCACCATACTGGGTACCAAGCTACCAATGAATGGACCCATAGGGGTTATACCATATCCAAACCATAGCAGGTGTCATAAGCAATATACGACATAATATGTCTAGAGTGATTAGCATAGTTCACCCAACATAGCCCCTATCAAAATCTTTTTAGTGTGTGTGGCACTAGGGGTGGAACCCAGAGGCTTTCAACCTCTGGGCTATACTCCCAGACCTATTTTTTTATTCTTTATTTGGAAACAGGGTCTCACTAAGTTGCTGAGAGCCTCACTCAGTAGCTGAGGCTGGCTTCGAAGCTGTGCGATCCTCCTGTCTCAGCCTCCCAAGCGCGGGGATTACAAGCCTGCGCCACCATGCCCAGCTTTACCTTTCAAAATATTTTTTGCAGAAATAAAAAATATCACCTAAGATTCATATGGATTCTCAAAGATCCAATAGCCCAAACAACCTCAAAAAGAACAAAGCTGGATATTCCACTTACTGATTTCAAAGCATATCACAAAACGATAGTCATCAAAGCAGTGTAGTACTAACATTAAGACAGACATACAGACCAATGGAATAGAGAACCCAGACATAACATAGTTTGCATCTTGTTGTAGGAGGAATGTTATAAGTGGGCCATTAGTATTACAGTCACCGTCATCATTGCCATCTTCATCATTACTAAAACTGAATATAATTACCTATTTTTCTCCCTACCGACTTTGCTATGTATTGCATACTGATTTCAGTCCTTTAGTTCAGGTTCATTTTTTTTTTAAATTTCCTTAAATACTTTGAGTTTGGCAGCAGCGTTGACTAGATATACAGAGAAGTACAATTTAGGAAGGTATTAAGACAGACAGAACAGGCTCCAAATCGACTAAGTCTCAATAATTCAGATATCTGTTTTTCCTTCCAGTGCTTTGAATAGAAATTAAAGGACTTATCCTTGTCCAAATGTTATTGTCAAACAACAGTCAGCAAGTCTACAGGCAAAGCCATAGCTCACAAAAAGCCAAATATGAACTCCTCTGTGCATTGTAAATAACTTTACATGGACATCGAAGTATGACTCAGGTCCATGGAGCTTATACTCTTAAATACTACGTTGGTAGGTACATTTTCAGCATCTGATTGCATAGAAAATGAAAGAATCAAGTAGACAGTCTAAAAGGGAACTTTACTATGAAAACAATTTTTAAGTAGGCCTGAGGTCAAGGAATACAATTTTGAGAAGATTGCACAGAAGCCAAGGCCAGAGGATGCATTTTCTATTGCCCTTAACTACAACTGTTTCTGGAGTTTTAAAAGGGCTTAGCAAGAGTCAGCAAAATTTCTGAGTGTGTATTGGTAACTGCCACAACGTTGGGTTGATGTTCTCTCAGTGCAACATTATTTGACGTCCCAGGTGGAAGTTGTTTGCTGCTTGCTTCTATAAAATAATAGCTACAAGTTAAATATAGCAAACAGTAATGGCCCAATTTAAGTTTTATTTCATATTCCAAAAGCAGTAGTCCTGGCTTATTCCACTCATGCCATCATCAAAGTCTGCTGGGTTTTTTAAATTTAAAGGTCCACATCTGAAAAACCATCTGCTTTCAGTCCTACTTTCTACCAGGAGATAATTATAAATTAATCAACCTACAAGAATGTATAAGTTTTACAAGCAGAGTCAAGCAGTGGGTGCCAGCCATTCTTTTCCATTACGTGTGTCATCAATACCAAAACAGATGGATCCTATTAGAGTTTTTCTTCTCTTCTAGCTGTCCTATGTCCAAGGAGTTGGTGACTGTCCCCAGATTTAGACACTACCAGGAACTGCTCATTCCCTGGGTACCTGGATTCTTGGTGTTTGGTGTTTGCGACCTGAAATTCACAAAATAGGCAGAGTTTTCTATTTCTCCAGGAATTAGGACATGATTTGAGCCTATCATGATGAAAATCAGAAGGATACTTGTGTGGGCCCCCCAGTGTCCTTCTGGATTTGAAGGGAGTCATGGGATGATATGCATTTAAGCTGATAAGTAGGCCCTAGTTGCTGGTTGGATATAACTCTAAACTTAAGTGAACACTGGTCCTCAGTGTCTTAGATTGCAACATAACCAACCAGGGGCTAGGTGTATGCTTCAGTTTCAGTTAGAGGTTCTTCACTTTGAGTACCTGGACTCTTCCCCAAGAGGCTAATGACTACAATTCAAGAGGACTAGTAATAGATAATGGAAGGAAACTACATCTTTATTTTCACCAAAAAAAAAACCCTGAAATTTTGAATTTCCTTCCACTATGAATATATATACACAACAAACCATAATAGAATTAGAGTGTCTACTCTTGATGATAGGAACCACAGATATATTCACACCACATTCAGGTTGGTAGATCTCTCAAAATATCATTTATACTCACTTTTTGCTACTTTAAAACTCGTTAAATGTCACTGGACCTAGCTAATGAATGCACTAATAGAGGTGCATATATATTACTGAGGCTTAGTTTTTAATATTTTTATGACTATTTAACATATTTGGTTTTATATTTATTTATTTTCAGTGCTGGGCATAAGAACCAGAGCCTCACATATGGTAGGCAAACACTCAACCATTGATCCCCAGCCCCTCCCTTTGTATTTAATATTTGAAAAAAAATATTATTCTGAAGCCAGGTATGGTGGCATATGCCTGTAATCCAAGTATTTAGGAGACTGAGACAGGAGGATTGCAGGTTTGAGGCCAACTTCAGCAACTTAGCAAGACACTGTTTTCAAATAAAAAACAAAATAGGTCAAAGGGTATAGATCAGAGGTAGGATGTCCTGGGTTCAATTCCCCAGGACTAATACTGATATAATGAATTATTCTGAAAATGTGGCATTATGGTTTGGATCTTAAATGTCCCCCAATGACCATAATTAAGGGCTTGGTCAGTAGCCTGTGGCACTCTGAGAAGGTGGTGGGGATTTGAGGAGGTAGGGCCTACTGGAAGGAAGTTAGGTGATTGGGGGAGAGGGGGCGTGCCCTTGAAGGAGATATTGGGAGCCCAGCTCCTTCCTCTCACTCTTTTTGCTTCCCCACTGCCATGAGGTTGTTGCTAGATCCAGGTCCAGACTACCAACAACTTAAAAGCCAATATTTGAGAGATGAGAGTTGGTAGATAGGAATCAAGTTATCCATCTAGGTAAGATGGAGGGGCTATTATTTTTAAACCTTCATTTTGGGGAACTTAGGAGCACAAAGAGCTTTTATAGGAAGTGAAAGGACGTGCAATAAAACAATGGGCAGGAAGGCTATATACTGGGTGGGATTGTCCTCAGCCAGTGTGTGTGCCTTCTTTTTTTTTTTTTTCTGGATGAAACATTGTAGTTTACCATGACCTCCTGGACCTAATTCTGGTGTTTGTTTTTCTTCCTCCTCCTTCTTATTTTCCTCCTTCCTCTCTCCTCCTCTTCCTCTTCCTTGTTCTCTGTGTGGGCACAGTACTGGGAATTGAACCCAGCAGCATTCTACCTCTGAGCTCGTATTTTAACAGGGCTTCACTAAGTAGCAGAGGGCCTCACTAAGTAGCTGAGGCGGTCCATGAACCAGGATCCTCCAGTCTCAGCCTCCCGAATGCTGGGATTACAAGCCTGTGCCACGACACCCAGCTCCCATATATGTATTTTTCTTTTGAAACAGTCTTGCTAGGTTCCTGAGAGCCTTGTTAAGTTGCTGAGAACGGCCTGGTGCCTGTAATCCTCCTGTGTCAGCTTCCCAAGTACTCCCAGGGCATGTACCACCAAACCTGGCTCTTGTATTTTCTTCAAATAGACCTATTACTTTTCTGCAAGTTAAATTTCATAACACTTTACATACTTAGTGTTACTTGATGTATGGAATTAAAAGAACCATGAGGGGAGTTACATATTTTGATGTTAAGTCACTAGATGGTCCAGGTTCTATACATCTAAAGATCTAAATCTATATAGCGGTTAATATCACATTAATTTAAGTGTGGCTTTTCTTTAGAATTTATTTATTTATGTATATGTATGTATGTATGTATGTATGTATGTATGTATGTATTTATTTAGTGGTACTGGAGGTGGAACCCAGAGGCATTCTACCCCTGT
Organism: Muscardinus avellanarius; assembly: GCF_963383645.1. Classification (NCBI taxonomy): domain Eukaryota; kingdom Metazoa; phylum Chordata; class Mammalia; order Rodentia; family Gliridae; genus Muscardinus; species Muscardinus avellanarius. Next base: position 38,924,903 of record NC_137795.1, on the reverse strand, counting down.
GCTATACTCCCAGACCCATTTTCTATTTTATTTGGAAACAGGATCTCACTAAGTTGCTGAGGCTGGCTTTGAACCTGCGCAATCCTCCTGTCTCAGCCTCCCGATCACGGGGATTACAAGCGCGCGCCACCACGCCCGGCTTCTTTAGAATTTAGAAGGCTGGCCCGGCGTGGTGGCACGCGCTTGTAATCCTCGCGCTTGGGAGGCGGAGACAGAAGGATCCTGCTGGTTGGAGCCAGCCTCGCTGGCTTAAGAGACTCTGTTTCCACATAAAAATGTTAAAAAATAGGTCTGGGAGTGTAGCCTGTGGGAGTGTATCCCTGAGGTAGAAGGGCTTCCAGGAACCCCAGTACCACCAAAAAAAAAAAAAGAAAGAAAGAAAAAAAGAATTTAGAAAGCTGGGAAAAGGGGAGGGGACACAATTTTTGCAAAAGGCAAAGTGAAGGCATTTAACCTTGAAGAAGGGCAAAGGGAGGAAAGTGAAAGTAATTCTGCCAAGAACAACTTCCACAGGAGTGGCCACCGTTACAAGGTGAGCAGCTGTGTTCCTCCACATGCTCCATGCCAGGACACTCTGCAACAGACTCAGAAACAACTGATTTAACTATCCGTGGACGACTTCTGAAATGTAAAGAAGAATAAACCTTTGCTTATTTATTTATTTATTTATTTATTTATTTATTTATTTATTTATTTATTTTTGAGATCCTGGGGATGGAACCCAGGGGCCTCTACCTCCAGGGTACATCCCCAACCTATATTTTGTATTTTATTTTAAAACAAGGTCTCACTAAGTTGCTGAGAACCTCACTAAGTAACTGAGGCTGGCTTCAAACCTGTGTGATCCTCCTGTCTCAGCCTCCCAAGTACTGGAATTACAAGCGTGCGCCACCACGCCCAGCGATACCTTTGCTCCTTTAAATTTACTTACAAAATCATACCATTTGCAAGAAGATGGAAAGTCGTGGAGAGCATTATGTTAAGTGAGACCAGCCAAGCACAGAAGGAGAAGATACATATGTTTCCTTTAATATGCCCAAACTAGGAAACACAAAGGATACCAGTGGGACTCCAGATAATGGAGGGGAAATACCAACAAAGCTTGAATGGAAAGATAGAGGAGGAGGAAGGCTGAACTTGATTAATGAGGGTCCACATTCGAATATGTGTAAAATTATGAATATGGCATGGTTACCCGGGACGATCATTCGTGGGAGGGGGGAAGGGAAAACAGGGGCGGAGGGGGGTGGAGAGGGCATCAAGTATAGTTTAAATGTATACCATTTATGTTCAATAAAAAATTAAAAAAAATAATAAATTTACTTATTCCAGGCATTTTGTCATATTGATGGAAACCTGACTAACAGAAAATTAATACCAAGCCATCAAGTCATTGCTGTAATTAAACCTCACTATATAGTAAAGAAGCCTTTAGAATTGATTTGCAGGAGAAATTTGGGGAAGTTTGAAGAAGTGGGTTACAAAAAGCCTAGAATGCTGTGAAACTTAATGGGTGATTAAAAATGTCAGGCTTATAAGTTTTGCATGGAAATGAAGACTTTTGGAATTGGACTAGAGAGCATTTGTATAACATTCTCCTCAAAACAAAACTTGTCTACATTTTGTCTGTGCCCTGAGACTCTGTGTGATGATGAGCTTAAAGGTAATCGATTGGCTGGGCATGGTGGCACATGCCTGTAAACTCAGTACTTGGGAGGCTGAGGCAGGAAGAGTATAGATTTGAAGCCAGACACCTGGCAACTTAACAAGATCCTGCTTTAAAATAAAAAGTAAAAGCCAGGCGTGGTGGCACACACTTGTAATCCCAGGATTCGGGAGGCTGGGACTGGGGGATCACAGTTCATTGACAGCCTCAGCTACTTAGTGAGGCCCTTTGTAACTCAGGGAGACTGATTTCAAAATAAAGAATTAAAAAAATAGGGCAGGGGATGTAGCTCGGAGGTCAAATGACCCTGGGTTCCACCTCCAGACCCCCCCCCCAAAAAAAAATAGGGCAGGGACTATAGCTCAGAGGTCGAATGCCCCTGGGTTCCATCCCCAAACACACAAAAATAAAAAATAAAAAATAAATAAATAAATAAATAAATAAATAAATAAAAAGTACAAAAGGGCTGGTGGTATAGCTCAGAGGTAGAATATTCTTGGGTCTAATCTCCAGTACCAATATATATATACATACATGCATACAGACATACGTACTTACATACATTTGATGGAATAATTAATCTGAAAGAGGAAGTTTTAGGAAAGCACAACACTTATGCAGTGGCATGGTTATGGCTTAATGCTTTGAGCCAGATTTATAGTGAGAATCAGAAGCAAGATGCAGAGGAAGATTTGAAAATGATGAAGTTTGCCAGAAAAAAGGTGCACTTAATGTTGCTGTCAAGGAAGATATGGATGCTAAAGAAAATACGCCATTGAAAAGAAGACAACAATTTTATACTAGGACAACAGAGAAAATGCCTTAAGGGCATCTCGGAAACCAAAAAGATGTCACCCATCAAAGGTTCAAAGACTTTTGTTTGAGAAGAAGGCCCCAAGTTGCACGGCTTACCTAAGGCTACTTAAGCGCTTGATTTCCCAGGATTTGTTTCCCATGTCCCCTTGCTCAGCTCTCCAGGACTTAAGGCCACTACAGCTATGGTCCAAGTAGGACCAGCTACTGTTTGAGCCAGTAATGCCTTTGTGGTCATCTATGTAATATGCTTGGTTTTACAGACATGAAGAATAGGATTGTGGGGTCCTGAAGGCTTCAATTGAGATTTCAAAGTAAAGCCCAGGAGACCAGGCAATATTAAGTATAAGGTAGGATCAGCATCCCCGCAAACAGTCCCTGATAGGGTGATGCACAGTGAAACTGAAGCTGCAATGGAAATCCCAGGAGCGTGAAATGGCTGTTGAGAGAAGCTGCAGAAAGCAAACAGAGCCGGGCGTGGTGGCGCACGCTTGTAATCCCCCCCCCCCCCCCCCCGCTTGGGAGGCGGAGACAGGAGGATCGCACAGGTTCGAAGCCAGCCGTGCTGGCGTAAGAGACCCTGTTTCAAAAATATAAATAGGTCTGGGAGTGTAGCCCGGAGGAAGAAGGGCTTCCAGGAACCCCAGTACCACCAAAAAAAAAAAAAAAAAAAAAAGAAAGCAAACAGAGCCAGCCTGAAAGAGTAGCCATGTGGGCTGCAGCTGGCAGCACTGGGGGTGGGGGTGGTGCTGCCCAAGTCCTTTGCACTCATGTCATACCACCATGTGTCCTGGGATGATAGAGATGGAGCTATAAGACTTAATGTTTACCTGCTGAATTTGGGTCTTGCTTCAATCTGGTTACGTGTTGCTATTTTTCTGTTATTCTCTTTGGAATGGAAATGTTTACCCTGTGCCATTTTGATTTGAAAGTATGTCATTTATTTATTTATTTATTTATTTACTTATTTATTTTTGTGGTACTGGGGATGGAACTCCAGGCTACACTCCCAGACCTATTTTATACTTTATTTATACTTTATTTGGAAACGGTCTCACTGAGTTGCTGAGAGCCTCTCTAGGTAGCTGAGGCTGGCTTTGAACCTGTGCGATCCTCCTGTCTCAGCCTCCCAAGTGATGGAATTACAAGCATGTGCCCCCATGCCCAGCTTATTTTTTTTTATTTTTATAAATGTTTATATCTGAGTTTATCTTGAGTTTTGAACTTTTGAATAATGCTGGAACTCTTAAGACTTTGGGGATTCTTGGAGATGGACTAAATGCATTTTGCATTGTGATATGAATATAAAATTCTGGAGGGTAGAGGCAGAATGTTATGGCTTAGATCTTAAGCACCCCCAAAGACCATGTGCTAAAGGCTTGGTCACCAACCTGTTGCACTATTGGAAGGCTGCAGAAACTTTACGAGGTGAGTGAAGGGTCTGAGAATCGCCCACCAACCCAAATATCGAAGGACTCACAGGAGATGTAAAATGCAAGCGAGGTTTATTGTGCTGCAGCTCTGTCCAGGCTAGCCAGGGGTTGAGTTTCGACCCAGGGCTCACTTCACAGTCTGCATTTATAGCCCCAGGAGGGAGTGGTTACAACATCAGAGCCTGCCACAAGTCTGAGCCCGCCAACCTTAGAATACAACCAATCAGATACAAGGACAAACAAGTACAACCAATCATTTTAAAACATGCATCCACACATGTCAGAGCCTTCTAAAGACTGCTTATCTCCCTTATGGTATGTGTTTGTTCCCTAGGGCTGCCTTTCCCACCCACCTTGGCTGGGCCAGGCTTATCTCTGCGCTGAGGACTCTGCCTGGAAAGCAGATTAGCATGGCCTTGTTCGCTGATCTGGCTCAGAGATATGGGGATGAGGCCCATTTTCAAAGACCTTGGCGGGCAAGCTGGAGATTAGAGGCTTTGACCTGGTGGGTCCCCTGCCCTGGTCCTTGAATCCTGCAACCTGGGCAGCTGGGCTTACGGATCTTCATTCTGTTTCTAATCCTACCTTACTTCTATATCTTAACTCTATATTCTAATATCTTATTTCTTACCCTAATATGGGAGAAGACTTCTCTAGTTTACTTCTCATGCTGGGGTGGGGGAAAGCACTTCTTCCAGCCTGCTTTCCAGCAACCCTACAGTGAGGACTCATAGAAAGAAGGTAGTCCACTGGGGGTAAGCCTTTACTTCCTGGCCACTGTGAGTTTAGTGGCTTTGCTTCCAGCCACAGGCTTCTAGCCATGATGTTCAGCCTCACAACAGGTCTCCAAAGAGCAAACCCAAATGACCATAGACTACAACCTTTGAACCAGGAGCCAAAATAAACCTTCGCTTTTTTAGCTCAAGTATTTTGTCACAGCAATAGAAACCTGACTAACCCAGGTGTCCATAGTCCTCACCAAATGGCAGAGGAGCCCATGATACACAAAACAGCTTTGATAAAGGGAGGCCATCGTTGCTCTAATCCCAGGATTCTTTCTCTCAGATACCTGATATAACTTCAGAATCCTACTCACCATGGTGTATCAGGCAGCCACCAGCAATTCAGCTAGGATTAAACTTTGGTTGATTCTTAAGAAACTGGCACAATGACAGACCATCTCTCTATCCCCACAAGGTTCAAGTTCACTTGGAGGTGAATACATACTCCTGGATTAGATCTTCCCTGGGATGCTCTGCCCCACCCCACCCTGGGAATGCTTCTGCATTTCTGCTGAGTGTTCACAGCAAGTCCCAGGGATCCAGGAAACTTTGGAAAAAGACTGGCCCCTCAAAGAAATTATCTGAAGCGCAGAGATTTTCTGGTCATGGCACTGTTCAGAGATCTTCCAGGGTTCTTCAGAAAGTCGTGTTTCAATGTGCCACAATAAGGGCTGCTGCCAAGTCCAGCATGTATTTTATTAAGTTATTAAATGCCACTGGCTGGAGCTCCCTAAATGCCCACTGTAACTCCATATATCCCTGAGTCCGAGACCCCTGGTGAACATAGAAAGGGGCAGCCCTGGAACTGGTGAGGTTTCCTGCACACCGAGGCTGTCTTCTCTCCACTACTGCTGCCAGAGCAGTCTCAAACACCAGCACTTCTGGGGTGGGTGATTGTCATCCTATAGGAAAATACACCCAGTACCCACCTGGCTACCGCAAAGCTGCAATACCCCACTCCCTCTCTCTTAGGAAGACTGCAAGATCCATAGTGGACTGTAAGGATTGAAGTATTTTGAATATCCACATGGACACAAACCCCTTGTCTTGTTCCTAAATCTCTGCAGGGAAGGTATCAGGGGGTTGTATTTACTCAGTTGATTGAGGAACTGTGAAATTTCTTTTCCATGTTTTCCTGAAAATGCTACCACCAGACAAACTGAGATTCACAATAAGGGCAGTGTTGCCTTCAAGAGGAAGCGCTTTACCGCCAACTGTCATTCCCTAAACCAGATCCCTTCACTGGAGCCAAGCTGTGTGATCTCAGAGGTCTGAGGCCTTGCTCATACACTCTGGGTACACCTCTGGTCTTTCAGGGGTGAGCAGTCCATTCCTTGCCTCGGGAACTCAGGATCAGTGGGGTCTTTGCCAGGGCAGCACTTGCCAGGCAGGAAGAGGTTTATTTAGGAAAGTGGGGGACACTCATTCAAGGGATAATATGGGCCATCTTAAGAGGGAGAGAGTGCCCTTGGCTATTTACAGTCCTTTTATGGATGACTCCTTGAGAGGGTGAGTAGGGAAACAGGGCAGGGATGGGGGTCTGAATCCTCAGGTTCCCTCCATTTCATTGGTGGGTACTGGTTGATGCTTGGGCTTGACCAGTGGTCAGACATTTTTAGGTATCCTTGTTTACCAGGCATCTCAGGAATTTCAGGTGGGGGGAGTGGTCATTCTGATTAAAAGTGAGGATTTTGCCTAAGAAAGAAGCAGGCCTTATGGGGTGGAGGATTATGAAGTTTCTAGATTTTAAAACTATAATTCCTCCTTTCTTTCCAGTTGAAGGACCAAAGTGACTCCATGACAGGCTTCAGTTAAAGCATTAAGTAGAGTAGGCCTAAGTTTCTGTCCAAAATTAAGTTCCTGTTCCTCTGTAACCTTTGCCCTATTCCCTGGAAAGAAGCTGCTAACTGCGCTAATCTGATCTTCCCCTAGCAACAGCCAATGGTGTAGTGTATATCTGGGTCTAGAATTCGCAGGTATCCCAGGCAAGGTCACTATGCCAGGAGTTAGAGACCCTCCCACCCATCCAAAGCATTCCTGAGATAAGCTTCCCAAGGCCTGAAAGCTAAGCCAATGGGGGCGGGGGGGGGGCGACAGTAGACTTATGTTTTAAAATATCCAATCAATGCAAAGGTGGGCTGGGCAGCATTTCTTGGGGATAAAAAGCTTTGTGCTTGGGGGGCAAAGGGCTCTCCCCCTCCGTGACCACTGCTTTGGTCCACGTGGAGAGTCCAAGCTCGAGCTTGAATAAATCCCTCTTGCTCTTGCATTGGCATTTTCGGCTCCTGGTGGTCATTGGCAGATAACAGCCTGGCATAATACAGTTTGCCTCCATTCTACCTGATACAGTTTGAGAGAATATGGTTTTGAGGAGGTAGAAAGGAAATAGACAGATAGGGAAGAGACCTCGGTAGAAAAAACTGAATTTCCTGAGGGGTGACAAATATCAGCTCTTCCAAGGTTCAGAGATAAGAAAGATCAAAGCTTCACAAAACCATCTGTTTACTAATCAACAAACCCAGGAGACATCACTGGAGCAAGTCTGACACTCTTACTGAAAGGAGACCCTTCAAAGGACATGCAAATGACACTCCTACTGAAAGGAGACCCCTCAAAGGACTTGCAAATACCCTATGCAAATTTTGAGAGCTGCTTCCCAGACTCCAAGCAATAGAAGACATGCAGATATATATAAACCCCTAGTGCATTCACCAGGGTGGTTACCCACTCTAGGAACCCCTCCCCATTGGGGAGCTTCTCTCTCTCTTGCAGGTCGCATTAGCTTTGAGAGAAGATGGAGTGCAATTGAAGGCACTTGGCCTGGAATATACTGGGGTAGTGACCTGAAGGTCTCTGCTGGACATCAAGGCTGACCAGGGCCCCTAAGGATGACCTGCACTTCTTTTCTGGCAGATCGCATGGACTTTGGGAGAAGCAGCTTGCAACTGAAGGCACTTGGCCCAGGCTACACTCGGGTAGTGACCTGAATGCAGCTACTGGGCACCAAAGCCTCGATAGCCCTTAGGGGTGTTCTGCCACTTCCCCTATTCTTTTCTGGAAAATCGCGTGGCCTTTGGGAGAAAGAAGTTTGCAACTGAAGGCACTTGGCCTGGGCTACACTCGGGTAGTGACCTGAAGGCAGCTGGTGGACATCAAAAGTTCCAACAGCCCTTAGGGGTGTTCGGCCACTTTTCCCTATTCCCTGCTGCTTCCAATAAACCTTTTACTCCCCTTCCTGCGGTTTGCAGGTGTCATTCTTCGCTCACCGCAGACAAGAACCCGGTAAGGAAATGCCGAGTTTCTTCTCAAGAAACTCCCTTTCATCTTAAGGAAACGCCATGTTTCTTCTCACGAAACCCTGTTTCAGTTTTGGGAAAACTGTTCCCAGGGACCCCTGTTAGGGTCCCGGACACACTTTTCCTCAAATCACAACAAAACCCAAAACGACCTAAAACAGAAAAAAACCGTGGGTTCTTGTCCTGAGCTAAAGATAAATATACATAGCTTGGACAGTTGCTGAAGATTTAAAGAAGTTTATTCAAAAGAGAGAAATACAGAAAATAGTTACAGCCCCATGCCAGAATGGCATGGGGGGAGGGTGGTCTGAGCCAATTCACCACCACCCAAGACACAGCAGGTACCCTGACTTTTTATACCCATGACCGCCATCTTGTTTGTGCGATTCTGACTTAGTGAATGTCCCTGTAAGGTACCTCCCCCAGCAAGGTGTGGCAGGGTGTCTCCTTTCAGGAAGGCCAACCCCTGCTCCATCCTCCCTAGACTATCATGTAGGTCTGTCTTTAGAAAGAGGAAGCCATAGCTCTTCTCTATTGACTTGTTAATTACTTTTAGCTAGGTTAATTTACATTGGAATAGCTGCCTGCTTTTAGGCAGAAATCATGTCCTTTCTTTACCCAGGTCTGCTGCCATTTTGACACAATTATTTTTGAAATATATCAATTATTTTTGAAACATATCAATTATTTTTGAAACATATTAATAACCAGAGCTTTCTCAAATCTTCCTAGGCTGTTCCCAATACTGGTACACTACCCACTATTTTTATTTTTCCTATTTTCCCTCATAGTCCAACTGGAAACCACTGAAATCTAGTATGTAGCTCTCCACCACAACATATGACACCCCTATTCCCAAACATAGTGCCTTTTTCCCAGTTAACAGCATTCACACATATAGTTGGATTCATTATTGTTATAAACCTTGGGTAAGAAAACAAAAGTAAAAATTTCAAAATGTCCCTGTTAATCCAAGAATGCCCCACCATTTTCTCCACAGTTTGGCATGTTATTTCAGACCCTTAAATGGTGAACAATGTTGTACACAGGTTTAGTGAGAAATGAGAGAGTGGAGAGTCCAAGGGAATGTGTCAATTGAAGCCTTTATTAGCTGGCCAGAGGTGGTACCCTCAGTCTAGAAATCTGAGTAGAGGGACACTGACTGGCTGGGGTAGGGGTTTATAAGGGAGAAAACCACAAGAGGGTGATACAGCTATTATGCTAAAATAAGCAAGCAGGTTTACAGAGGCAGACACTTGCTGTTAGCTTACCTGGAATGCAAGGTCCTCCTGTTTTGGTCAGGTGCTGGATGAGGCCTGGGCTCCACCTAAGGTCAGACTTTTGGGAGAGATCCTTTGTTTACCACAAGTCACAGGAATTTCAGGTGGGAGATAAGCCATTATGATTTAAAATTATGACCCTATTTAGTATTGTTGCCTAAGAAAGGACAGGCCACGGGCTATTGTGATTAAAAGTGTCACCTATTAAGGACTTTCGTCTAAGGAAGAGCAGACCTTGAAGGATGAAGATAATTTCTAAATTATAAAACTACATTTTTCTCCTTTATTTCCAGTTTGTCTCCTTTTTACTTTGCTATTACATTATGCCTTTGAACATTACTCAGCAATAACATGTATGATGGTTTCTGCAGTGCACCGTGGAACTGTTGCTAACAGCAGCCTGTGTTTGTGCGACAACTGGTAGAGCTTTCCTCCTCTCCCAGTGGGCTTGGCACTTGGAGTCAAAATAGCCAAGTGGATTTTCTCACCCTATCACTTCTGGGGAGCCACTCAGACTCTCCAAGCCTCAGCTATTTATCTAAAAGGAAGTTGGTGTGGGGTTTAGAGGAATGTAGAAGGCCCAGCCCCATGGCTAGCATTTAACAAGGACTCAGTCACTTGTTATTTTTGTGGTTTTAATGCTCTTTGGTATCTCAGTAAGTCAAGGGGCTGCATCCCAGCCAGATAATGGGTGTCTTGGCATATCTTTGGAAAAATAAAGTGAAAGCTCAACCCTCTTATTATCTAATTATGCATGAATGTTATAATTATGTTATAGAGGCATTCTCTAGATTAATAACTTTTTAGAAATGCGAATGCCTCTGAGGTATACTGTTACAGATTGGGAGAATATGGTTGTGGGGAAACTGTTCCCCGGGAGCCTCTGTGAGGGTCCCGGACACACTTTTCCCCAACCCATAACAAAAACCAGAAACGACCAAAAAACAAAACAAAAAAAAACCCCGCAGGTTCTTGTCCTAAGCTAAGAATAAATATGCATAGCTTGGACAGTAGCTGAAGATTTTAAAAAGTTTATTAGGAAGATAGAAATACAGAAAATAGAAATACAGCCCCATGCCAAAATGGCAGGGGGGTGGTGGCTCGAAATGAATACACCAAAGGGATCACAGGTGGACCGGACTTTTTATACCCATGACCTCCATATTGTTTATGTAATTCTGAAGTAGTAAACGTCCCTGTAAGGTACTTCCCATAGCAAGGTGTGGTGGGTTGTCTCCTTCCATGAAGGGCAAGGTCAAACCCTGCTCCATCCGCCCTAGATCATCATGTAGATCTGTCTTTAGATAAAGTCCTAGTTCTCCTCTCCAACTGACTTGCTAATCACCTTTAGCTAGGTTAATTTACATTGGAATAGTTGCCTGCTTTTAGGCAGAAACCAAGTCCTTGCACAGATTTGCCCTTCACCCAATTTTTGAAATATATTAATAATCATAGCTTTCTCAAATTTTCCTAGGCCATTCCCAATACTGGTACATATACTTCATTAAATTATTAGTGTCAATTTACATCGATAGGATATATGGGATCAGAACTAAACTGTAACATGGGAGCACCTAAGGCTTCCCTCCCCAGGAGACTGGCAATTCGCGGGAGGAGAGAGGGGGTGGAGATGGGGCAGGGCTCATCAAGGAGCATATATACTTGCCAGGTAGGTATAAAGTCTGGGAGTTTACTTTCAACAATGTGGCCTAAGAAATTAAAAAAAAAAAAAAGAATGCTTTAGAAATTTACTCACAAACATATCAAAGTAAATCACTAAGCAGAACCTGAGAAGGAGGAAGGGAGGAGGGAATGAGGTGGGAATTGGGGAAGGGCTAAATAAGTGATATGCAAATGTATGCCTCTACCATCTTGTACCTCATTAAGATGTATGATTACACTGCACCAATAAAAAAAATAAGAAAAAGAAAAACACTAAAAAGAAAACACTGAAGCAGTTCAATTTTAGGAAAAAGGTGGGAGAGGAGGGGGAGTCTAAAGAGTAATGCTGTAGCCAGACAAGGTAGTGCAGGCTTATAATCCCAGAACTTGGGAGGCTGAGACAGGAGGATCACAGATTCAAGGCCAGCACCAATTTAGTAAGGCCCTCCGCAACTTACTAAGACCCTGTTTCAAAATAACAAATAAAATACTGAGGTGTAGCTCAGAGGTAGAAAGCCCCTCTATACTGTGTTCAATCTCCATTAACACACACACACACACACACACACACACACACATGCGCGTGCGCACACACACACGCACACAGGCACACACACAGGCTATGCTGTGGATGAAGGGTCCAAGAATTGCCCACAAACCCAAATATCGAAGGACTCACAAGAGATGTAAAATACAAGCGAAGTTTATTGTGCTGCAGCTGTCCCGGCTAGCCAGGGGTCGAGACCAAGACACTATGGCCGAGGTTCGACCCCTCCCCACTCCACGCTCTGAATTTTATAACCCTAGGAGGGAGTGGTTACACATGAGGGAGTGGTTACACAAGTCAGAGCCCGCCAACCTTAGAATACAACCAATCAGATACAAGGACAAACAAGTACAACCAATAATTTTAAAACATGCATCCACACACGTCAGAGCCTGCTCTGTCTTTCCCACCCACCTTGGCTGGGCCAGGCTTATCTCTGCACTGAAGAATCTGCCTGGAGAGGAGATTAGCCTGGCCTTGTATGCTGATCAAGCTCAGAGATATGGGGATGGGGTCGGCAAGCTGGAGATTAGAGACTTTGACCCTGTGGGTCCCCTACCCTCGTCCTTGAATCCTGCAACCTGGGCAGCTGGGCTTATGGATCTTCACTCTATTTCCAATCCTACCTTACTTCTATATCTTGACTCTATATTTTAATACCTTATTTCTAATCCTAATATGGAAGAAGACTTCTCTAGTTAACTTCTCATACTGGGGGGAAAGCGCTTCTTCCAGCCTGCTTTCCAGCACCCCTACAGTGGACTAGGAGTGTAGCTCAGTAGTAGTGTTGTATGCAAGTTTGGAGAGAAACAAAAGAGACTCGAGAGTCCAAGTGAATGTGCCAATTGAAGCCTTTATTAGCTGGTCAGCGGCGGAGCCCTCAGTCCAGAAACCTGACTGGAGGGGCGCCCTGACTGGCCAGGGGTAGGGGTTTATAAGGGAGAAAACCACAAGGGTGCGTCTCCATTAAGCAAGCAGGTTTACAAAAGCAGAAATTGGCAGTTAGCTTATATAGTATGCAAGGTCCTACTGTTCCGGTCAGGCGCTAGGTAAGGCCTGTGCTCCACCCAAGGTCAGACTTTTGGGAGGAATTTTTTAGTTTTGCACACATCACAGGAATTTCAGGAGGGGAGATAGGCTGTTATGATTTTAAAAGTATGGGCCTATTGAGTACTATTGCCTAAGAAGGGACAGGCCAGATGGGCTATTGTGATTTAAAGTGTGGCCTACAGAGGGCTTTTTTTTCTAAGAAAGAACCGACCTTGCAGGATGTTTTCTCCTTTTTTTTTTTTTTCCAGTTTGCCTCCTTTTTACTTTTGCTATTACAGTAGAGTACTTGCCTAGCATGGGATAGGCCCTGGGTTTGATACCCAGCATCAGAGAAAAATAAAGGATTATGCTATGGTTCACATATTTCTTGTTTCAGGTTAGATTCTCCAGAAACAAATGCTAAGGCAGAGTTGCAAAAGTTGGATTAGTGTTCTTCACTTCACCTGGGACAAAGCCTCAGGCAATCGGCGTGCATTCCGCCCAGCAGGCTGGCACAGCCAGGCCTTTCTCTGCCTGCCTCACTTGGTCCCCCACCTGAGCTCCCCATGGAGAGAGTGGCCTTGGTCAAGGCATTTCTGCAGAGTTGAAGCAGATGCTGAACACCTGACAGCTGGGGACTCCTTGCTCCCTGGAAGTATAGTTCAATCTTCCTATCTCAGCCTCCTAAGTACTAGGATTATACAAGCGTGTGCCACCTTGCCCAGCCCCAAACTGACTTTATCTTTTATTTGAAAACAGCATCTCACTAGGTTGCTGAGAGCCTCACTAAATTGCTGAGGCTGTCCTTGAACCTGCAATCCTCATGCCTCAGCCTCCCAGATACTAGGATCACAAGTGTGCACCACCATGCCTGGCTCTGCCTCAAACATTCATTATCTTTCCATAGAGCAACATTGACACTCAGCAGGCACCATCTCTTATTCTTGCAGCTGTTCTTGTTACAGATTGAGAGAATATAGTTGTGGGGAAACTGTTTCCGGGGACCCCTGTTAGGGTCCCGGACACAATTTTCCTCAAACTACAACAAAACCCCAAACGACCAAAACCAGAAAATTACCGCGGGTTCTTGTCCTAAGCTAAGAATAAATATGCATAGCTTGGACAGTTGCTGAAGATTTAAAGAAGTTTATTAAAAGATAGAAATACAGAGGATAGGTACAGCTCCATACCATACTGGCATGGAGGGGTGACTCGAATGAATACACCAAAGGGATCACATGTGGACCAGAGTTTTTATACCCATGACCTCCATCTTGTTTGTGTAATTCTGACATAGTAAACATCCCTGTAAGGTACCTCCCCCTACCCTGTAAGGTACCTCCCCCAACAAGGTGTGGCAAGGTGTCTCCTTTCATGAGGGTCGACCCTCCTCCCATCCTAGCTAGCTTATCTAATCATGCAGATCTGTCTTTAGATAGAGAAAGGCCTAGTTCTCCTCTCCTATTGACTCGCTAATTACTTTTAGCTAAGTCAATCTGAGTTTCAATAGCTGTTTGCTTCCTGACCAAAGCCAAGCCTTTCTCTCTCCAGGTCTGCTGCCATTTTGATAAAATTATTTTTGAAATATACTAATAATCAGAGCTTTCTCAAATCTTCCTAGGCCATTCCCAATACTGGGACATTTCTTTTCTCCATATACCACAAATTGAAGGGTCCAAGAATTGCCCACCAACCCAAATATCGAAGGACTCACAAGAGATGTAAGAATGCAAGCGAGGTTTATTGTCCCGGCTAGCCAGGGGTCGAGACCAAGACACTATGGCCGAGGTTCGACCCCTCCCCACTCCACGCTCTGAATTTTATAACCCTAGGAGGGAGTGGTTACACACGAGGGAGTGGTTACACGCGGCAGAGCCCGCCAACCTTAGAATACAACCAATCAGATACAAGGACAAACAAGTACAACCAATAATTTTAAAACATGCATCCACACACGTCAGAGCCTGCTCTGCCTTTCCCACCCACCTTGGCTGGGCCAGGCTTATCTCTGCACTGAAGAACAGATTATCTCTGCACTGGAGAGCAGATTAGCCTGGCCTTGTTTGCTGATCTAGCTCAGAGATATGGGGATGGGGTCCCATTTACAAAGACCTTGGCTGGCAAGCTGGAGATTAGAGGCTTTGACCTTGTGGGTCCCCTACCCTTGTCCTTGGATGGATCTTGATTTTATTTCCAATCCTACCCTACTTCTATCTTAACTATATTTTAATACCTTATTTCTAATCCTAATATGGGAGAAGACTTCTCTAGTTAACTTCTCATATAGCGGGGGAAAGCACTTCTTCCAGCCTGCTTTCCAGTACCCCTACAAAATGAAGTCATTTCAGATGTTGATTACCTTCAACCCATATATCTTCCTAAATGACCACAGGTGAAACTTTTAACAGCTGGATGCCACCTTGACCCTCATTTCCTACCACCAGTGATGGGTTTTGCTCCTCACTGCCAGACAAACGTTGACCTATAACTGTTCCACAACCCCACTTCACTGCCAAGTGTCTCAGACCACCTCCAGCACCTACTTGTTTAGCTTGAGTTCCCAAGAAGCAGATCCTGAGATTTGCAGTTCACAGTGTTTATTGGACCAGTATTGGGAATGGCCTAGGAAGATTTGAGAAAGCTATGATTATTAATATATTTCAAAAATTGGGTGAGGGGCAAATCTGTGCAAGGACTTGGTTTCTGCCTAAAAGCAGGCAACTATTCCAATGTAAATTAACCTAGCTAAAAGTAATTAACAAGTCAATAGGAGAGGAGAACTAGGCCTTTCTCTATCTAAAGACAGATCTACATGATAAGCCAGCTAAGATGGTAGGAGGCATTGACCTTCATGAAAGGAGACACTTTGCCACACCTTGATGGGGGAGGTAACTTACAGGATAAGGGGAGGTACTTTACAGGGATGTTCACCATGTCAAAATTATGTAAACAAGGTGGAGGTCATGGTTATAAAAATTCCGGTCCTTCACGGGCTGTATCTTGGGAGTGGTGAGTTGGCCTGGGCCACCCTCCCCCCTCATGCCATTTTGGCATGGGGCTGTGACTAGTTTCTTTATTTCTATTTTCTGTATTTCTATCTTTTTAATAAACTTCTTTAAATCTTCAGCAACTGTCCAAGCTATGTATATTTATTCTTAGCTTAGGACAAGAACCTGCGGTTTTTCTGTTTTTGGTCGTTTTGGGTTTTGTGATGGGTTGGGGAGAGTGTGTCCGGGACCCTCGCAGAGGTTCCCGGGGAACAGTTTTCCCACAACCATATTCTCCCAAACTGCAACATTTATTATTAAGACTCAGCACCTGATCTGAGCCTGTAATCCTAAATCAGTACTTGCAAGGCTGAAACAGGAGAATTGCAAGTTCAAGACCAGCTTCAGCAAATTAGTGAGACTCTGATCGATCTAATGAGACCTTGTTCCCAAATAAACAATAAAATATGACAGGGGATGAAGCTTGGAGGTAGAATGCACCTGGGTTCAATTCTCAGTACCACAAAAACAAACAAAGAAAAAACACCTGTGAAGGGGAGGAGAAGGAAAATGTGTAGGGAGAAGCTGAAATGCCGTGCAGACTCAGCATTGACTTGGCCAACTCAGCAGAGAACTCTGAGGTAAGTGTTACATGCCAGGCCAGGACACATATGCCTTTACACCCCCAGCATGCTAGCTACAGAGTGCGGCTGCTCTGGAAAGAAAGAGTCCTTAGCCAGACGTGGTGGCACACGCTTGTAATCCCCATACTTGGGAAGCTGAGACAGGAGGATCACACAGGTTTGAAGCCAGCCTCATCTATTTGATGAGGCTCTCAGCAACTTAGTGAGACCTTGTTCTCAAATAAAGTATAAAATAGGTCTGGGAGTATAATTTTCTTAAAAAAAAAAAAAAAAAAAAGACCATCCAGGTGTGGTGGCACACGCTTGTAATCCCAGCATTCCGGAGGCTGAGACCGGAGGATTGCAGTTGGCGGACAGCCTCAGCTACTTAGTGAGGCCCTCCTCAACTCAGTGAGACCCAGTTTCAAAATAAAGAATAAAAAATAGGGCATGGGGTGTAGCTCGGAGGACGGATGCCCCTGGGTTCCACCCCCAGACCCGCAAAAAAAAAAAAAAAAGAAAGAAAAAAGAAAATTTTCTGGTGCATCAAGATTAACACTTTGTGTTTAATAAGAACTACAAAATTTTTCTTGATTTTTTTAAACTTTCTCTGTAGTGTTTGTATAATGCAGAGGAATATAGTTGATAGTTGATATAGTTTTTGTCTCCCCCGTTATGTAGTTGAATTTATCAATCTTTTCTGGATTCAGCTTTCTTTTGAGAAAATATTTCCTCTCTTTAAGGTTATAAAGAAATTTTCTTATACTAACTTTTTGAAATTTTGTGTATTATTTTCCGGTTTTACTTTGAAGTCTTTGACCACTTTAGATCCTTATTTGTTTCGAGAGATTACAGAGCCAACCAACTTTTTCCAAGGCAAGCTATTTCCTGTGACTACGGCTTCTCAAATACATGAACTCTCCTACATGACAAAAAGCTATGTCTTTTGGAACTGCTTTTCTTAGACTGGTTGTTACTTATCCCAAAAGAGTACAGAACTCGTTCAAGTTTGAATTGGTGTTTCCAGGATGGCCAACAGCTATTTACTAAAATATTTTAACCTGCCATCTCTAAAGCACTTGTTAGAAAAATTATAATATAGCTTTATTATTTATTTATTTTGCGGTACCAGGGATTGAACCCAGGGGCGTTCTACCTCTGAGCCACACCCCCGGCCCGATTTTTTATTCTTTATTTTGAAACAGCTTCTCACTAAGTTGCAGAGGGCCTCACTAAGTAGCTGAGGCTGGCCACGAACCAGCGATCTTCCTGTCTCAGTCTCTCTAGGATTATAAGCATGTGCCACCACACTCAGCAATAACCAGATTTTAAAAATACTTTTACTTTTTTTGTTTGTTTGTTTTGAAACAAGGTCTTGCCATTAAGTTACTGAGGATCTCATTAAGTTGCTGAGGCTAACCTCGAACCTGTGATCCTCCTGTCTCAGCTTCCCAAGTATTAAGGTTACAGGCATGCACCACCGTGCCTGGCTGAGGCTTATTTCTTGGCTTCACAAATGGGGCATGTTGCCGGGCATGTTTGCGCACTCTTGTAATACCAGTACTTGGGAGGCTGAGACAGGGGGATTGTGCAGATTCGAAGCCAGCCTCAGCTACTTAGTGAGGCTCTCAGCAACTTAGTGAGACCCTGTTTCCAAATAAAAATATGAAAATAGGTCTGGGAGTGTAGCTTGGAGGTAGAAGGTCCCTGGGTTCAATTCCCAGTACCACCAAAAAAAAAAAAAAAAAAAAAGAAAAATGAAATGGATATGTTTGCAAATGAAATCTCATACCTGGATGGTCATAAGGGATCCAGTGAGAATGGCCCCTTTCTCTGTTTATTTATTTTTTAAATACTCTGACCTCTAAAACATCTTAATTCTCTGTGTGAATGCTCTTTACATTTACCAGCCTTCTCCATTTTTATTGATCAAAGGGCTTTTGGTGTGAAATACATGAGAAGACTATTGTGGGTCAAGGAAGACCTTGGGAATCCTATTGTCCTTTTTAGCTATGGTCACCATGGTCACTCAAGCCCCCATGGATGGATGTTGGTTAAAGAACAGGCCACGTCCTTGCCATCACATTCCAAGGTAGGGTTTCCTAACATTTCACTAGCACGGCTCAATTTGTGCATATAATAAAAAGAAAAAAGACCTAGATTTGATCATTCTAATTATTAATGAAAATAAATAAATAGGTAACAACACGAATTACTGTATGTTAATATCAATATGAGCTATGAGAAATATATGGAACACAGAATTTTTTTTTTTTTTTTTTTTTTTTTTGGTGGTACTGGGGTTCCTGGAAGCCCTTCTACCTCCGGGCTACACTCCCAGACTTATTTTATAGTTTTTTTTTTCTTTTTTTAGAAACAGGGTCCCTTAAGCCAGCACAGCTGGCTTCCAACCTGTGTGATCCTCCTGTCTCCGCCTCCCAAGCGCGGGGATTACAAGCATGCGCCACCGCGCCCTGCAACACAGAACATTTTTAAGGTTATTTCATTCCACGATTCGACATCTGGAATTCTTATTTTTCTAATTTTCTCCTTTTTTCTTTTATTCTTATTCTTTTATTTTCTCTTTGAATGACTTTTTCCCTCTCATAAAGTTTTATTGTGTGATGATTTTGCTAGTAGACATTGGATTGTTAGTTTTATCAAGCAGGTACCATCTGGTTTGTTTGCCAGTATATTATGGTCCATTATTATGAGCTCACTCAAAAACATACTGATGTAAGCTGAGAGTGGTGGCGCACACTTGAGACTGGATGATCGAGGTTCAGGGACAGCCTCAGATACTTAGTGAGGCCCTTTGCAACTCAGTGAGACCCAGTTTCAAAATAAAGAATAAAAACTACCGGCAGGGGGTGTAGCTCATAGGTAGAATGCCCCTGGGTTCTATCCCCAGTACCGCAAAAAAAAAAAAAAAAAAAGAAAAAAAGAAAGAAAAAGAAAAAGGAAAAGGAAAAGGAAAAACATATTGATGTAATATTTTCTAAAATATTCTCAAACTATGGTATGCATTAATTTTCTAAATGCATTTACACTCAGAAGTTCATTGCTTCTTAACATTATTATGCCCATTAGTATAATCCAGTAATATATGGATATTTTTCTCTTCTTATAGTAGAAAACATAAAAATATTATAATTAGAGTTCCTGATTGAACAGTGAAGGAAATATATAACTACCTTATATGTAGGTATTACTCATTATAATTCAATGTAATTAACTCTTAAATTGTCCATTATTATTTATTTGGATTGAAAGAAAGCATAGTGTGGGGCCATTGGCTGTCTGCCTAGGCATTTTGGTGTGGTTGATAAAACAATACTAAATTCTATAGTACTATATATATTTAATTTCTTTTGACAGATTTCCTCCCTGTGTTAGAAAAATGTTCTACCTTATCAATTAAAACTTGTTAGTGAAACTGCTCATTTGGACAGGAAAATCATGAAGTACATGAAATGCCTGAGGTTTAATAAGCAGTTTCTGGGAAGTTGCAAGGCTTTTAGTGTAACTCTCACTACAAGGTTGTTATTACCTGATTAGCTTACTACAGAAGAGTCCTCTGAGACTCCACCATGGATCACTGTGTGAGTTTAACCATTGCTCTCCCTACAGGCGTGCTGGGAGGCTCCACCCTGGGAAGCTGCTATCTAGTGCTCTTAGAAAGCATTCCAAAGCCTCGTGGTGGTGCTAGCTTGTAATCCCAACATTCCGGAGGCTGAGAATGGAAGATCTCCATTCACGGGCAGCCTCAGCTACTTAGTGAGGCCCTTCGCAACTTAATGAGACCCTGTTATCAAAATAAAGAATACAAAATAGGGCAGGGGGTGAACCTTGGAGGTCGAATGCCCCTGGGTTCCATCCTCACACCCGCAAAAAAAGAACGAAAGAAAGAAAAAAAAAAAGATGCATTCCAGTTGTAGTTAAACCCTTTCTGAACTAGTTAAAGGTGAATTTTCTGGCCTCATTTTGGAAAAGAACAATTTTTTTATTTTTTATTTTACTAATTGATGATCTCAGAAATAACTCCTGGGTATGCAGAAGTATAATCAATTTTTCAAATGTTTAGAAATCTATTTTAAAAGTTACTTTTTTTGTGTGGTACTGGGGGTGGAATCCAGGGGCATTTTACCTCCCGAGCAATACCCCCCAGCCCTATTTTTTATTCTTTATATTGAAACAGGGTCTCACTGAGTTGAAAAAGGGCCTCAGTAAGTAGCTGAGGCTGTCGACAAACTGTCATCCTCCTGTCTCAGGCTCCCAAATGCTGGGATTACAAACGTGCACCACCATGCCTGGCTTAAAAATGACTTCTATGACACGTCTCTGTCATTCCAAGCAACCCCTCTCAGATTCTTTTTTTTTTTTTTTTTTTTTGCTTCAGACTTGTCATAAATGCACCTGAGATGCCAAGGGGAAAGAAAGCATTGGATATTTAAGAAAGGCATCAATAAAGATGTAGCCTTGAATTAGAGTTTCAAGTCCTAATTTAGTTTTGTAGGGGTGCTGGAAAGCAGGCTGGAAGAAGTGCTTTCCCCCACCCCAGCAAGAGAAGTTAACTAGAGAAGTCTTCTTCCATATTAGGATTAGAAATAAGGTATTAAAATATAGAGTTAAGATATAGAAGTAAGGTAGGATTGGAAATAGAATGAAGATCCATAAGCCCAGCTGCCCAGGTTGCAGGATTCAAGGACGAGGGTAGGGGACCCACAAGGTCAGAGCCTCTAATCTCCAGCTTGCCGGCCAAGGTCTTTGTAAATGGGACCCCATCCCCATATCTCTGAGCTAGATCAGCAAACAAGGCCAGGCTAATCTCCTCTCCAGGCAGATTATTCAGTGCAGAGATAAGCCTGGCCCAGCCAAGGTGGGTGGGAAAGGCAGCCCTAGGGAACTAACACATACCATATGGGAGATAAGCAGTCCTTAGCAGGCTCTGACGTGTGTGGATGCATGTTTTAAATTTATTGGTTGTACTTGTTTGTCCTTGTATCTGATTGGTTGTATTCTAAGGTTGGCGGGCTCGAACTTTTGGCGGGCTCTGACGTGTGTGTAACCACTCCCTCGCGTGTAACCACTCCCTCGTAGGGTTATAAAATTCAGAGCGTGGAGGGGGGAGGGGTCGAAACTCGACCCCTGGCTAGCCTGGACAGAGCTGCAGCACAATAAACCTCGCTTGCATTTTACATCTCTTGTGAGTCCTTCGATATTTGGGTTGGTGGGCGATTCTCGGACCCTTCAGTTTTAAAATAAATAACATTTATTCTGATTATTTTACTTAACAAAGAAATAAAAATATTTAGAAAACATAGATAAGAACCAAAAAGATCTAAAAATCTAGTCTTTAGTCATTGTCTTTATAAGTAATGGTGTGATGAGCTGGGCATGGTGGTACAGGCTTGTAATCCCAGTACTTGGGAGGCTTACACAGGAGGACCACAAGTGCACGGCCAGCCTCAGCTATTTAGTGAAGTCCTTTGCAACTCAGTGAGACCCTGTTTCAAAATAAAGAATAAACAATTGGGTGTGTGGGGGGGTGTAGCTCGGAGGTCAAATGCCCCTGTGTTCTATCCCCAGACTCACACACACAAAAATTTTTTTAATTAAAATTAAAAATTAAAAAAAAATCAGGTTGGGGTTAGCTTGGAGGTAGAATGCCCTTTGAATTCAATCCCCACCACACTTAGGATAAATTTCAAGAGCTGAGATTGTTAGGGCTAAGTGTTACGTATTGGAGAGAATATGGTTGTGGGAAAACTGTTCCCCGGGAACCCCTGTGAGGGTCCCGGACACACTTTCCCCCAACCCATCACAAAACCCAAAATGACCAAAAACAGAAAAACTGCAGGTTCATTTTTACAATCAAACCATATGCCACATAAAAATTCCTTCTTTTCTTTGCTGTTGATCCCTGGGATTCTTTCCTACTGTTGTTCTGTTCTTGGTCATATTAGTTTTACTTTCTTTTACCAAAATCTTAATCAAAATTTTATTCAAAATATACTAGGATGACTAATAAGAGAAACTACAGATAATAAGTGTTGGTGAGGATGTGCAAAAACTTACATTGCCGGTAGAAATGTAAAATGGTACCAACCACTTTGAAAAACAGTTCAGTAGTTCCTGAAAAAGTTAGAGTTTGCATATGACCTGGCATGACCACTCCTAGATGTGTAGCCAAGTGAACTGAGAATCAAAATCACATGTCCAAGCTGGGCTTGGTGCCACATGATAGTAATCCCAGTAGTTGGGAACCTGAGACATGAGGATTGCAGATTTGGGGCCAGTCTCAGCAACTTAGTGAGCCCCTCTGTAACTTAGTGAGATCTTGTTTCAAAATAAAAAAAGATTGAAGGGTCCGAGAATCGCCCACCAACCCAAATAACGAAGGACTCACAAGAGATGTAAAATGCAAGTGAGGTTTATTGTGCTGCAGCTCTGTCCTGGCTAGCCAGGGGTCGAGACCAAGACACTAAATGGTTGAGGTTTTGACCCAGAGCTCACTCCAAGGTCTGAATTTATAGCCCTAGGAGGGAGTGGTTACACACATCAGAGCCCGCCAAAAGTCCGAGCCCACCAACCTCAGAATACAACCAATCAGATACAAGGACAAACAAGTACAACCAATAATTTTAAAACATGCATCCACATGTCAGAGCCTTCTAAAGACTGCTTATCTCCCTTATGGTATGTGTTCATTCCCTAGGGCTGCCTTTCCCACCGCATTGGCTAGGCTGGGCTTATCTCTGTGCTGAGGAATCTACCTGGAGAGCAGATTAGCATGGCCTTGGGAGGGGGAGGGCTGACCTGGCTCAGAGATATGGGGATGGGGCCCATGTTGCTTGCAGCTGTGGGGGGCAGCGCGGGGAGGACAGAGACCTTGGCCGGCAAGCTGGAGATTAGAGGCTTTGACCTGGTGGGTCCCCTACCTTGGTCCTTGAATCCTGCAAGCTGGGCAGCTGGGCTTACGGATCTTCATTCTGTTTCCAATCCTACGTTACTTCTATATCTTAACTCTATATTCTAATATCTTATTTCTAATTCTAATATGGGAGAAGACTTCTCTAGTTAACTTCTCATGCTGGGGTGGGGGGGTGCTTTCTTCCAGCCTGCTTTCCAGCATCCCTACAAGGTAAGATAGGGCTAGGGTGAAGCTGAGAGGTAGAGTGTCCCTCAGTTCAATCCCTAGTAACACCACCAAAAAATATATTAAAAAGTACAAGCAAAGCCGGGTGTGGTGGCGCACGCTTGTAATCCCTGCGCTTGGGAGGTGGAGACAGGAGGATCGCACAGGTTAGAAGCCAGCCTCACTGGCTTAAGAGACCCTGTTTCCAAATAAAAATATAAAATAGGTCTGGGAGTGTAGCCTGGAGGTAGAAGTGAGGAGATAGAAAGGAAATAGGCAGATAGGGAAGAGGCCTAGGTAAAAAAAAAAAAACAAAAAAACAAACTTAATTTCCTGAGGGGCGAGGGGCCAAGGTTCAGAGATAAGAAGGACCAAAGCTTCACAAAACCATCTGGTTACTAATCAACAAACCCAGGAGACATCACTGGAGCAAGTCTGACACTCCTACTGAAAGGAGATTCTTCAGCCGTGTGTGGTGGTGCACGCTTGTAATCCCTGTACTTGGGAGGCTGAGACAGGAAGATCGCACAGGTTCGAAGCCAGCCTCAGCTACTTAGTGAGGCTTTCAGCAACTTAGTGAGACCCTGTTTCCAAATAAAATATATATATAAAAATAGGTCTGGGAGTATAGCCCAGAGGTAGAAAGCCTCTGGGTTCCACCCCTAGTACCACCAAAAAAAAAAAAAAAAAAAGGAGATTCTTCAGAGGACATGCAAATTCTGAGAGTTGCTTCCCAGAATTCCTTGAATCCCAAACTCACCACAACCAACAGAGAACACGCAAACATCTATAAAACCTTAGACCAGCCACCAGGACGGTTTTTCCCTCTCGGGGAACCCCACCTTTTGGGGGAGCTTTTCTCTCTCTCGCAGGTCGCGTTAGCTTTGAGAGAAGGCAGAGTGCAATTGAGAGCACATGTCTCGTGATACTCTTGGGTCGTGACCTGAAGGTCTCTGCTGGATATCAAGGCCAACCAGGGCCCCTAGGGTTCACCTGCACCTCTTTTCTGGCAGATCGTGTGGACTCTGGAAGAAAGCAGCTTGCAACTGAAGGCATTTGGCTTGGGCAACTCTCAAGTATTGTCCTGAAGGCAGCTGCTGGACTCCAGAGTTCCGACAGCCCCTTTGGGGTGTTCGGCCACTTTTCCCTATTCCCTGCTGCTTCCAATAAACCATTTACTCCCCTTCCTGCGGTTCGCGGGTGTCATTTTTCGCTCACTGTAGACAAGAACCCAGTAAGGAAATGCCGAGTTTCTTCTCAAGAAACTCTGTTTCATCTTTGATGAAACACTGGGTTTCTTCTCAAGAAACCCCGCCCCCCGTTTCAGAAGGGCGTCCAGGAACCCCCAGTACCACCACACACACACAAAAAGTCCAAGCAAAAACTTGTGCACCAATATCTATAGCAACATTATTCATAATAGTCAAAAGGTAAAAACAATCCAGTGTCCATCAACTGATGAATCAGTAAATACAGTTTGGTATATTCATAAAATAGGAAAATTATCACAATAAAAAGGTCTGAAATACTGTAATTTGCTACAGCATAGATGAATTCTGAATACATTATGCTAAGTTGAAGAAGTCAGTCACAAAAGGCCACACCTGGTATGGTTTCTGAAATGTCCCAAACAGGCAAACCCATAGAAACAAAAAGCAGATTAGTGGTTGCCAGGGGATGAAAGGAATAGAAAATGGGGAGTGGTTGCTAATGGGTAAGGGATTTGTTTTTGGAATGATGAAAATGTTCTGGATTTAGATTGTGGTGGTGGCTGCACAACTCTGGGGCTACTCAAATCATTGAATCAATTGTACACTTAAAAATCCCTATTCTACAAAAATGAAAACATTGCCATGTGGAGACGTGCATGTGAATGTTTATGGCAGCCTTATTCATAATAGCCCAAATCCAGAAACAACCCAAATGTCCATCAAGGAGTGAATGGAATATTATTCAGGAATAAAATGAAACAAAATACTGACACATATTATGACATGGACGAACCTTGAAAACATAAGACTAAGGGAAAAAGGCCATATATTGAATGATTCCATTTATATGAAATGTCCAGAAAAGGCAAATGTATAGGGGTGGAAATAAGATCAGTGGTTGCCTGGAGCAGAGCGTAGGAGTGGGGATTAACTGTAAAGGGCATCGGGGAGCTTTCTAGGATGAGGAAAACATCCCAAACTGGCTTTTGGTGATGGTCATACAATTCTATAAATTCATCAGAAATCATTGACCTGTACACTTCAGCGGGTGAATTTTGTGGTAAAAATTAGACCTCAACACCGCTGCTAAAAATAAGAACTTCATCAACGAAATGTCCCTGAGGCATTCTCAAAATTCCTTGCTGTAAGGATGAACATTTTCCACATGCCACAGGGTTTGAGTGGAAGAGGAGTCACAAAAATGTTGAGTCCTGTCTCTGCCTCAGCACTCTCCTCGGGAAACTCTTTGAAGGGAACAGCCCTAACTGGGAGGTCTCAGCGCCGGTGTCTCCTGCATGTTGTGTGTGGTATGTGACTCCCCTCGGCACTGTCCAGGCTCCGGAAAGCTTGTGAGTGGGGAAGGAAAACATGACCCGAGGAACCTCAGGACAATCCCTGAGTCACAGGAATAAAGACATATCCCCCTTGCTAACAGAAGTTTCTTTCGGTTAAACAAGATCACACACTATGAGCAGACTTCATTTATAGAGCTCATTTAACTTCCCTAATATAAATAATGGTATGATTCAGGAAAGAACACTTTACCCAATCTAAACCTACACAGGTGCGTGCATGCTCACCCACACATGCATACACCCTTGGACAAATGCACCTCTTTTCAGCTTCATAATGATTGAAAGTCATCTAACCCTGGGCAGACAGAGGGTACGGAAGGAATGGCCATGTGTTCCTGGGCCGGACTTCTTGAGTGTGAATCCTGGCTCCACCGTAGTACTAACTATGTGGCCTGAGGCAAGCATTGACCTCTGTGCCTCAGTCCCCTTCTCTGTAAATGGGATAACAAAGGATTATTTTTTGAGTCAGGATTAAATATGGTAATGCCTTTGTAGTATTTTAAATATTACTAGACACGTAGTAAGTGCTCCCTGCAGAGCAATCCTATTCAGGCCCTGGTTCCAACAAGTCCTGGTCTTGTGACCTGGTGAGTCATTTTCTCTCTCAGATCTTATTTTGATCTCATGCAAAATGGTAATGGTAACTCTGAACTGCCTCTCAGGATTGCTGTGGAGGCCTCATAAAATAGTATGTGGAGACACTTGTATCTGTAAAGCGACAATCATAAATATCTGGCCTTTTCCTTATCTCAGGTGGACATAAATGATTTGGAAATACGGTGGTTCTCATACTGCTTGTCAGAGGAAAGACAGTGTCCTTTTCTGTCTGATTCCTTCCACTTCAAGTCTCAGTTTACATGTCATTTCTCTAGGAAAACCGCCCTGACCTCCCCCTCCCCCATACCCAAGATTTGTGTTAGGTATCCCTTTTACACCCACCAGAACACAGTGAACCAACCTTTATCACCATAGTTATGTATGCATTTGATCAATACTTGTCTGATTATGAGATCCTTGCAGACCAGGTCACATGTCTATGTTGTTCATATTCGTGTCCTTAGCATTTGTCACAATGCCTAGCAGATAGCACATGCTCAGCAGATACATGCTTAGCCAAAAACTCATGATGCTGTTTTAGTACAACACAAATGTAGTTACATTCAGTACTATGATACCAAAAAGTTATGCACTTTAGACCTTATTATTTATTTATTTGCATACTGGGGATGGAATCCTGGGGCATTCTACCTCTGAGCTAAACCCCCAGCCCTATATTTTATTCTTTATTTTGAAACAGGGTCTCACTGAGTTGCAAAGGGCCTCACTAAGTAGCTGAGGCTGTCTGTGAACCCGGATCCTCCCGTCTCAGCCTTCCAAATGCTGGGATGACAGGCGTGTGTGATCACGCCCAGCTCTATTAGACCTTATGATCACACGCAAGCAAAATATCATAACAAAAACCTAAGTACTTGTGCCCACAGGGGGAACCCGAGTTAAGGAATAAAACATGATTAGTTGTTTGGGGATTTTTTTGTTAGTTTAAATGTATTACTAACCAAACACTTTTTTGGCACTTTTCTATTTTGTTATTGTTGATATTTTTTTTTTCAAAACTAGGGATTCAATTCGGGGGCACTCTACCACTGAGTTACATTCTCAGCCCTTTTA
The DNA here is from genome assembly GCF_963383645.1 of Muscardinus avellanarius. Classification (NCBI taxonomy): domain Eukaryota; kingdom Metazoa; phylum Chordata; class Mammalia; order Rodentia; family Gliridae; genus Muscardinus; species Muscardinus avellanarius. The sequence continues at coordinate 38,897,413 of NC_137795.1, read as the reverse complement.
ATTTTTTATTTTGAACAAGGTCTCAGTAAGTTGCCCAGGTTGGCCTTAAACTTTCAATCTTCCTGCCTGAGCCTCCTGAAGAGCAGGGTTTACATACATCTACCACCGAACTTAGCTTTTATGAACTTTTCTAGAATCTTATTCCTCTTTTTCTACTCAAAGGCATTAATTTTTTCTCCTCTTTTTCTTATATCATCTATGTTTTCTTATATCATCTATGTTTTCCTTTCTTTTCGATCATTTTCATTGATATATGAGAAGCTGTAGTATCCCTATTCTTTTTATGTGTGTGTGTTTCTGTGTATGTGTGGTAGTGGGAATTAAACCTAGGGGGTTTTACCTCTGTACTACCTCCCCCCCGGCCTTATTTTATTTTATTTTATTTTTCTTTTGAAACAGGGTCTTCCTAAATTGCAGAGGTCCTTGATAAGTTGCTGAGGCTGGCCCCCAACCTACAACCCACCTGTCTCAGCCTCCTAAATACTGAGATTACAAACATGTGCCACCATGCCTGGCTTATTCCTATTCTTTAAAAAAAACTGCTAGGCATTAATTAAAACTGCACACACCTGTAACTCCAATATTTGGGAGGCTGAGACAGTAGGATCCTGTTTCAAAACAAAATAAATAAAATAAAAAGGGACAGGGGTGTAGCTCAGAGGTATAATGCCCCTGAGTTCAATTTCCAATAAAACACACACACACACACACACACACACACACACACACACACACACACCATGAAACTCATCTTGCTGAGGTCAGCACGCACGCCTTCGCTGCTTCCTTCAGTGGCCAGCTCCCGGCCTTGGTTTATGTGATCCATTAGCGGTGTTTGACAGGGCGGTCACTTTATCCTTCTTGAGACAATTCTTCACTGGCTTCCCGGGCCCCTGCTCTGTCCTTGCTCCCTTCTTCCTCTCTGGCTGAATTCATTGTTGTTTTCATTGTTCCTTTCCTGATTCCTCCTCATTGCCATGATCCCCACACACTGGGATGCTCTTGGCTTAGCCCATCTGCCCTCATGATGGGAGGCCCCGCCACATCCCAGGCTCTCTGGGTCTTGTCTTCCTATCTTATTTTTTCTCCACAGTATTCCCTTGGTGGTCACATCCATTCTCAGGGCTTTACCTGTCACCCACATCCCACTGGTGCCCAACTTGAACCTGAACACTAGATTCAAAAAGCCCACTTTTGAGCCCGGCGTGGTGGCACACGCTTGTAATTCCAGTACTTGGGAGGCTGAGACTGGAGGATCACAGCTTCTCGGCCAGCCTCAGCTACTTAGTGAGGCCTTGCACAACCTAGTAAGACCATGTTTCAAAATAAAGAATAAAAAATAAGGCTGGGGTATAGCTTGGAGGTAGAATTTCCCTGGGTTCAATTCCCAGTACCCCCATCAAAAGAGCACACTTTCAAGCCTGGTGTAGTGGCACAACCTGTAATCCTAATATTGGGAGGCTGAGAAAGGAGAATTGAAGGTTTGAGGCCAGCATCAATGACTTAGCGAGACTTCCAGCAACTTAGACCTGTTTCAAAATAAAAAATAAAAAAAAAGGATAGGATGTAGCTCAGATGTACAATGCCCCCGAATTCAATCCCCGGAACAACAACAACAAAAGCCCACTTTCTCCTGGACGTCCCCACTTCAGGGATATTTCAAAGGCTTCTTATTGTTACTAAGTTCAAGTGGGATCTGGCTCTAATTCATTTAACCTACTCCACTTCTTCATTTATCTAACTGGCAAGTTATTTTAACCCTAACTCATCTTCTGTTGCTCTCCTCACCCTCTGCTTCGTGTTGCTTCCCAAACGCGCCAGGTAGGCCTCTACCTCAGGACCTCTCCACATGCCCTTCCCGCCTCGTGGAACACCGTTCTCTGGCCACTGGCACACTTTCTCGCCTCCTTCAGGAATTTGCTCAAATAATCTATTTCTAGTGAGGTTTTTTCTGACTGCCTTAAAAAAAAATAATAACAAGCAGCTCCACCTCGAGCCTTCCCGGCCCTCCCTTCCTGTGTTGTTTTCTCCACAGCACGTGTCTCTGTCTCACATGCTATTTGTCTCTTTCTGTTCTCTGTCTCCCCTCACTGGCTTATGAATTCTGTCAATTGGTTTGGCTAGCCGCATCGTCCCACTGTTTCAGAGTAACGTGTGGCACATAACAGGCATTCAGTAATTATTCTTTGAATGAATGGCTCTCAAACAGTGCGTGTGGTACAAATGTGAGGTCTCCTGAAGGACGAGCCGTCATCTACGGTGAGCTAGTCTCTCCATCCACGCACTACTCCTGTTTCGTGGGCACGTTCTTATCCTTGAACTCACAGTGTAGTCCAGTTTATTTATTTATTTATTTATTTATTTATTTATTTATTTTTGGTGGTACTGGGGTTCCTGGAAACCCTTCTACCTCCGGGCTACACTCCCAGACCTATTTTATATTTTTATTTGGAAACAGGGTCTCTTAAGCCAGCGAGTCTGGCTTCGAACCTGCGCGATCCTCCTGTCTCCGCCTCCCAAGCGCGGGGATTACAAGCGTGCGCCACCACGCCGGGCCAGTCCACTATATTTATGCACATGTCTGTGTTCTGTTCCATGCTGGTGGCTCCTTAGGGCAGTGACTAACTCATCTGTTTCTTAAATTTCCACTACTTTGAACAGTGTCTGGAACTTCAACTCCAGTAAAATGCCAACTAGAATGAATGGCTAGTCTGTCTCTGTCTCTGTCTTTCTCTCTCTCTCTCTCTTTCTTTCTTTCTCTCTCTCTCTCTCTCTCTCTCTCTCTCTCTCTCACACACACACACACACACACACACACACACACACGCACACACAACATCAAGGATCCAACTTGAGGTCAACACAGTGCAGGGGGTTCCTTAACCAACTCCACTAGCCCACAGATCTCACAAGTGCAGCGCCCCATGGACCCGCGGTAGAGAACATCCAGACCAGGAAACAAAGCAGCAACAGATCAAAGTACAGATTTCAGCAAAGCTCAGCTCAGCTACAGAAGCCGCCCTGGCGCAGCGGGTCCTGACTCCATGATTTAAGAATACTAGGGGATTTTGATTCATGGGTACATTTTACATCCTGCTTTCGGCAGATGTGAATGTGCACATGCTACCCCTGGCTACACATCGATTTCCAGACAGAAATAAACTACCCACTGCTTCTTATTCGGGGAGGATCGTGACGCTGCGGTGAATGAGACCATAAATTTCTGTGGGAGATAAAAATTCCACAGTAGGTTCTCATTACCATGTCATTGCATTTTCTTTTCTCATAACAAATATGGTCGATTTTGTTTATGGGGCTGGTAGGAAAGGTAGCCATTGGCTCAGAGAATTTGGCTCATTAAGTTGGAGTAAAACAACTTAATAATAATAATAATCTCAAAGTCCAGCCAGGGCTAGGCTGGGAAAACAATAGAATGATGGGATTTTTCTCATAATAGAGCTGTTTACTTTTTATGGAGTCATTTCATGGCTTAGGGGGATCAGCAATTACCCTGCTTCTGGCAAATTGTTCTTGAATCCCAGAGTCATCAAAACCCTGTCTAAGCCGGGCATGGTGGCATACGCCTCTAATTCCAGTACTTGGGAGGCTGAGACAGGAGGATCACAGGTTCGAGGACAGTCTCAGCAAGCAATGAGACTCTCATCAACCCAGTGAGACCGTTTCAAAAAAAAGAAATAAGATAAGGCCGGGAGGATAGTGCATAGGGAGAATGCCCCCGGGTTCAATCCCCAGTACCATAAAAGAAAAATCTTTCCTAGATACACATCAAAAAAGATAGCAGGGTGAAAGAAGTTTACAGTAAAAAAAAACCATCCAGCTCTCAGGATTCTTGGTGAGAAACTAATGTAACTGTGAATGACAAGATTATAAACTTTAAACTGCTTTACCAGTGTTGTTTTTTCCCAGTACTACACACAAAAAAAGATTATATGAATTATTATTTTATTAATAGTTCTGATTAGAGCCGGGCGTGGTGGCGCATGCTTGTAATCTCAGCATTCGGGAGGCTGAGACCAGAGGATCGCGGTTCGCAGACAGCTTCAGCTACTTAGTGAGGCCATGTGCAACTCAGTAAGACCTGGTTTCAAAATAAAGAATAAAAAATAGGGCAGGGGGTATAGCTCGGAGGTCAAATGCCCCTGGGTTCCATCCCCAAACCTGCAAATAAATAAATAAATAAATAAAAGTTCTGATTAGAAAATGACTGCTGAATCATTTTACTAGATATAAAAGCCTAGGAAAGTTTAATCACAAAGGTTAAATAAGGACAAAAATAATCTTACCACTAAGAGCAATAGCTGTCCACATTTCTATATATTTCTTTCAGTTCTTATTTGCCTACAATTTTTTTTTTTTTTTTTTTTTTGGTGGTACTGGGGGTGAAACCCAGAGGCTTTCTACCTCCGGGCTATACTCCCAGACCCATTTATATTTTATTTTGGAAACAGGGTCTCACTAAGTAGCTGAGGCTGGCTTTGAACCTGTGCGATCCTCCTGTCTCAGCCTCCCCAGAGCGGGGATTACAAGCGTGCGCCACCACGCCTGGCTTGCCTACAACTTTTAGTTGAAACAGTGGGCCTAATATTATTAATATCTCCTTTAATGCAGAACTGGCATTGTGCTAGGGGTGTGATATACATATATGCTAACATTTTCAACACCAAAGAAAGATAATTGATGATAAAATTGTGAAAACTGAGTCCCAGGAAGGTGAGTTAGTAACTTGTCGAGGCCGAAATCTAGATCCACATTTCTCTCACTCCCAGAGCAAAACTTTTTATTGTCATTGATTTATTTACTTATTTTGTGGTACTGGGTTTTAAACCCAGGGGCATTCTACCTCCAAGCTACACCCCAGCCTTATTTTTTATTCTTTATTTTGAAACAGAGTCTCACTGAGTTGCAAAGCGCCTCACTAAGTAGCTGAGGCTGACTGGGAACCTGCGATCCTCCTGTCTCAGCCTCCCGATGCTGGGGTTACAAGCGTGTGCCACCACACCTGACCTACCAATGTTGTTTTAATGACTATCTTCATAGCATGGCTGCAGCACAGATATTATTATTATTTAGTCAGCAGAGTATATATATATATATATATATAATCTATTATATAATTATATAATTAATAGCATAATTATATGTTATTCAATATTTATTTTTAAAAATATACATTCTCCTGCCGGATATATACATATATAGTCTGTTATAATTATTAGGTCCCAGAGAGCCCTAGGTTATTAGTCCCAAAGATGGTATATTGGCCAGATGGCAAAAGGGTTGTGTGCAGCTTGGCACAGTGGGAAAATTAATGAGTTATCTTGATCCTACCCGTTCATGTGGCAAAAAGTTGGTTAACTTGAACCTAGCATAAACAATTAAGAATAATCACACTTTAATACTTTTAAGAGAACTTAATGATTCTCTAAGATTATAAAACGGAACCAAGAGCTGGATAATGAAAGTATTCCTTTGGTTTCTGATGAACTCTGCTCCCTGTGTCACACTGCTCATGGGTTAGAACACTTGAATAATTGATGATGCCTAACCGTTGAATAATTTATGATTCTCCATGCGATAGTTTGCTAACAGCTCATTGGCTGATCCATGAAAATAAAATGGTGTGCAGAGAAGCAAACAGGCTAGGCCCGTGGTGCAGCTCAGCAGCATAGCACTTGCCTTGTTATGTGCAAGGCCCCAAGTTTGATCCTCAGCACCACTAAAAAAAAAAAAAGTTGAGAAGCAAGCAGAATTATTTTCCCCTATATTATGTATAAATCGTCTTCAGGACATTACTACCACTAATGTGGCCCACTTTTGCAGATTCTATCTAATGCCTATATATTACAAAACCTTTCCACACAGGCTTCTGCAACAGAAAGAGTTTTTCATGTCAGAATTGCAAGAGATCGATTTGGGAAATGCCTACAAAAGATGAAGCTAATAGATATCAAGAATGCGCAGCAGAAGTCTTCAGAGCATGGCGCAGGTCTGGCATTTTCATGAATAAGATATTTAAACTGATGAGCACCACTGTATTGGTTATCTATTGCTGTGTGACAAATTCCCCAGCTACTAGAGGTTTAAAATCATTCCTGTGGTAAGGGACCTGAATAGAACTCTACTGGTGCTATGGCTTGGATTTGGGGTGTCTCCCTAAGACTTGTGTGTTGAAGGCTTGGTCCCCAGTACAGCACTGTTCAGAGGGGGGCACTGGGAAGTGATTGGATCATGAAAGCTCTCATCTTGTCAGCAGATCAGTCCTCCAGTGAGTTCACATGTGATGGCACTTATTTGGAGGTGGTGGAAACTGAAGGCTGTGGACCTCGTTGGAAGAAGTAGGTCACTGGGGGCCTGAGGGTTATCTTGTCCCCGACCCCATCTTCCCTCTCTCAGTCTCTGTCTTAGTCTTTCTTCCTGGCTACGGTGAGATGAGCCACTCTGCTCTACCATACCCTTTCATCATGATGTTCAGCTTCACCTCAGTCCCAGAGCCATGATGCAGCCAACCATGGACTGAAACCTCTAAGATGTGAGTCATATTCTTTCCATAGCTGCGAGTCAAGGAAGCCCATCCCACACGTGGGGGGAGGGATCACGCAGAGGCATGGATGCCTGGCAGGGTGCAGCATTCGGCCGAGTTATCATGGGCTTCCTGTGTCATTGGCACTGGAGTTTTATATTTTTTAAATAATTGTTTGGCAGGTATTGGATATTTGTTAATGAAATGTGACCCTGTAAATTTAGGAAATTTCTGCTAATTCAGATACTGTTTAATATTATAAGTTTTAAAATTTACTTGCAGGCACTGAGTCTATGAAGTCCACATACTATTCTTTACAGATGTGATGCATTTCACCTAGCAAATTCTTTCAGTGAATTAAATAGTAAACTATTCCCCACTTTTTCTTCCATTTTTAAAGTTTTTTACTAATGAACTAAAATTCAAATTTACATGGTAGTTATTGTTATGGTTTTGGGGAAACTGTCCCCGAGGACCCCTGTTAGAGTCCCGGACACAATTTCCCTCAAACCACAACAAGATTGACAAGATTGAACTAAATATTATATATATATATATATAATATATTATATATAATTTATATATTTATATATATTTATATTATATATAATTTATATATATAATTTATATATATTTATTTATTTACTTATTTTGTGGTACTGGGTTTTAAACCCAGGGGCATTCTACCTCCAAGCTACACCCCAGCCCTATTTTTTATTCTTTATTTTGAAACAGAGTCTCACTGAGTTGCAAAGCGCCTCACTAAGTAGCTGTATAATATATAAATATATATATATTATACAGCCAGTACAATATATAAATATATATTATACTATATAACATATAAATATATATAATATATTATATAACATATAATATATAAAATATATTATATATTATATATTTATATATAACATATTAAAAATATATAGTTAAATGTAAGGTATATAAGCCAGGCATAGTGGCACATGCTTGTAATCCCAGCATTCGGTAGGCTGAGACCAGAGGATCACGGTTCGCGGACAGCCTCAGCTACTACTTAGTGAGGCCCTATGCAACTTAGTGAGACCCTGTTTCAAAATAAGTAATAAAAAATAGGGCAGGGGGTGTAGCTCGGAGGTAGGATGCCCCTCGTTCCATTCCCAGACCCACAAAAAAATAAATTTAAAAAAATAAATAAAATAAAATGTAAGGTGTACATGTGTTTTTAATTTCTAGGAGTTTATATTAATTACCAGAAGATAGGCTATGATCATAACAACCAGTATCATTTTATTTTTGTCTAAAAAACTTTATTTAATATTTAATTTAATATTTAATATTTAATTTAATATTTATTTAATATTTATTTTTATTTGTACAAGTCTACTGGAAATAGATTCTTTCAGCTTCCATTTATCTGATATTTTCTTCAGGTAAAGTGTATTAGTGGAGACTTCCGGGAAGATGGCGACCGAGAAAAGCGGGGCTTAAAAGTCCCGCTAACAACCAATCTCCATTACCACAAAAAGAGCGCCTTTCATAGCCAGAAAACACCATCACCAGAAAAACAAAAAAAACCACCAGGCTCTAGAGAGAAAGCGGACTGAGAACAGAGCTCAGGGCCACAGAGGAGACACACGAGCCCGAGGACGCGGAAGCAGCGCCATACTGCCGGCGGCAGTGGCAAACTCAACGGACGGCTACAGCAAGCCAGGTGAGCCGCTGCGGAACAGCCAGGCGGGATCTTTCGGCGCAGACAGCATTTAAAGCTCCCAGTGGCTGAGCTCAGCACACGCTGCAGGGATTCAGAGTGGAAATCAAAACCAGAGAAGAAAAAATACGCCAGCCTCATGGCCGAGGGCGTGGCAGAGGCGCCATATTGCCACCCGCGGTGGCAGCAGCAGTGAATTCACCGAGTCCAGTACAGCTACATCTGCGTACTCAAGAACAGTGAGTCAAATTGCGGGCCACAGAGGAGAAATCGCAGTATTGGGCCTCCTGGGACTTGACCCAGTGAGGGAGTGGTGGTGGCAGAGATATCACACCATAGGAGAACGTGCAACCTGGCACCCCCCATAGTTTAAAGCAGCCTCTATCGACTCCCTGGGTCGGAGACTCTGTGATACAACCCAGTAAAGGAGTAGTGGGGTCTGAGATAATACAGACTCGAGATCCAGAGCACCTTAAGTGAAGCCATAGTGACCCAAGGGAAGAACCCAGAGAAGGCACAAACCTCCGAAATCATGGGAAAGAGGAATAACACTGGAGTAATGAATGTGCACAACCCCACAACATCAGAACCCGATAAAACAGAAAATCAGAGATTTCTAGAAGATCAAATCAGGAAAATAACTGTAGAAATAATAGAGGTGCTTCGAAAAGAACTCAGAGAGAGCCAAAAAGAGATAAAGGATGCAATTAATGAAGTAAAGGCCTCAATTCAAAGCACAAACAACCGATTAGACCACATGGAGAACAGAATCTCGCTCTTAGAAGATGAGCAATCCAAAAATGAATGCATAGTTTCTAATCTAGAAAAAAATATCCAACAGCAGGAATCTGACATTGAAGAAATATGGGCCCATCTTAAGAGAGCTAACCTAAGAATAATTGGAATAGAGGAGGGAAAAGAAAGTGATACCAAAGGGATCAACAATCTCTTCAAGGAAGTAATAGCAGAAAATTTTCCAAATATAGAGCAAGAGGTTGATACACAGATCCAGGAAACTTATAGAACTCCCTTTAGACAGGATCGGAGAAGAGGATCCCCACGCCATATAATTGTCAAAATGACCAATGTGGAAGCCAAGCAGAGAATCTTAAAGGCAACAAAAACAAAGGGCCAACTGACATTCAGAGGCAAACCAATTAGAATCACTCCAGACTTCCCAAACCAAGTCATGAGAGCCAGAAGGGCTTGGAGTAACATATTCCAAACTCTGAAAGAAAACAACTTCCAGCCAAAAATTTCCTATCCAGCAAAACTTTCTATCAAATTAGATGGAGAAATAAGAAGCTTCCATGACAAACAGAAACTGAAGGAATTTATGTCTTCAAAACCAGCGCTAGAGAAAATACTCAAAGAGATTAACTACAAAGAAGAAATAGGTAACACTCACCAGAACTAAAGAAACAAGATTTTCCATCCAACAGACAACTAAGATTGGTTATCTGTGGAGATTCATTATTTATGTTAGTCTTTTACCTATCTCTAAGTTGTATTGTTTGCCTTTATTGTTGTTAATTTTTAGGATTTCTAGTTGGAATATTAATATACCTTCAGATATAGCATTTGGAAATATTTTATCCAATACTATTAGTAACTTTTAACTCTGTTTACATTGTCTTTGGATATACAATATTTTCTTTTATTTTTTAGGGAGTTTGTATATTCTTCTGTTGCCTGTGCCATTGAAATCATATCCAAGAAATCACTGCCAATTTCAATGTTGTGAGGTTTTATGACCCAGATTTTCTCCTAAAAGTTTATAGCCTTAAGATTTATATTTAGGTCTTTTATCTATTTTGAGTTAATACTTGTATATGGGATTAGGTAAAGGTCCAATTTTATTCTTTTCCATGTAATTATTATTTTTCAACAATATTTAGTTAAAAGATTATTATTTCCACCACCAAATGTTCGTGGAAACCTTGTCAAAAATAACTTGACAATATAGGGAAGAATTTAGCTCTAGGCTTGTATTTAACTCCAATGGTCTATATATCTGCCTTTAGAACAGTACTACACTGTTTTAATTATTGTAGCTTTATATGGTTTGAAATCAGAAAATATATATCTGCTAGCTTTGTTCTTTTTCAAGATCGTTTTGGGTATCTAGAATTCATATTCCATATTAGGATAGATTTTTTTCTGAAAAATAAATATATAAATATATGATAGTTTCACCTAAAAAAACAGAAAAAAATATGCTATAGTAAGAAAGAAAGCAAAAAGAAATATTGAAATGCTATCTTTAAATCATCAAACACTTGGTATCAGACAAATGAAACTGTTATGTGATATTATCATTCTTAATTTTGGATAAATTGCTATAATACTAGACGTCAACCACTAAGCCAAGCATGGGAAGGAGGGATGGGGAGAGAATGGGGTGGGGATCGGGTGGGGGCTGACTGGGCGATGTGTGCATGTATGTCTACAAAAGTTTGTATCCCACTATGATGTATGAATACAGTGCACCAATAAAATAAAATTAAAAAAATAAAAATAAAAAAATAAAGTGTATTAGCTTAAGCCGGGCGTGGTGGCGCACGCTGGTAATCCCTGCGCTTGGGAGGCTGAGACAGGAGGATTGGATAGGTTTGAAGCCAGCCTCAGCTACTTAGTGAGGATAGGTTTCCAAATAAAATATAAAATATGTCTGGGAGTATAGCCCGGAGGTAGAAAGCCTCTGGGTTCCACCCCCAGTACCACCAAAAGCAATAAATAAATAAATAAATAAATAAATAAATAAATATTTTTTAAAAAGTGTCTTAGCTTGATGGCTTTTTTCTTTCAGTAACTTCTTCCTCTGTTCTTTCTGTTTCTGTGTTTCTTTCTCTACCTTCCTTTCTTCTTTCCTTCCCTCAGTCCCTCCCTTCTTCCCTTCCTTCCTTCTGTCTTTTTCTTTTGTTTTTCTGGTACTGGAGATTGAACCAGAAGAATTCTACCTCTGAGCTATACCCCCCCCCACAACCTTATTTTATTTTTTATTTTGAAATAGAGTCTCCCAAAGTTGCTGAGTATGAGTTGCTCAGGGTGGCCTCAAACCTGCGATCCTCTTATCTCAGCTTCCCAAGTACTAAGATCATAGGTGTGCGCCACCACACCCACCTTTTCTTTCAGGACTTTAAAGATGGTGTCCCGTCTTCTTCTGGCCTGTTTGCTTGCTTTGCTGTGGTATAGGGGAACTGAACCCAGGGGCATTCTGCCTCTGAGCTCTAACCCCAGCCCTTTTTATTTTTGGAAATACCCTTATAGTTGCTAAGGATCTTGCTATGTTGCTGATGCTGGTCTCAACCTGAAATCCTCCTGTCTCAGTCACCTTAGCTGGAGGCTGCGGGTACATACTTTATGGCCACTTTTCCCTTTGAAGGGGCCTCGTTGCCGTGAGTATAGCAACCAGAGCCTAACAGCTTGCTTTGTATGGCCATCTTGAAGCAGAAATCTGATTTTTTCTTTTTTTTGTTCGTGTGTGTGTGTGTGTGTGTGTGTGTGTGTGTGTGTGTTACTGGGGGTAGAACCAGGGGCTTTCTAGCTCTGGGTTATACTCCCAGATCTATTTTATATTTTATTTGGAAACAGGGTCTCACTAAGTTGTTGAGAGCCTCACTAAGTAGCTGAGGCTGGTTTCCAACCTGTGCAATCCTCCTGTCTCAGCCTCCCAAGCGGGGGATTACAAGCGTGTGCCACCACGCCCAGCAGAAATCTGATTTTAAGAGGCGTGATTCTTAACCTTAACTTGTATCATACTTGATTCAAAGCAGTGCCAGGACCCTTTCCTCGGATCCAAACTGGGTGAAGTGGACAGAGGAAGATGTCAGGGAGAGGAATAAAGCCTCATGTGGGCAGACAGAGGAAACTGGGGAAGTACTTGATGGGAATGTTTTCAGAACTGAAATCAGTAATGAAGGGAAAGTGTCATTCTAAGGCAGGGAAAGTGGACAGATATGGGGGCACATACTTCCAGTCCCAGCACTTAGGAAACTAAGACAGGAACCTAAAGCCAGAGTGCAGTAACTCAAGATCTTGTTTGATAACAAAAACAAACAAACAGAAAGAGCATAATAAACCAGGCATGGTGGCACATGCTTGTAATCCCAGCATTTGGGAGGCTGAGACAGGTGGATTGTGGTTCCTGGACAGTCTTCGCTACTACTTAGTGAGGCCCTTTGCAACTCAGTGAGACCCTGTTTCAAAATAAAGAATAAAAAATAGGGCTGCGTATGTAGCGCAGAGGTAGAGAATGCCCCTGGGTTCCATCCCCAGTATAATAATAACAATGAGGCAGGGAAAGTATTGTTCTCAGAAGAAATAAAATAGTGAATTTAATTACATCCCATTATTGACACATCTGAACTTTTAATTTGTCTTAAAGAGGAAAATTATGTAACTGATAGCTGACCCATTCTTAAGACATAGCGTTAGTTGTCACTTATAGATATCAAACTGTACAGGACACATTCAGAAACATTAACTGGAAACTTGAACCCACTCTTTGTGTGTGTATGTATATATACATATACATATACATATACATATACATATACATATACATATACATATAGTACTGGGGATTGAATGTAGGGACATCCTACCTCCAAGCTACACTCTCAGCTCTACTCTATTTTTATTCTGAAAAGGGTCTTTTTTTATGTTCATGAGAGTCTCACTGTTTACTGAGGCTGTCCTTGAACCCGTGACCCTCTCAGCCTCCCAAGTACTGGGATTACAGGTCTGTGCCACCGTGCCTGGCTTGAACTCACTCTTAAACTTTCTGTTAGCTGGGCGTGGTGGCGCACACTTGTAATCTCTGCACTTGGGAGGCTGAGATAGGTGGATCACACAGGTTCAAAGCCAGCCTCAGCTACTTAGTGAGGCTCTCAGCAATTTAGTGAGACCCTGTTTCCAAATAAAACACGAAATAGGTCTGGGAGTATAGCCTGGAGGTAGAAAGTCCCTGGGTTCCACTCCCAGTGCCACTAAATAAATAAATAAATAAATATGAATAAATAAATTGATTTCTGTTGAGAAAATCATCCCCACTTGCTTCTGTTATGCTGTTTTCAGAAGGTTAAATAAATGCTTGGCAGGCGGAGTAGCCATTTGGAGAAAATTTGTTGAGAACACAATGTTAATTAATATAAAATAACAGTCCTACTGGGCAGCATCTAGATGGCGGCTGTAGCCGGGCGTGGTGGTGCAGAAGGACCACCATTCATGGCCAGCCTCAGCTACTTAGTGAGACCTTCTGCAACTCAGTGAGACTCTGTTTCAAGATAAAGAATGAAAAATAGGGCTGGGGATGTAGCTCAGAGGTAGAATGTCCCTGGGTTCCATCCCCAGTACTGCGAAAGAAAGAAAGAAAGAAAGAAAGAAAGAAAGAAAGAAAGAAAGAAAGAAAGAAAGAAAGACAGACGATGGTGGCTGTATTCACTCTTCACTCTTTGGCTTTGAACACCTGACCTATCTGGGCCTTGGATTCCTTATTCTTGGGAAGAGAAATGATAGTTCTTATATCATTAAACTACTATACAGGGTGTGGTAGTACACCCCTGTCATCCTGGTATTTGGGAGGCTGGGACAGGAGGATCAGAGGTCAGCCTCAGCAACTTAGTGAGGCCCTCAGCAACTTAGAGAGACCCTGTTTCAAAAGTACAAAATTAAATAGAGCTGGAGGAGGGGATAGCTCAGAGGTAGAATGCCCTGTGTTCAATCCCTAGTGACACAATAAGTAAATAAGTAAAACAAAAAACAAAAACCACCACAACTGTTTTGATGGTTTTATGTGAATAAAGCACTAGAACAGGAATGGTACATACCAAAAATTCAATAAATATTACTTGTAATTGTTGTTTCTTTATCCATGTGGATTTGTTCTCCTCTAGGAACTGATTATGCTTCTAAGTTTAGCTGGCTGCTATGCAAAATGTGCTCGTTGTGAAAGTGTTGAGTGGGTCAGCTTAAACTTACTGCTACTTCCAGTGAAGCTCCTGTAATAATGGTGGTGGGCCACTCTTGTACCAGAAGACTGGTATCAGTTAGGGTGGGTATTCCATTTTTAAATTGGTTCCCTAACTCTCCCACACAAGTTTTGAAACGATTCTTCTGAAGGGCATGAAAGGAGTTTATTTTCCATGCCTACTCTTGAAATATGCTACAGATGCTATGAAAAATAAGAACAAGAAGTGGGAGGCAAAGTTCTTAGATGAATGTGAGATTTCAGATCTTACTTCACAGAGACATCACCAGAGAATTTTGGTCTTGTGTTCTTATCTTTCAAAATTGTTTCCCAGCTGGGCATGCTGGCGCACGCTTGTAATCCCAGCACTTGGAAAGCTGAGACAGGAGGATCTCACAGGTTCAAAGCCAGCCTCAGCTACTTAGTGAGGCTCCAGCAACTTAGTGAGACCCTGTTTCCAAATAAAGTATAAAACAGGTCTGGGAGTATAGCCTGGAGGTAGTAAAGCCCCTGGGTTCCACCCCGAGTACTAAAAAAAAAAAAAAAAAAAAAAAAAAATCTGTCCAAGGATTTCAGTAATGACATCCTTAATCAGAAAGGTTCCTTGGCTAATGAGAAAAGCAAGTCATTCTGCCAATACTCCAAGGCCCCATTTGCTTTCAAAGGCCAAGAAGGCTTGAAACCAGAAACCCTCATATCCCTTTGGAGTTCCAACTTGGTCATATCAACAATATATTAGTTAGTTTTCTATTGCTATAACAAATACCTAAGGTAAGTCAACTTTAAAAGAGGAAAGGTTTGTTTGGGCTCGTGTTTTCAGGCTGTGGTTGCTGGGCCCTGGTGCTTTGGGCCTGTGGCAGCGCAGTACATCATGGGGGAGTGACTGGTAGAGAAGGCCTGTTTAACTCACAGCAGCCAAGAAACAAAGAAAGACAGAGACAAAAAGAAGCCTGGGTTCCAATAGCCCTAATGGCCTAACTTCCCTACCCACTAAAGGTTCTGTCATCTTCCAAGAGTATTGTGGGCTGGAGACCACGACTTTAACACGTGGGCCTTTAGGGAATGTTCCAGATCCGAACTATAACAAACAGGGAATATGGGAATTCAGGGGATTGGGAAAAAAGACTTGAGGTTGTGTGTGTGTTTGGTGTGTGTGTTCGGTACTGGGGATTGAAGCCAGGGACGTTCTACCTCTGAGCTATACCTAGCACTAACCCTGTACCAGGCCTAAGAGACCAAAATTGGAGTTCCTCATGCTGAAGTTCCACACTACCAAGCTGAAACTAGGTTGTTCTTATGACTTTTAGAGAAATCAGGTGACACGAGAGAGAGAGAGCGAGAGCGAGCGAGCGAGAGAGAGAGAGAGAGAGAGAGAGAGAGAGAGAGAGAGAGAGAGAGAAGGAGACAAATTCTCAAACCAGTCAGTCTTATCTGGAGTGATGTCTCCTCCTCTGCTTTCACCTTTACAAGGAAAGGAACTTTAATATGAGCAGCCTGCCATTCATTTTGTTACTGTTTCCTTTGTCCTTTTCTGCCTATAAAGCCAGGCTCTTCTGCTCATCAGAGCACTCATTCTTCCAGTCCTTAGTACTGAAAAATAAACAAAAACAATCCCTCACACATACACAAAAACAACAACAGTGGAACCCACTCTTTCTTTCTTCTTTCTTTCTTTCTTTCTTTCTTTCTTTCTTTCTTTCTTTCTTTCTTTTTTTTGGTGGTACTGGGGGTGGAACCCAGGGGCTTTCTACCTCCGGGCTATATTCCCAGACGTATTTTATATTTTATTTGGAAACAGGGTCTCACTAAATTGCTGAGAGCCTCACTAAGTAGCTAAGGCTGGCTTCGAACCTGTGTGATCCTCCTGTCTCAGCCTCCCAAGCGCTGGAATTACAAGCATGTGCCACCACGCCCAGCATACTCTTTCTATTTTATGGAATAAGTGTTGCCTAATCAATTAAGATTTTTAGAGCTGGTTATGCCTCATGTGCCAGTCCTGGTCACTCCCAAGGCTGAGTTAGGAGTCTCTCTTTAGCCCACAAGTTCAAGGCCAGCCTGGACAACAAATAGACTCCATCTTAGCACACATCACCACTGGGCATGGTGGCACACACCTGTAATCCCAGTACTTGGGAAGCTGAGATGGGAGGATCACATGTTTAAGGACATCCTCAGTAAGCAGTGAGATTCTCATCAACCTAGCAAGACACTGTTTCAAAAATTAAAAGTCAGGCATGGTGAAGCATGCTTGTAATCCCAGCATATGGGAGGCTGAAATAGGAGGATTGCTGTTCGAGGACAGCCTCAGCTACTTAGTGAGGCCCTTTGCAACTCAGTGAGACCCTGTTTCAAAATAAAGAATAATAATTAGGTCTGGGAGTGTAGCTAGAGGTAGAATGCCCCTGGGTTCCATCCCCAATACTGCTAAATAAATAAATAAATAAATAAATAAATAAATAAGGACGAGGTATAGCTTTGAGATGGAATGCCTTGGAGTTCAAAACCCAGTGCCCCCCTCCCCATGCCCTTGACATCTTTTCTGGGCATTTTTGTTTTGTTTTGTTTTGTTTGTTTTGGTTGTTATTGTTGGTAATGTGTTCTGTTTGTTTGGTTGTTTTTTTTCTGTTACTGGGGATTGAACTCAACATGTTCTACCTCTGAGCTATACCCCCAACCCTTTTTATCTTTATTTATCTATTTACTTGGTGCTGGGAATTGAACCCAGGGGCATTCTATTTTCTTTTTTTCTTTTTCTTTACTTTTTTTTTTTTGTGGTACTGGGGATTGAACCCAGGGGCATACTACCTCTGGGCTACACTCCCAGCCCCATTTTTTATTTCTTATTTTGAACAGGGTCTCACTGAGTTGCAAGGGTATCACTAAGTAGCTGAGGGTGTCTACGAACCACGACCCTTCTGTCTCAGCCTCCCAAATGCTGGGATTACAAGCGTGTGTCATCACCTCTGGCTCGAGGCATTCAACATTCAAGATAGACCCCTAGCCCTGTTTTACTTTTTATTTGGAAATAGGGTCTTGCTAAATAGCTGAGAATCTCACTAAATTCCTGAGGCTGGCCTTGAACCTGTGATCCTCCTGTCTCAGCCTTCCAAGTACTGGGATTACAGGTGTGTGCTGCCACGCCCAGCCTGGACAAACGTTTTTAAAGTGGAAAAGGTTGTGAGAGAAGGTGACCTTCTGATGCAGTTCTTGGTGGTTTCACATGAAGCATAACAGCTGTGCTCTGTGAAATAAGCAACTTTCCCAAACAATGACTCTTATTCATCATTGACATTTGCGTGCAGGTAAAAATCACCCTATGTAGTTAAAAATAGGTTTACCAAATTTGCAGACCACTTGTTTCAGCATATTACCTTATTATGCGATCCAAAAGGTAAAAGATACGGTCTAA
This sequence comes from Muscardinus avellanarius, assembly GCF_963383645.1. Taxonomy (NCBI): domain Eukaryota; kingdom Metazoa; phylum Chordata; class Mammalia; order Rodentia; family Gliridae; genus Muscardinus; species Muscardinus avellanarius. The sequence continues at coordinate 38,879,799 of NC_137795.1, read as the reverse complement.
TGGCTTACCGAGGAGATTATAAGAATTTGCTCTTAGCTTGGAGATTTTCTGATGAGTTACAAAATGGATTTCACTCACAGGGGCAAATCTGTCTCATAATCCTAGATGCATTGTTCAAAAAAAAAAAAAAGAACAGTTACTTTATGCACAATAGTTTTGACATTTTATCAGCATGCAATTAAAAGCCCTTTGTCTAAAGTTCTGGCTCTAAATTCCTGAGCAGATAGAAGCCCGGAACACTGTGTTAATGTATTTCAGAAAGATGAAATTAATTTGACAAGTTATGGAGCTCCTTCCCGGGAGGGAGTGCACAGTGCAGTGCTGCACTCTATTGGGCTGCTGCAGAACCAGACACAGGCATCTTGTTTGCCTGCCAAGAAAGGCTTCCTATGAAATACCTCTATTCACTTCCCTGGGAACAATCTGGCAGCCTATTCAACACGGAGACTCTTCTTAAAACAGAAGGGCCAGAGAAACACAATAAGGTAAGCAATAGAGAAAAAAAGGTGAAAATTAAATTTGTCAGACCTTATTTGGAGCCAGGTGTGGTGGCACATGCTGTGACCCCAGTACTTGGGAGGATGAGACAGGAGGATCACAGGTTTGAGAACAGCCACAGCAACATAGGAAGACTTTAGCAACCTAGCAAGACCCTGTTTCAAAATAAAATAAAGAAGCCGGGCGTGGTGTCACACGTTTATAATCCCCGCGCTTGGGAGGCTGAGTCAGGAGGATCGCACAGGTTCGAAGCCAGCCTCAGCTGGTTTAAGAGACCCTGTTTCCAAATAAAATATAAGAATAGGTCTGGGAGTGTAGCCCAGAGGTAGAAGGCTCCTGGGTTCCATCCCCAGTACCACCAAAAATAATAAATAAATAAATAAATAAATAATAAAATCAGGCTGGAGGGGAGATAGGAGTTGATCCCTAGTACCAAAAAAAAAAAAAACACCTTATTTGGTAGGCACTGTAGACTGAACGTTTGTGCCCACCCCAATTTATATGTGATGATATTTAAATGAGGTCATTTGATCATAAAGCAGGAACCTCCTAAACAGCATTAGTGCTCTTATAAAAAAAAAAAAAAGAAGAAACTATCAGAATTCCCTTTTCCTTGTGAGGATGCAAGAATTTGTCTGCAAACACAAAAGAAAATTCTTACCAGAACTCATTTGGCCAGCACCTCGATCTTGGACCACACAACCTCCAAAACTGTGAGAAAATAATGGTTGTTGTTTGAGCCACCCAGGCTACAGTATTTCTTACAGTAGCCCCTACTGACTACCATGGTGGTGTTAAATGAAGAAGAAATGAAGTGAGAAAAAGGACGAAAAAACCCCAAGCAACATAAATTTCATGTTTTTCACATATTAAACAACTAATCTATATTGTTCAAGTAAGAAAAATCCAAGCAATTATAGGAAAATATCCTAGTGTCCAGATTAGGAAATGGGTATGTGATTCTGCAGTAGCAGGGACATAAGAAGGAAAACACACGAGTTGTGCTTCCCCATTGGCTCACTGGATATCTGGTTTCCCACCAATGGAAAGCAGTTTTACAAGCCAGAGTTTGCTCTTCATTACAATACTTTCAAAATGAAACAAACAACAGTTTTGTTTGATATTAGACTAAAATGATGTCCTTGGAGGCATCACAGAATCAGGGAAAGACGCAAAATAGGAAAAAAAAAACACCTCAAAACAGCACCAATTCATTTAATTTTTTTACTTAAATATATACAGACAACATGATACTTAGATATTGTCATTGATAGACACATGCATGTGTGTTTGGTATTGGGGATTGAACCCAGGGACATTTTACATCTAAGCTGTGTCCCCAACCCTATGTATGTATGTATGATACAGGGGATTTAACCTAGGGACATTCTACCCTAAGCTACAACTCCAGCCCTATTTTTATTTGTTTATTTATTTATTGTATTGGAGACTGAACCCAGGACATTCTACCTCCCAGCCCTATTTTATTCCTTATTTTGAAACAGGGTCTCACTAAATTGCGAAAGGCTTGAAGCATCACTAATTAGTAAGTATACTTTTAGCAATGGCCATGGTGGGGTGGCTGTGGCATGAAGGGAGAAGGTGGAGGGGGTGATGGTGTTGTGGGGGGCCAACTCATGGCCATGGCCTCAGGGTTTTGCGAAGGTCTTAGCCCGCCTCTTGGCCTCTGTCTTCTGGAAAGGGCAGTTCTTTCTGCTGCTCTTCCTGCCTCCATTCTTTCCTAACTAAACTAGGCAGGCTAAATGTTTGTTTTGATTAATCAGTCTATTTAATGAATGTCATTACATGCTATATTTACAGTAGCCTCACTTCTTTAAGGAAGCCTGTTTTCTGAGAGTTACAAAATAAATCACTGTTACATGTGTTTATTAAATTTTCAGGAACTGTATCCTTATATCTGTGGGACCTTCAAATAAAGGTGTTCTTAAAATGTTGTGTTAAATTATTCTGAGAAATTCCCATATTTTTGTAACACATTTAAGGGTCTGTAAAGAAATGCATGTACCCTTAAAGTTATTCTGACTTTTTATAGAAAGACATGAATTTATTGTGATCCCAATGGAAATCCGTTTCCACTTTTGACATGTAGATTTTAATATGTTCTTTCAAAAGAGCACATTCACAATTGTTTTTGTGATGGTTTTTTTTTTTTTTTTTTTTTGCAAAGTTAGGTACATATTCCTCTTCCAAACATTTCTTAGACCGTAAATCTTGGAATGGTTTCTGTGTTCTCTTGCCCTCTGCTGGCTAAATTGAGACTTTCTAAGAACATGTCAATCAACACCGGTGTGGGTACATTCTCCATCCTGCTCAATTTTCCATCCATTTGGCAAACGCCTCCTCAACAACTCTTATGCCAGAGATAAAATCTAGCTTTACCCCCACACACACCACCAATTCTTATCAAGACATCATGACCTGAGGGCTCCAGGTCATATCTGTCCACTCAGACCTCTGAATTTAGCTCCTACATCCTGTGGTTAGCAACTTATTATATACTATGCTATTCCTAATTTGTCTCTCCTACATAATTAAGTTATCATATCAGTGAGTCAACACCAGGCGTATCGTTCTGTCAAGGCTATTAATTGTGTGGTGTTTGTCTTGTTTTCCCAGTTGGACTGTCATCTCTGTAGGCTTATTTACATTCAACCACATCAACTGGATACAAAAGAGACTGGGACATGGAAACTAGGTTCCCTGCACCTCCCCTAGACCTTCATGGGTAAGGAGGGGACCCTCCAGCTTGCTGTACCCGGGGCATTCCCAGGTGTCCACCAGCCCATCATCGGCTGAGACAGGTAAGGCCTGATCTTTCCTGGTGGGGCAAGTGGAGAAAAGAGAACCTCGGCACAGCCCGGGGCCTGGGTTTTCCTATCCTATTGGTGTGAACCCCTGCTGAAGTTGGGTAGAACCCAACTTGTGCCGAAACCAAGACTCCACTTCTCTCTCCTCTCTCCTATGAAATCCTCACAAGTCTGGTGTTTCGGGGTATGCTCTGAAGCAACTGGTTCTCTTGGAGTTCTACTTCCCCATTCCCATCTAAATTGAAGTCTGTGCAGTTGGCTCTTCTTGTCCGCCAAATATTAAAAAAAAACCCACTGAACATGTACAGACTTTTTTTCTTGTCATTATTCCCTGAACAATATGGTCTAACAACTATTTACATAGCACTTATGCTGTATTAGATATTATACATAATATAGAAGTTATTTAAAATATATGGGGGGTTAGGGTTAGGTAGATTATATGCAAATATTAAGGCATTTTATTTTATTGGCAGTACTGGGGTTGGAACCCAGGGGCACTCTACCTCCTAGCTATGTCCCAGCCTATTTTATATTCTTTATTTTGAAACAGGGTCTCATTGAGTTGCAAAGGGCCTCACTAAGTAGCTGAGGCTGTCCACGAACCCGGATCCTCATGTCTCAGCCTCCCAAGTACAGGGATTACCAGCATGCGCCACCACACCCGGCTACATTAAGACATTTTATAGAAGGGATTTGAGCATTCAACGACTTTAGACTACTCCAGCGTCCTGGTACTAATTCCCAGTGATGGATGATGGTATTGTTCTGTCTCCTATTTATGCTACATGCTAGGTTTTATTTTTAACTTTTGTTTTTGTTTTTGGCTTTCAGTGTTGATTTATTCTTTTTTTTTTTTTTTTTTTGGTGGTACTGGGGGTGGAACCCCCAGATCCATTTTATATTTTATTTGGAAACAGGGTCTCACTAAGTAGCTGAGAGCCTCACTAAGTAGCTGAGGCTGGCTTTGAACCTGTGCGATCCTCCTGTCTCAGCCACCCAAGCGCAGGGATTACAAGCGTGTACCACCACACCCGGCTATTTTTTTTTAAGGAGGATGTGTGGACAGACTTCAATTTGAGAGGCTGGCAGTATTATCCTATGGGACAATGGCAGAAATTATCCTAATTTTTTATTCTCTCAGTGGGGTAGAAAAAAAGTAATGGGCAGAATGAGATGGGGAAGGAGAGAGGAGAAGGGATGGAGAGCTGCCTGGGGAGCAGGAGACAAAGGACCAGGCAGGGTGACTGCCTCGTGTCACTAAGGCACCAGTTGAGCTTTGTGACAATAAATGTAAAGTAGGACCAGTCAGCATGATGTTAGGCTTTTCTCTAGCCATGTTCAGCTGTGTCCTGTTGTGGTTTTGCTAAATGAGTACAAAGCAATGTGCAAAACAGATAGAAGGAAACTGTTAAAGCAGTCCTGTGAAACGCAGGCCCAGGAAGACTGTTCCTGGATTAGATGACGCAGCGTCATAGAGCTGCCAGTTCTCCCCAACTTAACACATACTCGTATTATGATTGCATCAAAAGTAGCCATTTATTTTCATCTAGACAGAAAAAAAAATTTTTATTCTAAAGTACATAAGAGGCCGGGCCTGGTTGCATATGCTTGTAATCCTAGTACTTGGGAGGCTGAAACAGGTTTGCTGCCAGCCTCAGCTACTTAGTGAGGTCCTCACAACTTAGTGAGACCCTGTTTCAAAATAAAGAATAAAAAACCAGTGCTAGGGGTATAGCTCGGAGGTAGAATGCCCCTGAGTTGCATCTCCAGTACCATAAATAAATAAACAAACAAACAAACAAACAAACAAATAAATAAAACATAGGAGCCAGGCATGGTAGTGCATGCCTGTAATCCCAGTACTTGGGAGGCCGAGACAAAGATCACAGGTTCAAGGCTAGCCTTATTTATTTATTTATTCACGGTACTAGGGATGGAACCCAGGAGCATTCTATCTTCAAGCTACACCCCAGCCCTATTTTTTATTCTTTATTTTGAAACAGGATCTCACTGAGTTGCAGAGGGCCTCACTAAGTAGCTGAGGCTGTCTGCTAACTGCGATCCTCCTGTCTCAGCCTCCCGAATGCTGGGATTACAAGCTTGCGCCACCACGCCTGGCTCATCCTTAGTAATTTAGCTAGACCTTGTTTCAAAATAAAAATAAAATAGGACTGGGAGTGTAGTACAGAGGTAGAATGTCCCTGGGTTCAATCACCACTACCAAATAAATAAGTAAAGAAGGGAAGAAGAAAAGTGCATAAGAAAAATGAATACAAACCAGGTGTGGTAGTACATGCCTGTAATCCCAGTACTTGGGAAACTGAGACAGTAGGATCACAGGATCAAGGCCAGCCTCAGCAATTTAGCGAGGTCCTCAGCAACTTAGTGAGACCCTGTTTCAAAATAAAATAGAGTTGGGGGTAGGATGTCCTTGGGTTCAATGCCTAGTGCCAAACAAATAAATATCAGATTGAGGGATTACATACCTTATTGTTGTTGTTGTTGTTGTTGTTGTTGTTGTTGTTGTTGTTGTTGTTTGCAGTACCAGGAATGGAAACCAGGGGCATTCTATCTCTGAGCTACACCCCCCAGCCCTATTTTTTTATTCTTTATTTTGAAGCAGAGTCTCACTGAGTTGCAACGGGCCTCACACCTCTTCTTTTCTATCTTGCACTTGTCTATCTCCCCAGTAAAGTCTGCTGGACCATGGGATGTGCTGGAATTTGGACTACTTACTCCAATGATGTTTAATGTCTGTTGTTTATCTTTTTCTACTACTTAGTTCCCATGGCAGGGATCTTTGTCTGTTTTTCTTCATTGATATATCCATACAGCCTGCATGACATCTGGCATGTAGTAGTTGCTCAATAAGTGTTTGTTGGGTGAATGAAACTCCTGTGGGCAAGGAAGCCATTCTTTGTATATACTTATTTGAATGCCTGAATCTAGCATGAGGCTCTCACAGACGGCCTGAAATCTATTTCTATCTACACCCAGATGTTTTTAGCAAAACCACAATGGCATTTCTGTCCTTACTAACATCCATTTACATCCAGTAGCCTTGGACCGTGCTGCTCTAACTTTATCTGCATCTAGCAGCCCCTAGCAAGCCAAGACATACGCTGGGCTCCTATTGCACTAGAAGTGGCTGAAACTGCCAAAGATTACTTTCCTCTCTCTTTAGTGTACTTCCTTCTGGGTTGCTTTGTGGGCTGTGCACAGGTATTTCTCCATTCCTTTTCTGTTCTTAGTTGACTTCCAAGAACAAGAAGTGAAATTTTACATGCATGGAGAAATCAATCTCTCTTTTATTTTTTAATTTTATTTTATTTTTGGTGGTACTGGGGATGGAACCCAGAGGCTTTCTACCTCCGGGCTATACTCCCAGACCTATTTTATATTTTATTTGGAAACAGGGTCTCACTAAGTTGCTGAGAGCCTCACTAAGTAGCTGAGGTTGGCTTCGAACCCGTGCGATCCTCCTGTCTCAGCCTCCTAAGCACGGGGGTTACAAGGGTGCGCCACCACGCCCAGCTTCAATCTCTCCTTTAAAATGTCTATATATAGATGAAGAAATTTCTTTTGGTAGGGCTGGTTTAATAATAATCCATGGAAATTGTGTATCACTAAGAATAGCATTCCCCCATCCCATTGACCTCTCTGTTTTTCATTTTCTTCATTAAACACATGAAAAGGTTTCAGTTTAGAGTCTACTTTTTAAAAAGTTTTGCTCTGCTGGGTGTGGTGGCGCACACTTGTAATCTCAGTACTTGAGAGGCTGACATAGGAGGATTGCAGATTCGTGGCCAGCCTCAGACACTTAGTGAGGTCCTCTAAAATTCAGTGAGGCCCTATTTCAAAATAAAGAATAAAGCTGGGCATGGTGGCACACGCTTGTAATCCCAGCACTTGGGAAGCTGAGACAGGAGGATCACACTTCGCAGACAGCATCAGCTACTTAGTGAGGACCTTTGCAACTCAGTGAGATCCTGTTTCAAAATAAACAATAAAAAATAAGGCTGGGGATGTATCTCGAAGGCAGAATGCCTCTGGGTTCCAACCCCAATATCACAAAAATGAAATGAAATGAAATGAAATGAAGAATAAAGCCAGGCGTGGTGGTGCACACTTGTAATCCCCGCACTTAAGAGGCTGAGACAGGTGGATTGCACAGGTTCGAAGCCAGCCTCAACTACTTAGTGAGGCCGGGCGTGATGGCGCACGCTTGTAATCCCCGTGCTTGGGAGGCAGAGACAGGAGGATCGCGCAGGTTCGAAGCCAGCCGCGTGCGCTGGCTTAGGAGACCCTGTTTCCAAATAAAAAAGGTCTGGGAGTGTAGCCTGGAGGTAGAAGGGCTTCCAGGAACCCCAGTACCACCAAAAAAAAAAAAAAAAAAAAAACTTAGTGAGACCCTGTTTCCAAATAAAAATATAAAATAGGTCTGGGAGTATAGCCCAGAAGTAGAAAGCCTCTGGGTTCTACCCCCAGTACTACAAAATAAATAAATAAATAAATAAAAATAAAAGAGCCTGTACCTGTATGGTGGCACATGCTTGTGATCCCAGTACTTGGGAGGCTGAGATAGGAGGATTGCAGGTTTGCAGCCAGCCTCAGCTACTTAGTGAGGCAGCTACTTAGTGAGGCAGCATAGTGTTGGTCAATGAGAACAATCTGGAGATCAGGGACTGGGACCACAGAGGGTCCTCTGAGCCAGAGAGCAGCCTTCATTCTCTGCGCGAGCTGGAGGGAGGAAAGGCTCCGCCAGGCCACAGCCACTGCTCTGATCTGTGTGGCTAAAGATGTTACAACCAAATGGTGTAGCCCCCCTATGATAGGGTGGCTCTTGTTTGCATCTCGTTGGGTGGGAAATTCCCACTGGCTGGGAGTTGTGTGATCTCAGAGATTGGTGCCCAAGAGGGAAGGGAGTGGCCCAGGTGGTGGTTGCTTCTCTCTGAACCACTGAGCCCTGCCCACATCCTGTACTTGCAAGGGCTTTGTGGTCAGGGTTGTAAGAGGAGCTGTGGAGACAGAGGAGACACTGGTGACCACTCAGTCCTCAGACCTGAGACTTCTAACCACTACACATTTCACAAGTGGTAAAACAGGAAGTGGGGCTTAGGAGGGAGCACAGGACTGGGAGGAGTGTGATCAAGACTTTGGAAGGGAAGTTTTTTTGTTGTTGTGTTTTTGTTTTTGTTTTTGGTGGTACTGGGGGCGGAACCCAGGGGCTTTTCTACCTCCGGGCTATATTCCCCAGACCTATTATATACTGTATTTGGAAACAGGGTCTCACTAAGTTGCTGAGAGCCTCACTAAGTAGCTGAGGCTGGCTTCGAACCTGTGCGATCCTCCTGTCTCAGCCTCCCAAGCACTGGGATTACAAGCGTGCGCCACCATGCCTGGCTTTTAAGTATAAATATTTATACCAGTATAGGTTCCCTGGTTTGGGGAGCTGCTGGAAAATATTTCCAATGTTTCTTCTTTCCTCTTCCTCCTTTTCTTTTCTTTTCTTTTCTTTTTTCTTTTCTTTTTTCTTTTCTTTTCTTTTCTTTTTTTTTTTTTTTTTTTTTTTGTGGTGATGGTACTGAGGATTGAACCCAAGGCCATTCTACCACTGACCTATACCCCAGCATTATTTTATTTTATTTTGACATGGGGTCTCACTAAGTTGCTGAAGCTGCCCACAAACCTGTGATCCTCCTATCTTAGCCACTCAAATACTGGGATGACATGCATGCACCACTGCACCTGGCATGTTGCTTTTTTCCTGGCAGTGTTAAACAGCTCTGTAACTCATGATGAACTCATGATGTCTGCAGTCTATCACAGAGCTGTGCAGCCTCAAAACCAGAACAAACCATTCATTTCACAGTCTGACAGTAGAGCAAGGGTCAATCAGTTACCCAGGTGGTTATTTATTATAGAGAGTCTATAACAGAAGAGATGGCAAGCCTATTTTACAACTCTAGCAGTGCCTTGGACAGCACGGATAAGATTAGGGAATTAATAAAGGACCTTATCTCCATCTGTCTTCTAGAAAACACACTTCATTTTCCCCTTGGCTTCATATACTTCAATTTCTACTTTGCACAAGTCTTTTATTTGCTTTCTCTTCCCTCTTATTTAACTCTTTTAAAAGAAGAACCAGAGCAGTAGGGCACTTGTTTATGCTCAGGGCATTCCCCGATTCAGGGTGGAAACAGATGTCTTCAAGGGCTCCAAAGACTGAGATCTGGAGGCTGTCTAAAGAAGGAAAATAACTGTCAAGGGGTGAAGGGTTCTTCCCTCAACTCAGGAACTCAGGATCAGTGGGGTGCTTAACTTCCATAGCAGAAAGAAATTTCAGGATACACCAGTCAGAGACAAAGTCAGAGGTTTATTTAGGGAAAGTGGGGGTGTACCAGTATTGGGAATGGCTTAGGAAGATTTGAGAAAGCTCTGATTATTAATAGATATATTTAAAAAATAATTGTGTCAAAATGGCAGACCTGGGGAAAGGAAGACTTGGTCTTGGTTTAGGTCAGGAAGCAAACAGCTATTGAAACATAGATTGACTTAGCTAAAAGTAATCAGCAAGTCAATAGGAGAGGGGAACAAGGACTTTCTCTGTCTAAAGACAGAGCTACATAATAATTAGATAATATAGCTAGGATGGGAGGAGGGGGTTGACCTGACCTTTGATCATGACCTTCCTGAAAAGAGACCTAGGTGGAAAGGACACCTGGGCTCCACCTTGGCAGGGAAATAAGGGGAGGAACCTTACAGGGTTTTTACTATGTCAGAATTACGTGAACAAAATGGAGGACATGTGTATAAAAAAGCCGGGTCTACATGTTGTATCTTTGGTGAATTCGTTCGAATTGCTCCCCCCCCCCATGCCATTTCTGAATGGCCTGGCGCTTTAACTGTCTTCTGTACTTCTTTCTTTTTAATAAACTTCTTTAAATCTTCAGCAAGAGTCCGGGTTAATGTGTATTTACCCTTAGCTCAGGACAAGAACCCGCAGTTTTTCTGTTTTGGGTTGTTTTGGGTTTTGTTGTGGTTTGGGGGAAATTGTGTCTGGAACCCTAACAGGGGTGTCGGGGACAGTTTCCCCAAAACCATATCATCACAAACCATAACAGGGGGGTTTCATATTAAAGGGAGAATGCAGGACATCTCAAGAGGGAGAGAGCGCTTGGGGTCTTTTCAGTACTTCTTTTTATAGGGTGTGACAGTTACATTTTCTCCATGGTTCATTGGTCTGTTTCCTTAGTTCAATATAGTAATAATGAGTCAGAAAACTCAGTTGTAAAACTAAAGTAGAATTTATTAGAGTGATAGAAAAGCATCTTACACAGGAGGGTGAGACAGTGTTCTCCTGTCTCCTAAACCCTGAGTCTTTATACATGGATTTGGATATGAGAGTGCTGGTCTGTCACCCTAGGTTGCAACTGAGAATAATATGGCATCAGAATATATCTTTATCAACTCTTTGAACAGTCACAAGTGTACCACTATTAGGAATGGCCTAGGAAGATTAAAAAAAAAAAGAAGCTCTGGCTATTAATATATATATATTGTTAAGTTGGGTCCTGCACTCATGTGACTTTGTGTCACATGACCTCTGCAGGTCAAGGGAGGGGCTGAAACCCCCGCGAGAATTGGGCATTCCCGTGAGTAAACCCCCATCTCGCGAGATGCATGCCTTTAAAAGGAGAGCCCGCGTCCTCTAGCTTCGGACAGGCGCGCGGGCCCCACGGTGCCTCGCCCTGATCCCCGGGAGAGCCGTGCCATTAAAACTTTACATGCCACGTGTACCGGACCTCTCTCGTGTTTTTCACACTCTGCCGTACTCACTTATTTTTATTTTACTCGCATTTAATTTTTTATTTTACTTATCATTTGGTGCCGAACCGGGAGAACTCTTGGGTCCCTCCCCATTTTTTTTCCTTTTTTTTTTTTTTTCTGTTTTCTCGTTTTATTTTTACTCTCTTTTTGAGCCCCGGACTCTCCGACCCGCCAGCAGCTCGACTGTGAGGTCCCACACCAGCGCTCCGCTTGCAGGCGTTGCTCCCACCACTGCCGCTGCTGCTGCCCCGTGCCTGCCCGGACCGTAAGCCATCTTTCCAGCCCCGAGCTCTGCTGAGAGCTCAAGGCCGTCTTTCCGGCCCCGCGCTCTCCGGGAGAGCTGGCGGCCTTCTTCCCGCCCCGGGCTCTGCTGAGAGCTCGCGGCCATCTTTCCAGCCATGAGCTCTGCTGAGAGCTCGCGGCCATCTTTCCAGCCACGAGCTCTGCTGAGAGCTCACGGCCATCTTTTCGGCCCCAAGCTCTGCTGAGAGCCGGTGGCCATCTTTTCCCGCCCATGTGCTCTCTTCCGGAGCGCCGGCGGCCATCTTCCGCGGCCACCACCGCCGGGGCGTGCAGGCTCCACCGGCCGCCAGGCTGCTAGTTCCACCCGCCCGGAGCCAGGCTCCTTGGGTGATGCTGGCACCTGTTCTACTTGCTGACCTCCTGCACGGGCCAGGACCTCTGCCTACTGCTTGGACCTCCTAAAACCGCCGTTCCCGCCTGCCCACGCCGCCCGCCGCTGGAATGGGACCGCGCCGCCCGCAGACTGCGCCACGCCGTGTACCTATGTTTTCTCCGCGCCTGACATTGCTTAGACCCGCCTGCCGGGGCCGCCTGCCTCCTCCATCTAGGTGGCCGCCACTCTGCTAAACAGCCCCCAGCCCGCCAAGTCCAGCCCGCGCTCCAGCTGGTTCCTCCACTCGGACTCGTGCCCTGGCGCCCTTCACCCTGTGCCTGCCCACCCCTGCTGCCTGGGCCTGGCCATTCCGGTAAGCAGCCACATGGAATTACTGGGGGGGGGGGGGTTGCCAGCTTTGGCCCGCCATCTTGGACACGTGGAATCACTGGGGGGCCACCATCTTGGCCCCACCATCTTTAACCCCTCCCACCTCATGGCCTCACTGGAGGCCTCGCCATCCTTAACCCCTCCCACCTCATGGCCTCACTGGAGGCCCCCATCCTTAACCCCTCCCACCTCATGGCCTCACTGGAGGCCTCGCCATCCTTAACCCCTCCCACCTCATGGCCTCACTGGAGGCCCCCATCCTTAACCCCTCCCACCTCATGGCCTCACTGGAGGCCTCACCATCCTTAACCCCTCCCACCTCATGGCCTCACTGGAGGCCTCGCCATCCTTAACCCCTCCCACCTCATGGCCTCACTGGAGGCCTCGCCATCCTTAACCCCTCCCACCTCATGGCCTCACTGGAGGCCTCGCCATCCTTAACCCCTCCCACCTCATGGCCTCACTGGAGGCCTCGCCATCCTTAACCCCTCCCACCTCATGGCCTCACTGGAGGCCTCGCCATCTTTAACCCCTCCCACCTCATGGCCTCACTGGAGGCCTCACAATCTTTAATCCCTCCCACTTTCCACTCCTAACCAATCCTAGGAGTCAGCGGCCATCTTTCCGGCCCGAGCCAGGCAGCTTGGCACTTGCTCTGCCTGCCAACTGCCTGCGCGGGCCAGGACCTCTGCCTGCCGCTTGGACCTCCTAAAGCACCGTTCCAGCTTGGTTCTCCGGTCACCGCCGGGACCTCTGGCCGGTTTGCCCCACCCGCCCCGAGCCAGGCTCACTGGCGGTGCTCCTCGGGGCCCAGCCTCAGCGTCTGGCACGTGCCTGGAAGCCATTTTGTCTCCACGCCGCGGGCCCGGCAAGCCACGCCGCCTGCGCGCCCCCACTGATCCCACCAGCCGCCAGTGCCGTTCACACCAGCCACCGGCATCCGCGCGCCCTGGCTCCACCGCGCCCCCAGCAGCTTCTCAGCGCTTCTGTCACAGCCAGCGCTGGCCGACAACACTATACTCCGGTAAACTGCCTCCTTCCCTTGGTTAGCGGGTTCCGGACTTGGGTCTTCCGGTCCACTGGGACCTAAAAATCCAAGCGCTTGGTGACCCATTGTCCCCCGGTCCACTGGGACCACGCTGCGGATGACCAGGTCATCCTCCGGTTTTGAGAAGGAATGAAGACGTTCTTCCCTATCTCTTAACCTCTGTTTCCGAATGATTCAGCAGGGAAATCGGGGACGCCCATTTCCTGTTCTTCGTTTCCGCCCGCAAACCAATTATGGGGAGTCGAACCTTTATACTAGCAGATGCCCTCAGAGCCTGTCTGCCTTGATACGAGTTGGGAAATAGGTTGCGGTGGCCCAGGAACAGTTAGGAACTTTTCTAAGTGGTCTGGTATCCCTCCAAATGCTCTCCCCCATCAGCTTCCATTTATTTTCCCACCAGCTGCCATTTTGTGATGGCGCGTAGTCGCTGCCTGGTGATGTCACAGTCGCCATCTTGGCCCGCGCCAGACTGCAATTTTGCTGGGCGGCCCGCGTGGGCGCGCCCTAGGTGCTGTGGGAAACGCCGGGGCTGGGGCGACACCCTCTGCCCGTGGGGAGTCTGCGTTGCCATTCTTGCCAGACACCAGCCCCGGGACGCGTTCTTTGTGAGTATAGGTCCGTCACAGCTGACAGAACCTTAACATAGCATCTAAGTTTTAATTCCAGAGAGAAACAGGCGGAAATGGAGCATACACTCCGACTTTGCCAAAAAGCAGATCCCTGGTAGCTGCCCTTTGGCTGGCGGTGGCGGCTCAGCCCCCTGGAGCGCCACCTACGTGTGGAGGACTGCAACAACAACTACCTCCAGGAGCCTGCCTCAAGTGGGGCAAAGCCACGCCTACCAATCAGACTGCTCGGCGTGTGGCCAGGAGGGCCACTGGAACAGTGCCCTTGGAAAAGGGTGAGCCCCAGGTGCCTCAACACAGGGGGAGCACCTTTCCAGACCAGGCCCCGCCGCTGGCCCTACTCAGCCTGGCTGAAGACTGATGGCTCCTGGATCCCTCAACCTCCATCCTCTTTGCCAGCTCAGGGTAGCTCTCCAGGTACTGAGTAAGCCAGTCTCCTTTTTGGTCGCCTGCTCAATCTCATGATTTGTTTTTTTCTTTAATAGCCCTTGCCTGTTCAAGCCTCCTCAAGCGCACATCACTAAGCTGTCCAGGGTAACCTCCAATTCGCACTGCAGCTATGCACCCACCTGCACCCCCTTCTGGGGGACTGGACTCCCGACTCCTCCCGGCCTGGGGCCCCTGACGACGCCCCTTGACAGCAGGAAGAAGCTAGAGGGTCCAATCGTCATCCATTATCCCTACCATCAAAAGGCCGGAATGTTAAGTTGGGTCCTGCACTCATGTGACTTTGTGTGTCACATGACCTCTGCAGGGCAAGGGAGGGGCTGAAACCCCCGCGAGAATTGGGCATTCCCGTGAGTAAACCCCCATCTCGCGAGATGCATGCCTTTAAAAGGAGAGCCCGCGTCCTCTAGCTTCGGACAGGCGCGCGGGCCCCACGGTGCCTCGCCCTGATCCCCGGGAGAGCCGTGCCATTAAAACTTTACATGCCACGTGTACCGGACCTCTCTCGTGTTTTTCACACTCTGCCGTACTCACTTATTTTTATTTTACTCGCATTTAATTTTTTATTTTACTTATCATTTATATATATATATATATATATATATATATATATATATATATATATATTCAAAAATTGGGTTAAGAAAACAGAGCACAGAGTTGTAAAAGGGAAGGGTGGCTAGAGCTGCCAGGCAGCCAACTAGCTATTATAATCCAAATTACCCTTGGTAAAAGTAACTAACAAATGGATAAGAGGGGTTCTGTCCTAGGACCTTCCACATTCTAAAGACAGGTTTGCATAAGGGATGAGATGGGAGGAGGGGATTGACTTTCCTGAAAGGAGAATAGATATGACATGGCCTTTCACCTTGTGAAGCATTCTGGTTTAAACAAAGAAACCTAAGACCAACAGGCCGGAAATTAAGGGGCAGACTTTACCTATGTCATAGAATTACGTAGGAGAGCAAGATGGAGGACTTTATGTCTTTAAAAGCTGTTGTGTATTTTGTATTCTGGTGACTTCATTTCAGGTCACCCACCTATATTATTCTGTAATAACATAGAGCTGTACCCGTATTCTTTATTTCTATCTTTGTACTAATAAACTCATTTGAATCTTCATTAAGAGCCGGGCATTGTGGCACACTCTTGTAATCCCAGCACTTGGTAGGCTGAGACAGGAGGATGGCGCTGGTTCGAAGCCAGCCTCAGCTACTTAGTGAGGCTCTCAGCAACTTAGTGAAACCCTGTTTCCAAATAAAATATAAAATAGGCCTGGGAGTGTAGCCCAGAGGTAGAAAGCCCCTGGATTTCATTCCCAGAAGCACCAAAATAAAAAAAAAAATCTTCATCAAGAGTCCAGACTGTCTGTGTACCAGTATTGGGAATGGCCTAGGAAGATTTGAGAAAGCTATGATTATTAATATATTTCAAAAATTGGGTGAGGGGCAAATCTGTGCAAGGACTTGGTTTCTGCCTAAAAGCAGGCAACTATTCCAATGTAAATTAACCTAGTTAAAAGTAATTAACAAGTCAATAGGAGAGGAGAACTAGGCCTTTCTCTGTCTAAAGACAGTTCTACATGATTAGATAAACTAGCTAAGATGGTAGGAGGGGTCGACCTTCATGAAAGGAGACACCTTGCCACACCTTGCTGGGGGAGGTACCTTACAGGGACGTTTACTACATCAGAATTGCATAAACAAGATGGAGGTCATGGGTATAAAGAGTCCAGTCCATGTGCTATATCTTGGGAGTGGTGAATTGGCACGGACCACCCTCCCCCCATGCCAGAATGGCATGGGGCTATAACTAGTTTCTTTCTTTCTATTTTCTGTATTTCTATCTTTTTAATAAACTTCTTTAAATCTTCAGCAACTGTCCAGGTTATGTATATTTATCCTTAGCTCAGGACAAGAACCCACGGTTTTTTTTTTTCTTCTGTTTTTAGTTGTTTTGGGTTTTGTTGTGGTTTGAGGGAAAGTATGTCCGGGACCCTAAAAGGGGTCCCCGGAAACAGTTTCCCCACAACCATATTCTCTCAAATCACAACAGTCTGGGTGTAGTAGCACATGCCTATAATCCCAGCATTCGGGGTAGCTGAGATCGGAGGATCACAGTTCAGGGACAGCTTCAGCTACTTAGTGAAACCCTTCGCAACTTAGTGAGACCCTGTTTCAAAGTGAAGAATAAAAAGTAGGGCAGGGGATATAGCTCTGAGGTCAAATGCCTCTGAGTTCCATCCCCAGACCTGCAAAAAAAATAGTCCAGACTACTCCATATTTATCTTTAGTCTGGACAAGGACCTGTGGTATTATGGGAATTGTCTCTGGGAGCCTAACAGAGGTCACCGGGGACAGTTTCCCCAAATGGTAACAGTCACCCCAAAACCATAACAACAAGGTCTTTTCCTGAGTCCTAACTGACTGAGACTCGAACGAGGTGATACATGGTGTTTTTTCAATACCCCTATGAATCCTGATGTCTCTAATGGGTCATAGGGGACTCTGAGAGGGGTGGCTAGAGATGCATGGCAGGGATGCTGTAACACTTTTTTCTGAATCTTCAGGTTCCTGACATTTTATTGGTGGGTGTTGAGTGATGCCTGGGCTTGACCAAGGGTCAGAATTGGCAAAGGGGAGGAATCCTTTGTTTTCTAAGCATCCCACGGATTTCAGCTGTGAAGACAGGCAAGAATGATAAAAAAAAAAAAAAAAAAAAAAAGTGTAGGCATATTTAGGGAAGTAAAAGATAGGCCTTTGCCTTAGAAAAGGACGAGCCAGGTAGGCCATTACAATTAATTAAAAGTATGGCCTAATAAGAGCTTTGGCCTAAAAAGGAGCAGACTTTTACCTATAAGGTAAAGTTAAGGATTGTGAAGTTTCTAGACTTTAAAACTATATGTTCCCTTTTTGGTGTTGTTGTTCGTCTCTTCTCCAGGTAGTATTTTATTTCTCCAATCCTACCCCATAACCAGCTAGTGCAGTGAGCAGGGGACTGGAGCTGAAAGTGGGTCAGGAGATCAGAGTGCGCAGAGGAGGCCCTGGAACGCTCTCTGGGAGGCTGCAGCCAGGATTCAGCGCCACTCCAGCCCGGCCAGAGTGACTCAGCACTTCCTGTTATTGTGAAGGCCAAACCCAGGAGGCCCTAGTAAGGCTGAGTGCTGTTAAAACTGGACTAGTCCCCTTTTGGCTGCTGTTTCATTCTAGGTCTGGCTAATAAATGATTGTTCCAGAAGCGATGTGTGTAATTTATCCCACTATTTTTATTTTTAACTGTACTGAGGTTTGAAGCCAGTGGCATTCTACCTCTGAGGTAGACCCCTTCCCCTGGGCCCTATTTGAGTTTTATTTTGAAATGGTCTTACTGAGGCTACCATCAAACCTGAATTTCTCCTGTCTCAGCCTCCCAAGTACTAGGATTACAGGTATGTGCCAACAGCTGGCACTAGTTGGAGTTTGGCCTGGCGCCAGCTGCTTTATCTAATAACACTGTCCCATAATAATTAGTGCTTATTGGTAATCGCTAGATTCCAATGAAATCGTCGTTTCTTTTTCAGGGTTCTTGTTTATGAAGTACAAAGAATGGCACTCACAGACAGCAGAAAGGTGAGTAGGGGGTTTATTGTATAGAGAACAGAAAAGGGGGGAAAGTGGCAGAATACCCTTGGTGCAAGCCACATGACGTCAATTGTCAATTGCAAACTGTTTCCTTCCAAAGTCCATGCAACCTGCCAGACAAGAAGTGCAGGTCACCCCTACGGGCCTTGGGTGGACTTGCTGTCCAGAGGATGCCTTCCGGCTGAGTTGCGCAGGCTGTCAATTACACACCACGTTCTCTCAAAGCCAATGTGATTTGTGAGACAGAGGAAAGCTCCCAAAAGGGAGGGGTTCCTGAGTGGGTCTGGGGATGGAACCCAGGGGCATTCTACCTCCAAGCTACAGCCCCTGCCCTATATTTTATTCTTTATTTTGAAACCAGGTCTCACTGAGTTGCAGAGGGCCTCACTAAGTAGCTGAGGCTGGCTGCGTGCGAACCACAATCCTCCTGTCTCAGCCTCCCGAATGCTGGGATTACAAGCGTGCACCACCAGTGCCCAGCCTGGGGTTTATATACTTCTCATTCTTCTTTTCCAGTTGGAGTTTCAAAGGCAATTTCCTGGGATTTGCATGATATATTTGCACAGTGTCGTTCTTTGAGTCTCCTTTTCTTGGTTTGGGTTGCAAAAGCTATTTCCTGGACTCTCCTAAGATTTCTTATCAGCAGGAACAACTGTAGTTTTGTGAAGCTCTGGTCACTTTCAGGAGGCTTTTGCTCTCACTATCACTTTTCCGGAGTTTTGGAAGTTAGTTATCATCTGTTGCCTCTCAGGAAATGGATTTTTTTTTTCTACCGTGGCCCTCTGTACCTATCTGCTGACTTCTTTGTACTTCCTTACCAATGTTGTGAAGAACTTTACATAGACATCTCAAATAATGCTCCGAAGCTGACCACAAGGTAAGGATTAAAAGGTTCAGGGGGGAAGGAGATGGGAGAACAAGATTGTTGGAATAAAACCTACAGAGAGGATCTCCAGGAAACGTTGGAGCCCATGTCCAAAAATAGACTAGACATTTATATAGGCAGGGGAGTGGTAGTTAGGTATTGCCAAGGGGGGGTCGTTACATTACAGTAAGCGAGATAATGGGACTTTCTGGTAAGCAGAGGCATGTGATAAGCAAGGGGCTTACCCAAGACAATGGGGCCATTTCGGGGAGTAGGAGAAAGGGTGTACCGAGTAGGACTTGGGAGTTTCTGGCCAAGATGGAGTCACTTTTGTTTGAGGCCCTAACAAGGATAGTCATTTTTATTTGCAGATGAGTAAACAGATACTTAGAATGTTCACTTGTTCAAGGACTATGACTCTAACTCTAGTCTTTTCATCTAAGAGTTCATGATCTTAATTTATACTTAGTACTGCCTGGCAGAGATTAGAAATCATTTACTGAGATTAAACAAAAGCCAGAAGATGATCATATGCAAGAGAAAGTAGAGAAAATTAAAAGCCAACAGTAGACAAAAAGGAAGGAAGCACATAGGGGTCAGAAATTAAAGTCGGTCAAGTCACTGGTCACTACTTGCTGAGGTCACTACTTGCTGAGGCTGTCTTTGAACCTGTGATCCTCCTATCTCAGCCTCTCAAGAACTGAGATTACAGGTGTGTGCTACCACATCTGCCATTTTCACCAGCTTTAATTTACATAGTATTCATTATTTACCTGGTAGCCATGGGCAGGGCAATGCCATATTGTCTTATTTCATTCTGATCTTAAATTACTAGTATCTGTAACACTCAACTCATCACACTTTACACAGTAATATAATTATAGAATGGCCACGAAAGGGTTAACAGTGGCCACCAGGTTAGAGAGGCAGAACCAATAGGGGTAGAGGAACCAGGAAATACAGACCAACCAGCCCAAGGACTTGCAGGCATGGGGCTATTCTGGGCACAAACTTGTCCAAAGGTGAGGATCTGGCAGGAGCTTCCCGCCTTTCCTCAGTAATGGGGAGTAAACCCACCCATGTTGTGCTGAGCCACACCCCCACACCTATTTTCCTTTTTTAAAATTTTGAAACAGTGTCTCACTAAGCTGCCCAGGCTGGCCTCAGACTGAGCCCACAAAGAGCAGGCAGGTTCAAAGTGTGTGTGTGTGTGTGTGTGTGTGTGTGTGTGTGTGTATAGTGATGGGTCCATTCTTCACCTCAGGAACTCAGGACCAGCGAGTCCTTGGAGGGTTCTTGTCTTCTGTGGCAGAAAGAATTTCAGCACGAGCCAGTTGGAGACAGACAAGTTTATTTCAAAAGGCAGGAGACACATGTTCAAGGGAAAATGTCGGCCATCTCAAGAGGAAGAGAGTGCCTTTAGGGTCTCACAGTTCTTGTATAGGAGACCCTCATGAGGGGGTGGGTAGAGGCACACAGTGGGGTGGAGGTCTGGACCTCCTCAGAATCCTCAGCCGGGAGCTGGGTGCCACCTGAGCTTGACCTTCCCTGGGATCCTTTGTTTACTAATCATCTCAGAAATCTCAGAGGGGGAGAAGGGCCATTATGATTAAGGCTGTGGGCCTACTGACTCCTCTGCCCAAGATAGAACACATCCTGTAGGGGGAAGTAACAGATTACAAAGTTTCTAGAATTTATTTATTTATTTATACCTGATTTTTTGTTTCTTATTTGGAAACAGGGTCTCACTAGGTTTCTGAGAGCCTCACTAAATTGCAGAGTTTGGCTTTGAATCTGAGACCTTCCTGTCTCAGCCTCCCAAGTATTGGGATTACAGGAGTGCGCCACCATACCCAGCTCAACGTGGTTAGGTGCCCAGAAGTAGTGGCATTAGGTGGCAGCGCCTTAACCATTTGCATGTTTCTAGGCCTCAGGGCCTCTTCCATCCTTGGCAAGGAGAGAGCTCACCTTCTCTCCTTTTGTACACTAGATTTTTTTTTTTCATTACTGGGGATGAGAATCAGGGGCATTGTACCTCCAAGCTACACCCCAACCCTATTTTTTTATTCTTTATTTCTGAAACAGTCTCACTGAGTTGCAAAGGGCCTCACTAAGTAACTGAGGCTGTCCTCGAACCACGATCCTCCTGTCTCAGCCTCCCAAATGCTGGGATTACAAGCTTGAGCCACCACGCCCAGCTCAACACTAGATTTTACAAAGTATATTTTACTGTCCTTCACATTTCATCTCCCTTCTAACTGACATTTTATTTCTCCTATCCTACCTTGGGGTCTCTGCCCTTCTGTTCTCTTGACACGGTCACTGCATGGTCTCATAAGATGATGGGTCTGTTTCTACCACCACTCTACTGTTACAGGTGCCCTTCCTTTTTTGTGATTCAGGTGAGGGGATTGCACCATTCAGTGGTCTGTTGTGTCTGATAAGCTCAGGAGCCTGCTTCTCTGATATGGGTTTCATACACCTATGCATTTGTGTGCTGATTTACTTCAGAAGTTAATGGTGATCATTTTTTATTAGCACAATTAATTTATCAGTCCATGTTTTATCTTATCATTGTGTTTTACAGCTGATTATTATTATTAATTATTATTATTACTACTACTACTACTACTACTACTGAAGATTGAACCCAGGGTCATGTTACCTCTGAGCTACACCCACAATCCCACTCCCTTTTGTTTAAATTTTTTTTTATGCAGCCAGGCTTGGTGGCACACGCTCTTAATCCCAGCATTTGGGAGGCTGAGACTGAAGGTTCACGGTTCGCGGACAGCCTCAGCTACTTAGTGAGGCCCTAAGCAATCTAGTGAGACCCTGTTTCAAAATAAAGAATAAAAAAATAAGGCAGAGGGTGTAGCTCGGAGGTTGAATGCCCCTGGGTTCCATCCCCAGACCTGCAAATAAATAAATAAATAAAATAAATAATTTTTTTTGTTAAGAAGGCAAATGTGGAGTGCAGACTGTGCCCTGCGCTAAGCGACTCCATGTGCACAGAGCAGCAGTTTTCGGCTGTGCCTAACCCCAAGTTACTCCACTTTAAAAAGTAGCACTCTGCCCTGACCTCCTCCTGCATTTTGAGTGCGCGTGCTAAGGCAGAATGACTTGGCACCTTGTCTAGGCAAATAGATAATCACCAGATGTTGGACACACAGAACTAATCAAAAAGAATAATACTCAACTGCAGTCAGGCGAGAAGGTGCATAACTGAATTCCCAGTACGTGGGAGGCAGAGACAGGCAGATTTGCAGGTTTAAGGCTAGCTTCAACAACTTAATGAGACACTCAGCAACTTAGAGAGACCCTGTTTCAAAACTTAAACAAAAGGAAGCCAGGGCGTGGTGGCACAGGCTTGTAATGGACGTGTCTCATCATCTCTGTGCTTGATCTGTTATTATCCAGATCTGGATTCTTGCAGCAGTCAGGACAGAGCTGTGTATTCAGTGTGACCGGACAGGCATCTGTTATACTGTGCACCTCATCTCCTACTCTCCATGAAACTTCCACTATTACAGTAACTGGCCATCAGCAGAGGCAGAGAATTGTCTTCCAAAGGTTACCATTGAAATGTACTCGCTGTTCTCAAGGTCAAACTTCACACAGTTAAGGACTTTGTCTTGTTTGCTTCTCTGTCATGGGAAAACACAACTTCCATGGGTTCTTGGCTCACTTGGCGAAAAGAATTTCAGCATATACAGGTCAGAGGTAAAGGCAGAGGGGTTTTTTTTTTTTTTTTTTTCGGGCTTGGGGATGGAACCCAGGGGTATTCCAAGCTACACCCCTTGCCCTATTTTTTATTCTTTATTTTGAAACCAGGTCTCACTGAGTTACAGAGGGCCTCACTAAGTACCTGAGGCTGTCCGCGAACTGTGATCCTCCTCAGTCACAGGAATGCTGGGATTACAAGCGTGCACCACCATGCCCGGCAAAGGCAGAGGTTTTAACTAAAGTAAAGATACACGTTCAGGGGAAACGCTGGCCAGCTCGAAGGCTTGAGATGTAAGACCCCCGCCGAGGGGAGACCTTCAATCAACCTCGGGATAAGCGACGTCAAGTACCACGAGAGACTACGTCCTTGATGCAATGAGCAAAAGATAAAGGTTTATTAAGGAGCCAGTGCACTGGGGCCGACTCGTATAGGAGTTCGGCCCCGAGCCACTGAAACTGAGGGTATTTATAGGGAAAAGACCATTAGTTAGGGGGTTTTGGGCTAAATTGCATGCGTTTACAGAAAATTACAAAATCATTTGAAAAGTACATTCTGTAGTCAAGTGTTAGATAAAATACCAGGTGCAGTCAGTAAGCTCCCGGGTCAAGGCGCTCTGGCCCAGACAGTATAGATAAGATGGGGTGGGCTTATCGCATATCTTACATTCCTAAGCTGTAAGCTGCAGTAAAATATACTTTTTCTTTTTAACTATTAGCTGGTTGTTTTAACTATTAGCTAGCTGCTAGGGGCTTATGATTTTTCTTCTAAATGGAGCCTTTCAGAGACACTCAGGAGCATGAGAAGCCCAGGAGTGTGAGAGACTTTGGGGGTCTTCGGGATCCTTGCTTTACGGGGGTCCTAGAGCACAGGGTGATTAGGGACACAGGACTGGATTTGGGGTCTGGACTTTTACTTCCCAGAATCCATGGGTGGTGTGGCTGGGTGGTATCAGACCCTGGTCCCTCTTAATGGATCTTTTGTTTACTAGGCATCTCTGGAGTCTCAGGTAGGGAAAAGGGCCATTGTGATTGAGGGTGTGGACTCATCAAGGTTTCTGCCCATAGGAGTTAGAGATTATGACCTTTCCAGATTTTAAAACTATTTTTTTCCTTTCTTTCCCAATTCATCTTCTTTCTACCTAAAATGTTATTTCTTCTATCCTATCTCACTACTGCCTTAGTGGAATATAGAAGGTAAATTTTATTAATGTGCTTTATTTATATATTATAAATATGTAAATAAATATATAAATATATTATATAAATATATAAATAAATATTATATTATAAATATATAAATAAATATTGTATATTATAAATATATAAATAAATTTAAAAGGTAAGGAGGGCCAGGTGTGAGGTACATGCCTATAATCCCAGTACTTGGGAAGCTGAGACAGAAGGATCATGACCAGATTAAGACCAATTTCAGCAATTTAGATGCTCTTTCAAAATAAAAATATAAGCCGGGCGTGGTGGCGCACGCTTGTAATCCCAGCATTCGGGAGGCTGAGACGAGAGGATGGCGGTTCACGGACAGCCTCAGCTACTTAGTGAGGCTCTCTGCAACTTAGTGAGACCCTGTTTCAAACTAAAAATAGGGCAGGGGGGTGTAGCTTGGAGAGCAAATGCCCCTGGGTTCCATCCCCAAACCCACAAAAAAAAAAAAAAAAAAAAAAATTTAGGGCTGGGGTCATATCTTGGAGGTTGAATGTTCCTGGGTCCAATCCCTAGTACTAAAATTTTTTTTAAAGAGGAAGAGTTGGGAGCATCTCTCCTTTGAAGACTTTTGATATTGCTTCTTGATACTGTGTGTGTGTGTGTGTGTGTGTGTGTGTGTGTGTGTGTGTGTTGAGTATTGAACCCAGAAGTATTCTACTTCCAAGCTATAGCCCCAGCCCTATTTTTTATTCTTTATTTTGAAACAGCGTCTCACTGAGTTGCAAAGGGCCTCACTAAGTAGCTGAGGCTGTCCTTGAACCGCAATCCTCCTGTCTCAGCCTTCCAAATGCTGGAATTATAAGTGTGCACAACCATGCCCAGATTTTATTTTTTATTTTGAAGTAGCCCCTCACTAAGTTGCTGAGGGTCTCAATAAATAAATGAGGTTGGCTTTGAAATTGCAATCTCCCTGTCTTAGTCTCCCAAGTACTGGGATTACAAGAATGTACCACGATGCCTGATGCCTGATGCCTGGTTTTTCTTTCTTATCTTGCTGATTTGTTGACTTTGCAAATCAGAGAACAGGGATAAATGGGCCATAGGTGATACTTTGTGGGGAAATGTGGCTGGGAAACATTAAGAATGGGAAAGCTTGGCACTTGGAGCTCCATAGAGGGAGAATCTGGAGAGCCAGCAAGTGCTTCCTAGTCTGACTTTCTCTCCACTTGGATCAGTGTCTCTGCACGGTCCTTCCATCTTTCTTTCCAACTGCACAAGTAGAGGTGTCCTTTGGACTTAACAAAGTTAAAATCTTCAGGTTTGCTCTCTCTCTCCACTGACATCCTTAAACAAGCTCATGTATCCCTCCCTTAGAAAAAATAAAACCTTGTGTAACTCTGTAGTTCTTTTTGTAGTCTTTCTGTAGTCTCTGGCTGCTGTCCTACTTCTCTTCTTCCATTTTTTGTTAAACTTGAATAAATATTCTTCATTTTTTATCTTCATTTTTTTGTTGCCTAGTATCTTGCAATGTCATAAAGTCTGGCTTCTGCTTTTGCTTCTACTACTTTATTAAAACTGTACCAGTATTGGGAATGGTCTAGGAAGATTTGAGAAAGCTATGATTATTAATATATTTCAAAAATCGGGTGAGGGGCAAATCTGTGCAAGGACTTGGTTTCTGCCTAAAAGCAGGCAACTATTCCAATGTAAATTAACCTAGCTAAAGGTGATTAACAAGTCCATAGGAGAGGAGAACTAGGCCTTTCTCTATCTAAAGACAGATCTTAAGAGAGGAGAACCAGGTCTTTCTCTAAAAACAGATCTTTATGATGATCTATGGAGGATGGAGCAGGGTTTGACCTTGCCCTTCATGAAAGGAGACACCTTGCCACACCTTGCTGAGAGAGGTACCTTACAGGGTTAAAAGGAGGTACCTTACAGGGACATTCACTACGTCAGAGTCACGCAAACAAGATGGAGGTCATGGATATAAAAAGTCCGGTCCACGTGTGATCCCTTTGGTGTATTCATTTCGAGTCACCCCCTCATGCTATTTTGGCATGGGGCTGTATTTATATTTTCTGTATTTCTATCTTTCTAATAAACTTCTTTAAATCTTCAGCAACTGTCCAAGCTATACATATTTATTCTTAGCTTAGGACAAGAACCCGCGGTAATTTTCTGGTTTTGGTCGTTTTGGCTTTTGTTATGGGTTGGAGGAAAGTGTGTCTGGGACCCTCGCAGGGGTTCCCGGGGAACAGTTTCCTCAAACCATATTCTCCCAATCTGTAACAAAAACATTCTCTGTTTTGTAGAGAGAAGTTTACATCAGACCACTCGTTGTCTCTGCACACTTGCACCATCCATTCCCCCGCCCTTCCTCCTTTTATCGATATAACTCTTGCAAGTTTCATCTGGGCATATGGATGCCCAAATAGAGACTACATTTCCTTGCTTCCTTTGCAGCTGGGTGTGGGCATCTGGCCAGAAACTAGGGGCAACTTTTGGGGGGATGCTGGGAATTGACATTCTGTGAGCTATAACCCAGCCTTTTTATTTTGAAATGTTTTTTTCCAAGTTTCTGAGGGTCTTGCTAGGTTGCTGAGGTTGGCCTGGAATCTGCAGTCCTATCTCAGTTTCCCAAGGACTGGGATTGCAGGCATGTGCATAATGGCTGGCTGTTGGAGACAACGTCTGCCTTCCATAAAGCGAACTGCTTGTCCTATCTTTCTTCTATTCTTGTTTCTGCCTGGAAGAAGGCTTAGAAATTGGTGTCAAGATGTCAGGGCTGAAGCCGGGTATAGCACGCACACTTGTAATCCCAGCATTTGGGAGGCTGAGACAGGAAGATTGCAGTTCAAGTACAGCCTCAGCTACTTAGTGAGGCCCTTTGCAACTCAGTAAGACCCTGTTTCAAAATAAAGAATAAAAAATAGGGCTGGGGGTATAGCTCAGAGGTAGGATGCCCCTAGGTTCCAACCTTAGTACCGCAAAAAAAAAAAAAAAGAATAAAAAAAATAGGTCTGGAGGTATGGCTCAGAGGTCGAATGCCCCTGGGTTCTATCCCCAGTACTACAAAAAAAAAAAAAAAAAAGGGCAGGGCTGGCATATTAAGGAAAGCAAGCCATGGACTGATCATCTCTGGAAATTTAGATGAGAAATAAACTTATTGTCATTCTTTTTTGGGGGTCCCTTTGTTATAGCATCTTAGCAAGTACCCTACTCAATTCCCGTATTCTTTATTTAAAAAGTATTATGTGGCCGGGCATGGTGGCGCACGCTTGTAATCCCCGTACTTGGGAGGCAGAGACAGGAGGATCACGCAGATTCGAAGCCAGCCACGTGCACTGGCTTAGGAGACCTTGTTTCCAAATAAAAATGTAAAAAATAGGTCTGGGAGTGTAGCCTGGAGGTAGAAGGGCTTCCAGGAACCCCAGTACCACCAAAAAAAAACAGTATTATGTGTTCATTGCAGAATCCTAACTTCCTGATAAATAGAAAGATGACCCCACAAACAACCCCTGTTGCTTCTCTCACTTTTCTGATTATTCTCTGCAGCCTATATTTAATTGCCTTATTTTCTTCCTCCTCTATCTACAAGCTTGGATATCCTTCAGGTCTAAGTTCCTTTCTTTCTTGTCTCTCCTTATGCTGTCACAGAGAATAGTCACTTATTTGTGCCTTAATTTAAAAAGTATTTAGTGCCAGGCCTGGTGATGCACTCTTGTAATCCCAGCATTAGGGAGGCTGATACTAGAGGATCGTGGTTCGAGGATGGCCTCAGCTACTTAGTGAGGTCCTCAGTAATTCAGTGAGACCCGGTTTCAAAATAAAGAATAAAAAATAGGGCAGGGGGTGTAGCTCGGAGGTCGAATGCCCCTGGGTTCTATCCTCAGACCTGCAAAAATTAAAAATAAAATAAAAATAAGCCAGGTGTGGTGGCACATGCTTGTAATCCCAGTATTTGAGAGGCTGAGACTGGAGGCTCACGGTAAAATAAAGAATAAAAAAAAATAATAAGGCTGGAGGTGTATCTCAGAGGTAGAATGTCCCTGGGTTCCATCCCCAGAACTGCAAAATAAATAAATAAATAGCCAGCCGGGCGTGGTGGTGCACGCTTGTAATCCCAGCATTCGGGAGGCTGAGACCTGGAGGATCGGGGTTCGCAGACAGCGTCAGCTACTTAGTGAGGCCTTCTGCAACTCAGTGAGACCCAGTTTCAAAATAAAGAATAAAAAATAGGGCAGGGGGTGTAGCTCGGAAGTCAAATGCCCCTGGGTTCCATCCCCAGACCCGCAATAAATAAATAATAAATAAATAAATAAAAATAAAGTATTTTGTGAGGACTTACATTCTAAGTGCTGGGGATACACAAACGCATCAGCTGTGGCTCCCACTCCCAAGGGCGTCCCAGGCTGGCAAGGAGAGGGCAGGGCAGATGTAAGCAAGGACCTGTCACATAGTGTGTTGAGTGCCTTGGTGCACTTCAGGTGAGGTGGCAAAGGAAGGCACCTGGCTGTCTTGGCGGTGGGGAAGGAAGGGGTGTGGCTGAAAACCTCCCAGAGGTGAGGCTTAAGAAGTGAGGTGGAAAGGAGGGGGGCTCAGGGAAAAGCCAGGTCATTCCTAGCCCAAGAGGTTAACCAAGATCCAAACACCCAGCCATGAGAACTTTCAAGGTTTTTGCAGGGAACTATAGGCAGGATGGTGTTGATGTGTGAGAGAGGCAGAGCCAGGTGTGGAGAGCAGCTGTGTGGTGTGTACCTGGGATCCCTGTACCTGGGATAGAAGGGCAAGGCTGGGGAGGCCGTGCTTGTGCTTGTGATCCTAAGGATATCTGTGCAGGATACTGTGCTTTCTCCTGATGAGGCTTTTTTTCCTTTTCTGAGTGGTACTAGAGATTGAGCCCAGGGGCATTCTACCTCTGAGCTGCATCTCCCAACCCTATTCTTTTTTTTATTTCAAAACAGAGTCTCGATAAGTGGCTGAGGCCAACTTCAGACCTGTGATCTTTCTGTCTCAGCCTCCTAAGAACTGGGATTACAGGTATGTGCCACCTCACCTGACTCCTCGATGAGGCTTTAGTGAAGGGTACTGACCAGAAGGGTAAATCTACGTGCAGATAGAATGTGTGGGTGATTGGGTAAAGAAGAATTCTTGAGGTCAACAGGAGTGACAACAGATGCTGGGTGCAGCTGTGTGGTGTGTACCTGTGATCCCTGTACTAGGGAAGCTGAGACAGGAGGATGGCAGCTTTGGGGCCAGCCTCAGCAATTCAACAAGATCCCCATAACTTAATGAGATCTTGTTTCAAAATAAAAAATAAAAAGGGCAGGAGTGTATTTCAGAGGTAGAATGCTTCTGGACTCAATACCCAGCACCACAAAATAAATAAATAAATAAATAAATAAATAAATAAATAAATAAATAAATAGTAGTAACAGGGAACCTGTTTGTAGGCTCTCTGCAGTGGAAAGGTTAAGATGAGGTGATGGCTAGATCTAAGATGTTGACATTAAGAATTAAGAGTCAAGTGTGGTTGCACACACCTGTAATTCCAGTATGCAGAACAGGAGGATCACAGGTTCGAGAACAGCCTCAGAAAGTAGTGAAACTCTCAGCAACCTAGCAAGTCCCTGTTTCAAAACACAAAGCATGTTGGGCATGGTGGCACATGCCTGTGACCCCAGTACTTGGCAGGCTGAGACAGGAGGATGGTGGGTTCGTGGTCAGCCTCAGTTACTTAGTGAGGCCATTCACAACTTAGTGAGACCTTGTTTCAAAATAAAATTGTAAAATAGGGCTGGGGGCCAGGCGTGGTGGTACATGCTTGTAATCCCAGCATTTGGGAGGCTGGGACAGGAGGATCGCGGTTTGAGGCCAGCCTCAGCTGCTACTTAGGAAAGCCCTTGGCAACTCAGTAAGACCCTGTTTCAAAATAAAGAAAAAAGTATAGGGCTGGGGGTATGGCATGGAGGTAGAATGATTCTGGGTTCCTCCATCCCCAGTACCACAAAAAAATAAAAATAAAAATAGGGCTGGGGGTGTAAATTAAATGGTCTGGGAATATAGCTTAGAGGTAGAATTCCATTAGGTTCAATCCCCACTACTGCTAAGAAATAAAACACACACACACACACACACACACACACACACACACACACACATGCACAAACAAACAACAGAAACCAAAATGAATTTGAGAAATATTTAGAAAATAAAATGTGCATAGCTTGGTGACCGAAGAGGAAATAAGAGAAAGGATCAAAGATGACTCCCAGGCCGGGCGTGGTGGCGCACGCTTGTAATCCCCGCGCTTGGGAGGCAGAGACAGGAGGATCGCGCAGGTTCGAAGCCAGCCGCGAGTGCTGGCTTAGGAGACCCTGTTTCCAAATAAGAAATGGAAAAATAGGTCTGGGAGTGTAGCCCGGAGGTAGAAGGGCTTCCAGGAACCCCAGTACCACCAAAAAAAAAAAAAAAGATGACTCCCGGGGTGCTGGGGTTCTAGCTGGGTGGCTAGCCAGGCAAGTGTGACATGTTGGTGGCTCCTACTATCGCCTGTCCAGAGGTGGTATATTTTGAAGGTGAGGAGACTTAACCTCCAGCCTCCTTTGCTTTCATGGGCTCATTTGAAGGCTCTGGGAGGGGCCCTAGCAACTCTGGCTCTGTGTGTGTGTGTGTGTGTGTGTGTGTGTGTGTGTGTGTGTGTGTTACTAGGAATGGAACCCAACACCCTTAGATCTATTTTATTTTTTATTTGAAACAGGATCTCACTAAGTTGCTGAGGCTGGCCTTGAACCTGCGCTCTCTCTACCTCAGCTTCCCAGGTACTAGGGTAACAAGCACGTGCCACCACGTCTGGCACAATTTCATCTTTTGAAATCTGTATTATTTTTCTTAAAAGAGGGCCCACACCCTGTAAGCTGGTGTTAGCTCCAGACACATGAAATAAGAATCTACTCCTGCCCATTCTATTTCAGTTTATTCTTCTTATTACCCTCAGATCAGTCCTGGAACAAAACAAACAAAACCCAAAACAAAGCAGTTGACATCAGTTTTCTCCTGAAAAGCTATTGTCATCTTGTCAGGGACCTTAATCAACTTGCCAGCTTAACCTTGAAGTTGCCCTTTACCTCCTCTAAAATTAATTTCCCAACTAATGTTTATAGTTTCAGAAAAATAACTGTCCTGTCAGAGAGCAGGGAAGTGCTTTACAAATGTT
Source organism: Muscardinus avellanarius (assembly GCF_963383645.1). Taxonomy (NCBI): domain Eukaryota; kingdom Metazoa; phylum Chordata; class Mammalia; order Rodentia; family Gliridae; genus Muscardinus; species Muscardinus avellanarius. The sequence continues at coordinate 38,848,922 of NC_137795.1, read as the reverse complement.
TAGTCTTTAGTCCTCTAAGACCTGTCTCATAATGCTGTTGGCACTGAGAGAAGAATGTTGAGCTGTCTTGTCTGCCACGCACTCATCTTCTTGCTGTGTTGTCGATGGCTCGGGCTTCCCTCCCTTTAAAGACTTGCTGACTTTCAAACTTGGAAATTCAGTGGCAGCGGTAGTTTGGAATGCTCATACCTATGGAAACCGCCTGGCACAGGCCCTCGTCACTCTTTACTGTGGCTGTGAGCACATTTAACATGTAGCCATGCTTTAAAATTTTGTTTTTCATAATGTTGAGCCAAAGGTAATTTGCATTTTAGAATATACACCTCTGAATATTCAATCATTCCAATACCTGTAAGATGACCTGCTGGCTTCCAGCTGTCCTGGACCGTTTTCTCATCTGTAACAAGAGTTGTCTTCATTATTGTTCACTGTTCTGTTACCTGATAAATTGCTTCTGAGGATTTTTCTCTTCTCTGAGCAGCTGCTACCCCATGTATGAAAAGCCTACTTTTACTTTCTAAGCTTTTTTCCCCTATAATGTCCCGTCTGCTTCAACAGATTCTCATTCGGGCACGCTAAAATGTGACTCATAATATCGATTTATTATTTTAGCAATCTCAGATCACAAGGCAGTTTCTCCTCATTCTTTCTTTAGAAACAAGGAATTCCCAGCAAGGAAAACATCGTACAACCTCAGGATACAAAAACTGCAGCCTGGTTAGGTTTTCCAGTGATGGTCCTTTTTCTAGTAAGAGAATAATCTGAAAAAAGTTGTTACGGAGAAAGAGGCAGAATGTTACCGATGGAAGACAATTCGTAGCCTGAACACAGTGCAGGGGTTTCATAGCAGAAGTTTTTCAGGTCTCACCGGGCGTGGTGGCCCACACTTGTAATCCTCGTGCTTGGGAGGCGGAGACAGGAGGATGGCGCAGGCTTGAACCCAGCCTCGCTGGCTTAAGAGACCCTGTTTCCAAATAAAAACATAAAATAGGTCTGGGAGTGTAGCCCAGAGGTAGAAGGGTTCCCAGGAACCCCAGTACCACCAAAAAAAAGAAGTTTCTCAGGTCTCTTATTCATACTTCATCACTCTCTCCATGTCTGTTAGTAACATGTGAGCAGATACAAATCAGAGGCGCAGTGAGATCCCTGGACTGCTGGCTAAAAGGACCTGGGGCTGCTTACTGTCATTCAACAGAAAACCAAACAATCATTTTTATAAGGAAAGGAAAAAAATCGCAATCCTAAGCAACATCGAACAGATACAGCCTGCTCTAGGTAGAGAAGTGGGGAATCCAATTCATTTGGGGGGGAAATACTGTTTCCTGTATCTTCTGTTTGTGTCTTCGGGGGACTCAGAGTGGGCACGGGGGTGGCTGGAGTAAAGCAGGAAGGGAGCCTGGCCGCAGCCTGGGCACAGTGGTCACAAGATGCCAAGCTGGCTTGCTGAAGACCAGAGCGGCAGCCTACGGGACAGACAGCAGTCAGGACAGTGTGAAGCAGGCTCATACTTCCTGAGGATTTTCAGAAGCATGTAGGAAGGAGAACTTGGTCAAACACTAGATTTCCTTTCAGTCATAAATAATATTGAGCTCTGATCTTTGCCCCCATGGAGAAGAGGGAAGTATTTAGCATTTGGTCTATGCAGAATCAACACTAAGGAGCCCTTGTCCAGTAATGGGGTTAATTATCTATTCCATACCTTCATCCTTTTTCTGTCTCTGTTCCATTGGATTGGCTAAGTGGGAGGGGGCAAATAGGAGGTATTTTATTTATTTATTTATTATTTATTTATTTATTGTGGTACTGGGGATGGAACCCAGGGACATTCTATCTCTGAGCTATACCACCAGCCACACACACACACACACACACACACACACATATATATATATATATATATATATATATATATATATATTTTTTTTTTTTTTTTTTTAAACAGTCTCACTGAATTGCAAAGGGCCTCACTAAGTAGCTGAGGCTGTCCGTGAACTGCGATCCTCCTGTCTCAGCCTCCCAAATGCTGGGATTACAAGCGTGCCTGACCACACCTGGCTTCCTGTTGTATTTTCTATTTTGAAACAAGGTCCCACTAAGTTGCTGAGGCTGGTCTTGAACCTGTAATTCTCTTGTCTTAGCCTCCCAAGTACTGGGATTACAAGCGTGCGTCACTACACCCAATATTTTATATATTTTGAATTAAGATTGACTGATCTCAGTATATGAATATATGGCAATTAAATTTAAATTGATAATTGGGCATAACCGTCCTGTGCTCCTCCTCCTTGGTAAGTAAGATTACAGTGTTAGTCTCCTATCTGTGTTGGAGAACAAGAAGCACATACGTGAGTTTGGAATGTTTTAGGTGAGGTCATCTAGAATCCAGGTTACAAACATGGTGCCATTATTTATTTTGAAACTCCCAGCTGCACTTGACCCTCCAGTCACCTGTTCCCGCCCCTGCAAAGTCCTCCTTCCTCTCCTCCTTCCCATTGTGGTGTAATAATGGGAGGTAAGAAACCCTTTTACCCTGACCTCTATAACTGATTTTATTTATTTATTTATTTATTTATTTATTTATTTATTATTTTGTGGTACTAGGGATTGAACCCAGGGACATTCTACCTCCAAGTTATGCTCCCAGCCCTATTTTTTTATTTTTTATTTTGATATTGGATCTCACTAAGTTTCAGAGGGCCTCACTAAGTAACTGAGGCTGAGGCTGGCCATGAACCTGCGATGCTTCTGTCTCAGCCTCCCAAGTACTGAGATTACAAGTCTGTGCCACCATGCCCAGTTCTTTATTTTATTAACTGAAAGTTATTTTTAGAACTGATTCATAATGGGGTACTATGTGGGGTTTTGTGTGTGTGTGTGTGTTTGTGGGGGTGGGTCTGGGGATGGAACTCAGGGGCATTCGGCCTCCGAGCTACACCCCCTGCCCTATTTTTTATTCTTTATTTTGAAACAGGGTCTCACTGAGTTGCAAAGAGCCTCACTAAGTTGCTGTCCGCAAAAATCGATCCTCTAGTCTCAGCCTCCCAAATGCTGGGATTACAAGCGTGTGCTACCACACCTGGCTCACCATGTGGTTTTTGATACATGCGTAATGCGCCAATGTATAGTGCTGTAAAGAACTATCTTCATGTTTAATTC